>NC_080171.1:5290574-5890574 GCF_950295315.1 Erinaceus europaeus
GTCTGTGTTCTTACTATAAACCACTACACCTGACTCTCTTCACATCTGGAACATTTTCAATGACAAGAAATTCAATATAGGGAGTCGGATGGTAGCACAGCGGGTTAAGCGCAGGTGGCGCAAAGCGTAAGGACTGGCAAGGATCCCGGTTCGAGTCTCTGGCTCCCCACCTGCAGGGGAGTCGCTTCACAGGCAGTGAAGCAGGTCTGCAGGTGTCTGTCTTTCTCTCCCCCTCTCTGTCTTCCCCTCCTCTCTCCATTTCTCTCTGTCCTATCCAACAACAACAACATCAATAATAACTACAACAATAAAACGACAAGGGCAACAAAAGGGAATAAATATTTTTAAAAAATTAAAAAAGAAAAGGAGCAATGCTCAGAAACTTTAAGGGGCCGGGTGGTGGTGCACCTGTTAAGTGCACGCATTACAGTGTGCAAGGACCCGGGTTTGAGCCCCCAGTCCCTACCTGCAGGGGGAAAGCTTTGCAAGTGGTGAAGCAGGGCTGCAGGTATCTGTCTGTCTCTCTCCCTCTCTATAGCCCCCTTCCCTTTTGATTTCTGGCTGTCTCTATTCAGTAAATAAAGATAATAAAAAAATTTTAAAAAGAAATTCAATATATTGAAAAGTTGCTGTTTACTTGCAAAATTCATCTCCATATGGTGGTAGAATTCATTTTATTTTAATACCATCTACATATTTCAATAAGTAACAAGGAACACTGCCATGTGATTGAACTTACTAGGAATATGATAATTAAGGACCAGTTTATATTCTCAACCACTTAAAATGTTGCATCTTTCCCCCCTTTGGCGGAACATGAAATATATCTGATCTCTTTACTGAAGAGCATCCCAATGTCTGAAAAAAGTTTATCTTCTTTAAAAAAATATCTGGGAGTCGGGCAGTAGCTCAGTGGGTTAAGCGCAGGTGGCACGAAGCGCAAGGACCAGCATAAGGATCCCAGTTCGAGTCCCTGGCTCCCCACCTGCCGGGGAGTCGCTTCACAGGCGGTGAAGCAGGTCTGCAGGTGTCTGTCTTTCTCTCTCCCCTCTTCTCTCCATTTCTTTCTGTCCTGTCCAACACCAACGACATCAATAACAAAAACAATAACTACAACAATAAAAAAACAAGGACAACAAAAGGGAATAAATATATAAATATTTAAACAAAAATATTATCTTTATTTATTGGATAGAGACAGCTAGAAATCAAGAGGGAAGGGGGTGATAGAGAGGGAGAGAGAGACAGAGAGAGACACCTGTAGCCCTCTTTTACCACTCGTGAAGCTTCCCCTTACAGGTGAGGACCAGGGGCTTGAACCCAGGTCCTTGTGCATTGTAGCATGTGCACTCAATGAGGTGCACCACCACCCAATCCTGAAGCAATTTATCTTCATTTTTTATATATAATTTTTTAAATTTATTTGTTATTGGATAGAGACAGAGAGAATTGAGAGAGAAGGGGGAGATAGAGAGGAAGAGAGACGCCTGCAGACCTGCTTCCCCACTTGCGAAGCGACTCCCCTGTAGGTGGGGAGCCGGGGGCTCGAACCCTGATCTAACAGGTCCTTGCGCTTTAAGCACAATTTGTCTTCTATCCCCTGCAAATAAACACTTGTCTGAATTTTTTTGTTGTTCTGTGTTGTCTCTCATTTCCTTCTACTGTTGTTCTCTTTCTTTCTTTAGATGTGTAGCTCTGAATACTGTCTAGGCTATCGACACATTCTGAACCCAAACACTGTGATGGGAGTTAGGGTGGTACAGGGGAAGTCAAACTTACTTGCATCTCAACCTCAGTTAATACTTGTGATATTTTGATACAATAATATTTAGTTGTATTCAACCAACTTAATATGTTTAGCTTATCATTTTCCTTTCTTTTAAAGATTGCGTTTTTTTACATCTATTTACTTATTTTCCCTTTTGTTACCCTTTTTTTTTTGTAGTTATTATTGTTGTTAGATAGGACAGAGAGAAATGGAGAGAGATGGGGAAGACAGAGAGAAGGAGAGAAAGACACCTGCAGACCTGCTTCACTGCCTGTGAAGCGACTCCCCCTGCAGGTGGGGAGCCGGGGGCTCGAACCAGGATCCTTACACCAGTCCTTGTGCTTTGTGCCATGCGTGCTTAACCCGCTCTGCTACCGCCTGACTCCTGGCTCATTATTTTCTAAACAGGAATAATGCTTTAGCCCAATTCACATACTATTTTCTTTTTAATATTTTATGTATTTATTTTAGTGAAAGATATAGCGAGGGAAGAGAGAGACCAGAGCACTGCTCAGCTCTGGTTTATGGTGGTGCTAGGGATTGAGCCTGGGCCCTCAGAGCCTCAGTTATGAATGGCTTTTGGCATTACCATTATGCTGTCTCCTCATCCCAGATTCTGGTTTTCCCTTGGATAATCACAGTGGTTCCCTTCCCCTTCCCTCCCCTGCCCTGCTGTCCTCTCTTTGCCTCTCCTCTCCTCTCTCCCCTTGGTTCTGTTCCCCTCCCTTCCTCTCCCCTCTTCTCCCCTCCTTTCCTTCCTTCCTTCCTTCCTTCCTTCCTTCCTTCCTTCCTTCCTTCCTTCCCTTTTCCTTCCTTCCTCCATTCCTCCTTCCTTCCCTTCCTCCCTCTTCCCTCCCTTTCTCCCTTTCTTCCTTTCTTCTTCCTCCTTTATCCCTCCCTCTCTTCCTTCCTTCTGTCCTTCCTTTAACCCTCTCTTCCGGGCTGGAATCTGGGTTTCACACATGACAAGTGAGCTATTACCCTGGCCCTCCAGAGTGGTTTTCCCCAAGTATAAGAGATAGTTTGATGACTACTATTATTATATTTTGTGAGTGTAAGTTTGTGTTTTTTTATTTGGCTATATGAGGAAGGTGTTTTGAATCGCCATACTAACGACCTCTTTGAAATCGGGAAAGGTCCAGTTGTCTTTCCTCCTTTGTTGTGATTTTTCAGTAAGGGATGAATTCATTCTCCTAGCTGGGTTGACATCTGGTCTACTATATTGTGCAAAACAGAAAGCATGTTCTTGAAATTAGAGTCCTCTGTTTGTCATGTGCTTTCCTGGTTTGCTCTTACTGAACCCATACAGGATCTTGAGTACAGTCCGTATAAAAGAAAGCAAGAAAGAAGAAAGGTAGATAGGGAGGAAGAAAGAGTGAGAGAGCAAGAGAGAAAGAAAAGGGGAAAGGGAGGGGTGAAGAAAAGAATCACAGAATGATTTACTTTATTTATTTATTTATTTTATTTTTTAAAAATATTTATTTAATTTATTTATTCCCTTTTGTTGCCCTTGTTGTTTTATTGTTGTAGTTATTATTGTTGTTGTCGTTGTTGTTGGATAGGACAGAGAGAAATGGAGAGAGGAGAGGAAGACAGAGAAGGGGAGAGAAAGACAGACACCTGCAGACCTGCTTCACTGCCTGTGAAGCGACTCCCCTGCAGGTGGGGAGCCGGGGTTCGAACCGGGATTCTCATGCCGGTCCTTGTGCTTTGCGCCACCTGCGCTTAGCCCGCTGCGCTACAACCCGACTCCCTATTTACTTATTTTTAAGATTTATTTATTCACTGTTGTTTTATTGCTGTAGTTATTGTTATTGATGTCGTCGTTGTTGGATAGGACAGAGAGAAATGGAGAGAGGAGGGGAAGACAGAGAGGGGGAGAGACAGACAGACACCTGCAGACCTGCTTCACCGCCTGTGAAGCGACTCCCCTGCAGGTGCGGAGCCCGGGGCTCGAACAGGGATCCTTCCGCCGGTCCTCGCGCTTCCCTGAGAAGGGAAAACAAGCCTGAAACTAACAGAAAATGCAAGATGAGTATGCAGAAATACAGGGTTTAGACTTCTGCTTTTTTTTTTTTTTTAAAGGACCAAAGAACAGGCAAGGTGCTTCATTAATAGCATGTCAGGAGAGGAAGGTAAAGTAAGTCACACACACAGACTCACACATAAAGCTATTAGTTCTGCAGGTATATCTGCCGTCCCTGAAGAGGCTGGTGGTATAGCACTGAAACTGACTGGAGGAGACTACTTCTAGGAAAGTCAAAGCAGTGACACCTGCATCCTAGTGGATCACGATCCAGTGTCACACAGGAAGCCTTGTGGAAAAGGGCCCACTGCCTGCATTTCAGACAATCTCCTATCAATGTCATTGATCGCAGCTCTTTTTTGTTTGTTTGTTTGTTTTTGTTTAGAGTAGCTGAACTTCTCTATAAGAACCTGGAGTCCAGATAGTCTCTATTTGCCAATCTGTGTGGTTGTTTTCTGTAGAGAGTTAAGAAAATGTACTGAGACATGTGTTTATCATCTATCTCATCAAGACTCATTGAGAATGAGGAGGGCTCCTCATGGGGCGCGAGCGCTTCCACACTGCGATCATCCTCTCTGGCATTATGCTATTCCACTGCAGAATACTGTGCCCCAGGATGGTTCCGTAGCCCCCATGTCCACTTGGTCGATTCCAAATTATATTCCTCCATGAGGATCATTTCTGGAACCATCCGTTCCACCCCGGTTCCATGGCTGCCAGTTCTTAGCAACATCGCCCCGCCAGATATTCGTCGGGATGCGGCATCATCTAAGTTCATTTCCCACGTCTGCGCTCGACCGGACCTGCCAATATACGCGGATATCTTCGCCCACCCTGTCCAACGCTTGACGTCTCGTCACCCAATCTGGTCCCCTACGCCTACACTGAACTTCTCTGTTCCAGTCTCTTGGAAACAGAGCTGGCAGTCAGCTGAGGTCAAGAACAAACACCCCATCACAGACCCCTGCAAGCGTCAACCCGGCTTTGACCTAGCACGTTATGATCGGGCCCTCCTCAATCGCTATCGAACAGGCCATGGCCGGTGCGCCGCTATGTTCCACCGCTGGGGAGCCAGAGACGACCCGAACTGCCCCTGCGGCTCCAGACAGACTATGACCCACAGAGTCAGCGACTGCCACCTCTCCAGATTCAAAGGAGGTCTCGAAACTTGACATCAGGCTCAACCTGATGCTGTTGACTGGCTACGGAAGAAGGGCAAACGCTAGAAGAAGAAGAAGGGGGGCAAGAGAGGGAGGAATAGAGCTTCTTGGGAAAATGGCAGCGACCAACTGTCTAAATTTTATGACTAACTTCATAGGTTTGTACACTATTAAAATGCAAAAGGGATTAATTTTTACTTTAGCCCTTTTTGGCAAGAGGAAGATTCAAAAATGCATTTTACCATAAAAAGAAGAAAGGAATGTTTGTAATATTTACATTAAAGTATCTTTTTCTGTTTTCACTATACAATATGAACATTCAGAAATATCTGAATGGAACAAAATTATAGGCAGAGTTATGTCTTCTAATATTAATTAAGTTATATTTTATTACTCAAAACACGATGAATATTGTCAAAAATAATCTTTTTAAAAAAATATTTGTTTACTCCTTTTTGTTGCCCTTGTTGTTTTATTGTTGTAGTTATTATTATTGTTATTGATGTTGTTATTGATGTTGTTGTTATTGGATAGGACAGAGAGAAAAAATAATCTCAGGGCTACAGAGATAGCATAGTGGTTATGCAAAAACACTTTCATGATTGAGGCACTAAAGGCCCCAGGTTCAATCCCCAATACCACTTTAAGCCAGAACTCTGGCTTAAAGCAGTGCTCTGGTAAAATAAGTAATAGGCATCATCATTTCACATTATATATATATATATGGGGGTAAGTGGGTGTTTACTAATCTAACAGGTGCTTAAAAAATTATTTGTGTGGTCTGGAAGGTGGTGCAGTAGGTAAAGCCCTGAACTTTAAGCATAAAGTCTCGAGATCATCCACTTCTCTCTCTTTATATGAATAAATAAATATTTAAAAAGTGCTATTTGGTGATTCCATGAAATATTTAGTTTAAATTTAGTCTAAAAAAGGAACAAAGTCTGGGAGTCAGGCAGTAGCGCAGCAGGTTAAGCGTACGTGGAGCAAAGTGCAAAGACCGGCATAAGGGTCCCGGTTCGAGCTCCCGGCTCCCCACCTGCAGGGAAGTCGCTTCATAGGCGGTGAAGCAGGTCTGCAGGTGTCTTTCTCTCCCCTTCTCTGTCTTCCCCTCCTCTCTCCATTTCTCTCTGTCCTGTCCAACAACGAAGACATCAGTGACAACTACAATAATAATCACAACAAAAAAACAAGGGCAACAAAAGGGAATAAATACATAGATATTAATAAAAAAAATTAAAAAATAAAGTTCTTTGTTACCATACGATATGACCCACTCTTATCATGGTTGGATTTCCATTGTTTTCAATATTCATTCAGTCCAACTTTAGGCTGACCTACACTGTGAAGAATGTTATCTGGGGCAAGTAAATAGTTTTCATTTCAAGCATTCTCTCTCTCTCTCTCCATATATATATATATATATTCAATTAAAAAACACCCACGTCATCCATGACAAGCACACAAGACTCAGGAAATGCTAAGTCTGTAATCATTCTCCCCCTGCCCCTTCTCCCCGGGCAACTCTCAGCCAATGAGTCTGTGAATAAAACCACAGTTTGCCCCTCCTGTCAATGTGGAAGCATATTCTACATATGTAAAGGTCCAAATGAAATTGAGCCAGTTGTCCACAACTGTAAGATGCTTGTGAACACAACTTTCATTGGCATCTCTTCAATCTTTGTATCAGGAAATTCTTTAAAAAATATATATTATCTTAATTTATTTATTGATAAGAGACAGCCAGAAATCGAGAGGAAAGGGGGTGATAGGGAGAGAAGGGGTTGGGTGGTGGTGTGCCTGGTTGAGTGCACATGTTACAATGTACAGGGACCCAGGTTTGAGCCCCTGATTCCCACTTACAGGGGGAACGCTTTGTGAGTGGTGAAGTAGTGCTGCAGATGTTCATCTCCCTCTCTCTCTCTCTTTTTTAATTTTCTTTCTTTTTAGATAGAGACAGTCAGAAATCAAGAGCATAGGGGGAGATAGAGAGGACTGAGTGCTTGAACCCTGGTCCTTGGTTACTGTAGCATGAGTGCTCAACCTGGAGAGCCACTGCCTACTTTTGAGCAGATATCAATCATGGCAGCCTTCATTATAATTTATTAATATCTCGATGAACTTGGCTAGACATGAGTGGTTCCCCAGAGGGAGAGGAGAAGTCTCATCTCTAGCTCAGGCAAAGTAACAGTAGAGTAGCAGGGAGATGGTGATAAGGAAAACATGGAAATGAGAACCAGAAACCCCACTTTATGATCTCCAGTCAACTATCAGTCTGCCTCACTGGACTCTGTTTTTTATCTCTGCAGACTCCCTTCTTTTAAAACACACCCTGACTTCTTGACCCCTGACTTTTGGTTCCTGTACAAGCCTTACATTCAGTTTCCTTTGATGGACCTTTCTCCTTTTCCTGCCTCTATCTGCTGGAGAGATCTAATTATCCAGACTCCTTCTCTTGACTATCTAAATTCGTTTCTAGTATATATCCATGCATTCAAGTGTGCAAAGTACCATAAATATAGAGTGACTACAAAAATTGATAGCTGAATTTGGGGTTACTCTTTTTTTTTTTTTTTTACCTCCAGGGTTATTGCTGGGGCTCAATGCTTGCACCATGAATCCACTGCTCCTGGAGGCCATTTTTCCCACTTTTTGTTGCCCTTGTTGTGGTAGCCTTGTTGTGGTTATTATTGTTGTTGTTGATGTCGTTGGTTGTTGAATAGGACAGAGAGAAATGGGGAGGAAGGGAAGACAGAGAGGGGAGAGAAAGAGACACTTTCAGACCTGCTTCACTGCCTGTGAAGCGACTCCCCTGCAGGTGGGGAGCCGGGGGCTCGAACCGGGATCCTTATGCAGGTCCTTGAACTTTGCACCACGTGTGCTTAACCTGCTGCGCTACTGCTTGACCCCCTTGGGGTTACTCTTACAGTATCCAAATACCTACTCAACATCCTTGCTTGAATGTCTAGTAGCCACCAAGCTTAACCCAACCAAACCCAACTACATTCTTAATTTCTGCCTCCCTCAGTCCTGTCTGACAGTAAATGACAGTTCAGTTTCCCCCCAAAACCTATCATCTTTAGCTTCTTGTTCTCTGAAATTTAATAGTCATTCCATGACCAAATTCTGTCTTTTTTCAGTTCACAATATATCTCTAACCCAATATCTCTTGTTCTTCAATCGCTAACCTGGGCCAAGGCACTATCATCTCTTGACTATGCATAACTTTATTTAAAGAGTCCTTTTTTTTTTTTTAAAGTATTTTTTAAATTTATTCTGAATAGTGACAGAGAGAATTTGAGAGGGGAGTGGGAGCAAGAGAGGGAGAGAGACAAAGAGATCTCTACCTACCTGCCTCACTGCTTGCGATGCTTCCTTTCTGCAGGTGGGGGTTTGAACCAAGGTCCTTACACAATGTAGCCTGTACACCACCACCTGGCCCCTATCACTTTCTTTTTTAAAATTTGATAGGATAGAGAGAAGTTGAGAGGGGAGGAGAAAGAGAGAAATAGAAAGGGAGAGAGAAAGGTAGACATCTGCAGCATTGCTTCACCTCAGCAGGTTGGGACAAGGATCTTGAAGCCTTGTCCTTAGGTTTGGTAGTGTCTGTATTCTGCTTGGCATGCCACTGCGTTACACACGACTAGGTGTGACCTTTGGACTGACAGTTCCACTTCCACATTTGACCTCTACAAGGTTAATTCTGAGTGTTTTATTTATTATTTATTTATGTTAGGTGTGGGGTTGGGTAATGGAACCTGGGATCATATGGATGGCGTGTTCTACTATTTTTAGTAGATTTAATATTGGTTTGCAATATTATAAGATTTTATGAGTGTGGCTTCAGTTTTACCTGTCTATTATCTATATTTGTATCTATCTATTTATCATCTATCATCTTTCTATCACCAATCTATCATCTACCTACCTAGCATTGTCATCATCATTGACCACAACACACCTGCCACCTAGGTTCTTGTGCCCTCACACCAATTGGAAGCCTCCGCCTATCCCCTCCCTCACCATTTCCCTCCCTGTGATAACCATCAGTGTTTACACAGAGTCAGAAAGTCAGTTTGATCATGACTAGTATTACTTTTGCCAGTCCCTTTGTTTTGGCTGTTTATATTCCACAGGGATATATGCGCTGGTAGCTTTCCTTCAACTCTTAATGCACTTTGAATGATGACCTCCAGTTCCACCCATTTTGTCCTAAAAAACACAATGCCATTTTTTCCTCCCTAATAACCGAAGAGTTTACTGTTGAATTCACATCCTTTAAGTTCTTTAGTCATCTGTCAACAAGCCTTAGGTTGCTGGGCTAGCGTAGGGGAGCCTCTTTCCGGGCACGTACTCTCTGGGTTGGAGAGAACGCCACGGGAGCCAACCTGGGCTGCTACTCACTCAGCGATGCAGGAGAGAGAGTCTTGAACTCATGGCACAAGGTAATGCAATCTTTATTGATCAGAGAGACGATGTTTTTATAGGATAGAACCGGAAGTGGCAAGTCACGGAAATGGCTAGGAAAGAGGGTAGAGGAAGGTAAAAGTGGGCTGGGAAGGTAGAAACTTCCTTAGCAACTGTTGCGAAGGTTTTAACTGGTGGGATTAATGGTACCCTGCAGGCAGGGAGGGTCTCAAGGTAGAAGGAAGATAGATCAAAGAAATGGAATGGGTAGGGATCTTTCAGGCAAAACCATGATTATGTAAATAGGCCATAGTATCAGGAATACAGGGTGGAGGGGGGTGGGGAGGTGGCTTAATGCCCGACATAGGTCATTTCCCTACTTGGACTACTGTAAATGGTTCCACTATGAATGTGGTGGTACATATATTCTGTTGAATATATGTCCACAGCAGTGGACCAGAATCCTCTCTGTCCATATCCTCCTTGCACTCTACAGCCTTTCTGGTGGTAGGACCATCCTCACCAGTGTGGAGTGTGTGTCACTGGGGTCTTGACTTGCATTTCTCTGGTAATACGTCCTGCCGGTCGTTATTCCATATGCTTTGGGCCATTGGCATGTCTTCTTTGTCCAGTCAGATACTTTGGCATGCACTCTACCACTTAGCTAAATTCCTTGTCCCTTGAGTATTTTCTTAGTATTCACTTGTTTTCACCTTTCTACTTCACTCATGACTTTTGTAAATAGCCACTCCTCTCAGTGTCCACTGCATCTCCAAAACAAGATTTAAAAGAGTCAATATTCCCTTTCCAATCATGAACAATTTTTCAATCCTAAACATTTTTTTTTCTTCTTACTCAGTGCTACTTCAAAAAATAAAGAGAAAAGTAACAAAGACCAGTAATACAGATTTTACATTTGCTAATTAATTTTTACAACCAATATATACTCATTGTTTGCTATTTTCTTTTCCTATCTCAACCTACCTTCATTACTTTTCTCCTCCTCTTTTTTCCTTCTCCTCCTCCTCTTCCTCCTCTTCCTCCTTCTCCTTTCTCTCTCTCTCTCTCTCTCTGGAACCAGGGCCTCACACATACATGATTTCACCTTTCTAGGACACTTATTTCTTTATTTTAAAAGCATTTTATTGATTGATTGATTGATTGATTGATTGATTGATTTAATAGCAATAGCCAGAAGTTGTCAAGAAGGGAGGGGGAGTGGGGGGGGGAGAGAGAGACTTGCAGCATTGCTTCACCACTCAAAGTTTTCCCCCTGCAGGTGGGGACCGGGGTTTGAACTTGGGCGTTGTAACACGTGTGCTCAATCAGGTGCGCCACCACATGGGCCAGCCTCCAGCCCTCTTTTTTATTCAGATAGAGAATCAGGGGTGAGACACCAGAACACAGGAACTTCCTCCACTGTCATAGTGCTTCTCGTGAAATACCCTGGGCTTCTGGGGGGCACACAGGCACCCTACTTCATGAGCTATCCCTCTAGCTTTATTTCTTCTCTCTTTCTTTTTAATTTGACTTATTATTTATTGGATAGAGACAGAGAATTTGAAAGAGCAAGGGGAGATAGAGAGGGAGAGAGGAAGAGAATCATCTATAGCTTCCCGGGGACAAAAGTCTTAATCCTGGGTCCTTGCTCATAGTCCTGTGCCCGCCCTGCCCCTGTAGCTCCCTTTCTTTCTTTCTTTCTTTCTTTCTTTCTTTCTTTCTTTCTTTCTTTCTTTCTTTTCTTTCTTTCCTTTCTTTCTTTTCTTCCTTCCTTCCTTCCTTCCTTCCTCCTTCCCTCTCTCTCTTTCTTTCTTTCTCTTTTTTTATTTTAAATTCAATTATTCCCTTTTGTTGCCCTTGTTGTTTTATTGTTGTAGTTATTATTGTTGTCGGATAAGACAGAGAGAAATGGAGAGAGGAGAGGAAGACAGAGAGAGGGAGAGAAAGATAGACACCTGCAGACCGGCTTCACTGCTTATGAGGTGACCCCCCTGCAGGTGGGGAGCCGGGGGCTCGAACTGGGATCCTTATGCTGGTCCTTGGGCTTCATGCCACATGCACTTAACCCACTGCACTACTGCCTGCCTCCCTGTAGCTCCATTTCAAACTGCTTTAATTTGAGAAACAATTCAGAAAATGGTTAAATATCTATTTGAAGTTTATTGACTGCTGAACTCCATTTATTTAGGACTTCCTTTTTCTTTGTATGATTTTGACCTAGTCATTTCTTTGTAAGGCCTTCCCTCTGCCCTTTTTTTTTTTAACTCAGAGATTTCTCCCCCCACCTTTTTTTTTTTTTTTGTAATGCAGAGGTTTGTTTATGTATTTACTTATTTGTTTTTACCAGAGCACTGCTCAGCTCTGGTTTATGGTGGTAGTGGAGACTGGACATTGGAGCCCAGAGCTTCAGGCATAGAAATCCTTTGCATAAACATTGTGCTGTCTCTATAAGCCCAGAAGTACTTTATCATTATTTGGCAAGTTGAACTGAGATTTTTCTTAGCCCTTATCATGTTCTGAGTACCCCACTGTTTGTTGTCACACATTTAGAACACAGAAAAAAACAAAAACAAAATATAGGTCACGTGATCAAATAAGCAAACCATTGGGCAATTTCTTACCCCTTCTTTTCTCCAATAAAATTGAGATGGACTCCGGGGTTAAGAAAGGCAGAATCACTGCATCCCATAATGACCCTGGGTCCATACTCCCAGAGGGATAAAGAACAGGAAAGCTGTCAGGGGAAGGAATGGGATACGGAGTTCTGGTGGTGGGAATTGTGTGGAGTTGTACCCCTCTTATCCTATGGTTTTTGTCAGTGTTTCCTTTTTATAAATAAAAATTAAAAAAAAAACAAAAACAAAAAGAAAGGCAGAATCAAACCAGCATAACGCTTGAAGTTTGGAGGGTGTGACAGTCTTTTCTTAGGAGCCGTCTGGTGTTAACATTTTTTGGGCTTTGATTGAAGAAAGGAAGAAACTTATTGATAAGGACAGATCCTTGGGTGGCAGAGCTGACCAATGCAGACTGTGTCATGGAGCCCTCTCTGCTTCATGGAGTGTGCTCTAATGATATAATCCCCCATATATATAATTTTTTCCCCTGTACCTACACTCTGTGATAATTGCCTGGTCCTCTACTAAGCATGCCACTGTCCCCCCATGCTTACCCTGGAAAACTCCTAAATACATTTAGAGATGTCATCCTGACTTGACTTGGTATAAAACCAAGCAAACCCACACACCCCTCCCTACACTTCCTCTTTCTGTAGCTTGCTTCATGGCAAATACTATAAAGTATCAGTTTCTCAACTTATAAACTGCCTTCCTTTCCTATTCAGCCACCACTTTATTGATGATGGTTGAAAACAAAGAAACTCTAAATAGTGTTAATGCATAAGCCATGCCCTCTGAAAATGTTGTCTTTCTCCCTCTAACCCTCTGCTTTTTTTTTTTTTTCTTTGTGTTTCTGGGATCAAACTTAGGAGCTTAGACATACAAGATTAGTACCTTACCACTAAGTTTTATCTCTGGCTTTGTTTTCTCTACATTCGAAGACATTTTTTTTTCAATTTACTTATTTTATTATTTTATTTATTCATTAATTTTGTCTCCAGACTTAACATTGGGACTTGGTTCTGGCTTTACAAATCCACTATTCCTAGCGGCCATTTTTTTCCCATTTTGTTGGATAAGATAGAGAGAAATTGAGAGAGGAGGGAGAGATAGAGATAGATAGATAGATAAACAAAGAGAGAGAAAGGAGAAAGAGAGGGGGAGAGAGAGAGAGATAGAGAGAGAGAGAGACACACTTGCAGACCTGCTTCACTTCTTGTGAAGTGTCTCCCTTGTAGGTGAGGAGCCAAGGGTTCGAACCGAGCTCCTTAAGTGGGTCCTTGCACTTAATACTACGTGTGCTTAACCAGGCACGCCACTTTAGTCATCTCTGAAGACTCATGGTCTCTCTGTGTGTGGATCTTTAATTGGATGAAAGTGAAAAAGGTATGGAGAGGAATGAACAACAACAGTGACAAAAAGGAAGCTTAGATTATTTCATTGATGTACCAATACCTATTAGTAAACCGTGAGCTGAAAACATGGGAAAACAACAATAAGCAAACCTAGATGCTATCACTGACCTTCTGGAAGTGATCACCGCAAAGCAGAAATGGCCAGAAAAAGAAAAATGCTTCCACATGGCAGCAGTTAAATCCTAGTTCTGAAGGAAGACAGGGTCACTGCAGTTGTCTCCTATGAGACTTAACCAAGAGGTGAAAAGACCAAGAGGTAACAGACTTCTACATAACACCCAGAAAGCTGCCAGCAAACTTTCTTGCAGGAACACAGAATACCTTCAGGCTAGGGGTGTGGATCCACCTGCCAACACCCACGTCCAGCAGAGAAGCAACTACAAAAGCCAGAACTCCCACCTTCTGTTCCCCATAAAGAATTTTGACCCACACTCCCAGAGAGGGAGAAATGTTAGGGGGAAGATGACCAGAGGGCTCTGAACACCAACTCCATCAGAACCCAGCGAAAGAAGAGGAAAAAGGGAGGGACATTTGGATGTAGTAATAGGTGTAGGTGTGACTTAGAAGAGAAGATGGGAGCATGGGGAAAAAAGGGGCAAATATATGTAAATATAGACAGATAGTTATAGAAATAATAGTCAACCCTTATCTGACCTTGGGAGAGCTACTGTAGCTTTCAACGAAGGGAATGGAGCTACAGAGCTCTGGTGCTGGGAACAATGAGTTAGACCCCTGCTGTCTTATGATTTTGTAAATCAATATTAGGTCACTAATAAAAATTGTTTTTTTTAAAAAAGGACATTTTTCAGTAGTTTCCAGAAAGGTGCGCCTTAGAAGGGTCCTGATGGCAGGTTTTAGAAGAGCTTAGTAGAATTGGGGAGGCCAAGGAGAACTTCACTGAGGAAAAATAACCCAGTTATGTGAAAGCTGAAAAGGAAAAAAAGATTTCTAGAAAGGGATTTAAGGGAGTCGGGCGGTAGCCCAGTGGGTTTAGCGCAGATGGCACAAAGCGCAAGGATCCTGGTTCGAGCCCCCGGCTCCCCACCTGCAGGGGAGTCGCTTCACAGGTGGTGAAGCAGGTCTGCAGTTGTCTGTCTTTCTATCCACTTCTCTGTCTTCCCCTCCTCTCTCCATTTCTCTCTGTCCTATCCAACAACAACGACATCAAATAATTACAACAATAAAACAACAAGGGCAAATAAATACATGTTAAAAAGGAAATAAATACATGTTAAAAAAAAAAAAGAAAGGGATTTAAGTGGAAGATGGAGGTGACAATGGGTAGGGAGGCCCATGGGCACAGGAAGCATTTTATGCCAAGGGTGTATGTGTTGTATATAGAGCCCCAAGGACACAGAAGGAAAGAGAGTGCACTAGAGGAAAGGAGGTGAGGAAAGCTGGAGATGTCTGTAGGGGCTAATCATACACATTTCAGCATATGGGCCATATGCAGGTAAGGGCTGGGGTGATATTCCAGTGGTTCTGCAAACAGACTTTCATGCCTGAGTCTCCAAGGTCCCAGCTTCAATTTCTAAGCCAAAGCTGTGCAGTGCTCTGGTCTCACACTCTTTCTGAATTGCCCCCTCATTAAAATAAACAAGCAGGAGTTGGGTGGGTAGTGCAGCGGGTTAAGCGCACGTGGCACCAAGCCCAAGGACCGGCGTAAGGATCCCGGTTCAAGCCCCCGGCTCCCCACCTGCAGGGGAGTCGCTTCACAGGCGGTGAAGCAGGTCTGCAGGTGTCTGTCTTTCTCTCCCCTTCTCTGTCTTCCCCTCCTCTCTCCATTTCTCTCTGTCCTATCCAACAACGACGATATCAACAACAACAACAACAAAAACAAGGGCAACAAAAGGAAAAATAAATAAATATAAAAAAACTAAAAGTAAAAAAAAGGGAGTTGGGTGGTAGGTAGCGCAGTGGGTTAAGCGCAAGTGGCGCAAAGCGCAAGGGCCCAGTGTAAGGATCCTGGTTCTAGCCCTAGGCTCCCCACCTGCAGGGCAGTCACTTCACAAGCGGTGAAGCAGGTCTGCAGGTGTCTGTCTTTCTCTCCCCTCCTCTGTCTTCCCCTACTCTCTCCGTTTCTCTCTGTCCTACCCAACAACGATGACATCAAAAACAACAATAATAACTATAACAATAAAGCAACAAGGGCAACAAACGGGAATAAATAAATATAAAAAATTAAAATAAATTAAATAAATAAATAAATAAGCAAAATAGTAAAAAAAAAAAAAAAAAAAGAAAAGATTAAGAATTCAAAGTGGTGTTTAGGGGCAGTTGGAGGCACACCTGGCTGAGCACACGTTACAATGTTTAGGGACCCAGGTTCGAGTTCTCAGTCCCCACCTGCAGGGGGAAGATTTTCAATTGGTGAAGCAGGGCTGTAGGTGGCTCTCTGTCTCTTTCCCTCTCTATCACCCCCTCCCCTCTTGTTTTCTGGCTGTCTCTATCCAATCAATATATATATTTACCTCCAGGGTTATCGCTGGGGCTCGGTGCCTGCACTATGAATCCACTGCTCCTGGAGGCCATTTTTTCCCCTTTTGTTGCCCTTGTTGTTTTATCATTGTTATCATTGCTGTCATTATTGTTGGATAGGAAAGAGAGAAATGGAGAGAGGAGGGAAAGACAGAGACGGGAGAGAAAGACACAAGCAGGCCTGCTTCACCACTTTGTGAAGCGACGCCCCTGCAGGTGGGGAACCGGTCCTTGTGCTTTGCGCCATGTGCGCTTAACCTGCTGAGCTACCTCCCGGCCCCCAAGATAATAAATTTTTTAAAAAGTGGTGTTTAGTGCTACAATATG
Organism: Erinaceus europaeus; assembly: GCF_950295315.1. NCBI lineage: Eukaryota > Metazoa > Chordata > Mammalia > Eulipotyphla > Erinaceidae > Erinaceus > Erinaceus europaeus. The sequence continues at coordinate 5,306,768 of NC_080171.1, forward strand.
GAGGGCCAAAAGCAACACAGACAGTTTGGGACTGCCTCAAATGATAGGCAAGAGATGGCGATAGCTTGGTCTGGGATCATGCGGACAGCTATAAAAATATTTAATGAGAACTTGCTAAAAGAGAGGCAGGCATGTAGTTCACTGGAGACATGGTGGAAGGAAAAACTGTATAAAGTGTGAAGAAAAGAATCCATAATCCGAAGACTGAAAACTTCACTTCCTCCTTAGGACAAAACAGTTACAATTTCTATTCTTAATTGTAAAAACTTGTAGTAAAGGTGAATTGTATGGTATTTTAAGTAAATAATCTGGATTTGCTCTGAGCAGGCCTCAGATGTGCCTTGAATTTAGTTCCTTAAAGTTGCTGAGTTTGGACATTTTTCTCTGTCCTCCCCCACCCCCATAATTTATTGGGGGGGGGAATAATGGTTTGAAGGATAGCTATTGACTTGTGGACACCCAGACTTCATTTCTACCCTCTGTGTTTTAGACATAAATGCAAACTGCTGAATGAAAAACTCAATGAATGTGACCGCTTTGGTGGAAAATTCATAATCTAATTTAAAAATTTTAAAAATATATTTATTTATTCCCTTTTGTTGCCCTTATTGTTTTTTATTGTTGTAGTTATTATTGATGTCATTGTTATTGGATAGGACAGAGAGAAATGGAGAGAGGAGGGGAAGACAGAGAGGGGGAGAGAAAGACAGACACCTGCAGACCTGCTTCACCACCTGTGAAGTGACTCCCCTACAGGTGGGGAGCTGGGGGCTCACAATGGGATCCTTATGCTGTTCCTTGTGGAAAATTCATAATCTAATCTAGTCATTTTAAAACTGGTCCTACAGTTCCATCCACTTTATCCCAAAGACACAATGCCACTTTTTTTTTTTCTCCAGCATTATGCCTGCACTACGAATCCACTGCTCCTGGAGGCTGTCTTTCCCATTTTGTTGCCCTTGTTGATGCCCTTGTTGTTACTGTTGTTATAGCTGTTGTTGTTGTTGGATAGGACAGAGAGAAGTCGAGAGAAAAGGGGAAGACAGAGAGGGGGGAAAGACAGACACCTGCAGACCTGCTTCACCGCTTGTGAAGCGACCTCCCTGCAGGTGGGGAGCCGGGGATCTCCAACTGGGATCCTTACACCGGTCTGTGTGCTTCATTGCCACGTGCGCTTAACCCGCTGTGCTACCCCCAATATCACCCTTTTTTATTGCTGCATAATACTCTGTTGATGTTGCTCAGGGAAGCAAGTCAGGAGGTGGAGGACATCTACAGAATGGTTTCACTCATGTGGAATAGAGGCAATTGAATATACAAATGTGAAAAAACCAAAATATCAACCTATTTTCAAGACTGTGGGAGAACTCTAGTGGTTATCCATGAGGGGTAGGATGGGGACACAGACCTTTGGTGGCAGGAGTGGTGAAAAATATAAATAAATAAATACATAAATACATAAAGTTGGCCTTTTTCTTTTTTTAAATATTTATTTTATTTATTTATTCCCTTTTGTTGCCCTTGTTGTTTTATTGTTGTAGTTATTATTGTTGTTGTCGTTGTTGGATAGGACAGAGAGAAATGGAGAGAGGGAGGGGAAGACAGAGAGGAGGAGAGAAAGACAGACACCTGCAGACCTACTTCACCGCCTGTGAAGCGACTCCCCTGCAGGTGGGGAGCCGGGGTTCGAACCAGGATCCTTATTCTGGTCCTTGTGCTTTGCGCCACCTGCGCTTAGCCCACTACGCTACAGCCTGACTCCCAAAATTGGCCTTTTTCTTAGGATGAATTCTTTGGACCACTAGCTTCTGGGTAACAGAGTATAGAAATTTTACATATACCTATCAGGGCTATGGTCTGCACGGACACAGTGATAACTTCTCCAGAAAGTTTTGATATTTTTTCCACCTCTTGCCAGTAGGCAGGTGGTTCCTTCTCCATATTTGTAACAATACTGGATGCTTTTATACTCAAAATTAAGTTTTCCCAACCTTGTAGATAGAATAGAACCTTTTATTTTAAAATTTTTATTTAAGTGGTCTGGGAGAAAGTATTAGACTTTCAAGCATGAGGTCCTGAGTTCAATCCCCGGCAGCACATGGACCAGAGTGACGTCTGGTTCTTTCTCTCTCCCATTTTCCTCATGAATAAATAAATAAAACCTTCAACGAAATTATTTAAATTGTCATTTTCCTCACAGTTCTGTAGTAGCTGTAATTCTCGGCCAAAATGTCTATTAAGGTGCATAACTTTTACTTACTGGTTTTCAATAATTTTTGTGTACGGTCGAGGAGGTATCTCAGTGGATAAAGCACTGGACTTGGGCTTGAGAGCATGAGGTCTGGAGTTCAATTTCTGGTGTTGCATGTGCTGGAGTGATGCTCTTGTTTTTTTTGTAAATAAATGAATAAATAAATAAATAAATCTCTCTTTAAAAGTTCTTTGCAGGCCTGGGTGGGCAGTGGTGCATCTAGTGGAGCACAGATGTTATAATGCACAAAGATTTTTATTCAACCCCCCAGCTCCCACCTGCAGGGAGAAGTATCCTAAACTGTGAAACGGGACTGTGGGTATCTTTCTGTCTGCTCTATCCTCGCCTTCCCTCTCAATTCCTCCCCCTCATTATTGAAAGTAAATAAAATATTTTTAAAAACCGTATTAAAAAGTCTAAAGCATTTTTTTAAAAAAGATTTTATTTATTAATTAATGAGAAAGGAAGAAAGAGAGAAAGAACCAGACATCACTCTGGTCTATGTGCTGCTGGGGATTGAACTCAGGGCCTCATGCTTGAAAGTCCAGTGTATTAGCCACTGTGCCACCTCCCAGACCATAAAAACACTCTTTGGATAGTAAAACGCCATTAATATATATATATATATATATATATATATGCCTCCAGGGTTATTGCTGGGACTCGGGGCCGGCACTGTGAATCCACTGCTCCTGGAGGCTATTTTTCCCCCATTTTTGTTTCCCTTGTTGCTCTTGTTGTTGTTATTGTTATTGTTGTTATTGATGCCATTGTTGTTGGATAGGACAGAGAGAAATGGAGAGAGGAAGGGAAGCCAGAGAGGGGGAGAGAAAGACAAGACACCTGCAGACCTGCTTCATCACTTGTGAAGCAACTCCCCTGCAGGTGAGGAGCCGGGGGCTCGAACCAGGATCCCTATGTTGGTCCTTGTGCTTAGTGCCACCTGCACTTAACCCGCTGTGCTACCACTTGAACACCCCCATTAATATTTTTTATTGTTGTTGTAGTTATTGTTGCTGTTGTTGATGTCATCGTTGTTAGATAGGACGGAGAGAAATGGAGAGAGGAGGGGAAGACAGAAAGGGGGAGAGAAAGACAGACACCTGCAGACCTGCTTCACCACCTGTGAAGCGACTCCCTTGCAGATGTGGAGCTGGGGGCTCGAACTGGGATCCTTACACCGGTCCTTGTGCTTTGCACTAATTTATTTATTCTATATAGAGGGAAATTGAGGGGGAACAAGGAAATAGAAGGAGAGATAGATACAGAGAGAGAGAGAGAGAGAGAGAGAGAGAAAGAAGTAGATAAAGAGACAGATCTATAGCTCTGCTTCATGTTTCTTTGCAGATGGAAACCTGGGGTTTGACCCTGGGCCTTTGCACACCATAATATGTGTGCTCAGTGGAGGATATGACCACCCAGCCTCTGATAATTATATTTGTAATAGTGACTTCGAAGTCAGTGGTATGCTGTAAAGGTTTAAAGACTGTGTCTTGGGCAGGGGTAGATAGCATCAAAGTCTCTCATGCCTGTGGTTCTGAAGTCCCAGGTTCAATCCCCTGTACCACCATAAGCCAAAGCTGATCAGTGCTCTGGTAAACAAACAAACACTGTTCCTGCTTTCTAAGCTTGAGATGCTCTTGCCATGACTGATTTCAAACTACCAGGTGAAATTGCTCAATGGATCCTCAAGAACTGATCTGGAAGTGGTACAGAATTCGAAAATGCCACTTAAAATATGAGAGTGATTAAGTTCTCTTGTACATAATTTTATTTCTGGAGATATTTCAATTTTTGTTGGATACTGCTATATGGACCATGTTTGGTTAATTAGAAAACACTATTTCCAGGCTAATTAGCTAAATGAAATCTACTTGTAGTTTTTCCATTTAAATGGACACATCCTGGGCAATTCTGTGAGTCTTCAAATGGACAAGAACTAATGAAGACTTTTCATTCAAAATTAGCTTCTAGCATACTAAGTTGTCCACCTGGTGAAGTGCTCATATTACAGTGCGCAAGGCCCCAGGTTCAGGCCCCACCTGCATGCAGGGGGAAAGCTTCATGAGTGGTGAAGCTGGGCTGCAGGTGTCTCCTCATCTTTCTTCTTCTCTCTCTCTTCCTCCCCACTCAATTTCTCTCTATCCATATCCAATAATAAATAAATAGGTTTTAAAAAAGAAAGAATACTAAGTAAGACTCCAGGAATATCATAAGAATTGCTAGAATTACAATTTATAAATGTCGTAATTCATTTAGGAAAAATAGGTTAAGGCATATATTAATAATCATCCTCAAATGCTTGAGTGAGAAGCAGTCCACGACCATCACACCTTGCACGCCCCATCTCGTCTGATCTCAGAAGCTAAGCAAGGTTGAGCCTGCTTAGTACTTGGATGGGACAATCAGTAGCTTACTGTCATCTGACAGAGAGCGAACAAGAGTGGAAGAGAGAGATTATAACTTGACTCCACCATTTAAGATGTTATATTAATTTGTCATTTATGTAGGCCTGGGGCATCAAAGTTTGGGTCTCATCTCCAGGGAGGACATGCACTCTAGTATGGAACCACCTCCCTGATCCAGGTGATAATTGAGTCTTCTCTTCCTGCTTACATATCCCCCTATTTATTCAGTTAAGAACAAGGGGAAGTAAACATCAAGAGAAGAAGAGTTTATTCAATAGTTTGAAGAAAGAATAACTAACTGGTTGCAGATGTGGCCTTCTTTTTTTCTGATGTAGTTTTGTATCTTTCTTTATCCATCTGTTCCCAATAATCTGATTATGTGATAGTTTGTATTAATTTCATACCTTAACTTCTCTCCTTTCATATTTTTTTCCAGTCACAGAAAGGAGAAGGTATTAATCAAAATAAGTTGAACTATTGAGTCACAGGGATCACTTGCAATCCAAAAGTTTAGAGTAACACTGAGTATATGAGTGATTAGTCTTCTGAGGAAGAGAGCCCAGTGATTCAGGGAGCAAAGTCTCAAAATGGAGACGCAGTGACTGGAAAATTCATTCAGTTGCTTTGAAAATTCATCTGAACTCGGGCTCAAGATTCACATTTCCCATTTGTGTCTTGTCTTCAAAAATAAAAAAGAGGAAACCACCAATGAGAACTTGTGGTATAATAAATCATTCTGACTGTTGTAAAAAAAAAAAGAGTTAAAGGTTCTAAACAGTTTCAAAAGGTCTTGACTAGCCCTTTCCACTCACCTTGAGAAGAGCCATAAAAGTAAGAAGCAAAGGGAATTTTTTTCCCCTCCCCATACACCAAGTCATCTGCAGTGTGCTTTTTGGGCTCCTGGCATCTGGGCTCAGTTGCTGGGTTACAGGCAAATATAATCCAAACAAACACTAAAAGGTACTCTTTTTGGCTCTCGACATGCTGGAAAGGGCTTCTGCCTTCCATCCTCTAAGCTAGCCAATTCAAAATACAAAAGTGACTTTCCCATTTGTTGTCCTCCTCTCCTTTTCTTCCTGCAGGACAGCTCCTGATTATAAACATTCTGTGGAGGAGAAACCCTTAATTATGAGACCATTAGACCTTTAGACCTTTCCTCCAACTTCCTGTTGAACAGCCATGGAATTTAACCTGCTTCCAGTCCCTGTCCACTTCCTGGTCCTCTGAGAAGGAGGGGGTGGGGGCTGGGGGGTGTCAGACCTAGAGGCTTTGCCACAGGAGTCTTAACCCTTTCTTCCCCACTCTGTCTAGTGACCAAAGATAAGTTGCCAAGGTCACCAATGGTATTTTCCACTCAAGATTGCAGTGCCAGACTCAGTGATGTACTTCCTGCTTCTCAGAACGTGTGGTATTATAGACTATATTTGAACTTGGACAGGAAAGCCAAAGGCATGTTTAGAAGTTTGGGAAATAAGATCTATGGTGAAAGCCAATCCGTTAGCCAGTTTGTCCAGAGAATTTTATTAAAGTTAACAGGGGCTGCCAAGTACTTGTACAGAAATCAGTGCATTCCCATATTCTATCGAAGTTTCACTCCATGAATGCTCTGTTCCAGAGAAAAGTAAGAAATCCTCACTGTTCAGAGTGACAGCCAATTAATTGCACTCCAATTCTGCTAAGACTAGACCATGAGGAAACAGAGAGTCTTATTTTTTAAATTTTACTTATTTATGTATTTATTTTTGCCTCCGGGTTATTGCTGGGGCTCGGTGCCTGCACCACGAATCCACTGCTCCTGGAGGCCACCTTTTCTTCCCCTTTTGTTGCCCTTGTTGTCTATCGTTGTTGTCGTTAATATTAATTTTGTCATTGTTGTTGGATAGGACAGAGAGAAATGGAGAGAGGAGGGGAAGACAGAGAGGGGGAGAGAAAGATAGACACCTATAGACCTGCTTCACTGCTTGTGAAGCGACTCCCCTGCAGGAGGGGAGCCGGGGGCTGGAACTGGGATCCTTAAGCTGGTCCTTGTGCTTTGCACCACCATGTGCGCTTAACCCGCTGCACAACAACCCGGCCCCCTTAATTTTATTTTAAATGGTTTTTAATTACCTTTATTTGATAGAGACAGCCAGCAATTGAGAGGAAGGACAAGATAAAGAGGAAGAGAGACAGAGCCACCTGCTGTCCTGCTTCACCACTCTTGAAGCTTTCCTCCTGCAGGTGGGGACGTGGGGCTTGAACCCACGTCTTGCTGTGCTGTAATATGTTCACTCAACCAAGTGCGACACCACCCGGCCCCTGATCCTTATTATTTTTAAGAACGAATTTCCCAAAGATGTAAATTACTGAACTTTATTTATTTATTTACCAGAGCACTGCTAAATTCTGACTTATGGTTGTGCTATGAATGAAACCTGAAAACCCAAAAGAAGTGCCTCAGGCATGAAAGTCGTTTGCATAACCATCATGCTGTCTCCCCCAGCCCAGGAACTAAACATCTTAGTGGATTCTCTAGGAATATGGCCAGATTTCCTTTCTGGAAATGGGCAGCAGAAAGGTTTACCTCGTGTTGGCCTGAGATAACCAGGTTTTGAAATGCAGCTGGGTTCTCCACGGGGCTCATGGCTATGAGTGTGCATGTGTCTGTGTGAAGACCAGTCCTAGACAGAGGGGACATCTCACCATGACTGATCTCTGTAGAGCAAATAGTCACTGTATTTCTGGAAAAGTCAGAGGTATGTTTTTTTTTTTTTAAATATTTATTTATTCCCTCTTGTTGTCTCATTGTTGTAGTTATTATTATTGTCGTCGTTGTTGGATAAGACAGAAAGAAATGGAGAGAGGAGGGGGAAGACAGACACCTGCAGACCTGCTTCACCGCTTGTGAAGTGACTCTGCTTCAGGTGGGGAGCCAGGGCTCAAACCAGGATCCTTACATCGATCCTTGGGCTTAACCCGCTGCGCTACAGCGTATGGGTTTTTTACCCTGGTGTTTTACAAAATCTGCATCAAGAAAGACAAGGAATCCTTCCTAGAGTCCAACAAAACAATTGTATGCGAGTTATCTGAAAATTTACGACATTTTTGCCAAACGGGTCTATGGTGTGATTTTTCTTCTTTCTCTCTCTCTCTCTTTTTTTTTTTTTTTAAATAACTTTCTTTACTGGATAAAGAAAGGCAGAAATTGAGAGGGAAGGGGGTGATAGAGGAGAAAGACAGAGACACCTGTAGTCCTACTTCACCACTAGCAAAACTTTCATCCTACAGGTGGGGACCCAGGTCTTGAACCTTGGTCCTTGTGAATTGTAACATGTGTGCTCAAACAACTGAGGCACCACCTGGCCCCTATTATTATTATTATTATTATTATTTTTAATTTTTATTTATTTATTCCCTTTCTGTTGCCCTTGTTGTTTTATTGTTGTTGTTATTGATGCCGTTGTTGCTGGCTAGGACAGAGAGAAATGGAGAGAGGAGGGGAAGACAGAGAAAGGGAGAGAAAGAGAGACACCAGCAGATCTGCTTCACCGCCAGGAAAGAAAAGTGACTCCCCTGCAGGTGGGGAGCCGGAGGCTCGAACCGGGATCCTTAAGCTGGTCTTTGCGCTTTGCGCCATGTGTGCTTAACTCGCTGCTCTACCACCTGACTCCCCCTATTATTTTTTATTGACTCATTTTTATCCTCATGCCTTTCATTCCTTGAGCTTCTGTTATGCCAGGCATTGAAATCTGAGTTTTATATACGTTTTCCTCTTTTTTATCCATACATTTATATGTGAAGTAAATAATATATATATTTAACTAGAGAGTAAAACTGGGGTTCACGTATCAAACTGTTAGGTAGTAGAACCAGAAGTACAACTCGGGTGTCTCTGAATCTGAAGTCCTTGGTCTACGAAAGAAAGCTGGATTCAATTGTTTTATGCCAGAATGATTAGAATTGTTAGCAAAAACTCTAATTCACGCACGCCAGCCTTACTGAAACTGCCGAAATTTGTGTGAGCTATGCAAAGTGGTATGCTCTAAAACTGCTTGAAAACTATTGTTTTTCCCTAAGAAAATGCAAGCGTGCTCAAAGCAGAAACACTTAATCCCCACAGTATCCTTCCATTTTTGAAATGATTTTTTTTTTTCTTCCCCTGAGTGGTTGTAAAACAGAGGTTGATTTCACTGGGGCTATATTTCCTGACCTAACTAGCATCAAATTGTGGAGATGTTTTCTAATGGCCTAGATTTTATGTTAAACAGTGTTGTTTTATTTTACAATCTGAGTAAGGCTTGTCTTTTACGTCTGGCTTTTGGAATATTCTAAATTCTTCTTAGAGATGACTTTTCTGCTGGGATGTCCTGAGCTGGCATTCCCCCTCTCTTGTGATCAGATTTACAGGCTCACTTTGTAACAAAAGAGGGCTGCAGGGTAGAACAGACCATGGAGAAAACAGTCAGAAATAAAAAGAAGTGATTTCAGGCAAACCTCTTAAAAGTTTTAAAAAATTTCTTTTTCTCTTTTTAAAAGCATTTTTAATACTTTTATTATTGGATAAAGGCAGAGAAAAATTGAGAGGGGAGAGGGAGATAGATAGATAGATAGAGAGACAGAGAGACACCTGCAGCCCTGCTTCACCACTCCTGAAGATTTCCTCCTGCAGGTGGGGGACCAGGGGCTTGACCTGGGTCTTTGTGTGCACTGTTCTGTGATTGCTTAATCAGGTAATAATGACTACTAACTTAAAAAGATTATTATCTTTATTTACTTATTGGATAGAGATAGCCAGAAATCAAGAAGGAAGGGGGACATAGAGAGAGACATAGAGACACCTGCAGCCCTGCTTTACCACTTGCAAAGCTTTCCCCCTGCAGGTGGGGACTGGGAGCTTGAACCCAGGTCCTTGCACATTATATCATGTGGGCTCAACCCAGTGTGCCACTTCCCGGCCCCATGACTACTGTCTTCTAGTTGTGAAGTCTGTTGTGAGAAGGCAAGTTAAAAAAAAAAAGGCCTATTTAAAAAATGATTAAATGTACAAATGTTGTTATTTTCACTTCTCTGTGAAGTAGGACATAACCTGCAGGGCTCACTCTAAATCCATGAATTTGTCATAATGAATTTGAATTAATTTCTTATTTGGAACGATTTTTTTCTTTATTGGAGGAGGAATAATGATTGGCACAACTGTTCTTACACTCTCTCTCTCATGATAAATAGAGATAATCAAGGAAGAAGAACAGAATGCCTTTGTCTCTTTGCTTTGAATTGTATCCTAGAGGAACTTTCCCCAAAATTCAGCTCATTATTTTCTCCATAAAGCCTGTTCCCTGGAGGCCTAAGAGGGGGCTGAACGGTGGACTACATTTCTTGCAATTCTTGAGATCCTGGGTATGATTTCAAGACACTTAAAGATGTGATGAGAGGTACTTTGGTCTCTTAACAGTAGTAGCAACAAAGTCTAAATAGATGAATATTTAAAATGTTTTTTTTAAGAAATATGTCCATCATATATATATATATATATTAAAAAATTATTTATTGGATAGAGACAGCCAGAAATCAAGAGGGGGTGTCGACAGAGAAGGAGAGAGACAGAGAGACACCTGCAGCTCTGCTTCACCACTCATGAAACTTCCCCCGCTGCAGGTGGGGAAGAGGGGCCTCAAACCTGGGTCCTTGTGTACTGTAGCATGTACACTCAGCCAGGTGCATTCCACTGGCCCCTTTTTCCTATTTTTTTTTCTATCCTTAGTCAGTGATGTCCAAATATGCCCCCATTTCATCTCGGTCTCCTGATAATCTCGAAGTGGCCACCGCCGTCCTCTCCAGCCTCTCTCAATTCTGAGCGGGCTTCTGATCCAGACGACGCTTGACTGCTTTTCTCCTCCATTTGCCAAGCTCACAACCCTATTTCTGGGCAAGGCTTGGTTCATTTCTTACTGGGTCTACTGAACCCAATTTTTGTCAGCTTCAATAAAAAAATCGTAACTTTAATCCGTGGTGATCGCAGTCATTGTCTATGAGTTTGTGCGTCATGGGAACAGACCCGGTTTTCTGTTGGCCTGGATTGCTGTTCCAAATCGCTTTACTAGGATTTAAGTTGGATAACCTGGAAGGCTGAAAGGATTCCTTCCATTTAGACAAAAATGCTTGTTTGCTTTGGTTCCTAAATGACTTTCTTTGTGTAAGTTTTTTTTTTTTTTATGGTCATCTTTATTTCTTTATTGGATAGAGACAGCCAGAAATTGAGAGGAAGGGGGAAGGTAGAGAGGGAGTGAAACAAAGACACCTGTAGCCCTGCTTCACCACTTGTGAAGCCTTCCCCCTGCAGGTTGAACCTGGGTCCTTGAACACTGTAATGTGTGTGCTCACCCAGGTGCACCACTGCCAGGCCCAAAGTTATAACTTTTTTTTCCTCCAAGGTTATTGCTGGGGCTCAGTGCCTGCACCATGAATCCACTGCTCCTGGAGACCATCCCCCCCCCCCTTTTGTTGCCCTTGTTGTTGTAGCCATTATTGTTGTTGATGTCATTCGTTGTTGGATAGGACAGAGAGAAATGGAGAGAGGAGGGGAAGACAGAGAGGGGGAGAGAAAAACAGACACCTGCAGACCTGCTTCACCGCCTGTGAAGCGACTCCCCTGCAGGTGGGAAGCCAGGGGCTGGAACCCAGATCCTTACGCTTGTCCTTGCACTTTGCTATACGTGCGCTTAACCCGCTGCGCTACCGCCCGACCCCCGAAGTTATAACTTTTTATGTAAGTTTTGTTTCAGTTACAAGTTGTGTGTGTGTGTACAACAATTTCTTTGCTTCTAGCACTTCCCGCCACTTTGATCCATTCTCCATAACCCAAGTGCTGATTTAAAGTCATCCTAAGAAATCAAGTGGGTGTACAATACTGTAGTTGGGCGGTGGCGCAGCGGGTTAAGCGCACGTGGCGCAAAGCGCAGGAACCGGCGTAAGGATCCCAGTTCGAGCCCCCGGCTCCCCACCTGCAGGGGAGTCGCTTCACAGGCGGTGAAGCAGGTCTGCAGGTGTCTATCTTTCTCTCCCCCTCTCTCTCTGTCTTCCCCATCTCTCTCCATTTCTCTCTGTCCTATCCAACAACAAAACAACGTCAACAATGGCAATAATAACCGCAATGAGGCTGCAACAACTAGGGCAACAAAAAAGGGGGGAAAAATGGCCTCTAGGAGCGGTGGATTCACGTGCAGGCACCGAGCCCAGCAATAACCCTGGAGGAAAAAAAAAAAAAAGAATCTTTAGGGGGCCAGGTGGTGGTGCACCAGGCTAAGTACTCACATTACAGTGCACAAGGACCCAGGTTCAAGTCCCTGGTCCCTACCTGCAGGGGGAAAGCTTCACAAGTGGTGAAGCAGGGCTTCAAGTATCTGTCTCTCTCAATTTCTCTCTGTCTCTATCCAATAATAAATTGAAATAGAAAATAAAAAAGGAAGTTTTCACTACTCAAAAGACTAATTCATGAACATGACCCTCAAGGTCGTCAGTAGTTGGATTGCAGACACTTAAACACTTTTTCAATCTCATTTATTTCTGTGCTCCTTCTTAAATATTTTTAAAATATTTTATTTGTTTATTGATGAAAGGGATAGGAGGAAAGAGAGAAAGAGAGAGAATGAACACCAGACATCATTCCCGTACATGTGCCTCTGGAGATTGAACTCAGGACCTCATGCTTGAGAGTCAAATCTATTTTATCTTGTCTAAAACTGCCTTTTACTTTCTTTTTTACTCTCTGAACTACACACCATTTTCTCTTCTCTCCTTATTGAAACACAATGTATTCAAAAAATTGTTTTCAAGTAATAATTTTTTTTTTCCTGATTAAAAGTTGGGGGTATTATAGAAGCTATTATGTATAACATAACATTGAATAATGCCATAATGCAAAACAGTATTATATTGTATACATATTCCAGTTTTACTTCAAAGTACATATTAAGATTGTTTATGAAAATATGTATTTATTTAGAATTCCTTTTTCTTTTTTTATATTTATTTTCCCTTTTGTTGCCCTTTTTAAATTGTTGTTGTAGTTATTGTTGATGTCATCGTTGTTGGATAGGATAGAGAGAAACGGAGAGAGGAGGGGAAGACAGAGAGGGGGAGAGAAAGACAGACACTTGCAGACCTGCTTCACCGCTTGTGACGCGACTCCCCTGCAGGTGGGGAGCCGGGGGCTCCAACCTGGATCCTTACACCGGTCCTTGCGCTTTGCGCCACATTCGCTTAGCCCGCTGTGCTGCCTGAATTCCTTTTTCTTTATGAGGAGCTTCAATATATATACTCTAAATGTACGTAAAAGACGCATCATTTTATGTAGATTTTGAACACTGAAATAGTTCCCAATATTTTATTTATTTGTTCCTTTTTTTGTTGCCCTTGTTTTATTGCTGTAGTTATTATTGTTGTTATTGATATCGTTGTTGTTGGATAGGACAGAGAGAAATGGAAAGAGGAGGGGAAGACAGAGAAGCGGATAGAAAGATAGACACCTGCAGACCTGCTTCACCGCCTGTGAAGCGACTTCCCTGCAGGTGGGGAGCCGGGGGCTCGAACTGGGATCCTTAAGCCGGTCCTTGCACTTTGCCGCCGTCTGCGCTTAACCCGCTGCCCTACCGCCGGACTCCCCAGTACCCAATATTTTATTTTGACAAATGGCCCGTTGATAATCATCTTCATGTGTCCCTCTAATTTTTCCCTCTTTGAACAGAATGTTAACTTTGGTCGTAGTAGGGAAAATTGTATCAACATTTTTATTTCCTATCCAGGGATTCTTGGGATTTTTTTTTTTTTTTTGTCCATATGCAGTTCCATTATTTCTTATGAGCTGTTTTTCTTTTTCTTTTCTTTTCTTTTCTTTTCTTTTCTTTTCTTTTCTTTTCTTTTCTTTTCTTTTCTTTTCTTATTTTTCCTGGGCGGGGTGGCACCACAGTACATCTCTACTGCTCACTACTCACATAAAAACTTTCCCTTGCCATGTTGGTCGTTTGTGGCTGCCAGGAGCTTGAGCCCTAGTTCCCCTGCATGGTGAAACCTATTGTCTACAAAACAAACTGACTCCTGGTCCCAGTATCAGCATTTTTTCCAGAGTCTTGCTATGTGTTTCTTGATGGCTTACAAAACTATGTATGGGGACCAGGTGGTGGCGCACCTGGTTCAGTGCCCACATTACAATGCACAAGGACCCGGGTTCAAGTCCCTGGTGCTCACCTGCAGGGGGGAAGTTTCATGATTGATGAAGCAGGGCTGCAGGTGTCTCTCTGTCTCTCTCCCTCTCTATCTCCCTCACCCCTCTCAATTTCTCTCTGTCTCTATGCAATAATAAATAAAGAAATATTTAAAAATATGTACATATATATATTTAAAAATTAAAAACATAAAAACCATGTATGATCTTCCCATTTATGGCAAAATTAAAAAAATATCATTTACCAAGTGTTTGCCAATCTGTGGTAGTTGAACAAATAAATTTTCACTACATTAACCTGATTTTATTTTAGCATTAGTAAGATTAATTTTTTTTTTTTTTGCCTCCAGGGTTACTGCTGGGGCTCAGCGCCTGCCTCATGAATCCACTGCTTTTGGAGGCCATTTTTTCCCCTTTTGTCGCCCTTGTTGTTGTAGCCTTGTTGTAGTTATTATTGTTGTTGTTGATGTCATTCGTTGTTGGATAGGATAGAGAGAAATGGAGAGAGGAGGGGAAGACAGAGAGAGGGAGAGAAATATAGACACCTGCAGACCCGCTTCACCGCCGTGAACCGGGATCCTTAAGCTGGTCCTTGAGCTTTGCACCGCGTGAGCTTAACCCGCTGCGCTACCGCCAGACCCCTTCTGTCCTTGTTTCTTAAGTTCTGTCCATAAATGAGATCATCTTATGTTCATCTTTTTCTTTCTGGCTGATATCACTTAACATGATTCCTTCAAGCTCCATCCAAGATGAGGTAAACAAGACAACTTCATCACACTTAGGAGCTGAGTAGTATTCCATTGTGTATAACTTTCTTTGTATTTTTTAAATATTTATTTATTTCCTTTTTGTCGTCCTTGTTGTTGTAGTTATTATTGTTGTTATTATTGCTGTCGTCGTTGTTGGATAGGATAGAGAGAAATGGAGAGAGGAGGGGAAGATAGAGAGGGGGAGAGAAAGACAGACACCTGCTGACTTGCTTCACCGTCAGTGAAGCGACTCCCCTGCAGGTGGGGAGCCTGGGGATCAAACTGGGATCCTTACACTGGTCCTTGCGCTCTGCACCACGTGCGCTTCACCCGCTGCTACCACCAGACTCCCAAACATTTTTTTTTCCTCCAGGGTTATTGCTGGGCTCCACCCCTCCTGGAGGCCATTTTTCCCCCCTTTTGTTGCCCTTGCTGTAGCCTCGTTGTGGTTATTATCATTGCCATAGTTGATGTTGTTCGTTGTTGGCTAGGACAGAGAGAAATGCAGAGAGGAGGGGAAGACAGAGAGGGGGAGAGAAAGACACCTGCAGACCTGCTTCACTGCCTGTGAAGCGACTCCCCTGCAGGTGGGGAGCCGGGGGCCTGGTCCTTGCGCTTTGCGCCACATGCGCTTAACCCACTGCGCTACCGCCCGACCCCCTCAAACATTTTTTTTAATATGTCTGTTGGCCCTTTGGATGTCTTCTTTGGTGAATATTCTGTACATAACCCGTCTCCACTTTTGCATTTTTTGTCTGTTTTTGTTGTTATTGTTACTGAGTTTGGTATATTTTGGTTATTAATCTTTTGTTTAACATATGGCATAAAGAGATCTACCATTCTTTATTTTATATTTATTTATTTATTCCCTTTTGTTGCTCTTGTTGTTTTATTGTTGTAGTTATTATTGTTGTCATTGTTGTTGTATAAGACAGAGAGAAATGGAGAGAGGAGGGGGAAGACAGAGAGAGGGAGAGAAAGATAGACACCTGCAGACCCGTTTTACCGCTTGTGAAGCGACTCCCCTGCAGGTAGGGAGCCGGGGCTTGAACCAGGATCCTTATGCGGGTCCTTGTGCTTAGCGCCACCTGCGCTTAACCCGCTGCGCTACAGCCCGACTCCCGAGATCTACCATTCTTTAAGGAGTCTCCTTGTTTGGGTGGTGGTTTCTTTTGCTTTGAAGATTTTCAATTTTCTCTTCCTCTTCCTCTTCCCTTTCCCCCTCTCCCTTCCTTTCCTTCTCCCTTCCCTCCTTCTTCTCAGAGTACTGCTCAACTCTGGCCACTGGAGATTGAACATGGGGTGTTGGAACCTCAGGTATGAGAGTCTTTGAATAACCATTATGCTACTTCCCTCCCTCACTCTAAGGTAGAGATTTTTTAGAAAATATTTTCTCCATTCTTCAAAGTTAAATTGAAAATGCTCATTTCCTATAAAACTTCCCATGAATTTTCTGTGTTGAAGCCACGCTTTTCCACAACACATTGTCCATCCTTCTAACTAGAGACTGGTTTCTGCCATGCTCTTTGCTCTGTTCCACACGTAAGTTACAGGATAGCTGGAGGTAGAAGTCTTTTTTTTACTTGTTCTTGTATCTCTCTTCAGTAGGAAGTACAGACAAAATGCCTAAATATTGGTTTTGGCCAAGCTAGAGAGAGAGATTTTCTTTCTCTTCATTGTGAAATTTGCTAGGCTGTTTTTTTCCCATGGACCTTGAGACTGTCTTATCTGAGTCTGTATTCATATAACATTTGGAAAGACTCAGTGCACACAGAACACATTCTACTTGGAGTACTAGGAAGAGGAAGAGAACAATGCAGTTGTTGCCTTAGGTCTGTTTTTGAGTGACATTTGAAATAACTTCAGCGGTACTAGAGGTTTTGCACAATGTGTGATGGTGAAGTTTCTCCTCTCTCTCTCTCTCTCTCTATTTCCCTCTCATTTATCACCCTTCCTTTTATCACTGAGGTGTTCTATCTTGATGCATTTCTACACTATATGTGATCATTGAAATTATTTTCTGCAGGTTGGTAGAAGTTAGAATCATGCTTTGCGGTGACTGGATTGAGCCTCAGAGTTCCTCTGATTTTAAAATTTAGACAGATTTTAAAATTATTATTTGTAATAGCCAAAACCTGGAAGCAACCCAGGTGTCCAACAACAGATGAGTGGCTGAGCAAGTTGTGGTCTATATACACAATGGAATACTACTCAGCTGTAAAAAATGGTGACTTCACCATTTTCAGCTGATCTTGGATGGACCTTGAAAAAATCATGTTGAGTGAAATAAGTCAGAAACACAAGGATGAATATGGGATGATCTCACTCTTAGGCAGAAGTTGAAAATCAAGATCAGAAAAGAAAACACAAGTAGAACCTGAAATGGAATTGGCATATTGCACCAAAGTAAAAGACTCTGGGGTGGGTGGGTGGGGAGAATACACGTCCATGAAGGATGATAAATGACACAGTGGGGGTTGTATTGTTAAATGGGAAACTGGGGAATGTTATGCATGTACAAACTATTGTATTTACTGTTGAATGTAAAACATTAAAAAAATAAATATAAAAAAATAAAAATAAAAAATAAAAACTTAAAAAAAAATTTAGACAGTCCAGTAGCTTTTCCTCCCTTTCTATTCTTCAACATAAGAGATGGTTCCTCTGAGGATTTATCCTGGAGTTTGATTAATCAGTAAGCCAAGGCTTGCTGGTGTCCCTGCAGGGTGGCCCAGGTCCTGCCCCTGACCTCCCTATATGCCTTGCCTGCCTTCTTGGTGTTCATTATCTGTGGCATAACCACTATCTCTCAGTTTCCTGTCAGCTTCTGTTTTTCCTAGTTGTTTTCATTTGTTTGAATTCCTTCCTGAAGGAAGCTGATTTTTTAAATTAGTTTCTTTTATTATTGGATAGAGACAGAGAGAAATTGTGAGGGGAGAGAGAGGGAGAGAGATCCCTGCAGCCCTGCTTGTGATGTGAAGATTTCCTCCAGCAGGTGGGAACCAGGGCCTTGAACCTGGGTCCTTGCGCACTGTAATGTGAGTGCTTAACCAGGTGCACTGCTGCCTGGCCACTTTTTTTTTTTAATCTTCTTATATGCCATACTGTGCTAGAGACTTAAAGGATACTGTATCATTTTTTCCAGTTGTTCCCATTTTACATTTGAAGAATTGAGGCTTGTGGTAGTTAACTGACTAAGGCCATAGAACTGGCAACGTTGTAGAGTGTGAGCTTGAGCCCAGGTCTGCCTCATCCAGCCCTCCATTTACTCCCGGGACAAGGTTTCAATACAAAGAAGAATTTTCTCTGTGTTGCTGAAACCATATACATGTTGCTGAGAGATTTTTCCTTCTGGTAATGCTGACAGTGAATGTGGGGAGCGGGAGGGAGAAGATATATGTAGATTTCCCCTGCAGAAGATGTGCTATATGGTAGAGACTGTCCTACTCTCTGAAGGGAGGCTGGGTCAGCTGACTCTGCCATTCCAGGAATACTGGTCCTGAAATGAGTGCAGTTTCAAACGTTCCCAGCTGCGACCATGAACTAAGTAAGAACTCAGACTGACAGGGATTCAGAGGTCACACAGGCTCCTGTGCCGAATATATGTATAGGCCCTAGGTCAGGTGGATGGGATAAACAATTAAATTTATCCATCAGTTTTCTTCAAGTTTGGGAGCTACTCTCTGCCTTAATCCAACTTTGTAGTCCTATTCTCAACTCTGACACCATCTTCCCAGACAATATTTTTGCCCACCCGCATGTTAGCTATCAAACTCAAACAAGAACTACAGAAGTCATAAGCGCCTAAGGACATGCCTAAAAGAGACTTCCTAGCTTCTTTCCACCCAAAGATCCGTATCCTCATCTTCTCCATTCCTACTTTTTGGTTCCTGTTCATTAACCATTTTGTCCTGATTTATATCCTACCGCCTGTCATGTACCAAGTTGAAGATGCTCTCATGATTCCATCCTGATTTCCCTGGGCAGACGACCTCACCAATGTGTCCTAGACCCTCATCTCCCCAGAGCCCTGTCCCACTAGGGAAAGAGAGAAACAGGCTGGAGGTGTGGATAAACCTACCAATGTCCATGTCCAGAGGAGAAGCAATTACAGAAGCCAGAACTCCCACCTTCTGCTCCCCATAAAGAATTTGACCCATACTCCCAGAGGGAAAGAAATGTTAGGGGAAGATGAATAAAGGCCTTTGAACTCCAATTTCATCAGGAACCAGAAAGAGGAAAAAGGAAGGACATTCAGAAATAGTAGTAGGTATAGGTATGGCATGGAAAGGATGAGAAGATAGGACCATGGGAAAAATGTATATATATATATATATATATATATATATATATATATATATATATATATAATAGTCAGCCTGTGTCTGTGACCTTGGGAGAAGTACTATAGCTTCCAGTGGAGGGAACAGAGACACAGAACTCTGGTGGTGGGAATGGTTTGGAATTATATTCCTCTTATCTGATAATTTTATAAAGCAATCTTAAGTCACTAATAAAATAAATCATGAAAAGTTGTGTCTTACTGTATACTTATTTGAATTGTAAAGATGTTCTGGGTAGTATATTAGGTAGTAAAGATGTTCTGGGTAGTATATTAGGTAGTATATTGTACTGAGGGATGGTACAAAATTGAGTAACATAGTAGTTGATGAAAACTATTCATGAAGTGAAAGAAAATCACATGCTAAATTTGATTAAGAACATGTATAATTTAACAAGGAAGCGATACTTAAAACCCATGATACCAGTAGACATTGCCCTAGAGCAACTTTTTAAAGTTAATTTACTTATAAAATAAAAAAAATACTAACAAAATCACAGGATAAGAGGGGTACAATTCCACACAATTCCCACCACCAGAACTCTGTATCCCCTCCCCTCCCTGATAGCTTTCCTATTTAACCCTCTGGGAGTATGGACTCAGGGTCATAGTAGGATGCAGAAAGTGGAAGGTCTGGCTTCTGTAGTTGCTTCCCTCTGAACATGGGCATTGGCAGGTGGATCTATACTCCCAGCCTGTCTCTCTCTTTTCTTAGTGGGGAGGAGCTCTGGAAAGGTGGGATTCCAGGGTCCATTGGTGAGGTCAGCTGTCTGAGGAAGTCAGGTTGGCATCATGGCAGCATCTGCAACTTGGTGGCTGAAAAAGCATTAAGATATAAAGCAGAACAAATTGTTTAATAGTCAGGAGCCTAAAGGTTAGAATATAATAGATGAGTTTTGAGATCTCCATTTTGTAAAAAGCTAGTAGGTCTATTTTAAGTATACTCTAGGGGGTTCATGACTTTAGTAATTTTTGCTTGCACACAACAGCTAACATGCAGGTGGACCAGAGGTATTATCTGGGGACATGGTATCAAAGTTGGAAATAGGACTGGAAAGCTTGATCATGGGAGAGAGTAGCTCCCAAATATGGGAAAGGTATATAAGTGTCATTATTATTATTAAAGTCTTTATTTATTTATAAAAAGGAGATATTAACAAAACCGTAAGATAAGAGGGGCACAACTCCCACAATTCCCACCACCAGAACTCCATATCCCATCCCCTCCCCTGATAGCTTTCCTATTCTTTATCCCTGTGGGAGTATGGACCCAGGGTCATTATGGGATGCAGAAGGTGGAAGGTCTGGCTTCTGTAATTGCTTCCCCACTGAAATTGGGAATTGACAAGCCGATCCATACTCCCAGCCTGTCTCTCTCTCTTTCCCTAGTGAGGTGGGGCTCTGGGGAAGCGGAGCTCCAGGACACATTGGTGGGGTCTTCTGTCCAGGGAAGTCTGGTTGGCATCATGCTAGCATCTGGAATCTGGTGGCTGAAGAGAGAGTCAACATACAAGGCCAAAAAAAATTGTTGAGCAATGTAAGTAGTATTTTATTGTGTCTATTTTTTTTTTTTTTGATAGGACAGAGAGAAATGGAGAGTAGGGGAACAGAGATGGGGAGAGAAAGACAGACACCTGCAGACCAGCTTCACTGCTTGTGAAGTGACCCCCCCTGCAGGTGGGGAGCCGGGGCTCGAACTTGGATCCTTATGCCTGTCTTTGTGCTTTGTGCCATCTGCACTTAACCCGCTGCGCTACCACAGGACTCCCTCTTTTTTTTTTTTTTTTTTTTTTAGGGTCTTTCTACTTGCTTACTGTTTTGGGTCACTGCAAACTATCTTGCACCTTTGCTTGAAGCTGTATATTTTCCTGTAACTTCTGGGCAAATGTGCACCTGTGTCTGTCTCATGGGCTCTGATCTTCATCTAGGCTCTGTGGCTTTGTTAAGAGATGCACCACCCAACATGGACTTGAGGGATTCTATGAACTAGGAACAGTCTCACCAGAGTGCTAGAGCTGACGGGTTGTCATTCCATGCCTGGTGTCTGCCCTAGGGCAATTTTTCTAAAAAATATTTATTTGTTTATTTATTTATTTATTCCCTTTTGTTGCCTTTGTTGTTTTATCATTGTGGTTATTATCATTGTTGTTATTGATGTAGTTGTTGTTGGATAGGAC
Source organism: Erinaceus europaeus (assembly GCF_950295315.1). Taxonomy (NCBI): domain Eukaryota; kingdom Metazoa; phylum Chordata; class Mammalia; order Eulipotyphla; family Erinaceidae; genus Erinaceus; species Erinaceus europaeus. The sequence goes on from NC_080171.1 coordinate 5,327,894, forward strand.
AGAGAGAAATGGAGAGAGGAGGGGAAGACAGAGAAGGGGAGAGAAAGATAGATACCTACAGACCTGCTTCACCACCTCTGAAGGTACTCTCCTGCAGGTGGTGAGCCGGGGGCTCGAACCTGGATCCTCACATTGGTCCTTGTGCTTTGCATAGCCTGTGCTTAAACTGCTGCTCTACCGCCCGACTCCTCCTAGGGTACTTTTAACCACAAATATTAGACTCAAACAGAAATAGATTTAAATCCTAATTTTACTGTGACTACTTCATCCTTCCATACTTAAGTTTATATCCTGCAAAGATAGGTAGTAACACCTAGCACTTGAACATTTGATGGTGTCGTAGGTTTGACCATTCATCTGTTAATCTCTTTGACAAAGTATTTTCTGAGTATTTGAAATCTGCATGGCACTAGAGATACAACCAAGTATGAGACACTACCTGGTCTCTGTCCTGAGAAAGCTGACAGCCTGGTGATTAAATGCAAAGTGTTTGTCATAGTGTCAAGCACATACCAAGCACTAATAAGTGGCAGCTAGGTCTATTATTATTATCATTGCTATTATGAGTGTGCGTTTCTACAACTTCTTGTAATTTTGACATATCTTGCATTTGATAATAGGTACAAAACCTAGTTAACATTTTCCTGTATTGGCATTTCTAATTAAAGGATAGTCTTGTAAGGTAACAAGCAATTACTGCTCACAAAGGGAGCACTGTATAATCAGAGCCTTGCTCGAGGAACGTAGGATTTTTTCCTTGCTTCTTACTTGACTGTTATTCTGTCTTTAGCCACATGAAACATTCAAAGCAGTGTCTGGCACAAAGAGTAACTATTAGCTGAAAAAAAAAAGGAATGTACAAACGAATGAGGGTTGCACTAGCTGTAAATACAGCAACTGCCTGCTGTCTACAGAAGAGGATGCTATCTGGTTATAATTTGCATTATATAGTTATATGGAACTATCGTATACATATAATCATTGCCCTATGAGATTTTTTGAAGTTCAAGCACCTAGAGGGGAAAAAAAAAATCCAAAGATGGATACTCTAATTGAGAGGTTTTTTTATTTAAAGGAAATGTTTTTATTATCTTTATTTATTTGATAGAGATAGCCGGAAATTGAAAGGAAGGGGGAGATAGAGAGGGAGAGAGACCGAGAGACACCTGCAGCCTTGCTTCACCACTCGTGAAACTTTTCCCCTTCACCCAGATGAGAGTCGTTTTTAATCTCACTAAACAACAAAGGAAAAGAAAGAGTGAAAGGGGGCCGGGTGGTGGCGCACCTGGTTGAGTGCACGTTACAGTGCGCAAGGACCCAGGTCCGAGTCCCCGGTCCCCACCTGCAGGGGGAAAGCTTCACGAGTGGTGAAGCAGGGCTGCAGGTGTCTCTCTGTCTCTCTTCCTCTCTATCTCCCCCTTCCCTCTTGATTTCTGACTGTCTCTATCCAATAAATAAATAGAGATAATGAAAAAAAATTAAAAATTAAGAAAAAAGAAAAGAAAGACTGAAAAGGGTGAATATGTATTGGTCATTTCCTGCAAATGAAATAATTTTAATCTGAAAGAATCAAGTGCTCAAATAGTTACTCAAATGTTTTTCTATTTGCCTTAGTATTTTTTTAAAAAAATTTATTTATAAAAAGGAAACACTGACAAAAAACATGAGGGGTACAACTCCACACAATTCCCACCACCAGAACTCTTGTCCCATCCCCTCCCCTGACAGCTTTCCCATTCTCTATCCCTCTGGGAGCATGGACCCAGGGTCATTGTGGGGTGCAGAAGGTGGAAGGTCTGGCTTCTGTAATTGCTTCCCCGCTGAACATGGGCATTGGCAGGCGGATCTATACTCCCAGTCTGCCTCTCTCTTTCCCTAGTGGGGCAGGGCTCTGGGGAAGTGGAGCTCCAGGACACATTGGAAAGGTTTTGTGTTCCTGGAAGTTCGGCTGGCATCATGCTAGCATCTGGAACCTGGTGGCTGGAAGAAGAGTGAACATATAAATCCAAACAAATTGTTGACTAATCATGAATCTAAAGGCTGTAATATTGCAGATGAAGATTTAGGTGGTCTCCATTTTGTAGATAAGAGAGTAGGGTGGTGCCCCAGTATTTTATAATGAAAGTCTTTTAAGTGTTCTTCAGTGAATGTTTTCTATTGTAGTGCATGTTAAGATTCACATGTTATAATTTAATGCCTTAGTCAATACAAATAGCTTTTACATGCACTTAGAAGATACCTTGAGAGTGGTTAGCTGTGGAAAGGACATGTGGCATAGATGTTTGAAAGGGTTTCTGACATATCACACTCATAAAGACAGATTTGTATATTGGGCGCAGATTCCATTATATACCCACACACAAAAGGTAAAAGGCTCGAGGTCTTTCTGTTCACTCACCAGCCTATTTTTACAGCATCACAACTAAGTGTATAAAAATATATATCACTGTTTTTTTTCATTGCATGTTACTGTCTTTTACTGAACTTAAGATCACAGGTTTTGAGACACACACATGATATGAATATCTATGGTTCAGTAATTTCTAGATCATATGGAATAGATTTCTGCTCTTAATAACCTTTGCAAGAGCATTAGAAGTTATTTAGTTTCAGTATTTTTACCTTGCAATTCAAACTGATCACCCGTGTATGGAAATGAACATGACCAGCATAGCATATTTTTACCTTTAAAGTCATAATCATAACGAGTTTATTAGGGAAGTCAAGAGCTGTTGACCATGAAGAGAGTCATAACTTTCCCTTCCCCTCCTCATCACTCTCCAGAAACACACTATCATTTTCTATAAACATTAAAAGTTAAATGTAGACCCCCTCCCTCGTCTGTTGAAATATTCAGCAAGTTTGCATTTGACCTAGAAATTGCAAACTACATCGGCTATTGTGTTTTTTTTCTTTCCCTTCCAAAAGAAATATGCTTTCATTCTGTATGTGTTGAATGTAAATCAGAAAACCAATGCATCAGGGATGAACACTACCTTTCTCAATCTATATACAAATGCTCACGTATCTTGAGTCATAATTTTCTGCATGTGTGCATGCTCATTGCACATGGTCTATAAAAGCATTGTTACGGTGGGGGACACTTAAGAAACCAGACATCAGTCAGCTCTAGTTTAAGCCAGACAGGGTGTGGGTAGGTAATATAAAGCTTCTTTCTGCAGACCTTCTACGTTGGATGTAGCATTCCAATTCTCAGCTAAAACCTTCATTGCTATTCTAGTCATAGAATTCAACTATGGAAAACACCTATTAGGTTATTTAGTTTATCCCCCCAGGGCTAATGCTGAAGATTACTCTGATAGCATATTTTATTCCTTCTTCTACTTCCTCAGTATTTGGTTCACCCTCATTTTAAAATGTCTGTGCTGACAGGCTTTCTTTCAGCTTATTTTCTTGAGTAAGAGAATGCTTCTGGATTTTCTTACATTTCATATATATATATATATGTGTGTGTGTGTGTGTGTGTGTGTGTATACATATATATATATGTAGTTTTTAGTTTACAAATATTGCTCTGTGCTTGTAATGAGATCTAGGCAAATGATTTTCTTCACTTGGTAGTATTAATCCTCTGCTCATGGATCATAGTTCTCAAAGCAGAGTGGGGGTGATAGTAACAATGACTTCAGTGCATATTTGTTTCTGTGCATATATGCATGTATGTACCTCCTTGGCCACCAATTTCTTTCTCAGACTGCTCATCAATGGAGGCTGAAAGAAAGACAAGCAGAACTCCTCCGTTATGTAAAACTCTGCATGCTGAGTGAGCCACAAAATAGGATTTCTCCAGATCCCATTACTGAAGCAAATAGGGTGTACAGAGAGACCTTGATTCACTTCAGCTGAAGCTATTTGGACATTGGACGCATGTAGAGATGGCTGCAGTGTCTTGAGCCCGGGAATCCCAATTGGATATCACCAAAGTGAGTGGTGAGGAATTGAAGATGGATCGGAATTTTTTTCTTTTTTTTTTTCAAAGCAGTCCATGTATTTAAACTCTCTTAATCCTCCCAACAACTTTTTGGAATAGATTCTGAATATTTGAATTTCTTGGAAGGATCCAGAATGCAGGAGCCCTTGCCCTCTGCCATGGGACTGGAATTGGATAGGAACCCAAAGAGTCTTGTTTCAGGGAACATATCCTTGACCTGTAAGCTGATTTAGAGTGAGGGGGAATGAATAGGCCTGTGTTGTAGAGTCAGATGGGCCCTACTCTGTGTGTTGGCTCTGTCACAGCTTTTGTGAGTTTGTATGATGCTCCTCATTGAATCTCAGTTCCTTTATCTGTATGTGAGATTTAAAAAAAATATTTATTTTCTCTTTTGTTGCCCTTACCCTTGTTTTATTGTCATAGTTATGATTGTTGTTATTGATGTCGTCATTGTTGGATAGGACAGAGAGAAATGGAGAGAGGAGGGGAAGACAGAGAGGGGGAGAGAAAGATAGACATCTGCAGACCTGCTTTACCGCCTGTGAAGGGACTTCCCTGCAGGTGGGGAGCCGGGGGGGGGCTCGAACTGGGATCCTTATGCTGGTCCTTGTGCTTTGTGCCATGTGTGCTTAACCCCCTGCACCACTGCCGACTCCCTGTATGTGAGATTTAACAGTGATCCTCCTCTCAGGATCTTCTGCAGATTAAAAAGAATATGTATGTGACCTTCAGGGGGATGCTATGATTATTGATGCAGGTCAGTAGGTGGCTATCTGTCTCTCTATTTCCTCCTCCCCTCTCAAATTCTCTCTGTCCTATCAAAATAAAATAGAAAAAAAAAAGAAAAAAATGGTTGGCTGCTGGGAGCAGTAGATTGGTAGGCACTGAGCCCCATCAATAATCCTGGTGACCAAAAAAATAGGTTAAAAAAAAGAATATTTGAACCAGGTGGTGGCACACCTGGTTAAGCACACACGTTACAGTGCCCAAGGACCCAGGTTCAAGCCCCTGGCCCCACTTGCAGGGGGAAAGCTTCAGGAGTGGTGAAGCAGGGCTGCAGGTGTCTCTCTCTCCCTGTCTCCCCTCCTTCTCAATTTATCTCTGTCTCTGTCCAATAATAAATGAATGAATGAATGAATGAATGAATGAATAAATAAAACTTTAAAAAGTCTGTGCATGTGCAGTTCTTGTTCCTTTGTCTGGCATATGAACAACACCAAATCCAAGTTTGTCTCTTTCATCCGAGGCTCATGGAGTGAGGTTGGCCATCCTATCTTCTTAGTCATTCTTCTCAATTAAACTGCTTGTCATGTGTGTTTGCTCTCCACACAAAGGCATATATATTTGTGCTCAAGAGCCTAAAGCTTTTGTGATACTAAGGAATGTTCTTGGGGAATTAAGTTTAGAAGATCTGACTAGTGCCTTTGTGTGAAGTCATGCTCAGATAACCACTTTATGGCAATAGTTGCTGGCAGTTTGGAACTGGAGGCAGTGTGTTTTCATCTTGGAACTGCTTTAGGAAAGATAAACTATTAAGTGACTTTACATAATTTTTCCCCCATAATATTCTAATTTGTAAGGTGATAGTAATCAGAAGCAAAGCAGTAGTTGATTTGCTTGACAAAGACAAATTTTCCTTCTAGTTTAATGTAGTTTAAAGTCTAGAAGACCCAAACTGGAAACTTATGAGGTCAGTGGGTCTTTGCTAATTGAAAAAAAAAAGAGCTATATGATCAAACTGGAGAATAAAGTGGCTCAGAGAAGGAAATGACATAGTTAGGTACCTGATGATCATCAAGGTCTTGTGAGGTCTGATTGTTATAGTCCACAGTTGCGTCTGATAGGATCCTCTTGAGTTCATGATTTACACTAGTTTGAATGGGTTTGTTTTATAAACAACAAAATAACTTCTGACAACACTGTTAATGTCCTTAGACCAAGAGTCTTCTGAAATCTACTTTTTGAAAGTCTAGATAGCTATCTAGATGTGGATGAGGAGGGACTCTGATGGCTGAATTTCAAAGTACTAGGAGAATGCCCTCAGTTGGGCAAAAGAGAGAATAGGGGAGTTCTAACATTGGCAATAGCTTGTTAAAAATATCTTGATGGAGTCCGGAGGTAGTGCAGCGGGTTAAGCACACGTGGCGCAAAAACACAAGGACCTGTGTAAGGATCCTGGTTCGAGCTCCCGGCTCCCCACCCGCAGGGGAGTCGCTTCACAGGCGGTGAAGCAGGTCTGCAGGTGTCTATCTTTCTCTCCCCCTCTCTGTCTTCCCCTCCTCTCTCCATTTCTCTCTGTCCTATCCAACAACAACAATGATAACTACAACACTAAAACAACAAGGGCAACAAAAGGAAATAAATAAATAAATATTTAAAAAAATATCTTGAACAATCATCTTTTCTTGGTTCTTCTGCACCACACGAGTTTCTTTCCTGATTAACCTTGTTCTTATCTTTTTATTTAACATTTTTTTTATTATCTTTACTTATTTATTGGATAGAGACAGAAATTATGAGGGAAGGGGAGATAGAAAGGGAGAGAGAGACACCTGCAGACGTGCTTTACCAGTCACAGAACTTTCCCTCTGCAGGTGGGGATCGGGGGCCCAAACTGAGGTCCTTGCACATTAGAACATGTGCGCTCAGCTAGTTGCACCACCACCCGGAGGTCCCTGTTGTCATCTTGAATGCACCTTTGTTCCCTTCTCCGTACACAAAGTTCATTCCACGCTCACTGTAATCAAGATGAATCACAGAGAATTATAGAGTTTTATGGCAGGCAGAGGACAAAGCCATCTAGTTCAGAAACTCCAAGAGGTTGTCCAAGGACATTCAACTAGAAAGTAGTGTTACCAGGATTTGAACTTCGGTTCTGATTTCAGTATTGTTTTCCACTAGACAACTTTTAGTGGTTCATAGTGGTCTCCTCACCACACACTGCTTAAGTATCTGTTTCCTTGGCTTATGTTCTTGGCTCTTGTGCTGATCATGTTTACCTTAACAGATTGTAAATCTGTTGAGAGCAAGCGTCAGCTTCTAACACTTGACACAAATCCTGGCACATAAGTGGTATTCTTTTAGGGGTTGGAAATACCATATAGGGATAAATGAAAAAACTTTAGAGCTTTCCAGAGCTGACTTACAAAGGATGAAGAATATTCCTAACACCTGTTAGTCCCACGGAAATAACTTATTTTGTAATCACTGGCATAAGGGAGTTTTAGCTATGAATATAGGTTCGGATCTCTTACTGATAAATGGAGACTAGATCCTGACACTGGAAGGTACGTATGGTGGCACAAACATAATGTTATTTTCATTCCTACACATGGGTACTGGGATAAGTTATTTCCAGTTAAATAAAATGATTCATGAAAACACTTGTTGTTTAGTTCAAGTGGCAGTCATAGGCTTTTCAGAACATCATTTTGGGTTATCATTTTGTAGAATTTGGGTTATCAGTTTTGTAGAGAATGTGGAAAAGCTGGCAAGCTAATCTCTTTTTTGGTCCCCAAAATATCATTCTGGTTTATGACTTCCCCACTGGCCACTATCTTAACGATGTCAATTATCTTCAAGATTCCATGTTTCATTGTTCACACTTGTGTCATTGGATTGTTTGGTTCTATCAAACCAAACAAGCAATCAGATGAGATCTGGGAACTAGGAAGTTGTCAATTTGCTTTTCTGGGTCTTAAGTTCATGAAGTAAATCTACTGTTACTGAAACCATCAAGCTGTGTCTTTTGACTAGATCAAGGCTCCCCGTGACCTTCTTATAGTTACTTAGATCTATTCTGCTGGAAGCACTGAGTTTGAGAAAGAGCAACAATTTAGATTTCTCAGCATTTAGATATTTTCAGCTGAGCTGGACCAAAATCTCTTCACTGATGTTAATTTGCTTTAAAAGTGACATTGGGAGAAATCTTAGCAATTTCATTTTGTTCCTTGTTCAGCATCAGCTTTTAGCAGAATTCAGACAGACTGTCTTCTCTTTTACCTCTGTGGGTAAGCAATTTGAGAAGGAAATTGGTCCATGAAGAAAAGTCATTCATTCATTCATTCATTCATTCATTCATTCATTCATTCATTCATTCATTCATTTATCCATCCATTCATTTATATATGAATAGAAATAAAAGAATGGATATATTAATAGGTAATAAAATGGTGAGATTGGCTACTTAAAATTTTATTACATAAATGTAAATTACTTTATAGTAGAAAAGCCTATATTTTTAAGTATAAATAGCAATTATAAAATGTAAAGAAATGTAAATATATATCTGTTTTTTAAAATTTTTTAAATTTATTTCCTTTTTGCTCTCCTTGTTTTTTGTTGTTGTAGTTATTACTGATGTCGTTTTTGTTGGGTAGAGACAAATGGAGAGAGGAGGGGAAGACAGAGAGGGGAATAGAAAGACACCTGCAGACCTGCTTCAACGCCTGTGAAGCGACTCCCCTGCAGGTGAGGAGTCAGAGGCTTGAACCGGGATCCTTAACGCCAGTCCTACTGCTTTGCGCCACCTGTGCTTAACCCGCTGTGCTACCACCCGACTCCCATTATATTTATCTTGAATACAGTTACAATGCAATTTTTGTTTTAAAATTAGAACCACACATTTTTAGATTATAAACCAGAAATATGCATATATGTATATATGTATATATATGTATATATATGTATATATGTATATATGTAAATATGTATATATGTATATATACACTATTTTTTCAGTCCCTTGATTGTTTTGTGTTCCTTGATATCTATGTAAATATGCAGGTTAATTTCCTGATGATTTTAAGTGTAGAAGGTACTCCAAGGAATATACTAGTGTTCTGACAGACGGAATATTTTGCCAAAAGGTTAAGCTGAATATTGGCTCATTCAAGCCTTCTGAAACTTGACTGCCTCTTCAGTATACTGTGAATAATGAGTCTTACAAATGTCAAGTTCAATAACATATGTAGTTTTTTTGTTAAAGTGTGAGCTCTATTTATTGTCTAAGAATACTATTTTAATTATTTCTACCTTAAATTTCATAATAACCTGACAATATTTCTCTTCTCACTGTTGGACCTGGGCAAAGAGCCTCCCAATACAGGCAATGTCCAACTTCACTAGTACAATCTGACTTCTGTTAATAGGAAAAGCCATGCTGCCTTGACTTTGACCACGTTACTTCCTGTACCTGGAATCTTTTCCCCAATGCACCCCAACGACATTTCTTCCCAACCTACTTTCTTCAGTGGATAGAACTGCTCATCTTTCAAGGTCTACCTCAGAAATCCCCTCCTTTATAATGCCTTCTTTGCTATTTCCTCAGGAACAAGTGTTTTTTTAAATTTTTTTATTTTCCATTTGGTTGCCCCCTTTTTTTATTGTTGTAGTTATTATAGCTGTTGTTATTAATGTCGTTATTGTTGGATAGGACAGAGAGAAATAGAAAGAGGAGGGGAAGACAGAGAGGGGGAGAGATAGACACCAGCAGACCTGCTTCACCACTTGTAAAGTGACTCCCCTGTAGGTGGGGAGCCAGGGGCTCGAACCGGGATCCTTACACCAGTCCTTGCATTTCGTGACAACCGTGCTTAACCCGCTGCACTACCGCCCGACTCCCAGGAACAAGTGTTTTAACCCCTAATTTGACTTCCATTTCTAAAATTCCTTTTGACTATATTGTAACTAGTTGTTTTCATATCTGTCTTATTATTCTTATTTAGCAAATGATTGTTTCTGTGCAAAGCCTATTTTTGCTATGACTAAGTATATACTTCTGTCAGAAGGTACAATGCACTGAGCAAGTTGTGAACTGTGGAATAAGGCAGGGTCTTAACACAAAGAAAAGTAAGAGCTGTCAACAAAATGTCAGGAATGAATTAAATATATATGAATATATAATGAATTAAGGAAATATATATATATATATATATATTTCCTTAATTCATTATATATAATTTTTCATCACTGGCTTCACCATTCCAGAATGAGCTTTTCAGACAGAAACAAAAACAAAGAGGAGAAAGTTGTGGTCTGGGAAGTGGCTCAGTGGACAAAGTGTTGAACTCTCAAGCATGAGGTCCTGATTTTGATCCCCTACAGCACATGTAACTGAGTGATATCTGGTTCTTTCTTTCTCCTCCTCTCCCTCTCATTAATAAATAAATAAAATATTAAAAAAGGAGAGAGAGAGAAAGTGAGGGAGTTAGCAAGTGCTGGGTTCAAAGTCACTTTATACACATGGCAAAGAAGTATATTATCCAAGAGAGTTTTTTTTTTTTTTTAAATCTGCTTTTTATTGAAGGCATCAGTGCTTTACAGTGCATTCACTGACACATGCCTAAAATTTAATTAGGTACCAGGGCACTCAAGTTTTCTCCCTCTCCTCCTTCTTACTCCCTCTCCTGCGTTCTTTGCTTCGGTGTAATACACCATGCTCAGTCTATGCTTCACTTTGTGTTCTCCCTCCCCATCCCTACTTCACTAAGTTCCACTAAGCTAAGCAGTGAGATCATTTGGTATTTGGCATGCTTTCATCTTATCTCACTTATCATGATGTCTTCAAGTTTCATCCAAGAGGATACAAAGGAAGTAATTTTACCATTTGCTAGTAGCTGAGTAATATTCCATCATGTGTATATACCACAAAATTTTTTACAGCCACTCATTTGATGTTGGACATCTGGGTTGCTTCTGGGTTCTGGCAATTACAAATTGTACTGCTATGAACACAGGTGTACAAAGATCTCTTCTGATAGGTGTTTCTGTTTTCTTTGGGTAAATCTGCAGTAGAGGAAATGGTGGGTTGTAGGGTAGGTCTATTTCTAGTGTCCTGATAAGTATCCAGATTGCTCTCCACAATGGTTGGACCATTTTGCACTCCCATCAGCAGTGCAGGAGTATTCCCTTTACTCCACATCGTCTTCAACATTTGTCCTTTCTGATGAAAGACATTCTCACAGGTGTTAAGTGGTATCTCATTATTGTCTTTATTTGCATTTCTCTGATGATCAGTGACTTTGAGCACCTTCTCATATATCTGATGACATTCTGGGTCTCTTCTTTGGCAAAATTTATGTCCAGGTTGTTGTATGTCTGGTCTAGCAGGAAGAAGAAGGCCAGTTGCCTGGACCAAGAATCAGGCTCTAGGTTAGGTGATTTCTATACAGAGTTTGGCTAGAGGAAGCCTGGCTTGACCTTCTTTCCCACACATCAACAAGGTAACCTGGTTTCGATAACCATTCACCTTATAGGTCTCAGTTGTGTCCTCTGCAAAATAAATATGATCTGGTGATTGAAAAGGAAAGATTTCAGAAAGGCTTATTTAACAAATGAGTGTTATAAACATACTAGTTATTCATCCTTACTTGGTAGCTTTTTTTTTTTTTATAACATATAAACCTGATGTCAAATGGGCATAACCTACTCAAGGAGAAGGTCCTAAATGAAAAGTAGAAAGACTTGATCTTGGAGCAATTTCTGGTATCTAACAAAACAAAAAATAAATGTTTATTCTTGTTCATGTCTAGGTACCTCCTCATTTAAAAAATTTCTAGTGACCTCAGTAAAGTCTTTCTTTGTTCAGAAAATTATCCCTGAGCCAACAAGAACAAGATGGATTGGTTTGTTTGGTCTGTCCTTCTGTGCAGAGAATCCCCCATTTTCTCCAGGGATAAACAAAGTCATCTACTGTTCCATGGGTTGGCTGACAAAGTGACATAAATATCTAAACATTTATAGATCAGTGAAATACATTCAAGAATGAATGCCATTTTCTATAGCTTCCTTTCTGGAATTCAAGTTTCAAACAATCAGAGTTGTCCTTTAACAACTAAGAACTACCATTCCTTAAGAAGTAGCCTCAAATAAAGGGATTTTCAGGGATATACCATGACCTGCTCTAAAAACTGTAACAGACACGACACATGGCTTTATTTAGGAGCCTGGAAGTTGAACATGGAAGAAGTTCTTAGCTCAACATTCTTCCAGATTGTAGAAGCTGGTTGATATTTCCTGACAAGGCCTCTTGCCAATCTAACCTCTCCTAGCTAAGCTATTTTAACTCTGGTCTTAAGCTGATATATCTCCTAGCAACACATCTTCCCCTAAATAAAAACAGATCTGCCAGATGGTCTTGTTCACTTTTTCCTTTGGTTGACCAACTTTGTTACCCATTCTCAGCACCACTTTCTTCATCTTAGTCATGATTTTTCTTATTTATTTTCTTCTTTCAGTATCTTTACTGTTTTTTCTTTTCCTTCATCCTTCCAATTTGATGTCCAGGTTGGCACTGACCAATATAGGGTCAATTAGTCCCATGTGATTATTTAAACCTATGTTAAAGAAAAAATTTAACAATACAATGTCTCTTCAGTTGCACTAGCCACATTTCATTTGTTTATTAACCACAGATGGCTAGTGGCACCAACATGATTGGATAGTGCAGATCTGCCTTCCACCTTCACAGAGAGTCCTTTAGGTGATGTTGATGTCAGTTTTCCATTTTTCTACTTCTTTAAATGACTCCCTTTCAGTTAACTACCATATTTTTACCCTTATTTCTATAAAATAGTCAGAGATACTCATAAAATAAATGCTCACAGAACAAATGTTCTGATAAATTGCTCATATTCCTGGAGTGTATAGGTTCTTTTCCTTGGGCATAACTGTTTCAGTTATGTTTTCAGTAGATTTAATTAAAGACCAGAGAAATTTTGTAGTCTTGAAGATTTTCATTCTCGGCCTGGGGAGAAAGCGTAATGGTTATGAAAAATACTTTTGTGCTTGAGGCTCTGAGATATCAGGTTCAGTACCCAGTACTACCATAGGCTAGAGCTGAGCAGTGCCCTGGTTTTTCTCTCTGTGTCTTCCTCTCTGTAACTCTCTCATTAAAAATAATAAAATAAAAGAATAAAGATGATCACCTGAGAACACAACAAGACAAGACTTGGAATATTTTGGGAACCCACCAAGTCATGGGTGAGTGCAAACACATGTGGCTTTTGGACAGAGAGGGACCTGTGGAGAGATTCCTGTGGCTGAAAGCCCGTATCTACTCGGAAGCAACTGGTAACAGTTTGGCAGTTTGCTAGTTGAGTCTGGTCTGAGTTTTATCAACAAATAAACTGCTGAAAGGAGGAGAGGATCCCCTAAGGCTCAACAAATACAGCTGTGAGTCTCCATCATTACTGTCCCTGGAGGCTGGAGCAGCAGCGGGAAGGCCCTGTGCTGACATCAGGGCAGAGACCTGACCAGCCAACTCAGGTGAAGACACATACTCCCAGTGGTCTGGAAGTGGGGCTGTATAGTGGCAGCCTTTCCACATTGTTCTTCCCATGAATTCAGAGATGCATTGAGTAGTTTTCTTAGAACCCACGGAGTACAAACAGGAATTTTTTAGAAACTCACAGGGATAAGGACTACTGCCCAGCTTGGCTCTTGCTGCTATCAGAGAAGCCTATTGGGCCTGGGACTTCGGACCCTCTGCCTTGGGAGTCTCTTTGCATAACCACTGTGCTATTTCTCCCCCACCCTGTTTTATCTCTAGGTATGACTGAGTAATTAAGCCCAAAAATCTATTTATAGTTAAAAAGAAAAAAAAACCCAGGCTCCCATACCCTACAGGGAAGATAAAGAACAAAAGAGAGTTTAACAGCCATCGTGCTCCACATCAAGGTTTAAGACAACATTGAAACAACTGTTATTTTCCATAACTGTGAACTTTTTAAGTACCTTACTTAGACACAAGTCAATCCAGGCAAGTGTGATTAGTAGATTGAGAGTACTGAGAGAGGGACCTCATTACACACCATATACAATTTTTTAAGCCAAGAAGAAATATTGAAGAAATGAACCAGGACAAAAGTCCACATAAAAGCCCTCTTAGGGTTTTGAGGAGAAGATCCAAACAATAACTGAGGACAGGAGTCACAGGAGTAAGGAAAGAGTTTGAAAATAATAGCATCAGAAATGGGGAAACAGTAAATAAGACTCTGAAAGAAAACACTAGCAATGTAGAGGTAATTAGAGAGCCAAAAGCTGAAATAGTTGAGCTAAGAGCAAAACTAGCTGAACAAGCTAATATGGTATTAGAACAGGATAACAAAATAGCTGAATTATAGGAAACAACAGAGGGGAGAAAGAATAGAATAAATAAGACAGAAAACATAATTAGCAAGATCGAGGATGAATTAGAGAAAACTAAGAAAGAAATAAGAGTTCTCAAAAAGAGATTAAGAGATACTGAAACAATAGGAAAGTTTCCAATGTAGGAGATGAAATACAGAACCCTGGTGATGGGAACTGTATGAAATTGTACCCCTGTTATCTCATAATCTTATCCATCATTATTAAATCACTAATACAAATTTAAAAAAATTCACTAATCTGGAAAAAAAGTAAAAAAAAGACTTTCATTTTCAAAAATGGAATTTTATATAAGCTAGGAAGACAAATAACTTCTCAATCAGTTAGTCATCAAAGCAATTCCACAGTGATTCCTGAAAGGAGAGTGCCAACAACAGCTCATCACTTACTTTGTATCTGTTAGGATGATTTTCATTTAAACCAATGTTGAGGAGGATGTGGAGGAAAGAAATCACTTTTGCACCATTGGTGGGAATGACTAGGTCCCCTCTCAAGGTAGAAAACAGCAAAGGGACTCTTAAAAAAAAAGAAGGAAGGAAGGAAAGAAAGAAGGAAAAAAAATGCCAGGCCGGGCTAGCTTCACAGGCGGTAGAGAGACGACCAGGGACTCATGACTGAGCTGGGAAGCAGTGTCTCTTTATTCATGTGGAGCGCAGCACAATCTAAGCTATCTCTAATCACAATCCTGTCCTTATATATCCTGAGGTGGAACTGTCAGGTTGGAAGAGGATGTACGTAGGATAGGGGGTGGGGAGATGGAAAAAACCTGTGAACCAGTGAGGATTAAACCAGTGCCCTGGAGGCAGGGTGGTGCTTAGTTAACAGTGTTATGTAAATAGACAGCAGTGTTAAGCCGGCAGGACAGTGCATAGATAAGCAGGATTAGAGACAGAGGCTTTAAGCAGGGGGAAGCTGGCTTACTGCCCAACAAACAAAAGAAAGAAGGAAGGAAAGAAAGGAAGAAAGGAAGAAAGGAAGAAATAAAGAAAGAAAAGAAAGAAAGAAAGAAAGAAAGAAAGAAGAAAAAAGTGGGAAGGAAACAGAGAAAGGGAGGAAGGAAGGAAGAAAGAAAGAAAGACATGGTAGAAGGGAAAAAGGAAAGAAAGGAAAAAGGAAACATCATATAACCTAGCACTGTCGCATTTGAGTGCATAGCCAAAGGACTTGCAGCTAGATTACTCTTATGCTCATTGCTGCACAGCTCACAGTGACCAAGATATGGATGAAATTTAAATGTCTATTGATGGGTGAATGAATAAAGAAAGTGTGAGCTATGCATACCCCTCAAAACATATACAAATACTACTCAGTCTTAAAAAGGAAGAAAACCCTATTATTTGCAATGCCATGAATGAATGAATCTGTAGGGTATTATGCTAAGTGAAATAAACCTGTCACAGAGGACAGATACTGCTTGATGCCTCTTATCTGATGATAAATAATGAAATAGTGAAACCCATGATAGCAGCAGGGAGAATGTGGTTGCCAAGGGCTAGAATGAGGGAAAATGACAAAGAATACTATGCTTTGCTTATACAAGATGAATAAATTCTAGGAACCCACATTAGCATTAATTAAGTGTTTTATACTTACCAATTTTCTGAGGGTAGGTAGATCTTAGGTGATCTCCTCATTTTATAATGGTGTATTATTACTACTAGCAGTAATAGTGATGATAATAATAGTAAGCCAGAAATTTAGAGTTGATGTTTACGGGATAGACTGTGAAGATGGTTTCATGGGTATATAATTATTTCTAAATTCATGAAGTTTCATACAGTTTGTATGTAAAAAAAAAGTCTTTAAAATTTCTGAAATTTCTATATAGCCAACAATGTTATTGGCAGGGGTCAGTACCTTCATGCTAAATCCACAACTCCTAGTAGAGATTTTTTAGAATTAAAGATTTTTTTTTTTTACAGAGATTGGGGAAATTGGAGAGGATGGGGAAGATACAGAGGAGAGGAAACATCTGCAGCTCTGCTTTACTACTTGTGAAGCTTCTCGTTTGCAGGAAGGAACCAAGGGCTTTAACACAAGTTCTTGTGCATTGTGTGCACTGTACTGGGTACACCACCGTCCAGTCCTATAAAAACTATTTTTAAGGGGGTCGGGCGGTAGCAGAGCAGGTTAAGCACACTTGGTGCCAAGTGCAAGCACCGGCAGAAGGATCCCGGTTCGAGCCCCCAGCTCCCCACCTGCGGGGAAGTCACTTCAAAGACGGTGAAGCAGGTCTGCAGGTGTCTATCTTCCTCTCTCCCTCTCTGTCTTCCCCTCCTCTCTCCATTTCTCTCTGTCCTATCCAACAGCAAAAGACATCAACAACAATAATAACTACAACAAGGGCAACAAAAAGGGGAAAAAATGGCCTCCAGGAGCAGCGGATTCATGGTGCAGGCACTGAGTCCCAGCAATAACCCTGGAGGCAAAAAAAACCTTTTTTTTAAATAGATGGATTTTAATAGTTACTTTTACAATATAGTCTTAGCTTTCAGACTTTGAATCTTTCAAACTTTCAGACTTTCTTAACTTCTTTTTTCTTTTTATTAGTGATTTAATAATGATTGACAAGATTGTGAGACAAGAGGGGTACAATTTCACATAATTCCCACCACCAGGGTTTCACATTCATCCCCTCCCTTGGAAGCTTCCCTATTCTTTATCCCTGTGGCAGTATGGACCAGAGATCTTATGGCAGGCAGATGATAGGAGGTCTGGCTTGTTATTGCTTCTCCACAGGACAGTGGTCGATCCACACCCTCATTCTGTTCCAACTATTCCCTAGTGGGGCAGGCCTCTGGAGAGTGGGATGCCAGGACACACTGGTAAGATCGTCTTGTCCAGGGAAGTCAAGATGGTGTCATGGTAGCATCTGCAGCTTGGTGGCTGAGAAGCATTGAGATAAGAAACAGAAGGAATTAGTTAGTAATCAGGAACTTCAAGGTAAGAAAGTAGCAGATTCTGTTTGGGGCCTTCATGCCGGAAAAAGCTAGGCTGCAACCACATTTTGCATTGTCCTTCAGAATCTGAGTGCATTTGGAGTTTGAAAGCACTCTACTCACTCCTTCATCCACAGGCATGATTTCTGACTTTCCATTTGCCTTGAACTCAGCTTAGAGAAACTGAAAGTAAAAATAAGATTTATTTATTTATTTATTTTTTAGGCTTCAAGGAGTTTACACAATTGCTGAATTTATGAGAGACAGTGAGGAAGCAAGATGAAGTGATATGCCAACAGCTTTCTAGATGGTGAAGACACAAGAACTGGTCAAAGGAAAGAAAGATTTTGCTTAATTTATTAAAGAGGTAGAATTTTTTTGGTATGCTTCTAAATTCTGCTTCGAAGACCCCTTCTGTTGCATTGCTTGACAGTTGTAGTCTATTTACATAATCACTGTTTTCATTGGTTTAATCCCCACTGGTTCATGATGTCTTTTTGCTCCGCCTCCTCTCGTAGTCACCCTGATTTCCACCAGTCTCTTTTCGCTCCAATCTCTCTACATCACATCCTGTTTCCACCCTACTTGGCGAGTATATATACAGCTGCTCTTCTGTTTTAACACACTTGGGATTGCCTTCCAGCTCTGAGAGTCCCAGAGTCTATCTTCTGCAACGCTAGCCCGGCCCGAGTTCCTGATCCTTCTCCTGATCCCTCTCCCACGCAGCAGCCTAGGTTGGCTCCAGGTGAGTTCTCTCCAACCCAGAGAGCGCTTGCTCGGGAAGAAGCACCCTCAAGCTAGACCGGCAGAATTTCACTATCAGGGGGAAGTTGGAACAAGATTTGGACTGACTAGAGGAAGGTGTCATGTTTTCTGGACTAGATCAGCTGATATAAGGCAAGAATTAGTGAGAACCTGTGGTCCCTCCACATTTTTTCGCTTCATTTTCTATTGACAGACTTGTCCACAGCTGAGTCGTGGGTGTCACCATCCTTCATTCCGACTTTTCCTCCCATGTGATGTTGAATGATCTTCATAGTGATTACCACAGGGAGCTTAAGGTTCACTCTTTTTATTTTTTATTTTAGATCACACATTAAGACATTTTACATATGTCACTAGGAATAGTAGCACTTACTCTTGAGAGATGACCTTAAATCTTTGGCTAGCTGTGCCCACATCTCTCAGGAAGAAAAACTGAAAAAGAAAAGAAATCTTGTTTCTTGGTGTTTTTCCCTGGGGACTTCTGAGGTCTTAATTGTTCCACTGAATTCACAATTTTCATGGGTATGGATAGGTATTAAGAGGTATAAGTCTTTATTTTTCATCCTAAATAAAAGAACACGAAAAAACCAAAACTTCCTTCCGGAGTGGGAAATGATGAACTCAGGATGTGAGTTTCTCCAGGGGCTAATGCTGTTCTTTTTCTTTGTATTCCCAGTGCCTACTGTTCCTGGAAGCTATCAGGTTCTCAGTAAGTGTTTTTCTGGGTGCATTTTTAATGACTGTCTGAGAAACAACAGCAATAATAATGTGGCTGTGAGCAGCTCAGCAGCGCTGAGTGTGCGGAACTTCATCTTTTCACAAAAGTCTGGAGCTCTTCTCATGTTCACAGAGGGTCTGATATTTAAGATTCTGTTCTCTTTGAAGTTTGGCAAGACATCCACTCCTGAGCGTGAAGCACTTGTTCGTTGTGTTTTCACGGCACTTTTTATCCTGGAGAGAACCACACATTATCTTTCAGTGACCTTTTTACATGTCTCTTCCTTCCACCAGCTGCTCAGCTTTTCCAAAGAGAATCCTTAGTCACTTTTATGAGTCCAGAACTAGACCTAGTGCCTGGCACATCGTAGGCACTGAATTCTTTCTCAGTGACTATATGACTATATGTCCACGGACCATATAAGATTCTGTGGTTCAACACAGACTCTTTCTCATTCCACCCTCCACTTTTGGATGTCTTGTTCATAAGAGTTCACATAGAGGGTCGGGAGGTAGCAGCGGGTTAAGCTCACGTGGCGTGAAGCCCAAGGACACCGGTGTACAGATCCCTGCTTGAGCTCCCCCACCCGGCTCCCCACCTACAGGGGAGTTGCTTCACAGGCGGTGAAGCAGGTCTACAGGTGTCTGTCTTTCTCTCCCCCTCTCTGTCTTCCCCTCCTCTCTCCGTTTCTCTTTATCCTATCTAACAACGAACAACATCAACAACAACAATAATAACCACAACAAGGCTACAACAACAAGGGCAACAAAAGGGGGAAAAAAACAAGACCTCCAGAAGCTGTGGATTCATGGTGTAGGCACTGAGCCCCAGCAATAACCTTGGAGGCAAAAACATACAAACAAACAAACAAGAGCTCACATCATCAGCCTCCTTGAGGAGATTGTCTTTGGGCCAGTGGATGTTCTTTGCCCTGGTCTTCTCACACTCAAAGAGCCTGTTCAATTACATCTTTTTATTAGTGATTTAATAATAATTGACAAGATTGTGGGTTAAGAGGGGTAGGTACAATTTCTTATAATTCCTACCATCAGAGTACCTTATCCTTTCCCCTCCATTGGAAGTTTCCCTATTATTTATCTCTCTGGGCATATGGACCGAAATTCTTCAGGGGGGAGCAGAAGGGTGGAGTTCTGGCTTCTGTGATTGCTTCTCTGCTGGACATGGGTTGTTGGCTGGTGGATCCACACCCCCAGCCTGTTACTCTCTTTCCCTAGTGGGTTAGGGCTCTGCGAAGGTGGGCGTCCAGGACACTTTCCTGTCTTCCTCCTACTCTTATGGATTTCTCCAGAGAACACTTCTTCAATAGGTCACTCTGGAAAGAACCTTCACCTCAGCTTAAATTTTTTGAAAATCCAAACTAAGCCCTATGCTGATTTTGAATGTTGCAAATAAACGTGCGAGTTTCTTTGCAATTTATACCGAATGGAAACATTTCAAACACCAGTCACCTTCACTCAAGTTATGATCTTTCTATCCAAACTTGATGGTGTAAAATACCTTTTAGGAATCAACATATTCATCGATCCATAGGTTGATAGAGAAGACCGGCATCCCGGAAGAAAGCCAGGAAGCTAGCTCTAATGTTAAATTGGACCATTTGTGTATTAGAACCGGGGAGTTGGACCTCAGTATATGAATCACAGTGAAAACAGCAGAGATGAAGCACCGCATTCCAGCATATTCCACCAATTCATTTCTCAATACCTGGGAACGTGTAGTCAACTGTGTAACACACATCTACATCACTGATTGCAATTCTTCACTTCATCTTTCCATTTCTATAGATCTCCATAGCTTTTTTTCTTCCGCTGTTTTAAAATAGCTGGTCTGGTTTTTTTCCCCCCATCATCTGGCTACTATACCCACATTAAGATCTAAAGTGTCTATGGAAAGGGCAGTGAGTGAAAAATGTGGATTTCTTAATGGTTGTGTCTATTTTCTAAGTAGAGCAGATCACTGGCATTTTAAACGAATCATAAATATACCATTAATGAACGTGGAAGCTATTATTTCAGGAGCCAGATTAGTGTCAGGAGTTGACACTGTTTCTAGAGGAGGAAAAAAGCACTAAACTAAAATCATCTGCATCCACATATCTCTGCCCTGCACAGCCAGTGGGTGAATGACACTTGGGGAAAGACGCATATCAGTATCTTTCAAGTGCAAACTGTCCCTTCTTAAGCCCTTGAATTGTTGACAGCTTGACATACGGAAGACATAGCTCTCTGCATTGGCTATTTAACCAAGGAAAGATGATTGTCAGTTATTTCCCCTCCCCCTAGTTTTCTTTTAATAGTCTGTAAAATGGTTGTTCCTATTAGGTGCGGCTTAGGTGAAGCTTCTTTTCTAGATTAGAAATCACCATGAAATTACTCCCCCCAAATACTGTAGAATGTCCACAGACCTCGATGAATGTAAACTCTGTGAGCTCTCCCATTTTTCCTGGAGTTTTCCTCTGTGTAGTTGCCCTTCCTCTGGCTCTGAGTGTGTAATCAGCTTGGATATCCTGCTGAGCACCGTCAGGAAAATGGCAGCTCTCACCGAGAGACAGCAGAGCCACTCACAGTCATGGAGCTATTGAAACATTGACAGATATGACAGACATTTCCAAAGCTGTGTGAAGCATTAATTTTAATGTATGCTGTGTGTCCTTCCTTAGTAAATATTTATTTGACTGTGAAAGATAGGAGAGGTAATCACTTCTTTTCTTTCAGATGCAGTCCCTATATGATGAGTTCCAGGCACCTTTTTCTGAGAGTCGTGGACTCAGTCTTGGAATTTTGAAGCAGAGCGTGGGGAAAGAAGAGAGGCAAGAGTCCAGATATATATATTCTAGAGACCAAATTTTTTAAGTGATTCCTTTGGCTACATGTATGAAGTAGGACATGTAATTTCAGCAACAAAAAGAATGTTTCTTAGCTATGAAATTATTTCTGGATCATCTTAATTGTCAGTGATATCCTTCCTGAAGACACTTAAGCCTGGTACTATTTCCATTCCTGATCTTTTTTTTTTCACTGGGATTTTTCACTGTGGTCTGCACACTTTATACCTATAGTCACTGGCAGCTCAATATGCTCAGAAGAAATGTCTGCAGCCATCGTTATTTATTTCATTTTGTTTTATTTTACTTTATTTATTTTTTTGACTTACTGAAGACCATTTTTATCTCCAAAGTAAAAGACAGAGAAGTTGGAAGGTAGTAGGTTGGGTCCCAACAATGATCACCGAACACATGCAACTATTTTCTTTTTACCCTTAATTAAATTAATTAATTAATTAATTTATTTATTGCCGGGCTAGTGTGAGGGTGTTTCTTCCAGGGCATGTGCTCTTTGGGTTGGAGAGAACTCGACGGGAGCCAACCTGGGCTGCTGCTTACTCAGCGACGCGGGAGAGGAGCCGGGAACGCATTGCAATTTCTTTATTGTTCAGAGAAAGCACCTTTATATCTTCTGAAACTGAAGTGGCAGGTCGGAAAAGGAAATGGCTAGGAGAGGGGGTGGAGAGAAGAAAAGAATGCAAAGGCAGCAAGCTTCCATCTAACCAGTGGGGATTAAACCAATACCCTGCAGGCAGGGCGGCTCTCAGGCAAAACAATGATTATGTAAATAGACCACAGCATCAAGCAATGCAGGGGGCCTGGCGTAATGACCAACAATTTATTTATTTATTTATTTATTTATTTATTTACTGGATAGAGACAGGGAGAAATTGAGAGGCAAGGGAGAGAAGGAGAAAGTCAGTGAAAGAGAGGCACCTACAGTCTTGCTTCACTGCTCATGAAGCTTCTCCCCCACCTTCTCTGATGAGGGCTGAGACTTAAACCTTGAATATTGTCGCATGTGCCCTTGACCCAATGAGCCACTGCCTAGTGAAGTTATTTTCCACCTAGTGAAGTTATTTTCATATGGACCATTACCTCAGTTAATCCAAAGAGGTCCTCTATAGGTATTTCACAGAAGAGAAAACTAATAGGTCAGAATGGTTTCCTCAATGACAGTGGCAAAATTGGGATGTAGACTTGGAATTTATAAATACAACGCCATGCACTCTGTCCCTCTGCCCCGGAGGGCACTGCATACATAAAACCATTTTTCAAACCTTAAATCTTTATAAAAATGTTAGTTATTGTGGGACCAGGTGGTGGTGCACCTCGTTGAGCCCACATGTCACAATGCGAAAGGATCTAGGTTTGAGCCCCCAGTCCCCACCTGCAGGAGGAAAGCTTTGTAAGTGGTGAAGCAGGCTGCAGGTGTCTCTCTCCCTCTCCCTCTCCCTCTCCCTCTCCCTCTCCCTCTCCCTCTTCTTCTCCCTCTCCTCCTTCTCCCCCTCTCTCTGTTTCTCCCTTCCCTCTTGATTTCTGGCTGTCTCTATCCAATAAACAAAGACTATAATAAAAAGAAATCTTTTTTAAAGAAATGTGAATTACTGCCATTGTAGACGGTGAAACATGTGCTCGTTAGTTTTGTCTGGCTGGCCATCCATCCAGCACTTTTCTAATGAGGCAATGAACCCAACAGGGGTGAGAAGATGAGCTGCCAAGCCTTACCCATCAACTTTGTGTGCACTAATTAAACATCATGCCTGGATAAATGGCCCAGGATCACAAAGTCCACAGCTTCTCACAGAACATTCTAGGAAGGCACTGGTTGGTTGCAGAGGCCTTGGTCATGAATTAGATAAACCTGAGACCTCTTCTGCCGACCGTGTGATCAGGTCCATTAATCTTTAACACACTGTAGGGTGACTGTCAGATGAGGCCTAAATATTAATCTCCCATTGGTGAATATCTGCTATATATGTGCATATTTCATTAGAATGTGCAAGGACAGTGACTAGTTGAACTGTAAGATCAATTTATAACACTTTTCTTCACCATAAGATTTTTTTTTCTTTGAACCTATGATGGTTATTTTAACAAGTCCCCTTAAATATCTTTTGACCTTTTACAAAATAGATTACTTGCTAATCTTGTTCTCTTTAATTCTTTGGAATATTCCCTCAACAAAAATATTATATCAGATAATTGTAATTGCATCTCCACTGGGCATGAACATTGTCTCTGTTTTTCTCTAGTGGGGCAGGTCACTGGAGAGGTGAGGTTCCAGGACACATTGGTGAGGTCATCTGCCCAGGGAAGTCAGGATGGTGTCATGATAGCATCTGCAACTTGAGGGCTGAAAGACAGTATGATATAAAGCAGGACAAGATGTTTAATAAATAGGAACCAAAGAGTAGGGATAGAGCCAATGAGAAGAGAAACTTTAGGTCAAAAGAGGCCAGAATGTCTATTTTAGATATGTCCCTAGAACCCTGGACTTTAGTAATGTTTGCCTGAGCTTGACAGATAACATGGAGGCAGACTAGAAATATTGTCTGGGAGAATGGTGTCAGAGTGGATAAAAGAACTTGAAATCCAGGTTAAGGCAGAGGGTGGCTCCCAAACCTGGAAGTGTGTGTGTATGTGTGTGTGTATGTGTGTGTGTGTCTGCGTGTGTATGACCCATCTACCTAGCCCAGGGTCAATGCATATTCATACTTAGCGTAAGAGTCAATCAATCTGGCCTCACTATCTATGGCCTCCACTGGGAACATTCTGGGCTGCACTGATTATATGGCAGTGGTGATTTTACTGTTATTCTTTTTCTTTTTTATTTTTATGTTTTAATTGATTTAATAATGATCGGCAGAACTGTAGGATAAGGAGGGCACAATTCCACACAATATCCAGCACCAGAGTTCTACATCCCATCCCCTCCATTGAAAGCTTCGGCTTCTGTAATTGCTTCTCTGCTGGACATGGGTGTTGGCAGTTGGATCCATACTCCCAGCCTGTTTCTGTCTTTCCCTAGTGGGGGGGCAGGGCTCTGGGGAGTTGGGACAAATTTGTGAGGTCGTCTGCCCAGGTTGGTGTCATGGTAGCATCTGCAATTTGGTGGCTGAAAAGCAGTAAGATATAAAGCAGAACAAACTGTTGACTAATCTGGAGCCTAAAGGTAAGAGTAGAGCAGATAAGATTTGGGGTATTCATTTTGAAAAAAATGAATACCCCAAATTTTTCATTTTGAAAAAAGCTAGGAAGTATACTTTAGTCATATTCCAAGGGTCCTGTGATTTTTATATAACTGTAAACTGCTTACTATAAGACATACAGCAATGAGGATACTGCCCACCTGTTCTAGATAATCTTGCTCACCTGTCAGTTTGAGGGCATTATTTGTAGGTTAAACTCACTTTCTTTTTTTTTTTTTTTTTTGCCTCCAGGATTACTGCCAGGGCTCAGTGCCTGCACCACGAATCCACTGCTCCTGGAGACCATTTTTTTCCCCTTTTGTTGCCCTTTTTTTTTATTTTTTATCATCATTGTTGTGGTTATTATTATTTTTGTTGATGTTGTTGGATAGGACAGAGAGAAATTGAGCGAGGAGGGAAGCCAGAGAGGGAGAGAAAGATTGACACCTGCAGACCTGTTTCACTGTCTGTGAAGCGACTCCCCTGCAGGTGGGGAGCCGGGGGCTCGAACTGGGATTCTTACACCGGTCCTTGTGCTTCCTGCCATGTGCGCTTAACGGGCTGTGCTACTGCCCGACTCCCCTAAACTTACTTTCTTTTCTCCCAACAGTTAGCTTGAGGATGATGGAGTATTATGATCCTCTTATGATGTTCCTTTCCCCATAATTTTTTTTTCTGTCTCCAGGGTTATTGCTGGGGCTTGGTGACTGACCATGAACCCACTGCTCCTGGAGGCCATTTTTTCCCCTTTTGTTGCCCTTGTTGTTGTAGCCATCCATAATTTTTTAAAACATTAAACTAAGGTAAATGGTGGACTATTTTAAAAATTATAGTGTTAAATGTAGGAGTGTTCTAATTTATTAATTCATTTACTTCAATAACAGAAATAGGACTGATTTTTCATTTTTTTATTTTCTTATTGGGGCATTAATGGTTTCTAGTCAACAGCAAAATGCAGTAGTTTGTGCATGTGTAACATTTCCCAGTTTTACACATAACAATTCAACCCCCACTAGGTCCTCTTCTTCTATCATGTTCCAGGACCTGAATCCCCCACCCCAGAATTTTTTACTTTGGTGCATTACACCAACTCCAGTCCAAGTTCTGCTTAGTGTTTTCCCTTCTGGTCTTGTTTTTCAACTTCTTTCTATGAGTGAGATCATCTCATATTCATCTTTCTGTTTCTGACTTATCTCACTCAAGATGATATCGTCAAGCTCCATTCAAGATGGGATAAAGAAGGTAAATTCACCATTTTTAATAGCTGAGTAGTACTCTGTTGTGAATATATACCACGAAGTACTCAGCCACTCATTTGTTGTTGGACACCTATGTTGTCCCCAAATTTTGGCTGTTACAAATTGTGCTGCTATGAACATAGGTATGCACAAATACTTTTAAATGGGTATGTTTGTTTCTTAGAATATACATCCAGGAGAGGAATTGCAAGGTCATAGGATAGGTCCACTTCTAGTTCTCCAGACTGCTCTCCACAGGGGTTGGACCCATTGACATTCCTACCAGCAGTGCAGGAGGATGCCTTTGCCCCTACAGCCTCTCCAGCATTTGTTGCTGCTGTTACCTTTTCTGATGTATGACATTCTTACAGGAGTGAAGTGGTATCTCATTGTTGTCTTTATTTGCATTTCTCTGACCACCAATGACTTGGAGCATTTTTTTAAAAAAAAATTCTTTATTAGGGGATTATGTTTTACAGTTTACAGTAAATGCAATAGTTGTTGGCCTAACATTCAAGTCCTTGATCCACTTGGAATTTACTTTTGTATCTGGTGAAATATAGTGGTTCATTTTTTCCAACACCATTTGTTGAAAAGACTCCTCTTTCACCCATTTAATAGTCTGGGCTCCTTTGTCAGTGATTAGATGTCCATAGGTGTGGGAGCTTACTTCAGGGCTCTCAATTCTCTTACACTGTGTGTCTATTCATGTTCCAGTACCAAGCAGTTTTGATGACATGGCATAGAGCTGAATTTTAAGGAGGAACTAGGATTACTACAAGATCTCTAGAGACTTCTGCTGTAAAAGTTCTTTGTTTTAGAGGGGTCATATTAAAGTCATTGTGAATATGGGACACAAAAAGCAATTCAACTTGTTTTGAGGGAAGAATATCCTCCTGTAAGCTGGAGTAGAAGAATGTGGGTATAAGAGCCCTCAGTCAGGAGTTCCATAATAAAATGACCAACTTCTTGGTCAAGTAATGCAGTAATTAAAAAAAATTATTTTATTTTTTAATTTTGAGAGAGGGAGGGAGAGAGAGAGAAAGAGAGAAACACCAGAGTACTTCTCAGCTCTGGCTTACGTTGGTATGGGGGAATTGAACCTAGGACCTTGGAACTTCAGGCATGAGATTCTTTTGCATAAGCATTATGTTATCTCCCCAGCTCCATAGTAATTTTTTGTAGGTCTGTTTATTCTTGCTTTGTGTAAAATAAGCAATTTATTTATCTAACATTTGTTTGAAGCAAACTTCAGGCAAATTATTTAGTAGTGAGGGCTGATAGTTTCTGTCCCCCAAAGTCCAAGAAGTATATTTCCCTTGATTAGCTGAATGCTATAAGATATTTCCTGTGCATTAGGAAGTGAGGTGACTCAACACTGGTTGTACTTTGTGGGAAAAAAATGTGGTAAAAGTTAAATAGGCTAGGATGGCTTGGCAGTCCTATTTTTGGAGATCGTGTGACATGGATTACACTTGACTTCATTGCAGAAGGGTGAATACCAAGGAAAGTAATGCAATATACTAAGAAGATAGCATGTTGAACTCTTTCTGGAATCATTCCCAGAACTTTCAATGCTCACTATTCTCCAGTGACTCCCAAATTTATATCTTTAGTTCAGAACTTTACACTAAATTCTGATCCAATTTTTCAGCTGCCCAAGCCATGCATTTCTTATCTTTCTTAATTCTAGCCAGAGACATTCTAGATTCCTCTGCTTATCATCACATTGGATCGATGATTATAATAGGTTAATCTTAACTTAGAAGTATCCTGTAGGTACTTTAAGGTGTCTTTTTAGATCTTTCTACTTGCTTGCTTCATTTATTGATTCACTGCAAACTATTGTGCACTTTTGCTTTAAGGTATATATTTTGCTCTAATTTATGGATACAGGTGAACATATGCCCTATCTCATGGGACCTGGTCTATATCTAGGTTTTGAGGCCTTGTTAGGAAGTGGACCACCCAAAATGGAATTAAGGAGTCCTATGAGAAAGGAAAGGTCTCACCCGAGTAATGAGGAGACCTAGATACGCTCCTCACCTACTTCCTATTTCACTTCCCTCAGTCACTACAAAGCTAACCTTTTCAAAGTAAGGACTGCAAAAGCTGAATAAGGGCAAGAGACTGGCATATTTTAACGATGACTCTTTAGTCACTATCAGGCCACCCCATCAGCTGGGGCCCTAGTCGGGGAGTCCTGAGATTCCCACATAAACACGATGAGCCTAGACCTCGAATAAATCCCTTTCTGAATCATCACTGTTCATTTCCATCAGGAACAACATAATGGAACCCTTTGGGGTTCCCATAGTATGTTTACCTCAATGTGGACTAACAATGGTAGGAAATGTTCCATCCTCCGAAAAGGGGTTGGATAACATACTCTATCTTCCACCTGAAGAAGATGGGTCCTGAAATTGTTGCAACTCAGAATGTTCCTACTGATGACCACAGAATGCAAGTTTGGATCTGCAGGGATGTAGAGGTTACATAGGCTCCTGTGCTGAATATGGGCCCCAGATCAAATCAATGGGAGTTTACAGCCAACAATATCTATACACTTTTCCCATATTTGGGAGCTACTCTCTTCCCTGATTCAACTTTCAAGTCCCTTTTCCCGCCATGACATCCTCTCCCCAGACAATAAGTTGGGTCCACCTGCCTATCAGATGTCAGGCTCAGGCAAAAGCTAATAAAGTCATGGGCCCTTTGGAATATACTTGAAATAGACCTACTAGCTATTTCCAAAATGGAGACCCCAAATCTTCAACTGTTGTATTCTTTTTTTTTTTTTACTTCTTTTTTTATATTTATTTTATTTATTTATTCCCTTTGTTGCCCTTGTTGTTTTATTGTTGTAGTTATTATTGTTGTTGTCATTGTTGGATAGGACAGAGAGAAATGGAGAGAGGAGGGGAAGACAGAGAGGAGGAGAAGACAGAGAGAAGGAGAGAAAGACAGACACCTGCAGACCTGCTTCACCGCCTGTGAAGCGACTCCCCTGCAGGTGGGGAGCCGGGGCTCGAACCGGGATCCTTATGCCGGTCCTTGTGCTTTGCGCCACCTGTGCTTAACCCGCTGTGCTACAGCCCGACTCCCCAACTGTTGTATTCTAGCCTTTAGGTTCATGATTAATCAACAATTTGTGTGGCTTTATATGTTAGTTCTCTTTTTCAGCCACCAGGTTCCAGATGCTAGCATGATGCCAACCACACTTCCCTGAACAGACAACCCCACCAATATGTCCTGGAGCTCTGCTTCCCCAGAGCCCTTCCCCACTAGGGAAAGAGAGAGACAGGTTGGGAGTATTGATCGATCTGTCAACGCCCATGTTCATCAGGGAAGCAATTACAGAAAGCCAGACCTTCCACTTTCTGCATCCCATAATGACCCTGGGTCCATACTCCCACAAGATTATAGAATAGGTAAGTTATCAGGGGAGGGGATGGGATACAAAGTTCTGGTGGCGGGAATTGTACACCTATTATCCCATGGTTTGTCAGTGTTTCCATTTTGTAAATAAATAAATAAATAAAAATAATAAAGAAGTATCCCTTAGTCCACTTCTCCTATTTCATATCATTCTCATTACCACTGTGTTGGATTTCTTCTTACCAGAATTATTATTAACATTATTTTGCCAATATCCTTACCTCTGGATTATCTTCACTGCAATCTCTCATATATTTTTCTGCCTGAAATTTCTTTGGTAAAAATATGCCACACTGTTGATTCCTTGCTTAATGACCTTCATTGACTCCTGCTTGCCAACAGGGTAAAGTTCAAATTTGTTTATGTGGTTGCAAGGCCTTATGCAATCTGGATCAAACTGATCTATCCAGTCTCATCACTTGCCACTCCTTCTACATTCTATACAATCATCACTGAACTGTCCTGTTTTCCTAAAGCACAGTATGATTTCTTAAGACAGCTTGCGTAATTTTTTTCCTTTGGTTTAAAATCCTTTCTCTATTCCCCCCAACCCCAGAGAGAACCTACTGATCTTTAACCACAGTGACTGATATCAGGTATATTTTCTGATCTTCCTTCCTTTCTTCTCTTTCTCTTTCACCTCCTTTTTCCTTTTCTTCTTCTCTTCTTCTCTCTCTTCCTCTTACACCTCCTCCTCCTCTTTCTCCTTCTCTTCCTTCTCCTCCTCTTGGAATTGCATAAATGGTGTGCATGTATCATGTCAATCAATTATTTTGCTTATAGATTCAATACAATTATTATTATTATTATTATATTTTATTTATTTATGAGAAAGATAGGAGGAGAGAGAAAGGACCAGACATCACTCTGGCACATGTGCTGCCAAGGATCCAACTTGGGATCTCATGCTTGAGAGCCCAAAGCTTTACCACTGCGCCACCTCCCAGACCACTCAATACAATATTAAAATACAGATTGATAACTTTATTCTTAAATTCCATTGATGTCATTATGGTTGTGTGCTGGCTTCCGTGCACCATGAATTTTCAGCTCTTCAGCAAAAACAAAGAGAAGTAAAAAGGTGAATAGAAATGACTGACCAGGCCATACCACTGCAGGCATAACTAACTCCCTTGTAACTAATACCTGCAAGAAAACAGTATTTCGCATTACTTAAAATTACACGAACATCATGGAGGGGGAGTATCACAGGGCTAGGGGGAATACAGTGACCATTAGATGTCTTTTCTTATTTCCTACATAGTTTAGTTGTAGTTGTAATGGTCAGTTATCAGAGTCAAATTTGTTTTCAGCAAGTAGAATCTTTATTTCCATTCAGTCAGAGATTCTCTTCCGTCTTCATTTATTTGTTTGTAGTGGGAGTAGAAACCCTTATCATTTTCTTTACATTATACATTCATAAGTGATGGCCAATCTGCATATGCTGTCCACTTTTTTGTTTTTAATCTTTTTTTTCTTTTCCCTTTGACATTCGTCTTTCTTCTCTTTCTTTGCCCCCTGGGTTATTGCTGAGGTTCGGTGCCGGCACTACAAATCCATGACTCCTGGTGGCCATTCTATTTATTTTCTTTTTGTTCCTTTTCCATTTTAATCAATAGGACAGAGATAAATTGAGAGAGGAGGGGGAAATAGAGAGTGAGAGAGAGAGACATCTGCAGGCCTGCTTTGCTGTGAAGCACCCCTGGTGCAGGTGGGGCAATTTCTTTCTTCCTTCCTTCTTTCATTCCTTCCTTCTTTCCTTCTTTCTTTCTTTCTTTCTTTCTTTCTTTCTTTCTTTCTTTCTTTCTTCCTTTCTTTCACTCTTTTTTCTTTTTTTTTTTTCCTCCAGGGGTTATTGCTGGGGCTCAGTGCCTGCACTACAAATCCACAGTTCTTGGAGACTATTTTCCCCCTTTTGTTGCCCTTGTTGTTTATTGTTGTTATTGCTGTCATTATTGTTGGATAGGACAGAGAGAAACTGAGAGGAGAGGGGAAGGTGAGAGTTCTGGCTTCTGTAATTGCTTCCCTGCTGAACATGGGAATTGGCAGGTCGATCCATACTCCCAGCCTGTCTCTCTCTTTCCCTTGTGGGGCACGGCTCTGGGGAAGCGGGGCTCCAGGATACATGGTGGGGTCTTCTGCCCAGGGAAGTCAGGTTGATATCATGGTATCATGTGGAACCTGGTGGCTAAAAAAGAGTTAAGATATAAAGCCAAACAAACTGTTGACTGATCATGAACCTAAATGCAAGAATATTACAGATGAAGATTTGGAGGTCTCTGTTTTGGAAAAAGCTAATAGGTCTATTTTAGGTATAGTCCAACGGGCCTATGACTTTCTTAGTTTTTGCCTGCACCTGACATTTAATATGCAGGTGGACCCAGGTTATTATCTGGGGAGATGGTGTCATAGTTGGAAAAAGGGCTTGAAAGCTGGGTCAGGGAAGAGAGTAGCTCCCAAATATGGGAAAATTATATAAATATTGTTAACTGTAAAGCCCACCAAATTTTATTATTTTTTCTGAAAAATTACACTAGGGATTTAGACACTCTGTTCCCCCCCCTTTTTTTCCTCCTTCTCTTTTCCAACCCCTTTTCCTTTATTTCCCCTTTTCTTTTATCAGATCTTACTTTTCCAGAGCCCTACCCAACTAGGGAAAGACAGAAAAAGACTGGGTGGGGGATGGATCCAACTGTCAATACCAAAGCCCACCGAAGAATCAATTACTGAAGTCAGAACTACCATCTTCTGCTCTCCATAGAGAATTTTGGTCCATACTCCCAGAGGGGAGAAGTGTTAGGGAAGATGATCAGAGGACTCTGAACTCTAATTTCATCAGGACCCAGAGAGAAGAGAGAGAGAGAGAGAGAGAGAGAGAGAATGGACACACAGAAGTAGTAGGTGTGACTTAGAAAGGGAGAGAAAGGAGGACCATAGGGAAAAAAAAAGGCAATATATGTAATAGTCTGCTAGCATCTTTGACTTTAGGAGAACAAATACAATCTATAGTGGAGGGAATGGGGACACAGAATCCTGGTGGTGGGATAGATGTGGAATTATACCCCCAATTGTTTCATAATTTTGTAAATCTAGATTAAATCACTAATAAAAAATTTAAAACATTTTAGTGATTTGTAATGGTTTGTGAGATTGTCCCTCTCTTCTTATTCTGGGAATATTACTCCTATCCCCTAGTCCAGAGCAGGAGTCTAGTGAGTTGTACTCTCTCTTTGCATCAGCTCTAGCTTTTTCTTTCTTTCTTTCTTTTTTAAATTTTTATTAATAAAAAGAAAACACTGACAAATCCATAGGTTAAGAGGGGTCCCACTCCACACAGTTCCCACCACCACCCAATCTCCATATCCCAACCCCTCCCCTGATAGCTTTCCCACTCTCTATCCCTCTGGGAGCATGGACCCAGGGTCATTGTGGGATGCAGAAGGTGGAAGGTCTGGCTTCTGTAATTGCTTCCCCACATTAGCTCTTTTATGAAAACCCAATGAAGCCTTCCCTTCATCTCTTTCTCTTTTTCTGTGGAGCCAGACATTTCAGCATGCACACCCTGGCTACTCCTGGGCTCCTTTTACATTGAAGGGGAGGTGGAGGGCCTTCCCAGCATCAGCACATCCCCCTAGAGCCCTGGCACCTCAGCTAGAACCTTGCCAAGTACATTGTAAGACATGAGCCCTACCCAGTGAGCTGTTTCTTGAGCCAACTTTATCTCTTTCAAGATACATTTCTTCTAAGCTAACCTGACATTGGAAAATTTTATGGGGATAAGAATTTCCAAAGAGAAGGCATATAACCGGAAATGGTCTTGCACAAGCGATGGTTGCTTCATCAGTGATGATCTTTTGACCAACTTGGAGAAGACTCGTTCTTGCAGAGTGCCCACAATTGGCAAGACCAAGTAGAATCCCAGAATCATATTGTTCAAAGATACTCCACATGGTTCTGGCTAAGGGTTTGGCATTGCAGCTGTATTATTCTATAGTGCCTAATTATTAGGCACTAGTGAAGTGAAGGACATGGCTAAAATGGCAGTGCTGACTACCTGAAGGATACAGATGATCCCTTGAAGGATCTTCCATCTTTTTCTTTGGCATCAAGATCATTTTTTCTAGATAGCATGAGAAAAAAACTAGTGTAATACTAAATTTAAATAAATCAGTACAAGTTTACACAATTTTTCAAGGGATACATTGAGATATTTTCTGTCAACCTATTGGAGTTAGGATATGACATGATAATAACGGTGCTGGAAATGGGCAACACACATATTTAGGAAAATAACTTGACAATATCTACCATGAGTCTTAATCATGATCACCAGTTCTGTTACTACTCCTTCTATCTCATGAAATAAATGTAAATATTGGGAAAATAAACTTTGTGCATAACAATGCCTATCATTATATTGATACAATTTGTAACAGTTGAAAGCCCTTGAGCAAAATTTCCAAAAATCATGATACTCATGTTCAGCTGAGAGTTTTAACATTACAATCTTGGTACTGACTATATCCTTAAAGATTGCACATTAATAATGTAAGACACACGCTAAAAAGGAGATGTGCAGTTACATGTACAGTATGTTAATTGTGTAAGAAATATTTAAAGATATAAAACACTACCTCCAGGCAATATAGATATATGTACATTATGGATGCATATTATATATAACTATGTACCTGTATCACTGTAGTTATGTATTTCACATATAAGTGTATATTAAGGTCTATTGAAAAGAACAAATACCTTCACTAGTTGCAGTTACCTGGGATGTCTGAATTATGGATTTTCCCACCTTTCTATTTTTGCCATCTTTCTTATAAACATCAATATTTTTTTAATAATAACAACAATAGCAATAGCAAAAGATCATAGGTACAGTGTTTAAATATCATACCAAGTGGAGTGATGACCTTGGACGCTGTAGCTTATTGCAACAAGTTAAGATTTCTTCTCCTTTTCTCATTTCACTCCCCTAATACTGACACCTTGCAATGCAATTTCCAGCCTCGTCAGCTGTGAGATTGTTGTAATCTCAAGGAATGCATGCTGGTCTTAACAACCATGGCAACAGACTTGGAAAAAAGTTAAATGGAATGTGTCTGATTACAGATCTACCACAGTTCAGTTTGATTTGAATCTTACTCTTCTGGTTGATGATGGAATTCTGTTGATGATGGAATTCACAGAGGAAGAGAATTGCTGCTCATTTCCGTTGACTATTTTTTTTTTCTGTTCACTTGGATCACCAATAACTTGATTATTATTCTTTTTAGAAATATTTATTTTTAATGAGAGAAATACAATGGGAAAGATACACAGAGAAAGACCAGAGCACTGCTCAGTTCTGGCTTATGGTGGTGCTGGGGATTGAACCTGGCATGAGAGTCTTTTTGCATAACCATTATGCTGTCTCCCCAGCCCCTTAATTATTATTCTTTTAAAAAAATTTAAATTAATTAATTGATTCTCTTTTGTTGCCCTTGTTTTTTTAATTGTTGTAGTTATTATTGTTGTTTTTGGATAGGACAGAGAGAAATGGAGAGATGAGGGGAAGACAGAGAGGAGGAGAGAAAGACAGACACCTGCAGACCTGCTTCACCACCTGTGAAGCGACTCCCATGCAGGTGGGGAGCTGGGGCGCCACCTGCGCTTAACCCGTTGCGCTACCACCTGACTCCCAATTATTATTTTTACACAGCTGCTTGGATAATCTTTCACAATCAGGTAAAACTATTTTGTTTTATTTTTTTTAAATTTCTTTATTGTGGGATTAATGTTTTACTTTCAACAGTCTGTACATGCACAACATTTCTCAGTTTTCCACATAACAATAGAGCCCACTAGGTCATCTGTCATCCTTTTCCAGGACCTGGACTCCCCCTCCCCCCAGAGTCTTTTCCAATACACCAACTCCAGTTCAGGTTCTACTTGTGTTTTCTCTTCTGACCTTGTTTTTCAACGTCTTTGATTATTTCTTATTAGTGATTCATAATGATTAACAAGATTGTAGGATAAGAGGGATGCAATTCCATATAATCCCCACCCACCACCAGAGTTCTGTATATCATGCTCTCCATTGGAAGTTTCCCTATCCTTTGATTTTTAATCTTTCTTTGACTTTTTATCTCTCTTTCATTCTCTTGAAACTCAAGTTTTTCTCTCCTTGAAACAAGAAGAATAATACCTACACCAGAGAGTTATTGGCTAGTGGCAGTGAGACAAAGCATCATGGGAACATCAGGGAGAGTTCAGTCTGCACTGACCTGCACCTGCACTATGGTACTGGGCAACACTAGATTTTCTTGATGTAAGGTTAGACAAAATTGAGGTTTCCTAGCTTTTCCAGTTGGTATGCTTTGGATTTTAGAAGGTGAGCCAACACTTCTTATCTTTACTTGTATTGCTTGTAAAATAGGGATAATTGGACTCCCTCTGTAAACTACTATGAGGATAGGAAATAATATTTGTTTAAAAATACTTTATGTGGAATTTATAGAATTAGTAATCACTTTTTAAAAAATATTTTATTTTATTTATTTATTCCCTTTTGTTGCCCTTGTTGTTTTATTGTTGTAGTTATTATTGTTGTTGTCGTGGTTGTTGGATAGGACAGAGAGAAACGGAGAGAGGAGGGGAAGACAGAGAGGGGGAGAGAAAGACAGACACCTGCAGACCTGCTTCACCACCTGTGAAGCGACTCCCCTGCAGGTGGGGAGCCGGGGTTCGAACCGGGATCCTTATGCCGGTCCTTGGTAATCACTATTTTTTAAGTATCTATCAAAAGTAACTTAACCTATATTCCCGGAATGTTCTCCAGCCATTGGCATTCACTGGATTTAAATAACCAAAGACTCTGGGTGGTTAGTGATGGTGACTGCTCACTATGCTTCTAGTTTCTTGCCTAGAGGAT
This sequence comes from Erinaceus europaeus, assembly GCF_950295315.1. NCBI lineage: Eukaryota > Metazoa > Chordata > Mammalia > Eulipotyphla > Erinaceidae > Erinaceus > Erinaceus europaeus. The sequence goes on from NC_080171.1 coordinate 5,364,054, forward strand.
TCTGTCATCAGCACACTCAGGGGATCTTACCTTCTTTTTGGAGAATTGTACTTCAATTGGTAAACTTGTGCATATTAATGTTCATCTCTAACTGAAATTAACTCTCCCTTCCTTCCTTCCTCCCTTCCTTTCTCCTTCCCTCCCTCCCTCCCTCCCTCCCTTCCTTCCTCCCTTCCTCCCTTCCTCCCTTCCTCCCTTCCTTCCTTCCTTCCTTCCTTCCTTCCTTCCTTCCTTCTTTCCTTCTCTCTCTCTCTGTCTCTGTCTCTCTTTTGCTTCCAGGGTTATCGCTGGGGCTTGGTGCTGTCTCTCTGAATCCACTGCTCCTGGTGGCCATTTTTTGGATAGGACAGAGAGAAATTGAGAGGGGAGGGGATACAGAGAGAAAGAGAGACACCTGTAGACCTGCTTCACCACTTGTGAAGCGTCCCCCTTGCAGGTGGGGAGCCTGGTGCTTGAACCAGGATCCTTGTGCAGATGTTTGTGACTATGTGCGCTTAACCCAGTGTGTTACCTCCCGGACCCCCTGAAATTAACCACTGGGACTCTAGTAAAGGTATTTTTCTTGATTTGATAAGTCAGTTATTTAAAGTTTTTTTTTTTTTTTTTTTCTCTTTTTGGTCTAGGCTTTGTTGAAAGTGCTTTTCATGGAAACAATGTTCCTGATTTTTGAGATAACACACAGCCTTTGTTGATGATACAGAGATGTCTTCTGTGCCTTAAAAATGGCTAGACTGTTTCTATTCCATGAAACCTTAGAGCCTGCCTTGGAGTGAAACCTTAGAAACCATCTCATTATAGTCTTTTCCAACAGGATCCTCTTGAAGTAAGTGCATGAATACATTTCAAAATCTGCTATCTCAAGGCAGAAGGACTACCTCTGTCATTCAGATAGCCATGCCCTGAGCAGTGTATTGATTTTATTAACAAAAAAGTGACAATGACTAATGGTTAAAAGAAATGCTGCTTTCACAGCTTGGTCACTTAGTTTCATATACTCAACTTTGATAATGCAGTATCCATGAGCATTATTATAATCTAAAAGTTGTCTATCTGGTTAGTTGGAGATTGAAGGAACACATCCTACCACATGAATTCTGTGAAGAAAGACGACTGAAAGGACTCTTTGGAAGTGTCCAGAGAAACTATTTGAGCACAAAATGTACTGCACTTCAGGGTGATATCAGGATTAACTTAATTTCAGGGAGAATTTGAAAATGAGTCAGTAATGACTCTCAGCTTTCTCTGTTTTAATGAGAAACCATCTTGCTGTTAGAAGTGTGAGGGCCTGAAGCCATAGGAAGAATCTATGACTAGGATTCTGACACTGAAATGCATGCTGTATGATTACTACATAGCTAATTAATCATACCCAACTGTAACATATGCATAGAGAATCTCCACACACCAGCAATATCAGGAAATCTTAAGCATTTTCCTCTAGGGCTTCTCTCCCCTATCTACTATAGAACAGAACAATCAAGGAATTCAGTCTTTCTTGCTGGCACCAGAACAGGTTTTTTTTTTTTTTTTTTTTTTTTTTTGTCCAACTAGAAGCAAATGTTCTATTTTGAAATTTGGACAAAAAGTTAATGGATGAAAGTGTACGTGAAGAAATATAAATGATACCAACCTTTTTGATGAACAACCAAGGGTTTCTCACACATTTCTCAGGTGCCAGAGAACAGAATAGCTTTGGAGTTTATGTCAGAGCATTAGGAAATAATGATTAATTTCTTGCCATTATAGACATTAGGAAGAACTCTAACATCAGGAACCGTGAAGGCAAAATCATCATCATCATAGTTGACATGTATTGAGGACTTGGTATGTGTTAAGTACAAATCAATTTACCAATAACTGTTAATTGTTATTATTATTTTCTCATTAATGTTTCTGATGGTTGGCTATTTCCTTAAGTACACAATACTAGTGTGTATATGTGAGTATGCCCATATTCATTTCATTCTTACATCAACCCTCTGGGGTTATAAGTGTCCTAATTTTACACTTGAGGTAACCGGTTTATTGAGAGGTTGAAGAACTTTCACAAAACAGGACACCAAGTCCTTAGTGGCATGGCAGTGAAGCCAGGCAGAAAGATTCCAAAGCCTGACTTTCTACTTTCATGCAGACGTGTTCATGAGAGAACAAAGGAAGAAGAAGACTGCACACCAGAGCTAATTCCTTCCGCTAATATTCATTTACAGCTTGCTATTGTTTTGTCCTGAGTGGAAACTTGAGGAAAAGAACAAAATTAAACAAGAAAATCTCAGTTCAACCCATGATAAAAATAATTCTCTTATGGAATTACCATCTGAGAACCATCAGGGTATGAAAACTTCTGCTTAACTTGTACTTAATGGAATAACTCTTAGTTTTGACATAGCATTAAAAATTGCTATGTGAGTGTAGACTTGATCTGAAAGGAAATTGAAGAATGGGATTAAATTTTACTAGCACACACCAAGATGTCTTTTGCCAGCTTTCCTTGATATGTACTTACCGTTTAGATTTTACCTGTTTGACCTTTCCCATGTTGTGCATTTGTCAGACCCTCCATTTAGCACTCTTTGGGGTGCTAGCTTCTTCATGGGATCTTACTTGGCCATATCACCACTTTATCAACTCTTGTTGCTGCCACAAGTACTACTGTGTAGATAGAACTTAGGGGACCTTTCAATATGATTTGCACTAAACAACTTCAACTAGGAGGCAAATATCTTGACTTTTTACATTTTCTGTTTTGCTTGACTTCAGTCTCAAGACATGTCTAATGGTGGATGATATTGAATAAGAGCATTGAATGGACTTTGCTGCAATGTTGGTTCTTTCCTGATATCTCTCCTGATATATAAATGTGTGTGTGTGTACATATATTTATATCATCTAGAAAGAGAAAAAAGAGGGGGCCAAGCAGTGGTGCACGGTTTAAGTGCACATAGTTCAAAGCACAAGACCCATGCAAGGATCCAGGTTCAAGCCCCCAGCTCCCCACCTGCAGGGGTATCACTTCACAAGCAGTGAAGCAGGTCTGCATGTCTCTCTCTCTCTCTCTCTCTCTTCCCCTCCTTCCTCAATTTCTCTATTCCTGTCCAGAATAAAATTCAAAAATGGGACCATCAGGAGCAGTGGATTCATAGTGTCAGCACCGAGCCTCAGCAATAACCAAGAAAGAGAGAAAAGAGACATTTTAAAAGGTCCCATAATGGAAAAAGTGCTTTTAAAAATTACTACAAGTGATGGCATAAAACACAAGGACCAGCATAAGGATCCCAGTTTAAGGCCCCTTTTCTCCTCCTGCAGGGGAGTCGCTTCACAGGCGGTGAAGCAGGCCTGCAGGTATCTCTCTTTCTCTCCCCTTCTCTGTCTTCCCCTCCTCTCTCCATTTCTCTCTGTCCTATTCAACAATGACGACATCAATAACCACAACTATAAAACAACAAGGGCAACAAAATGGAATAAATAAATATTTTTTAAAAATTACTACAAGTGATTAAGAGCATAATTCCTGCTAAATGGAAAACTGAAGACTCTGGTGAGTTTAAGTGACAAGTATGGGTATTAAACTGGTGGCAATTACTTATTTTGTATGAAAAAGTGAGGGAAATTTGGACTTCCAGAGGGAAATCCAGGAGGAATTTAAGGGGAGTGAGAGGAAAAAGTCTATGAGAATTAGATGTCTTGAGGGTCATAGGTCACTAAAAGAATTCCCCTCTACTCCAGAAGGGGTGGTCTGAAATAACTTTTAGACTAGAAATTTCTAATGTAAGATTTTGAATTAAATAATCTCAGATATGCTACCAGATCACTATATTTGTATGTATGTATAGCGTGCTTTTACAAATTGTTAATTAGCAGGGGAGATAGTATAATGGTTATGCAAAAAAAGACTTCTGTGCCCAAGGCTCTGAAGTTACAGATCCCATGTATTACCCACCATAACCCCAGCTGAGCAGTTCTTTGGGGAAAAAATTAAAACAAACAAAAACCTGTTATTTTTAAAAAATCATTTATTTTTCTACTTTCTTATCTCTGGCTTATGGTGGTTCTGGAAACTTGGAGGCTCAGACATGGAGATCTTTCAGCATAACCATTATGCTATCTCCCAGACACTAATCATTATTTTTGTAGAAACTGACTAGGAGGACCAGTTTCAAATCTGGTTTAGAATTTCATAAGGAAGGAAGAAGAAGGAATCAGTATTCCTGAAAGCAGACAAGAATTTGGTCTCATAACCTCTCTAGGAATTTGCAAAACTCTCAGGAGAGGGTTTTTGATTCTCCACAAATTACTGAGATAGAATTCAAGTGTCTAGATCTTAAGGCTCAAGTCTCAGGTGATATTTAGTAAGGTTGATTCTTGTGTGAGGTGGTACCTCAGTGTATTTTGAATTTACATTTCTCTAATGATAAGTGAAGTGGAGCATTTCTTCATATGTCTGATCTAAGAGTAGTGGGAAAGGCCATTAGATATAGACGGGAAGGCTAGGGGCCAGGGGATAGCCTACCTGCTGGGGTACACCTTTTACCATGGCTTGGACCTGGGCTGGAGTTTCGGGCCACCATGTGGGGATATCTGCATAGAAAAGGTTTTATGTCTGTTTGGGAATCTCAGGACTCCCTGAATAGGGCTCCAGCTGATGGAATGGCCTGATAGTGACTAAAGAGTCATCATTAAAGTATGCCATTCTCTTGCCCTTATTCAGCTTTTGCAGTCCTTGCTTTGCTAAGGTTTGCTTTGGAGTGAGTGAGAGAACTGTAATAGATAAGATGGGCCTAGACCTCAAATAAATACCTCTATCCATTGTTACCAGTTATCTCTATCAGGAACAACAAAATAGATCCCTTTGTGGGTGTCCCCCATAGGACCTTGTCCTTAACTTGGATCAACAACAGTAGAGAATGTTTCATCCTCTGTAAGGAGGCTGGACAACATACTCTATGCTACACCTGAGGAAGATGGGTCGATATTGGGGCAGCTTGGAATGTTCCTACTCATGACCACAGAATGTGAGCTCAGATCTACAGGGGTGCAGGGGTCACATAGGCTCCTAAGCTGAATATGGACCCCAGATCAGATCAAATCGATGGGGTTTACAGTCAACAATATTTATACCCCTTTCCCATATTAGGGAGCTACTCTCTTCCCTGATCCAGCTTTCTGTCCCTTTTCCAGCCATGACATCATCTCCCCAGACAATAATGAGGATACACCTGCATATCAGATTTCAGGCTCAGGGAAACAAACAAACAAACAAACAAACAAAAACAAGTATAGCCACACGCCCTTAGGAATATAAAATAGGCCTACTAGCTCTCTACAAAATGGAGGACCCCCCCCTCCAACTCTTCATCTCCACTATTCCAGCCTTTAGGTCCATGATTGGTCAACAATTTGTTTGGCTTTGTATGTTAACTCTCTTTTCAGCCACCAGGTTCCAGATGCTACCATGATGCCAACCAGACTTCCCTGGACAGTTGACCCCACCAATGTGTCCTGGAGCCCTGCTTCCCCAGAGCCCCACCCTACTAGGGAAAGAGAGACAGGCTGGGAGTATGGATGGACTTGTCAACACCCATGTTCAGTGGGGAAGCAATTACAGAAGCCAGACCTTCCACCTTCTGCATCCCATCCACAATGACCTTGGCTCCATACTCCCAAAGGGATAAAAAATAGGAAAGCTGTCAGGGAAGGGAATGGGATATGGAGAACTGGTGGTGGGAACTGTGTGGATTTGTACCCCTATTATCCTATGGTTTTGTTAATGTCTCTTTTTTTATAAATAAAAAAATAAAGAAGGAAAGAGAAGGTTTTATGAACAGTGGAGCAGTGCTGTGGTATCTTTTCTTCTACCTTTCTCCCCATTTGCTGTCTCTTACCTTTCTATCTGAAATAATAAAAAGAATCCACTGGGAGAAATAAAATTGTGCAGGCATGAAGTCTCAGTGAAAACCCTGGTGCAAATAATGGAACCCGATTTATGCTTTGACTCTAGATTTTACTACTTGGAGCCTCACTTTCCTCATTGAGTGCATGTAGTGCCTACCCAGCAGGATGGTAGGAAGTGTAGCACGTACTAACATCTGGTTCGGGTTTGATACTTGAATAGTCATAGTTTAATATATATTTGAATTAACTCTTGAGTCTGGAGTACCTGTTAGTCAGCACAGACTAGGTTATGTCTAATAACAAACAATTCCCAATTTTTAGTGACTTGTTACAAGCTTTATTTCTCTCCTGGTTGATAGGTACATCTCCAAGTAGCTAAATAGCTGCTATGTTTTGTCTCCATTCTGGACCTCCACTGGTCAAGTAGCAATTATTAATTGGCCATCATGAAAGAAAGGGAAAAAAAGTTTCAGAATGTGTAAAATAAACTCTTTGCGGGACTTTAGTACTCCAATTTACCTAGGATTCAGGAAGTTGGAGTTGTCACAGTTAGTACTATAACTAACCAAACAATGACTGCTCTTTATTCTTTACATCCCCCCCATATCTTTATAAATAATGGCATATGAAGTTGCTGGACAGCATTTTTTTTTTAAATAAGTGCTAAAGAGTTTCTTTGGAGCATTTTTCCTTTTTGTGATCAATTACCTTCTGGTTCCTGGCAGAGGATTGGTTTCAATCTACTATAATGATTCTGAAGCAATAGATTTAAACATCATTTAATTGAGTCAAAGATTCTGGAAGTGAATGTGGAGGATTTTCTGATGCAAGTTGTGATAAGCTCAATTTTATGGCATTTGAGGCCAATTCTTTTGTCTCAATTAGGAGGCAAAGAGACTTTATATTCTTTCTTTCTTTCTTTTTTTTTTTTTTTTGCCCCTAGTGTTATTGCTGGGACTCGGTGCCTGTACCATGAATCCACTGTTCCTGGAGACCATTTTTTTCCCTTTTTTTTTTTTTAATTGTTTTTTATTTATTGGATAGAGGCAGCCAGAAATTGAGACGGGAGAGGGAGATAGAGAGGGAGAGAGACAGAGAGACACCTGCAGCCCTGCTTCACCACTTGGAAAGCTTTCTCCCTGCAGGTGGGGACTGGGGGTTCGAACCCGGGTCCTTGTGCACTGTAACATGTGCACTCAACCACGTGCGCCACCACTCGGCCCCCTTTTTTCCCTTTTTGTTGCCCTTGTTGCTCCATCATTGTTGTGGTTGTTATTATTATTGTTGTGGTTGCTGTTGTTGGATAGGACAGAGAGAAATGGAGAGAGGAGGGGAAGACAGGGAGAGAGAAAGACCTGCAGACCTGCTTCACCGCCTGTGAAGCGACTCCCCCTGCAGGCGGGGAGCTGGGGGCTCGAACTGGGATCCTTACGCAGGTCCTTGTGCTTTGTGCCACATGCACTTAACCTGCTGTGCTACGCCCAACTCCCGATACTTTATATTCTAAGTCAAATTTAAATAGCTGTTGGTAAAAAAAAAAAACCAAAAAACAAATCATTAAAATGTTGAGTAGAAAGCCTTTTTGTACTACTAGATTTCATTATGATATTTTTACACTCCAAAAATCTATCTGTATACATGTATGAATGTATGCAGACGCTGAGAAGCATTTTTAAATGTGCTTTCATTAGTGATTGAACATTTATTTATAAAATTAGGAGACAACTGGGGTATAATTCCAAAGTGTTCCCCCCACCAGAGTTCTGTGACCCCATTCCCTTCCTTAGAAACTGCAGTAGTGTTTACTATTACTTCTATAACTATATTTATATGTTTTTGCGCACTTTTTCCTGTGATGCTGTTTTCTCCTCCTTTCTAAGTCACACCTACACTCATTGCTGCTTCCAAATGTTCTTTCTTTTTTCCTCTTCTCTCTCCGGGTCTTGGGGTCTTGATGGAGTTGGAGTTCAGAGCCTCTGGTTACCTCCCCCCTTCCGTTACTCCCCTTCTAGGGGTATGAACCAGCATTCTTTTGCGGATGCAGAAGGTGGAAGTTCTGATTTATGTAACTGGAAAGTAAACATTCTTAGAGGTAAATTTTATTTGTGGTTCTCTGTGCCATTAAAATATAAAAGCGTAAGAAGTGACTGAGTTGGGTTTGTGAAAAGATCGTAGAAATATAAGGACAGGTCTCTGGCTAGTCTGTATTACTTAAGCTTTCTCGACTTTGCCCCAATTCTCATCAGCCATGCAGATCTCTCCATGATTTTGGTCAGTTGCTATAGACCTTTGTTATATGGAGGGACAGGCAGAGGCCTCATTCTCTCAACCTAGAAGGTACCTGCCCTTCTTACTGAGCTTAGATTCCATGTGCTCTGTGAAAATGTCTAAATTTTCTCAAGAAAAATGACTTATTCCTTCTTCGTCAACTCCAAAGCACTTCTTCTTCTTCTTCTTCTTCTTCTTCTTCTTCCTTTTTTTTTTTCCCAAAACACTTCTAAAATGAGTCTTTTCAGAACACTGAGCGATACTTTCTCCCCCTGCCCCAGTAATTTCTATATTACTAGCAGCAATCAACACTCTTGGCACATACTGGATATGACACGAATAAATGAATGAAGTCAGGGCTTGAAACTGGATTTTTTTAAAAAAAAGTTATTAGTGATTTGATTTACAAAATTACTTGTCAATGGGGGGTATAATTCCATACTGTTCCCACCAGCAGAGTTCTGAATCCTCAATCCCTCCATTGCAAGTCACAACAGTTCTAAGATTTCAGACATGGGTTAACTATTATATCTACAACTCTCTATATGCATTTGTACATAATTGTTCCCATCCTCTCTTCCCCTCCAAGCCACACATAACCCTAGTACTACATCCAAATATCTCTCCCTTTTTCCTCCTCTCTCCCTGGGTTTCAGAGCACTCTCCTTATCACTTCTTATCCACTGAGAGTATGGAGTCAAATTGTTTTTGGGGTGCAGAAAGAAGGAGGTCTGGCTTCTGTAATTGCTTCTCCACGGTACATGGTGTTGGCAGGTACATCCAGACCTCCAACCTGTTTCTATCTTTTCCTAGTGGGGCAGGGCTCAGGAGAGGTCAGGTTCCATGATACATCGGTGAGGTTGTCTGCTCAGAGAAGTCAAGTTTGCATCATGGTAGCGTCTGCAACTTGGTATCTGCAAGGTGGCAGGATATAAAGCGAGACAAAATGGTCAATGAACAGGAAACAAAAGATAGGAACAGAGCAGACGAAATGAGGGATCTTAGTGTGGAAGGATGCTAGGAAGTCTATTTTAGGCATATTTCTAGGGGCCCATGACTATGGCAGTTTTTTTTTTTGCTTGAATTTGACAGCTAACATGAAGTTGGATAAAAACATTGTCTCATCAATGTCTGTAGTCTACCTGCACATTAGCGGTTGGGCTCAGGTAAAAACTAGTAACGTCATGGATCCCTTGGAATATACCTAAAGTAGATCTACTTGCTTTTTCCAAAATAGAGACCCCAAATCTCATCTAATCTAAATCTAATCTAAATCTCATCTAATCTTAACAAATCTTACCTTTAGTTTTCTGATTATTGAACAATTTGTTCTGCTTTATATCTTAATGCTTTTTTTCAGCCACCAAGTTGCAGATGCTACCATGACACCAATGTGACTTCTTTAGGCAATGTACACATGAACCCCACCTCTCCAGAACCCCGCCTCACTAGGGAAAGATAGAAATAGGCTCGGAGTATGGATTGACCTGCCAACGTCCATTTCCAGTGGAGAAGCAATTACAAGAGGCAGACCTTCCACCTTCTGCACCCCATAATGATCCTGGGTCCATGCTCCCAGTGGGATAAAGAAGAAGAAAGCTTTCAATGGAGGGGATGGGATGCAGAACTCTGGTGGTGGGAATTGTGTGGAATTATATCCCTCTGGTCCTACTGTCTCATCAATCATTGTTAAATCAATAATAAAAATAATAAAAACATTGTCTGAGAAAATGATGCCAGAATAGAGATAAGGGCTAGAAGTTGGATTACAGCAGAGAGTAGCTTCTATTCTTGAAAAAAAAAAACTATGAATAAAATCAACTATTTACCTCCATCCACTAGACCCAGGGCATGTATATATATATCACCAGAGCTTGCGTAACCTCTGAGTCCCTGTTGGTCTGAGCTCACAGCTCATGGTCACAGCTGGGAACAGTGCAGGGTGCACTCATTTCAGGACCCGTCTTCCTCAAGTGTCAGAGCAGGATACCTCAGCTTCCCTTTGGAGACTGGGGAAGCCCTTACCATCACTGCTTTACGGTGAGGGCAACCTTCTGGGAAGGCCCACAGCAGGGCTTAGGATGAGGTACCTGATAGAAGTGACCAGTGGTAGTGTGGAGAGGGATCCATTAGAGGTCTAGGCCCATCATATTTTTGTGGGAATCCAAGGATTCCCTGAATATGGTCTCAGAGATCAATGTGTGATATTGACCAAAAGGACAATTATTAAGTGAGCCAGTCTCTTACCCTTATCTAGCTATTGTAGCCTTCTTTTTATCTGGTGACCTAAGACTTTCTTGAAGTAGTTTAAGTGTTACATGTCATTTGTTGAATCCAACCAGAATTAGGTGTTTGGGATCTGTCTGCTTTGGGCCTTTCTACTCAATTGCCAAGCTAATTTGTTCTAATTGATTAGAGAATTTATGATGACAACTTTAGGCACTTCTACTAGGATTCCAGGTTTATTGGGTCTAACTCTAGTCATCAACAACTGGCTACTTTTACTTTGAGTTGTATAATTGCTTCTTGCTTATGTATACATGTGTACCTGTACCCAGTACCCTACACAAGCCCATACCTAGTGTTTGTAAGTTTATTAGATGATGTTCTGTCTACTGTGGAAATGAAACTGGATCTTCTTTTTTTAATATTTATTTATTCCATTTTGTTGCCCTTGTTGTTTTTTTATTGTTGTAGTTATTATTATTGTTGTTATTGATGTCGTCATTACTAGATAGGACAGAGAGAAATGGAGAGAGGAGGGGAAGACAGAGAGGGGGAGAGAAAGACAGACACCTGCAGACCTGCTTCACCGCTTGTGTGAAGTAACTCCCCTGCAGGTGGGGAGCCCGGGGCTCAAACCGGGATCCTTACACCAGTCTTTACGCTTTGCGCCATGTGTGCTTAACCTGCTGCACTACCGCCCGACTCCCTGAATCTTCTGATTATGACTTCAGACCGTGTTCCATGTCTTCACACTGCTCATGATTGGTTAACAGTAGTGATGTTCTCCTTAAGATAAAGGTTGAGATCCTCATTATAATCTAAGTTTCTTACTATTGATAGAATATGTGTGGTTGAAAAAAAGGATCTTTTATTTTTTCCAATAAGGTGGCAAGGAATATTTGTTGAATAGATATATGAAATATCACAAGATGACAATTTAGTCATTATTGCCACTGAGCATTTAAAACATTTTTTTTTCCTATCAAGTGGAGGGGGTGGTGCCTTTAGATATAAGGATTATAGGAAAGGTTTTTAGTATGGGGTCACCCAGGACGGGCAGCTTCCATGATTTCCATGGCTTAACTGAGATCTCTCTGTAATAAAAGGAACAGGGTAACTTTTTTAAAAAAAATTATTATTGATTTAATAATGATCAGCAGCACTGTAGAATAACAGGGGTATAATCCCACATAATTCTCACCATCAGAGTTCTGTATCCCATCCCTCCACTGGAAGCTTCCCTGTACTTTATCCCTCTGGGAGCATGGACCCAGGGTCATCATGGGGATGGGTTAACTCTGAATCCTAGGTTGCCTTCTTTACTACCCTTGAATCTCTTGAGGATTTCAGTGTATGATGTTTTTTTTTGTTAGAACCATGGAAGTGAAATGGTTTTCTCTCTTAATGAATGCAGACCCAGAACCTCCAAGCTAGTGAAACCTGTGTGGGGACAAAGGGCAGAAGCTGCTTGCCCTGACTCTAACCATCTCTATGGCCATCTCCCTGCTGTAGATCTTTGTACTGTTGCTCTCCAGTCTAATCCTTGGTTCTCTTGAAGAAGGAGGAGAAGGAGGAAGAGGAGCAGGAGGAGAAGAATGGAGAAGTGACAGACCTCTCTTTTCTCTTTTCTCTTTCTTCACTCATAGCGAGGAATGTCATGTGAGGACACAGTAAAAAGACAACCATCTATAAACCCGGAAGAGAAACTTCACTAGAAATCGAATTTGTTCACAGCTTGATCATGAACTTGTAGACTTCGACATCTATGATAATTTAAACACCTGTTCATTGTGTTATTTTGTTTTGGCTATTGTAGTTAATATACAAGTACACAAATAGTATACAATAAAATTGCTGTGGGAAACAGGTGAGAACTCAATAGTTTTGATACATTTGTTGTAGCTCTATTCAACAAGTTCAGATGGTGATTCACAAACAGAATACACTAGAAGTCTGGAGGTAACCATATTCACATGCACACAGAAACCCTGTCTAGAACACCTTGTTTCCTCTCTATTAGTCCTCTAGATCAAGCCATTCCAGTGTGCTCATGAGTAGCTCTTGACACCAGGGTTCCCATAAATAAGAATGTGAGATAAAGTTAGGTGCTCTCATCTTCTTGAGGCTGCTTTGTAAGTTCTAGTTTTCTTTTAAGTCGATTTTATGAGAGAGAGAGAGGAGAGAGAGAGAGAGAGAGAGAGAGAGAGAGAGAAGATTTTCTCTATGGCTCTTATGAGGCAGCAACAACACAAAGTCAATGTGTCAAGAAGAAATACATATATAGTATCTATCCATCATCTATCATCTATCTAATATATGCATACTAGCTATTCTAGGGATAGTGGCAAGATTGTCCTTGTTAACATTTTTCTTTTACATTTCTATGAAGAAAAGATTGATTTTTTATTTATAAACCAGATTTATTGAAATATAACCAACACACCATTCAATTCACCTATCTGAATCGCACCACTCCTCTAAGACTGTGAGAACTATGATGGTCATTACTGGGAGGGCAGGGGGCATGGAACTTTGGTGGTGGGTGTAGTATGGAACTATACTCTATAATCTTTTTTATTCTTTCTTTTTAAAAATTTTTTACTTATAAAATGGAAACACTGACAAGACCATAGGATAAGAGGGGTACAATTCCCACCACTAGAACTCTGTATCCCATCCTCTCCCCTGACAGCTTTCCTATTCCTTAACTTATGGGCGTATGGACCCAGGGTCATTATGGGGTACAGAAGGTGGAGGTCTGGCTTCTGTAATTGCTTCTCCACGGAACATGGACATTGACAGGTGGATCCATACTCCCAGCCTGTCTCTCTCTTTCCCTAGTGGGTTGGGGCTCTGGGGAAGCAGAGCTCCAGGACACATTGGTGGGGTTGTCTGTCCAGGGAAGTCAGGTCAGCATCATGCTAGCATCTGGAACCTGGTGGCTGAAAAAAGAGTTAAGCTATAAAGCAGAACAAATTGTTGACTAATCATGAACCTAAAGGCTGGAATAGTTCAGATGAAGATTTAGGGTCTCCGTTTTGAAGATAGCTAGTAAGCCTATTTTAGTTATATTCCAAAGGGCCCATGACTATACTAGTTTTTTCCTGAGCCTGACTTCTGATGTGCAGGTGGACCCAAGTTATTGTCTGGAGAGATGATGTTGTGGCTGAAAAAATGGTCATAAACCTGGATCAGGGAAGAGAGTAGCTCCCAAACATGGGAAAGGTTTATAAATATTGTTGACTATAAACCCCATCAATTTGATCTGGTGCCCATATTTCTCTAATTTTATAAGCTTATAATCACTTATAGAAATCTTAAAAAGAACACCCAATGTGTACTATTTGATGGCTTTTAGTACAGTTATAGGTATATACAGCCATGATCAAGCTCTTTCATTTTTAATGCTTACAAAAGTCTTGAGTTATCCATTTTCAAAACACACCATGCATAGAATATCAATATTATAGTCTGGGGGATATTTCATATCCAAGGTCAGCTTGTCTGTAGAGTTATTTATCAATTCTAAAGGGGAGCTTTCATTGTGAGTCCTTCTCTATTCTTCACCACCATCGGCTCAGCTCCTGCTGTAAGCAAAACCCTTACAAGAGTAACCATATCCCCATGAGAACAAGCTGTAGTTTGTAGGTCAAAAGTTGTTTGAACTACACAAAAGAGTTTGCTTAGAGGAAGCAGGCTCTACCCTTCCTCAAGTCACCATGGTACCCACCTGCTAGAAACTCAGGATTTCCAAAACAAAGCAAGTTGATTTCAGTTCTTTCTGTGAATTCTCTGGTGTGTTGAATCTTCTATCTTAAGCTTGTAGTCAGGACTAAGTAGGCTCTGCCTTTTTTTTTTTTTAAATCTAGGACCACATCTTGTTTTAGTGAACAAGTTCCAGAGAAGAGGCACTTGTGAAGAAAAAGTAGAAACATAACTCAACCAAAAGATACCCCAAGCTTACATTCTGTACAAAGCAGGATAGACTATTCCTTTGATTATAGAAAAATGGTTTCTGTCTTTAAGTACACAGCTTCCAAGTATCCCTGCCATGTTTAATACTTCTTAAGACGCTTTCCCAAAGTGGGCTTCTCTAAATATTACCCAGGTACCTGTGTCACTTTGCATAACCAAATCAGCTGTGCCGTCTGCTTTCCCAGAAGAAAAGGAAAGCCGTGAAGTATATCCAAGCATTCACTTCACATGGGTCAAAAACAAGTGCTTACTGAATTGAAATGTCTGCTCATTCCAACCTCTACTGTTCTCATCAGGGCTTTGCAGTTTTATGCCTAGTCCCAGGAGGGGCCACATTTAAAGCTTCACATTTTCCCTTCATGCTGGAAGTGCCATTAAGATAAGGTTTTTACTGCTGGGGAGACAGCTTAACTTGTGGCACTAACTTGCATATCTGAAACCTCAGAGGCTTCAGGTTCAATTCCCAGCAGTACCTTGTGCCAGAGCCAAGCAGTGCTCTGGTTATTTCTCTCATTGCCTGTTAATAAATAAATAAATAAATAAATAAATAAATACAAAGACTTGTTCTTAAATGCAAGTGTCCCCCAAGCACATTAATGGAAAGAATTCTGGGATAGATGAAGTCTAGCTGAGCTTTCAGAACTCCAATTCCACTTTAGTTAGAAGCCTGGCTTTTCTATAACAGGCAGCAACAACCTTAATTCTTCTAAAAGGTACTTTATCCACGACTCAGACTCATCTTATGTTTCCAGAATTCCAAATGTTTAATTGGCCCTTTCATAACCTTTCTCTTAGAAGTGTTTTACAATAACTCTATGAGCTAGGGCTAGTATTTCTGTCCTCTTCTCTTAACATACGAAGAACTAGAGAACTTCAGTCATTTGCACAACTACCAAGTCTCAACAACTTGTTTGGTCAAGCTCAAATCTGACTAAGACAGGTCTGACACCATCTCATTGTTTGTAGCAAAGTGACAGTTCAGTTGGGGCCACACTTTGAACAGGAGGTTAAAGGCGCGGGAGGCAGATGCCTGATGGAGTGGGACATCAATAAATGCTAGAAGAGTAAATGTAGGGAATGAAGGAGAATACTGAATCAGTAAAGAAGCCTTGGGGAAACTATCAGTCTGCAGTGTTCTAGTCAGTAGCTTAGTAGCTTAGTAAAGGAGACTTTTGGAAGATTTTATTTTGTTTTCACTTTCAAAGACAACCAGTCAGACTTCCTTTCCAAACACTGCTCTGGGCCATTCCAAGAAGCACAACATCACATATCCCTCTTTTCTAAGCCCTTGAGGACTAAACACATCCTGACCATTTTCTGAATCCCTGGGCCAACCAGATCATCTTATCCCCAGCCTCTCCCAGTACTCATTGAAAGACCCTATTGCTTTTCTTTCCTTTGCAAGGAGATAGAACAGAATGTCACAAAGGATTCTAGACTCAAAATGGATGGAACATTTTGCTGGAAGTTATGGTGTGATTTACAAGCTAAGTCTTGGGGGAGACAGTCAACTTAAAGTTCATTTTGTTGCTCACACAGTAAAAATGATAACATCTGGGGGTTGGGCTGTAGCAGTGGGTTAAGCACATGTGGTGCAAAGTGCAAGGACCAGTATAAGGATCCCGGTTTGAGCCCCTGGATCCCCACCTGCAGGGGAGTCACTTCACAGGTGGTGAAGCAGGTCTATAGGTGTCTGTCTTTCTCTCCCCCTCTCTGTCTTTCCCTCCTCTCCATTTCTCTCTGTCCTATCTAACAACAAAAGACATCAACAATAACAATAATAACCACAACAAGGCTACAACAACAAGGGCAACAAGACGGGGGCAGGGGAAATGGCTTCCAGGAGCAGTGGATTTGTGGTGCAGGCAATAATCCTGGAGGCAAAAAAAAAAAATGACAACATCTACCTAGTAGGATGGCTGTGAAACTTACGTTAATAAAAATAGAGTTAAAAATTTGACACAGCCCAGCTCTATGGAACAAACCCCTGGCCTAATTATAAAGGTGTAAATATCTTGATATAAACTGGATAGGGAGAGATGGTAACTTGTTTTTAAGAGAGACACTTTACTTTAAAAAAAAATTATTTATTCCCTTTTGTTGCCCTTGCTGTTTTACTATTGTAGTCATTATTGTTGTCATTGTTGTTGGATAGGACAGAGAGAAATGGAGAGAGAAGAGGAAGATAGAGAAGGGGAGAGAGAAAGACAGACACTTGCAGACCTGCTTCACTGCTTGTGAAGCGACTCCCCTGCAGGTGGGGAGCCGGGGGCTCAAACCGGGTTCCTTATGCTGGTCCTTGTGTTTCGCGCCATGTGCACTTAACCCGCTATGCTACCTCCTGACTCCCTTACTTCACTTTCTTAACCAACTCTTGATTGGAACTTGAAGGAATCATGTGATGTGAGATCAGCCAGAAAGAGAAGGTTGAATATTGGCTGATCCCACTCATAGTGAGAAGTTGAGAAATAAGAACAGCATCAAAATCTTGGACTGGAGTTGGTGTATTGCACCAAAGTAAAGGACACTGGGGTTGGGTGGTGTCCAAGTTCATGATGGTGGAGGAGGATCTATGTGTGGGGGGGTTAGTGTCATGTGGAAAACTGAGAAATGTTACATGTGTACCAACTACTGTATTTTACTGTTGACTCTAAACCACTAGTCCCTCAAATAAAGAGAGAGAGAGAGAGACTTCCAAGAGTACTAAGATTATCATCAAGAGTCAAAGTTATCCTGTGCAGAGATTATGATTTGTCCAAAATTTGGTATGGAGACATCTAAATGTCTTGGTTTGAGTGTGAATATTTATTACTGTGGTGGATTCTGTTTATTATTTTAAGGCACAACTAGGTGATACTGCCTTATGGATGTTTATGTGGGAAACAAGGATGGTGATGGCACATCTTACAGTAAACATGGTATTTGTTGTGTACCCTTGCTATTTTGGTACTCTTGGTACTTCTGGCTTTGTTTCCATTAGCTCCTCAGTTCCTTCTTTTTCACTCTTTGTGCCCTGTTGACCACTCTACTGCAGCCTCTGCTCAAACATCAACTTATCACTAAACTCTTGCTGTCCAACTTGTATAAAACCCAGCTCCATTCTTTCTTGATACTTTCTTCTGTGTTGTATTGTACATCTACTTGCTTACATGGTTTTCCCATCTCCACGAGGGTGGAAATTTTCTTGTTTTATTTCCTACTGTGCTTCAAAGACTAAGAATTGTGTCTGAAATATTGGAGAGATGGAAGATGCATATATTAAAAAAATAAACACATCTTCATATCACTATTATTAGCACCATTCATAATGTGATATGGAGATGTTGCCTAAGGAAGACAGGATTCTTTCTACCTCTTTCAAGTTCACGTGTGAACTTGGTCCTATGCTTTACCTAAGCAGAAAAAGACCTTGGCATTGCCCCATTCTCCATTGCTTACCCTCCAGTCTTCCTTAGGACTCACCTTGTAAGCCAAATGAGTGGTTAAGTGATTTAGAACTTCTTGATGAAAACAGAGTGCAGGAAAACAAGATGAAGATGAACAGAGATGAAACTGGGAATGTTAAGCATGGGTCTGTCCTCTCTTACTTAGCACATATGTATGAAACACTCAGTGAATTCCAGTGTTTATTCAATGACACAGTCACAAGCTCATATGTCCCCAGTGGTATAGCCAGGTGAATTAGAGGGCAATTTCAACACAGTGTACGTGGCACAGTATGGAGATGAACTCAGGACACTCAAGTAGAGAGGGAAGTGTTTGTTCAATGATATGGTCACAAGCTCATACATCCCTAATGGCGTAGCCAGGTGAGTTAGGGGGAAATTTCAACACAGTGCACATGGCACAGTATGGAGATGAGCTCAGGACACTCAAGTAAAGAGGGAAGTGTTTGTTCAATGATATGGTCACAAGCTCATACATCCCTAATGGCGTAGCCAGGTGAGTTAGGAGGCAATTTCAACACAGTGCACATGGCACAGTATGGAGATGAGCTCAGGACACTCAAGTAAAGAGGGAAGTGTTTGTTCAATGATATGGTCACAAGCTCATACATCCCTAATGGCGTAGCCAGGTGAGTTAGGAGGCAATTTCAACACAGTGTACATGATATAGTATGAAGATGAGCTCAGGACACTTAAGTAGAGAGGAAACATCCCACTTTGCTGTGTCTCAGTCTACTGGGTAGAACTGGACAGTGAGGCGAAGGTGACTCATCCACGTTGTTGAAGTAAACAGGCAACACCAAAATGCTAAAGACAGTTCGATTTAATGAATTTTTCATAAGACATGTTGGAGATGCACCACTGGAATAGCTTCTGGTGGTTTCCAGAGGTCACTCAAGGTTTCTTGATGTCTTAAAGAAACAGTAGGAACTTGTTTCCTAGTGTTATGTCCTGGGACTGTGGGCCTTTAAAATCCACATTATGTCTAACAATCAGTTTTTTTTTTCCACACCATGTTCAGGGGTAGGGTTGTCTTGGCCAAATCTGGTGGTGGTCTTCAGACAACCTGGACCAAACACATGCTATTCTTCTAGAAAGACAAAGTCTTAGGAGTGTCTCCAAAAAGGCAGGGAGTGAAATACTAATCCTGACTTCAGTGCCAAAGCCTAAAAATAATCCCAGCCCAGACCTGAGCACAGCATGTCCCAGAGTTCTCTTCAGTTGAAAACCACCCAATTTTCTTTCGATCTCCACTGCTTTTCATTGATTTTCTTTACTAAATTCTCCTGGTGTATATTTTGTGCTGGCAAGATCAGGTGCTAAATTTCTCGGCTTCTAAACTGGAGAAATTACTACAGAAAGCTGATCACTTTCACTTCATTTAAGTAGAACACATACTCTGGAGAGCTTCTTACCTTCAAGAGTTAATAGCCAAGTTTTGATGTCATGCCTCTGAGGATATTTGGGCTTAGATTTTACCTAATCACATTCCAGAGGCTGTTTGGAACTAAAAGATTGAAGGGAATACTTAGGAATACTCCTTAGCATATGGTTCTAACTATCATCTGAGTCAGATGATATAAACTATGAAATAAAGTTCTCCAAGAAGTCTCCTTGTGGCTATGTTAGATATTTGCTAGGCTAACTCAGCATGAGGGCTCTCTCTAAGCTCTTCAGTTTTTTTTTTTTTCCCAAAACCTTTCTACTTCCTTTCTTTGCTCTTTTGTCTAGCCCAGAAGCCCGATCTGGGTGTGAATTCAGTTAAGGCAGGTATTTTGATTCTTTTTTTTTTTAATTTTTTTTTTAAAAAAATTATCTTTATTTACTTATTGGATCAAAACAACCAAAAATAGAGAGGAAAGGGGAAGGTAGAGAGGGAGAGAGACAGAGAGACACCAGCAACAACACAGCTTCACCACTCATGAAGCTTTCTCTCTACAAGTGGAGACCAGGGGCTTGAACCTGGGCCCTTGTGTATTGTAACATGTGCACTAAACCAGGTGTGCCATTTTGATTCTTTATCTCTGCCAAGGATGTGTGCAGGAGAAATGAACAGTGCTACAAATCCCTACCTGTTTCCAGGTTTGTAAATAATTTCGGACATGTTAGAAAAGTCCTGACCTGAAGGCCACAGTCCTGTCCGCATAGATCCTGAAGTTTACGGGTTCAGTTCTGCCCATTCACAGAGTACTTTGAGAGGAACTCCTGTACGGCCAAAAGGGGGTTCTGACTTTGTCTTGCTGCTGTCATCATCATCATCTCTATTTCTTGGAGGCCCAGCCCCAGATACCTTCAGGCAAAAGCCCACCTAACCTGGCTTCTGACTATCTTCCACTTTCCTGAACAGATGGCGTTGGGTGACAAGGATCAACGCATTGACAAGAGCATTTGCTGCTCAAATTAGCATGGTCTGGTGGACAGGAAATACGAGCTATGCATGCAATCCATATGTACAACTAAAAAGTTTTCATGGAGCCATATCAAAAGAGAAAATAATGAATCAAACGTAGCAAAAATGTGTCACAGTCAACATACACACATGTCAACACACATGAGTATTCTTAGACGAGCTTATTAATTTCTCCACACTAAGAATTTTAAACCTCATGTAGATTTTACATTTATGGCACAATTTCCCCCCCCAGAACAGTTGTACAGTAGATTTCTGATAATAAACTTAGCAAAAGACACTGCTATGTGGTAGCAATTACAAAGAGAGACTGTAAAAACATATCAGTTACATATCCTGGCATATCTTACTGTGAACAATTCATGTTTCACATGTTAGATGGTAGCTAACATGTTAACCACTTATGTAGCTTACTTTAAATATTATTGTATTCTAGGAGAACCCAGAGTTGAGGCGCTAATGTCTGTGTGGACACTTCTGAAGGGAAGTCATTATCAACCAGTCTCAACTGTGCCTCCCTTTGGAGATTGAACAAAACCTGCAGAGAATATTCATGACAGTTTATCTCAGGCCTGGTCATGTGCTAAGAATTGTACAGGCACCCTCTCTCTGTCCTTAGAAGAAGCTGAAGATCCATTCATTACCTCTGGGACATAGAAGCTATGTAAGCAACCCAGGTCATAGAATTGTTAAAAGGTAGTGACAGGAGTTAAAACCATCACAAGATCTCTTTGGGCCTCTCCAGGACCTTGCTCTCAACATAGGGCAGCCACGGTGGGGACTCTGCACTTTCTGAGGGAGGCTGGTCAGCCTACTCTGCCCTTTGAGGAAGACAGGTCCCGAAATGAGTGCAGCCTAGAATCTTCCCAGCTGTGACCATGGACCATGAGCTCAGACTGACAAAGACTCAGAGGTTACACATCTCCTGTGCTAAATATGAGTAAACATGGGTCCTTGGTCAGATTGATGGCTCTTAATAGTTAACAATATTTATATACTTTCTTCATATTTGGGAGCTATTCACTGCTCTAATCCAGCTTTCTAGACCTATACTCAACTCTGACACCATCTTCCCAGATAATTGTAGTCCATGTGAATGCTAATTATCAGGCTCAGGCAAAAATTACTAAAGTCGTGGGCCCCTAAAACAGTCTTCTTAGCATTTTCCCACACAAAGACCCCTAGTTTCATTTGCTCTATTATTACCTTTGGGTTCCTGTTTACTAAACAATTTGACCTGCTTTATATCTTACCATCTTTCAACCACCAAGTTACAGATACTACCATGACACCATCCTGATCTCCCTGGGCAGACGACCTCACCAGTGTGTCCTGTAACTCCATCTCCTCAGATCCCCACCCTACTTGGGAAAGATAGAAACAGGCTGGTAGTATGGATCCATCTGCCAACATCCATGTCCAGCAGAGAAATGATTACAGAAGCCAGAACTCCCACTTTTTGAACCATATAAAGACTTTTGGGCCAGTGTTGTGGTCCAGGAGGTGGTGCAGTGGATAAAGTACTGGATGCTCAAGCATGAGGTCCTGAGTTCTATCCCCAGCAGCACATGTACTAGAGTGATGTCTGGAATGTCTGGTTCTTTCTCTTCTAGCTTTCTCATTAATAAATAAGCAAAATCTTAAAAAAAAAAAAAAAGAATTCTGGTCCATACTCCCAGAGGGATAAAAAAATAGGGGAGTTTCCAGTGGAGGGAATGGGACACTAAACTCTAGTGGTGGAAACTATGTAATTGTGCCCTGTTTTCTTACAGTCTTTAATAATGATTTAGTCATTATTAAACCACTAATAAGGAAAATCAATTATTACTCTGGATTTTCAGCTCTTTCTTACTGTACTATACCTCTCTATACTTGCAGCCTTAAATGTTGGGCTTTGGATGGATGGTCTGCCTTTCTCTGAACCACTCTCTTTCTCAAAATCTGTTCTACAGACAACCTCTCCAGCCCCTCTCCCTGCCATGCCTGTTCCCAGTTACTCACCTTTCTTGGAAGCCTCAGCATGGAGAACCCAGCATGTTTCAAAGCTAAATATGCATCAGTTTTAGAGGCAGCATGTCTCCATGCCATGAGGTATTAGGGAAAACAGACTGCAAAGCAATCCACATCAAACACCTCTCTTCTCTGTTTGGAAAGCCTGGTGAGCCCTGAATTTCTGGCAGTCTTGCAACTAGTGAACACAGGAGTATGGAATTAGAAAACATACCCAAAGCCAGTAGCTTGGCTAATGGAGATGTATTGCACATCTCAGGAACTTGTCTCAATTCTCAGGGGATAGGGAGCCTCTTGTGCTAAACAGCTGGTTTAGCACACTGTCTGCCCTGCGAGTGGGCAGAGTGGAAAGCTCTTAGGAAGACTCCTTGGGGACTGGAAGGATGTTTGCTAGGAGATGAATTTTTTTTCGTGGTACAAATACACCCAACCCATCTGGTTTTCTTCTGGGAGGAAAAGATGATTGTGTATAGGTGCTTAGGGGGTGCAGAGAGTAATAAGTGAGCTCATGGACCTTCAAAACTCCCGTGTGGATTCAACGTGATGGGACTTTCAAGTGTGTCCTAGTGAGACTTCCATGAGGTGGAGGGAGCAAAGCTCAGTCTTTGTTCTAAGCTGGTTTACTCAGACCCAGCTGAGTCTGGCGGGAGAAGTCTAGGTTCAATGTACAGGAAATATATGCATCGATTTCCTTCCTTCCTTCCTTCCTTCCTTCCTTCCTTCCTTCCTTCCTTTCTTTCTTTCTTTCTTTCTTTCTTTCTTTCTTTCTTTCTTTCTTTCTTTCTTTCTTTCTAACAAATAAATACATAGATAAATAAATAAATGTTTTTAAAAGCTGTGTGTTCTTGGATAGGTCATTTACTCTCTGTCTCTTTGTCTCTCGGTCTCTCTCTCTTTTCTTTCCAGGGTTATAACTGGGGCTCAGTGCTAGCACTACAAATTCATTGCTTCTGGTGGCCATTTTTTTTTCTGTTTTATTTAACTGGACAGAGAGAAACAGAGAGAGAAAGAGAGACCTGCAGACCTGCTTCACCGCTTATGACTTGTGAAGCTTCTCCCCCGCAGGTGGGGAGGAGGGGGCTCAAACCCAGATCCTTGAGTATCTGCAAGTACTATGTGAGCTTAGCCAGGTACACCACCGCCTGCCCCCTCCCCCCAGTCACTTAACACTAAGCTCAAGGTGTTCTACCTCTGAAATTGGGATTTCACTTTCTGGAACGTTACCAGGCTTCTTGAAAGTTACTATCATAGTACATCCTGTTTCAGAGATGACAGTCACTACATACTAGTTTTTTTTAAGCCCACAAGTAGAAAGTTGTGGCAGTGCAAAAAAAAAAAAAGAGTGAAGAATTTGAACAGAAGTCAGTGTGAGTTTCATGGATAATTTGGGGGCTTGACTTTGACAAATGAAAATTAGCAAAGATTTAGAAGTTATTTAAAAAGGAGAGGTAAAGTTATTTCTATAAATTAAACACACACACACACACACACACATACACACAAACTATTAGAGAGAGAGAGAGAGACTGACCAGAGCACTGCCCAGCTTTGACATATGGTGTTGTGGGGAATTGAACCTGGGACTTTGGAGACTCAGCATGAGAGTCTCTTTGCATAATCATTATGCTACCTCCCCCACCCCATATATAGGGGCACTTACCAACTCACTGTCTTCTTGGATTCTGATCTATATTCTTGACACCTGAGTCTGAATTAAATCTCAATCTGTAGTTCTTTGGACTACAGAACCTGGAACTTGTTGAGTTTTATTGAATGTTGGACATATTAAATTAAATAATTCTCCCTCAAATGTGTGTCCACTTGGATCCTCAGAATATGATTTCATTTGCAACTAAGATTCTGCAGGTGTAACTAGTGAAGATCACACTGAATTAGAATGAACTGAATCTGGTGACTGGTTTGTTTGTTTATTTGGAACCTGAAACAACTTTACTGCTCCTGGCCACTTTTACCTTCAGAGAGAAAGATAGTGAGGGCGAGACACTGTAGCAGTGAAGCACCCTCCGTGTTGTAATGCCTCCCTGTGACAATGCAGGTGTACTACTTGGTGAGGTAGCAATTTAGCTCTGCTAATTGGCTTTCAAAGAAGGTCTGATGAAGACACAGAGAGCAGGTCGTGTGAAGACACTCAGCGAAGAAGGTCACGTGGAGATAGATGCAGACTGACAAGAAATACCAACAGTTATTGACAGATAAGAAATATTCAACCTCTTTCATCTAGCATCCATATTTTAAGAGATGAGATAATTTTATTATCTTTAATAGATGAGATAATTATAATTAAGAGTGATTTATTACCCCTATCTATATTATTAAGAGTGTAATTATCAGGAGCGGATTAAACACAGGGACTGGCGTAAGGAGGTTTGAGCCCCTGGCTCCCCACCTGCAGGGGGTTCGCTTCAGAGGCAGTGAAGCAGGTTTGCAGGTGTCTGTCTTTCTCTTCCTCTCTCTGTCTTCCTCTCCTCTCTCCATTTATCTCTGTCCTATCCAACAACAACGACATCAACAACAGCAAGAAAAAACAAGGGCAACAAAAGGGAAAATAAATAAATACATAGATATTAAAAAAATGCAATTATCTCTATATCATAGAGAATAGCTACTGATTAATCCTAAAAGCAGCATTTATTGCCTAAAACAAATAAAGATTTGATAGCTGAATTCATTCTTCAGAGGAACCCTTCTACACTGCTGGTGGGAATGTAAATTGGTCCAGCCTCTGTGGAGAGCAGTTGGAGAACTCTCACAAGGCTAGACATGGACCTTTCATATGACCCAGTAAATTCTCTCCTAGGGATATACCCCAAGGACTTCATAACACCCAACCAAAAAGATATGTGTACACATATGTTCATAGCATAACAATTCGTAATAGCTAAAACCTGGAAGCAACTCAGGTGCCCAACAACAGATGAGTGGCTGAGAAAGCTGTGGTACATATACACAATGAAATACTGCACAGATGTTAAGAACAATGAATCCACCTTCTCTGGCCCACCTTGGATGGAGTTAGAATGAATTATGTTAAGTGAGCTAAGTCAGACAGATAAAGACGAGTATGGGATGAGATGATCCCACCCATAAACAGAAGTTGAGAAAGAATAACAGAAAGGGAAACTCATAGCAGGATCTGACTAAATTTGTAGTAGGGCACCAAGGTAAAAACCCTGGGCTGAGGGTGAGGGTGGATGTTCAGCTTCATGGGGTAGGGGTGGAGTGGGGTGGCATGGGACACAGTCTTTTGGTGGTAGGAATGGTGTTTATGTACACTCCTATTAATTTGTAGTCATATAAATCACAATTTAAGTAATATGAGAGGGAAAAATTGAATGTCTCAAACTTTTTAAATCACAGACTGAGTCTTTTTAATACACAGGCTGAGTCTTTGTTGTTGACTCTCTTAAAAAGCTTAGACCAGGGAGAACAGAAGCAACCGGTGGCACAGCTCTATACAAATAATCTCAAAGGATATAAATTATGGTGATGCTGTGTATGATACAGCAAATCCTAACAAAGGGATTTTTCAAAGTGAACCCAACGTGATTATAGCAATAACTATCTATTGTTTTCTTCAACCCTAAGACAGAAGGAATCTCCTGCTTCCACTATAGAAACTATATTTCTACCAGTTCTGTAACCTCTGGGGTGGAGCTCACTTTCCTGCATACTTCTCTCAATTCATATCAAATGATATTGCATCCGCCTGGTCCTAACCTAATCAGCAATGAGTACCACCTCAGCATGCTTCACTACAGACTGTGTCCAAAGACGTCAGGCAGGGCATGCCAGCCCTTCACTCTCTTTACTCTGGTGAGACCTTTCCTTTCATAGGATTCTCTAATTCCATTCCAGGAGGTTCACTTCCTTCTTCTTCTTCTAGCGTTTGCCCTTCTTCCGTAGCCAGTCAACAACGTCAGGTTGAGCCTGATGTAAAGTTTCGAGACCTCCTCACTTCCTAACAAAGTCCCAAAACCTAGATATAGACCATGTCCCATAAGATAGAGCATATGTTCACATGTATCCATAGATTAGGGCAAAATATATACCTGAAAGCAAAAATACACAGTAGTCTATAGTGAGTCACTATCAAGTTCATAAATAGTGTCTACTTAGACTTAGAGTCCCCCCTCACCTACTTTCTATTATAATTCTCTCTCTCACTCCAAAGCTATCTTCATCAAAGCAAGGACTGCAAAAGCTGAATAAGGGCAAGAGACTGGCATACTTTAACGATGACTCTTTAGTCACTATTAGGCCACCCCATCAGCTGGGGCCCTAATCGTGGAGTCCTGAGATTCCCACACAGACATGATGGGCCTAGACCTTGAATAAATTTCTCTCTCCATTGTTGCCAGTCATTTCTATGAGGAACAGCAAAACAGACCCCTTAGTGGGCCCCCATAGGACCTTGCTCTAAACTTGGGTCAACAATGGTAGAGAATGTTTCATCCTCCAAAGATGGGCTGATATTGGGGCAGCATGGAATGTTCCTACTCATGACCACAGAATGTGAGCTCAGATCTAGAGGGATGCAGAGGTCCATAGGCTCCTAAGCTGATTATAGGCCCCAGATCACATCAAATTGATGGGGTTTACAGTCAACAATATTTATACCCCTTTCCCATATTAGGGAGCTACTCTCTTCCCTGATCCAGCTTTCTGGTCCCTTTCCCAGCCATGACATCATCTCCCTGGACAACAACTTAGATCCACTGGCATATTAGATTTCAGGCTCAGGGGAAAAAAGAAAAAGGAAACAAACAAACAAACAAAACACTAGTATAGCCACAGGCCCTTTGGAATATAAAATATGCTTACTAGCTATCTACAGAATGGAGGAACTCCCCCCCCCACACACACACACACTCTTCATCTGCACTATTCTTGCCTTTTGGTCCATGACTGTTCAACAGTTTGTTTGGCTTTGTATGTTAACTCTCTTTTCAGCTACCAGGTTCCAGATGCTAGCATGATGCCAACCAGACTTCCTTGGACAGACAAACCCACTAATGTGTCCTGGGGCTCTGCTTCCCCAGAGCCCCACCCCACTAGGGAAAGAGAGACAGTCTGGGAGTATGGATGGACCTGTCAACGCTCATGTTCAGTGGGGAAGCAATTACAGAAGCCAGACCTCCCACCTTCTGCATTTCACAATGCCCTTGGCTCCATACTCCCAGAGGGTTAAAGAATAGGAAAGCTATCAGGGGAAGGGAAAAGACAGAGAGTTCTGGTGGTGGGAATTGTATGAAGCTGTACCCCTCTTATCCTATGGTTTTGTCAATGTTTCATTTTTATAAATAAAAATAAAAAATTATTTATTCCCTTTTGTTGCCCTTGTTTTATTTTTGTAGTTATTGTAGTTATTGATGTTGTCGTTGTTGGATAGGACAGAGAGAAATGGAGAGGGGAGGGGAAGACAGAGAGGGGGAGAGAAAGACAGACACCTGGAGACCTGCTTCACCGCCTGTGAAGCGATTCCCCTGCAGGTGGGGAGCTGTGGGCTTAAAATGGGACACTTACCCCAGTCCTTTCACTGCTTCTGGTGGCCATTGCCCCCTCCCCCCATTTTATTGGATGTAACAGAGAGAAATTGAGAGAGGAGGAGGAGATAGAGAGGGAGAGAGAAACACAGACACCTGTAGACCTGCCTCACCATTTGTGAACCGTCCCACCTGCAGGTCGGGAGCAGGGGCTTGAAACTGGATCCTTGTGGGGGTCCTTGTTCTGAGTACTATGTGCACTATACTTCTTTAATAGTTTATTATCTTTATTTTTCTTTATTCTGTTTCTTTAGCCTTTTAATATAGGGATATTCTCATTGCTATATTTTTATTCTGCTTTATTTGAGACTTTAGACTGATACTTGTGATGAACTGCGGGTAGACATTTTAAACATCTCAGACATCTCTGATTCTGATTTCTGTTTTCTGATTCTTTCCTTCTTACAGAACCCATTTCTTGCTTTGTGAACATAACATCATCCTTTAGTAGTTTAGAGATGTTACTAGTAGAATTCTCTTTAACTCATTTTTAATCCATCTCTGTTCTTCTAAGTTTTTAAAATAAAATGCTCATTTCAACTTAAAAATTACATTGACAGTACTTTTTAAATTGTAAATATTCTCCACCCTCTATTTTTATTGATAATGGAGCCATTATCTAGAAGAGTTGGTGTGTGTGTGTGTGTGTGTGTGTGTGTATGTGTGTGTGTCAAGACACATCAAGAATCACACAGCCTAACAACTGGTGACACCATGAAGTATATGTGCGTAGCATTTTCTTTGAAACTATACAATTATCCCAGAGATAAATCTTCCAAATATTTTCTTTTTTCTTTGCTTTTTCCAGAGCCAGGCTCAGTTCTAGCTTATGATGGTAGTGGCAAATGAGTGAGCCTGGGATCTCTGGGCCTCAGGCATGAGAGATTCTTTGCTTTGCATAACTATTGTACTACCTCTCTAGCCCAAACATCTTAATTCATATATATAGAATGAGAGATACAGAGATAAATACATTGAGAGACTAGAGCACTACTCAACTTTGATTTATGGTACTGTGAGGGATTAAACATGGAATTTTTTTTTTTAATTATGCATTGACCTGTCAACACCCATGTGCAGTGGGAAAGCAACTATGGAAGCCAGACCTTCCACCTTCTGCATCCCACAGTGACCTTGGGTCCAGACTCCCAGAGGGTTAAAGAATAGGAAAGCTATCAGGGGAGGGGATGGGATACAGAGTTCTGGTGGTGGGAATTGTGTGGAGTTGTACCCCTCTTATCCTATGGTTTTGTCATTGTTTCCTTTTTATAAATAAAAAAAAATGAGTGATTTAGTGACGATCAATAAGATTGTAAGGTCACAGGGGTATTATTCCACAGGTTCCATCCCCAGAGTTCCATGCCCCATCTCCTCCATTGGAAGCTTCCCTATTCTTTATCTCTCTGGGAGGATGGACCAAAATTCTTGTGGACACATTGGTGAGGTTGTCTGCCCAGGGCGGTCAGGATGGTGTCATGGTAACATCTGCAACTTGGTGGTTAGAAGGCAGTAAGATATAAAGCAGGACAAATTGTTTAGTAAACAGGAACCCAAAGGTAGGAATAGAGCAGATGAAATTAGAGATCTTGGTGTGGAAAGAAGCTATTTTAGGTATTCAGCCTGGGATTTTGGAGCCCCAAGCTTTCGGAGCCTTTTATCATAACCATTATGCTATCTCCTTTGCCCCTCTCAAAAAGTTTTCTCTGAACTCTTCTGATTACTGACCTGTGGGGGGGGGGGGCTGCGATTTAGCAAGTCAATTTACAGGTAAAAGATCTATTTCAGGGAGGGGTAGATAGCATCATGGTTATGCAAAGACTCTCATACCTGAGGTTTTGAAGTCCCAGGTTCCATCCCCCACACCACCATAAATCAGAGCTGAGCAGGGCTCTGGATTTTTTTTTGTTGTTAAATCTATTTCAGTCTAATAACCACACACTGTTTTCCACTGGATCTGATGTCTCTGATCCTGAGATCACTCTCAAACACTCTTGTGTCCACCCACTGCAGAGGCTGAATAATGGACGGTTGTCTGTCTGCTTGGAGTTCAGGAGGACCTGGGGATTTCATTCCTCTTCTTATAGACATTCCGCAAATCCCTCTTTCATTTTTATACTTTATCCCTGTAAGTTCTAAGCGTCCTTCTGCCGTCTTTCCAGTGCTTCTGCAGGAGAAACTGTCCACTAACATGTTGTGATTTTTCAAATCCATCTGTAGGCACTGAGTTTGTAACTTAATCTAATTTGCTGTGTTCTCAGATCTGTTACATGCTCAGTGTTAGTCACCTGGAGCCTTTTTATTTGTGTTACCGCCCCTTTTGTTTTTAACCTTGGATGCATTATACATATCCCTTTAGGGTTATTTTGATGAGGTTTTGGGAAGAGAAATAAACAAGACACATTCAGGATATTTACCATAGTGTTCTAGCTGAAATAACTCAGCTCTCTGCTGAGTTATCTTCTGCGTTTTCCTGACCCCCAATTTTTTTCTTACAAAAACGTGCTTTGTGAAATCTAAAGTGCTTAGCAAATGTTACTTTTAACTCTTTCATTAATTAAACATTGATATACAATATCATTCATTAAAAAGTATACACTTCTGTATACTTGCGTTAAGAATCACGGTACCTTTCACTAGAGTTCTAATGTCTTCCCACCAATAAGGCCCCTGTCCTTATCCATTCCCACCATTCTCTCTCCATTCATGATAGGTCTCACTGAATCTAAGAGTTAATTTTGTAGAAAAGCCATTTTTAAGTTTTACTTATTATTATTGAATAGAGACAGAGAAAAATTGAGAGGGGCGAGGGAGATAGAGAGAGACAGAGAGACATCTGCAGCCCTGTTTTACCATTTGTGAAGCTTTCCCCCTGCAGGTGGGGAGCAGGGTCTTGAACCTGGGTCTTTGTGCACTGTAATGTGTGTGCTTAACCACCACCACCACCACCACCACCTGGGCTATAATATCAAGTGAAGATTTACGTGCTTTTGTCTTTGGAGAAATTAGCAGTTAGAAAAGAATTGCTAAGTTGGGGGGGGGGGTCTGGCTGTGGCCTCAGTCTCTACCTGCAGTGAAGACATTTCACCAGAGAGGTGAAGCAGTGCTGTAGGTGTCTCTTTTTCTTTCTCTCCCCTTTTCCCATTCAATTCTCTCTGTCCTAGAAAATTAAATTAAATGAATTAGTTAGTTAAAAAAGAACAATACACGTGGAGCAAAGTGCAAGGACTGGGGTAAGTGTCCCGGTTTGAGCCCCCGGCTCCCCACCTGCAGGGGAGTCGCTTCACAGGCGGTGAAGCAGGTCTGCAGGTGTCTGTCTTTCTCTCCCCCTCTCTGTCTTCCCCATCTCTCTCCATTTCTCTTTGTCCTATCCAACAACAGTGACATCAATAACAACAATAACAATGAAAAACAACAAGGGCAACAAAAGGGAAAATAAATAAATATGAAAAAAATTTTAAAAAAGAACAATGATAACTTTCCCCACTATCCAAAGGTAGTGTTCCTAAGAAAGTTATTTTTTTTTCTCCAGGGTTATCACTGGGGCTCTGTGCTGGCACTACAAATCCAGGGCTCCTGGTAGCCATCCCCCCCCCCCCATTTTATTGGACAGGATAGAGAAAAATTGAGAGAGGAGGGATTTGTACACACACACACACACACACACACACACACACACCCATGGGGTAAGGGAGTGAAAGAGAGATACCTGCTTCATCACTTGTGGAGTATCCCCCCTGCAGGTAGGCAACCAGGTTCCCTAACTGGGAATCCTTGCATGAATCCTTGTGCTTCCTACTGTGTGCTTACCTGGGTCCTACAAAAGTTTTTATATGTTCAAGTGAGGTGAAGTCATTATCACTGATTTGCTTGACAGAATTCCTAAGCATTCCCACACAGTCTTTTATGTCATGGCAGGTCACACACACACACACAAAATAAAAATAAAATAACACTAACACACAGAGCCAACAGGATTCCCGTAGTCCATCCCCGGCTTGTAAGAAACAGCTCCTGGGAAGGATTTTGGAGGAACCATGATCTGCTGTGAATGCACACAAAGCTGAGGCAATCTGGACACTGAGATTGTGTTTGCTTTTCCCTTTGGTTGGGAGAGCAAAAATCTCCTTAAGGTTTCTCTGCGTTAGCAAATGCAGGGGACAGGACTGATACAAGTCGTTTGCAGAAGAAAGGGCTACTGCGGGAACTCTCAAGAAGCCGGAAATGACTGTCCTGTGAAACCCTGTGGGGAGAGTGGCCAGCAAGTATGCGAGAACTCCCCCTTGTATTCGTAGCAGAAAAGGAGGACTGTGCTCTGAAGAGCTAGATATAGTAGAATCAACATGGTAACTTGTCCAGACGGTATTCCTTCCATCTGTTAGCAGTGGGAATGCAGGTTATCTAGCTGTCCAACAGTAATAGACAAGTAATAATATACAAATCATAATTAGGAAAGCTTAAATTAGGAGCCCATGTTTCCCAGGAATATAAACAGAGGAGCGGTTGAAATGTTTCTGGAGTGAGGAGGGATTTTCAAGTCCTTGAACTTCAGAGGTTTGAAAGGACAGAAAAATACACATTATTATTTTTTTTTCAGATGAGGGTGATTAGTAGTGGTTGGAATGATATGACATCTACATGTTTACACTCCTCACACATTCCAATAAAAACCTTGAACTTAAAAACAATGAAAGTCAGGATGAAAAAAAAATGTCTGAACTCTGGCAGCGTACACTTTCTTCATAGTTCACACTAGACTTGGAGGTATAGAGACAGTAAGTGGAAAGGGGGTGGGTGGGCACAATTCCATCAATGTAAATACATTCTTCCAGTTAAAAAGAGTGATAACCAGAGCTAGGTGCTGGCACTTCTGGGAGAGTTCACACAACACAGTGTGCAAAGACTCAGGTTCAAGGCCCCGGTTCCCACTTGCAAGGAGGAAGCCTCACAAGAGGTGAAGCAAGGCTGCAGGTGTCTTTCTCCTTATCTCCCCCTTCTCTCTCAGTTTCTCTCTGTCTTCACCCCAAAATAAATGAAACATTAAAAATTGATAACCACATATATTTAGAAACTACATATATTTAGAAATTTTAGTGAAACCACTAAAATTTATCAATGAGTCTCCATCTTGAGGTGTATTCTTTGTGTTTTTGTTTTTGTTTTTGTTTTGGGAGAAAGGTAGATGGGGATTTGCTATTTTAGTTTGTCAAACATATCACAGCTAGGATTCCTGACTACGCCTGACATTAATAAGGAGTCAGAGTAGTTATATCAGCATAGGTACTGTTGAAGGCTTTCTGTTAGGAAATGTAGCCAGAAGAATGTAGCCAGAAGAAGTAGATTTAGTGACTGACCAGAGTTAGCTATTTAATTTTAATCTTACAGCTATAATCTTATTACAGACTTTAGGGGTTTTTTTTTTTTCCTTTCTCTTTTTCTTTCCTAACCCATGACTAAGGAGAAAAGACTCAGGAAGTGGACCTATGACAAAAGGTGAACATATGATTATATTTGCTTTTGGAAGGTAGGTTTTCACTTGATATAAACTGTTTCTTCAATTGCTTTAGAAGTGACAGCATGAAAATAAAAGAGAAAGAACAAAGGGGGGAGACACTCAGTAGTAGTAGGTGTGATTTAGAAAGGGAGAGAAAGGGGAGTCGGGCTGTAGTGCAGCGGGTTAAGCGCAGGTGGCGCAAAGCACAAGGACCGGCATAAGGATCCCGGTTCAAACCCCAGCTCCCCACCTGCAGGGGAGTCGCTTCACAGGCGGTGAAGCAGTTCTGCAGGTGTCTATCTTTCTCTCCTCCTCTCTGTCTTCCCCTCCTCTCTCCATTTCTCTCTGTCCTATCCAACAACAACAATAATAACTACAACAATAAAACAACAAGGGCAACAAAAGGGAATAAATAAATAAAATAAATATTTAAAAAAATAAAATAAAAAAAGAAAGGGAGAGAAAGCAGAATCATGGGGAAAAAAGGGACAAAAATATATAAATACAGATCATTATAGAAATTATAGTCAACCCATATCTAGGATCTTGGGAGAACTACTGCAGTTTCCAATGGAGAGAATGGGGACACAGAACTTGGGTGGTGGGACACGTGTATAATTACCTTCTAATTTTGTAAATCAATATGAATTCACTAATAAAAATGAAAAAAAAAAAGCCCAAGTTTGTTGAGTATGGGACTTGGAACAATTTTATAATTAAAATGTAAGACTGATTTCTCATCACTTTTACCATCAAGGTGATAAGATTACAGGGTATAGTTTCCTACCACACCCACCACCATTCTAGGTCTCTCCCCTGCCAATGATAACCACAATAGTTCTCAAAAAGTCCTAGAGACAGTTTGCTCCTTTCTTCCCCCCATGGGCAAATTCACATGACCTATTCCGGAAAGGTCATCCTCGTCCACCAAGTGCACAGCTTTGGGAGAGAGATGCTCAAGCAGTAGTGAGGGAGGAAGGGGACACCCGCCTGGCCAGCCAGGTTAGCCAAATCAGTCGGGTGACAGATGTCACAGCCAGGTCACCCTCACATCCTCAATCCCGACTCCTGAACTTACGGACAAGTCACTTAGCTCACATGCCTCAGCTTCTTCATCCGTTGATGGCTGATTCTACCTTGCAGCCTGTTTACATGAGTTTAGGGCAGAGTTTCAATGAGTCAAGATCTGGCAAGCACTTAGTAGCTGGCCTTTCTGGGCACTGTGTGATGGCTGTTTCTATTATCATAACTACCGGACTCATCTTGGCTGTCCTCTGCCAGAAAAAAAAATCTATGGACTGTCTTACAAAACCATCCTTAATCCTCCTTGTTCTCATGTGAAGTGATTGTCTTAAAAAATGGGGGGGGGGGGTCGGGCTGTAGCGCAGTGGGTTAAGCACACGTGGCGCAAAGCGCAAGGTGTAAGGATCCGGGTTAGAGTCGCAGGCTCCCCACCTGCAGGGAAGCAGGTCTGCAAGTGTCTGTCTTTCTCTCCCCCCTCTGTCTTCCCCTCCTCTCTCCATTTCTCTCTGCCCTCTCCAACAACAAATGACATCAACAACAACAATAATAACCACAACAAGGGCAATGAAAGGGGGAAAAAATGGCTTCCAGGAGCAGTGGACTCATGGTGCAGGCACTGAGCCCCAGCAATAACCCTGGAGGCAAGAAAAAGAGAAAAGAAAAAAAAAGTGAGAAAGAGCAGCCTGAGGTCTCCCCACTGGGTGTGCTTTCCCCACAACCTGTTGGCGCAGACACCACCTGGAGGGGAGGCTCCCCGAACCCCCGCCCCCTCCCTACTGGGGCGCCAGCGACAGGCCAAGAGATCTGAGCAGCTGTTTCTGCTGTTTAGGCCCAGGATTTCCTCTCTTCTAGGGGCACATGCCAACACAGTCGATATCTGGAAGCCTGCTGCTTCACAGTAGGGCTGAGGGCTAAACTGGTACTTTACTAGGAAGCGGTAATAAAGCAATTTGAATTGCTTCTCATCCTCCTTGCTTTTAATGGCTTTTAGGCTCATAGGAGACCAATCAATTAATCCTGTTTCAGAGGCAAGAACAGGCGATGGGCCCATAACAAAGATTTCCCGGGTCTGTCACAGAACCTCTGCAAGCCTGGGGTGAGGGCACAGGTCGGTGGGGTTTCCTCCCAGGCAGTGGGGCTGCAACCCGCCCACTTCTTGCTGAGTTAATGAATTGCCTCTGCCGGTGAAGGCAAGCCAGAGTTGGGTGTCTTTTTAAAACGTTTTCTTTTTTAAAAAATATTTATTTATTTATTCCCTTTTGTTATCCTTGTGGTTTTTTATTGTTGTAGTTATTATTGTTGTTGTTATTGATGTCGTCGTTGTTGGATAGGACAGAGAGAAATGGAGAGAGGAGGGAAGACAGAGAGGGGGAGAGAAAGACAGACACCTGCAGACCTGCTTCGCCGCCTGTGAAGTGACTCCCCTGCAGGTGGGGAGCCGGGGGCTCGAACTGGGAGCCTTGTGCCAGTCCTTGCGCTTTGCGCCACATGTGCTTAACCGGCTATGCCACCGCTTGACTTCCTTTAAAACATTTTTTAAATTATCTATATTAGTTGTATAGAGACAGGCAGAAATTGAGAGCGAAGGGGGGAAATATCGAGGAAGACAGACAGACACCTGCAGCCTTGCTTCACCATTGGCAAAGCTTCCCCCCTGCAGGTGGGGACCAGGGGCTTGAACCTAGATCCCTGCATATTGTAAGATATACACCCAGCCAGGTGTGCCACCACCCAGCTCCCACTTTGTATTTTTAAAATTATCTTTATTTATTGGATATAGAGGCAGAAATTGAAAGTAATGGGGGAGAAAAAGAGGGAGAGAAACAGAAAACAGAGATACCTGCAACCCTGCTTCACCACTTGCAAAGTCCCGCCCCGCACGTGGGACAGGGGGCTTGAACTTGGGTCCTTGTGTGCTGTAACATGTGCGTCAACCAGGTGTACCACCACTTGGCCCCTCGGCCTCATTTCCTTCAATCACAGGTTCCTGTCTGGGAGGGTGGAGAAGGTCCAGGTGACAATTCACCTGGATGGGACCTGGTACAAAAAAGAAATGCCTGGCAGTTTGGCCTCACCCATGGGTGAGGAAGGTCTCACCCTTGCAGGCACCCCCAGCACTATACCTGGCACTCAGTAGCTTGGAGGATGATGGAGAGAGTGAATTATAACAGCAATGTAAATGAAAATTGGGAAGGGTGACAGTGATGGTATCTCTGACCTTCTCTTCTTGCTCAACTATTGAATGCTATTCCTTTAGGAATTAATTTCTTAAGAAAAGAGGCACTTAGGACCTCGGGATTAATGATTAATCCATATATGGATGGTAACAGATTGTATGTGATCAATGCCAGTGGACAGTCTCATTGGCTCACCAGCGGACAAATGGGTGATAGGATGGACTGATGATTGTACCTGGCTGTGGACTCAGTGTGGGTCACTTCTCCATCTCAGTACAGATTTTTGCCAGAAGTTGTCTAAAGACCTCAAGCACAACTTGTTTAGACATTTTCTAGTCATATATTTTTTTCCCCTTTAGGCTGTTAAAAATATTGATCTTGACAGCTTTAAAATGATGGCCTCCAAATTGGAATAATTTACATTCTGGAATTAAGAGAATTCAGGCATTTCTACTGGCAACAGTGGAATGTAGGAGCCAGTTATATAAGTCTCAGATTCTAGGCAGACTGAGCCATTAGCATAGACGGGTCTGCTGTGGGTATTAGGAGTCCCCACCTTCCTTCCCACATAAATGGATCTTTCTGTCTCTCTTTCTCAGGCAGCCCAGTTTTGGAGCTATTTTGAGAGCTCCTTGTGAATCAGGTGATGTGAGAGAGGGTGGGTGACAGCCATGGGCTCAGGCCACACTCCTGTTGCTGGGCCCCCTTGGTCAAGCAAGAGACCTGGAAGGCCTGAGGAAAATTTCTGGCCACTGCCTGGTTGTTGGGTGTTTACCTTAGACTTTAACTCCTGGTTTTCAGTACTGGGGACCCAACACAGAAGGCATTCAGACCAGCTCCAGTGGTCCTGACCCTGGCCTAATGCTCACTGCCAGATCCCAAACACACGTGCTAAAGAGACGCCTTTCTCTTAGCACTCTGCTAACATTTTTAGCAGGAGCCAGTCACTCTCTTGGTCCAGAGCATTCTTCTGAAATCTGTCCATCCAGTGCTTCAGGAACTACTCCTTGATTCAGGCTGGAGACACCTAAAGAAAAAAAAAAAAAACTTATCCAAACTGAAGCTATGTGCTTAGAGGATGACTGAGTAATAGAGTTTTTTTTTTCTGTTGTTGTTGTTGTTGTTGTGGAAAATAAAGGCAGTAATCCCTGACTGGGAGTGCCATCTCTTCTTCAGTGGCACCAAAGGCAATCAGGCTTGTCACTTTCTGCATCCCAAGTTGCTCTGAGATGTCATCCTTATTTGACATGTAAGTAATCTCAGAAAAATTAAAGAATGTGTCTCCAAATTTCTCACTACTAGCAACTGGGTCAGATGATCCAGAAATGTGTGTTTGGATGTTTTCCCTGAAGCGTCTAGCACAAGTACACTTGATGGAGACAATCACTTCCATTCAGTAGGAAGAAGACACAATAGAGATGACAAAGCCTCTTTTCATGGGTCATTACAATGCACAGGTCCCAGGTTTGAGAACCTGGTCCCCACCTACAGGGGGAAACTTCATGAGTGGTGAAGCAGGACTGCAGGTGTCTCTCTGTTGCTTTCCTTCCCTACCTCCCCTTCCCTCCCCTCTCAATTTCTCTCTGTCTCTATCCAATAATAAGTACATGAACAAAAAAATTTTTTTTTTGGAGTCAGGCGGTAGTGCAGTGGGTTAAGCACACGTGGCGCAAAAGTGCAAGGACCGGCTTAAGGGTCCTGGTTCAAGCCCCCAGCTCCCCACCGACAGGGGAGTCGCTTCACAGGCGGTGAAGCAGGTCTGCAGGTGTCTGTCTTTCTCTCCCCCTCTCTGTCTTCCCCTCCTCTCTCCATTTCTCTCTGTCCTATCTAACAACAAGGACATCAATAACAACAACAATAATAAAAGAAACAAGGGCAACAAAAGGGAAAATAAATAAATTAAAAAATATGTATGTTTGAAAGCCTCTTTCAAATATATGGTGCATGGGTAGTTAGAGTGCAACTTAGTCACAGACTCACTGGCCTTTTGTGTTTTATGACCAGAGGGAACATTAATAACCATCAGTCCAACTTTCTAACTCAAACCCAGTGCCTAAAACAGTTTATAACAAGGAACTATCAACTGAGAATCTTGCCAATCTCTGGAGACATTTTTGTATTATTACAGCTTGGGTAGAAGTGACTGGGGGTGGTAGGGGCCAGGAGAGGTGTTCAATATTTTTAGAAAAGTTACCAATCCTTGGGACAGCAAATAATTATCTGGCTCAAAATGTCAACTGAACTAAAGTTAAGAAATTCTGACATATGGGAAGACAAGATGCATGAAAGATGTTGCATAGAAGCTACACTCCAATCATCATTGTTTGTGATAGACAGGAAAACATGGTCCAGATTGGCCAAGTGATGTTTCTGTGATACACAGGGAAATTGGGGTAGAGCTGAAACTGTGATCAATTTCATATTGGCTTATAACTTATCTGTATAGTAGTCAGTTGAAAAACTTGAATGCGGGAGTCGGGCTGTAGCCCAGCGGATTAAGCGCAGTGGCGCAAAGCCCAAGGACCGCCTCAGGGATCCTAGTTCCAGCCCCGGTTCCCCACCTGCAGGGGCGTCTCTTCACAGGCGGTGAAGCAGGTCTGCAGGTGTCTATCTTTCTCTCCTCCTCTCTGTCTTCCCCTCCTTCCTCCATTTCTGTCTGTCCTATCCAACAACGATGACAACAATAATAAAACAATAAGGGCAACAAAAGGGAATAAATAAATAAAATAAATATTAAAAAAAAAAGAAAAATCTTGACTGCAATGCATTATAAAAATGTGCAAAAAAATTGAAGGCTGGGAGTCGGGCTGTAGTGCAGCGGGTTAAGCGCAGGTGGTGCAAAGCACAATGACTGGCATAAGGATCCCAGTTTGAGCCCTGGCTCCCCACCTGCAGGGGAGTCACTTCACGGGCAGTGAAGCAGGTCTGCAGGTGTCTATCTTTCTCTCCCCTTCTCTGTCTTCCCCTCCTCTCTCCATTTCTCTCTGTCCTATCCAACAACAATGACAACAATAATAACTACAACAATAAAACATCAAGGGCAACAAAAGGGAATAAATAAATATTTAAAATAAATAAACATTTAAAAAAATTGACAGCTATTTCTTTCTACCAGATAGAAACATTCATTCTACATTTGTAGTTAAAACAAATATGAGATAACAAGTGTCCTGGACAACATACTCTATGCTACACCTGAGGAAGATGGCTCCTGATATTGGGGCAGCTTGGAATGTTCCTACTTGTGACCACAGACTGTGAGCTCAGATCTACAGGGATGCAGAGGTCACAGAGGCTCCTAAGCTGAATATGGGCCCCAGATCACATCAAATCGATGGGGCTTACAGTCAACAATATTTATACATCTTTCTCTCCACCTGCAGGGGAGTCGCTTCACAGGCGGTGAAGCAGGTCTGCAGGTGTCTGTCTTTCTCTCCCCCTCTCTGTCTTCCCTCCTCTCTCCATTTCTCTCTGTCCTGTCCAACAGCAGCAGCAACAACAACACTGAGAACAATGGATAAAAGATGGCTGTCAGGAGTAGCGCAGGCACTGAGCCCTAGAGATAACCCTGGAGGCACACACACACACACACACACACACACACACACACACACACACACACAATGTCCAGATATAGTTCCTATTAGAAAAAAAAGAGAAGCCCAGAAAAGTAAACTGTCTAAAAAGACCACGGTTAGTAAGTGACAGAACTAGGAATGAAACCCATTTTCTCTATTTTTGTTTCTATATTTATCTATTTACTTATTTATTTATTTTTGCCTCCAGGATTATTGCTGGGACCTGGTGCTTGCACTACGAATCCAGTGCTTCTGGAGGCCATTTTTAAAATTATTTATAAAAAGAAACATTGACTAAACCATAGGACAAGAGGGGTACAATTTCACAGAATTCCCACCACCAGAACTCCGTATCCCCTCCCCGCCCCTGATAGCTTTCCTATTCTTTATCCCTCTGGGAGCATGGACCCAGGGTCACTGTGGGATGCAGAAGGTGGAAGGTCTGGCTTCTGTAATTGCTTCCCCACTGAACATGGTCGTTGACAGGTGGATCCATACTCCCAGCCTGTCTCTCTCTTTCCCTACTGGGGCAGGGCTCTGGGGAAGCAGAGCTCCAGGACACATTGGTGGGGTTGTCTGTCCAAGAAAGTCTGGTTGGCATCACGCTAGCATCTGGAACCTGGTGGCTGAAAACAGAGTTAACATATAAAGTCAAACAAATTGTTGAGCACTTATGGACCTAAAGGCTAGTATAGTGCAGATGAAGAGTTGCGGGGGGGGGGGGGGGTCCCTCCATTTTGTAGATAGCTAGTAGGCATATTTTAGTTATATTCCAAAGGGCCTGTGGCCATACTAGTATTTTTTCTTTCTTTTCTTTTTTTTCTTTTTTTTTTTGCCTGAGCCTGAAATTTGATATGCAGGTGGATCCTAATTATTGTCAAGGGAGATGATATCATGGTTGGAAGAAGGACCAGAAAGTTGGAGCAAGGAAGAGAGTAGCTCCCAAATATGGGAAAGATGTATAAATATTGTTGATTGTAAATCCCATCAATTTGATCTGATCTGGGGCCCATATTCAGCTTAGGAGCCTATGTGACCTCTGCATCCCTCTAGATCTGAGCTCACATTCTGTGGTCTTAAGTAGGAACATTCCAGGCTGCCCCAGTATCAGGACCCATCTTCCTCAGGTGTAGCACAGAGTATGTTGTCCAGCCTTCCTTTGGAGGATGGAACATTATCTACCATTGTTGATCCAAGTTGATGGCAAGGTCCTATGGGGGTCCACGAAGGGGTCTGTTTTGGTGTTCCTCATAGAAATGACTGGCAACAATGGAGAGAGAGATTTATTCAAGGTCTAGGCCCATCAAGTCTGTTTGGGAATCTCAGGACTCCACGATTAGGGCCCCAGCTGATGGGGTGGCCTAATAGTGACTAAAGAGTTATCGTTAAAGTATGCCAGTCTCTTGCTCTTATTCAGCTTTTGCAGTCCTTGCTTTGATGAGGTTAGCTTTGAAATAACTGAGAGAACTGTAATAGGAAGTAGGTGAGGAGGGTATCTAAGTCTAAGTAGACACTATTTCATTATGAACTTGATACGGACTCACTACAGACAATATTGTGTATTTTTGCTTTCAGGTATATATTTGGTCCTACTTTATGGATACATGTGAACATATACTCTATCTTACAGGATATGGTCTATATCTAGGTTTGAGGGCTTTGTTATGAAGTGAACCTCCTGGAATGCAATTAGAGAATAACATGAAAGGAAAGGTCTCACTAGAGTAATGAGGGTGAAGGATTGACATTCCACACCTGACTTCTCTGGACA
This sequence comes from Erinaceus europaeus, assembly GCF_950295315.1. Taxonomy (NCBI): domain Eukaryota; kingdom Metazoa; phylum Chordata; class Mammalia; order Eulipotyphla; family Erinaceidae; genus Erinaceus; species Erinaceus europaeus. The sequence goes on from NC_080171.1 coordinate 5,405,882, forward strand.
CAGTTTGAAGTGAACATGGTGAGGTGAGGTGGTACTCCTTGTGTTGATTAGGTTGGGATCAGTGGATGCAATATCATTTGGTATGAACTGAGAGAAGCATGCAGGAAAGTGAGCCCCATCCTAGAGGTTCCAGAACTGGTGGAAATATAGGCTCTATAGTGGAAATGTGAGTTTCCTGCTGTCTTAGGGTTCAAGAAGACAATAGATAGTTATTGTTATAATCACATTATTTGGCAATTGGTTTAACTTTGAAATATCCCTTTGTTAGGATTTGCTATATCATACACACCGCCACCATAATTTATGTCCTTTGAGATTATTTGTATATAGCTGTGCCACCGGTTGCTTCTGTTCTCCCTGGTCTAGGCTTTTTAAGAGAGTCAACATGTCAAAGGCTCAGCCTATGTATTAAAAAGACTCAGTCTGTGATTTAAAAAGTTTGAGACATTCAATCAGTTTTTCCCCTCTCATTAATTAAATAGTGATTTATATGACTACAAATTAGTAGGAGTGTACATAAACACCATTCCCACCACCAAAACACCGTGTCCCATCCCATCCCCCCTAACCTTCTATCCCCCTGCCCCGTGAAGCTGAACATCCACCCTCACCCTCAACCTAAGGTTTTTACTTTGGTCCCCTACTCCAAATTCAGTCAAATCTTTCTTTGAGTTTCCCTTTTTGTTATTCTTTCTCAACTTCTGTTGATGAGTGGGATCATCCCATACTCGTCTTTATCTTTCTGACTTGGCCCACTAAACATAACTCCTTCTAGGTCCTTCCAAGATGGATCAGAGAAGGTGGGTTCATTGTTCTTAATAGCTGCATAGTATTCCATGGTGTATATATACCACAGCTTTCTCAGCCACTCATCTGTTGTTGGGCACCTGATTGATTCCAGGTTTTAGCTATTACAAATTGTGCTGCTATGAACATAGGTGTGCACATTTCTTTTTGGTTGGGTATTATGGAGTCCTTGGGGTATATCCCTAGGAGAGAATTTACTGGGTTATATGGAATGCCCATGTCTAGTCTTGTGAGAGTTCTCCACAGAGGCTGGACCAATTTACATTTCCACCAGCCATGCAGAAGGGTTCTTCTGTCTCCACAGCCTCTCCAGCATTTGTTGCTACTGTCCTTTTTGGTGTATGCCATTCTTACAGGAGTGAAGTGGTATCTCAATGTTGTCTTTATTTGCATTTCTCTGACAATCAGTGACCTGGATCAGTTTTTCATATATTTGTTACCCTTTTGGATCTCTTCTGTAGTGAATGTTCTGTTCATATCCTCTGCCCATTCTTGGATGGGGTCATTTGCTTTTTTGGTACTAAGTTTTCTGAGCTCTTTGTATATTTTGGTTATTAGTCTCTTGTCTGATGTATGGCATGTAAAGATCTTCTCCCATTCTGTGAGGGTCTCTTTGCTTTTGTGATAGTTCGTTGGATGTGCAGAAGCTTTTCAATTTGATGTAGTCCCATTGGTTTGTTTCTGCTTTAGTCTTCCTTGCAGTTGGGTTTGTTTCATCAAAGATGTCCTTGAGTTTTAGGTGGGATAGTGTTCCACCAATATTTTCCTCTAAGTATTTGATAGTTTCTGGTCTAACATCCATATCCTTGATCCATCTGGGGTTGATTTTTGGTTTTGGTGCAATAAGGTGGTTCAGTTTCATTCTTCTGCATGTTTCAACCCAGTTTTCCCAGCACCATTTATTGAAGAGAGCCTGGAGGCTATTTTTTCCCTTTTGTTTATTGTTGTTATTATTATTGTTGTTATTGCTGTCATTGCTGGATAAGACAAATAGAAATTGAGAGAGGAGGGGAAGATAGAGAGAGGGAGAGAAAGATAGACACCTGAAGACCTGCTTCACTGCTTGTGAAGCACCTCCCCTGCAGGTGGGGAGCTGGGGGCTCGAACTGGGATCCTTATGCCGGTCCTTGCAATTGGTGCTATGTGTGCTTAACCTACTGCCAATACTGCCCAGTCCCCTCTCTCTATTTCTTAAGTCAAAGGACTCTGAGATTATCAACCAGCCTTTGATTATTCTCATGACTGAAGAGGCATGGAAAGCGAGAGAGAGATAGAGATAGATAGAGAGAGAGAGAGAGAGAGGGAGATCATATTCTCCTATGTGAGCACTGTAGGCTGTTCAGACATCTTTTACTGCATTCTAGTCACCTGCACTTGATATATCTTTTTAGTCTATTGCTATATAAGGTGCTGCATTTACCCCTGGGGGCACTTTTGTTGGATGTATAAACTGCACTAAAAATTCTGGAAGATAATTAAGGTCTGTGTATCAGGAGTCACCCTCTGATACAGTGATTTTACTCATTGAAGTCTATCCTAAGAAAATGATCAGGAGTTGATGATGGATTTATGCACAGAGTTATGATGATAAGAACAATGGCAGAGATTTACTGAGCTCACACCATATGCCAGACTCTGTGAAGTGCTTTGCATGCATTATCTTATTTACTCCTCTTATCAACGCTGGAGGTGAGTCTATTCTCATTCTGATTTGTGCACAGGAAACTGAGGCTGACAGAGTGTCAGTAGTCCAGCCAAGGTTACCTGGCTACTCTGAAAAACAGGATTCAAAGCCAGGCAGCCTGATTCACAGAATTTCTTCATTTTAATCACTATGCGATACTGACTGGTTTCAGTAACTCAATTTTATTGGGACTGTTGGAAGGGACCTGGATGTCTAATATTAGTGTCCTTGGTTAGATGAATTATGACCCACTTCCCTCATTTGTTATCCTATCCTGAAATAACCTTTGTCAGTGTCTTCCTTGTGTAGTCAGGACACCAGAAGTGGATGTGCTTAGAGGCACTGGGATAGCTCACACTTGGGCAGAATGTTATTCAGAGCTTAATTCTGGTCACAGGAAGGGGAAGATAGTAGACAGGAAAGCAGACAGATCTCAGTATGAATTTCAGTTTGTCACACCCTAAGGGTTCATCCTCTGATTAGCTACCTTCCCATCACTAAGTTGAGAAGACATGTTATAACACGCAAGGACCTGGGTTCTATTCCCTGTCCTCACCTGTAGGGGGAAAGCTTCACAAGTGTTGAATCAGGGCTGTAGGTGACTCTGCCTCTCTTCCTCTCTGTCTCCCCCTTCCTCTCAATTTCTGGCTGTCTCTATCCAATAGATAAATAAAGATAACAGAAAAAGAAAAAGAAGATAGGTTATATTCACCTCCTTAAGAGTGGCTTCACTCGCTAGAAGAAGGTAGAGGTGACACCTTCTACATGGGGAAGCAAGGCTTGCTGTTCTTTGTCTCAGAAATCTGGGCTACCAGTTCAATTTCAGGAAGAGGAGGAAGTAAGAAAAGTCACTTGACAATGTTGTCTTCTCCTGGCAAAGTCCTATGAGCAGCTTTGGAACAACGTGAATAGAATAACTGCCTTCAGGATGTGCCAGGGCAGAAAAATCAGACCCAGAGAAATCCAGAGACAGGAATGCAGCAGTGTGAGGACTCTTCTCTTGTGCAGAAATCCAGGAGCATGTCTGGTGTCCAGGGCTGCCTGTGGAGTCTGAGGAAAAGCAGCTTGGATAGGCTTGTGCAGTCAGAGAGTTGCCTCTTGACATCCCCCGTGTTCTCAGACCTTATCTGTTGGGCTCCCCATCCTGAGAATGGGAAATTTGGGAAACTGCTACCATGACTAAACTCACATTTGTTGGTCAGCCTCAGAATAATCTGAGAGGTGGCTTGGCAAAGGTCAAGGCTGGCAGCTCTGCATCACAAGGGTTTGACTCATACAACGGAAAAGCTGAAGGGGACTTGGAAGATAAATCACTCCGCCCGGTGGCTTCATTGGGGCACACAAGAGGTTCACAGAGAAGGGACTTGTCTCACGTCCATCAGATACTAAGCAATACTGCCAGAGCTCCAGCCCAAACATGACTGACTCAGTCCAGAGAGTTCTTTCCCCTCATGTTAATTTGTATTCTTGGAAACCTGTTTATTGAATTATGCATTTTTTTGGTTCTAGTGTTATCACTGGGGCTCAGTGCCTGCACAATGAACCCACTGCTCCTAGTGACCATATTTCCCATTTTATTGGACAGGACAAGGAGAGATAGAGAGAGGAGGGGAAGGCAGAGATGGGGAGAGAGAAAGATAGACACCTGCAAACATGCTTCACCGCTTGTGAAGAGACTCCCCCGCAGGTGGGGAGCCAGGGTCTCGAACCCAGATATTTGTCTGAATCCTTATACTTCGTACTATATGTGCTTAACTAGGTGTGCCACTGCCCAGCCTTGAATTGTGAGTTTTTGTTGAAGTATTTATGGAAATTATGTTTTTTGTAAGCTCAAAAATTTATATGATGAACATAAGAAAGTGTATACTCACCTTAGCTAATAAGTGCAAGCCATCAAAAATGTCCCTGGGGGGGGGGGTAGGGTGATAGTACGGCAGCATGGCAGGTTAAGTTGCATGTGGCACAAAGTGCAAGGACCGGCTTAAGGATCTCGGTTCGAGCCCCTGGCTCCCCACCTGCAGGGGAGTCATTTCACAGGTGGTGAAGCAGGTCTGCTGGAGTCTCTCTGTCTCTCTCCCTCTCTATCACCCCCTTCCCTCTCAATTTCTGGCTGTCTCTATCCAGTAAATAAAGATAATAAAAAAAAAAAAAGTCTCTTGGAGCCACTTCTGCAACTTCCAGTTTGGAATCTTCGTGAGTATCTAACTGCCTTTCCTATCTTCAGTAATCATGTCTTTCCTGGGACATTTATTTATTCATTTCACCAACTCTAGCATCAGAATAGTTTTTCCAAGAATGTTTCTCTGTGTTTCTTTTCTCACTGGACAAACTCATAGGTCTTTGGAAGCTATATTCAAGGGTGTTTGTAATCTGAGCTCACCCCATCTTGCAGGGCTCCTGAACAGCCCGGTTCATTCACAGGGCAGTCTGCCACACAGTACCATTCACAACATCCACTTCAAACTTCCACGCCTTTTCTGGCAGGTTCTCCCTGCCTGGGAGGTCAGTCGCTCATGCCCAGGTCAATACACTTCTGCTCATCTTTTAAGTCTGACTTCAAAATTTCTTTCTTTCTTTTTTTTTTTTTTGATTATCACTGGGTCTTGATGCCTGCACTACATATCTACTACACCTGGAGGCTATTTTTTCCCTTCCTCCTTTTGTTGCCTTTGTTGTTTATCATTGTTGTTGTTATTGCTGTGTTATTTTTTTTAAATTACATACTAAGTTTTTTTTATCTTTATTTATTGGATCCAATAAATCATGTTTTTTGTTAGCTCAAAAATTTATATGATGAACATGTTTCGGGTGGTCTGACACACTTGCCCTATCAGTCCCACATGGCACTGAAGTGAGTTAAACGTTGGTCTGCCTCTTTCAGGAGTGGGCGAGCATTTTCCTAACAGGGATTGCATCTGTCTCATCAGCTCCCAAGACTTAGTATAAGATGCAGCACAGAACCAGCCTTTCAATGGTGTCTTCTGATTTAATGAATAAATTATTGAATTTAACACAAATAAAATCATTCATTGTGTGTCTTTGTCTCCTATTAAGAAAAGTATCTGGGACGGTCTGAACCCAGTGACAGCCTAGAAAGTGCCAGTGATGTTAAATATAAACCTCAGTGAAAGGTCGTGGGGAGACTGTTGTGACAGGCACGTGTGGAAGGGCAAGGGAGTTCCTTCTCGTGCTACACACTCAGGGTGACGAGGGGCCTCTGTTTGCTGTGGTGATGGAGCTGTGAAGGTTTCTACGGGGGAAGCCGAGGAGAACACAATAAAGTGGTTAGTAAGGCTGATGCATGACAGGATGTTTTATTTATTTATTCCTTTTGTTGCCCTTGCTGTTTTATTGTTATAGTTATTATTGATGCCATCATTGTTGGATAGGACAAAGATGATGAGAGAAAGACAGACACCTGCAGACCTGCTTCACCTTGTAAAGTGACTCCCCCACAGGTGGGGAGCCAGGGACTCAAACTGGGATCCTTCTGCTGGTCCTTGCACTTGCTCCATGCACTTAACCCACTGCACTACTGCCTGACTCCCTGCCTCCATCTTATTACCTCTGCCTCCATCTTGTTACCTCTGCCTCCATCTTGTTACCTCTGCCTCCATCTTGTTACCTCTGCCTCCATCTTGTTACCTCTGCCTCCACCTTGTTACCTTTGCCTCCATCTTGTTACTTCTGCCTCCATCTTGTCACTTCTGCCTCCATCTTGTTACATCTGCATCCATCTTGCTATCTCTGCCTCCATCTTGTCTCCTCTGTCTCCATTTTGTCACCTCTGCCTCCATTTTGTTACCTGTGCCTCCATCTTGTTATCTCTGCTTCCATCTTATTACCACTGCCTCCATCTCATTGCCTCTGCCTCCATCTTGTTGTCTCTACCTCCATATTGTTACATCTTCCTCCATATCATTACCTCTGCCTCTGTCTTGTCACCTCTGCCTCCATCTTGTTCCCTCTGCTTCCATCTTGTTACCTCTGCCTCCATTTTGATATCTATGCCTCCATCTTGTTGCCTCTGCCAACCCTCTGGGTTCCTGTTACTCCTCATGTTCTCATTTTAGCAGTTTCTGTGCAGAGACTTATCCTGATATATATCCCTGACTGTCACCTCTATTTATTGCCTTTGAAATACTGTTTCTGCTGGTGGAATACTTTATTCTGGTACCTTCCAAATGACACAGTTTTTTTTTTTATCATCACTAAGGATGATCTCAGTTGATACTATTATACCTTACTGTAATTTAAGTATCTGTCTCTTCCATCAGGCTGTGAACTTAGGAGTACAACACTATTCACTTTGGAACCTTGCATATCCCACTGCAACACTCAGAATGGTGTGGGCTCACCAAATATTAAGGATCCGCATGAGTGATGGAACCAGACTGTCTGAGTTCTTTATTTTTGACTTCCTGTTTTTTTTCTCCAGGGCTTTGCATACATGAAAAGAGAGAGGGAGAGAGGGAGAGAGAGGAGGAAGAGAGAGAGAGAGAGAAAGAGAGAGAGACAACATAGCACTGAAGCTTCCCCCAGTGCCATAATATTACCATGTGGTGTGCTGGAAACTTGATTCTGGCCATAAGCAAGGCAAGGGAGGCCCCTACCTGGTGAGAGCTATCTTGCCAGCTCCCAACTTCCTTTGTTCTAACTCAGCTCTTGCTTTCACTACCTGTGAAGATTAACATAACCTCATTTTGCCTTATCTTCTTCAGTTGTAAAATGTCCTTTACTTCTGCAATTAATATATGCATATTGGGGGTTGGCAGTGGTGCAATGGGTTAAGTGCACACAGTACTAAGTGCAAGGACCCCAGTTAGAGACCCTAGCTCTCCACCTTCAGGGGGGTTGCTTCACAAGCAGTGAAGCAGGTCAGCAGGTCAGGTCTCCCCTTCTTTATCTTTCCCTCCTCTCTCATTTTCTCTCTGTCCTATCTAATAAAAATGACCACCAAGAGCAGTGGATTCATAGTGCAGGCATCAAGCCCCAGCAATAACCCTGGAGGCAAAAAAAAAAAAAGTAACTATATGCATATTTACATTTAGGTATAAAGTGGTATCATGCAGTAATGCACATAGTGTCTAAAAGCTAATACTGACTGGGGGTTAGGCATTGGCACACCTAGTTGAGTGCACATGGTACAAGATGCAAGGGCCTGGGTTCAAGCCCCAGGTCCCCCCCTGCAGGGGGAAAGCTTTTTCAAGTGGTGAAGCAGGGCTGCAGGTGTCTGTCTGTTTCTCTCCCTCCTTATTCCCCCTTCCTTCTTGATTTCTGGCTGTCTCTATCCAATAAAGATAAATAAAAAAATTAAAAGGAGAACAGTGACTAATATATAGCATCAATGTAGGCAGTCCTGTATTTAATAGATGAGCACACTCTCTATCCATGGTCCATTTAGATGGACAGACCTAAGTTTGGTGAAAACACATATAGTGATAATAAAAGTGACCGGCACATAGTCAGTCCTTCATCAAAGTTCATTGTTAATATCTTGACATTGAAAACTGTACCAGGCTGGATGATTTTTTCCTCTTTTGGATTTACTGTCAATAACAGCAATGCAACAGGATTTGGAATAGAGCAATCAGTGATGTCAGAAGTTGAGGTTACCACAAATTTCTACTTTTAGCCAGGCCATGCACAAAAGGAAACCTTTCCAGACAGGTGAGGGATTACTGAGACACGGCTTTCGAGTGAGAGAGGGAGGGTTCCATCCATTTCCCTTAGCTTCTGGGTTACTCAAGCTTCATGGTTCTGATGACACATGTGGTGGCATCTAGACGGAGGCAGCTCTGGGTCTAAGAGTGAAGTGGTCAGTCTCTCTTTGGACAGCCCTTTCTCTCTCCCTTTTTCTACTTTCACATCTCAAGAGTCTCATCTTCAGATAATGCTTCAAATTCCTCCCATCTCCTCTCGTATCAAAGCTTATGCCCTCCCCTCATGTCAAAGATTATGTTCTTATCTCTCAAGAGGTTTCTTTATGTCTGCAGTGGTGTCACAGTATGTACCAAGGGATGTTCGGATTAATATTTTCTGGCTAGTATTCTAGAGGCCTTCTGGTCAAAACCTTCCAGTGGCTAGCACAGAAGGCCGGGTAGGGCCTGGAAACTTTTACTGGAGGTTGCTGTTGGAATTTCACTGTCCAGCTTTTAATGTCAATGTGCCTAATAAAATCAGAATGAATCCATTTACAGCCAGACACCAAGGATCATAAAAGACCAGCTATTTCCAGCACATATGACAGGCATTTTTTAGTGGTATCATTTAAAGAAAATTATTAGTGACTTAGTATTGATTTAAATAATTATAAGGTAACAGGGGCATATACGCATGCCTTTCCCACCACTGGAGTTCTGTATCCCCATTCCCTCCATTAGAAGCCATATTAGTTCTCCAAAGGTTGTAGATAAGACTTTACTATTATTTCTACAATGATTATATATATTTGCTCATTTTTCTAATGGTCCTGTATTCTCTACCTTTCTAAGTTACACCTGCTACTTCTGAATGCCCTTCCATTTCTTTTTTCTTTTCTTTCTTTTTTTTTTCCCTCCTCTTCTCTTTCCTGATTCTGATAGAATTGGAGTTCAGAGCCCTCTGGTCATCTTCTTCTATAACTTATCTCTCTGGGACAATGCACCCAAATTCTTTATGGGGTGTAGAAGGTGGGAGGTCTGGCTTCCGTAATTGCTTCTCTACTGGACATGGGCTTTGGTAGGTGGATCCATATTCCCAGCCTGTTTCTATCTTTCCCTAGTGGGGCAGGGCTCTGGAGAGGTGGGGTCCTGGAACATACTGGTGAAGTCATCTGTTCAGGGAAGTTAGGATGAAATCATAGTAGCATCTGCAACTTGGTGAGTGAAATGCAGTACGTTATAAAGCAGAAAAAAATATTTAATGAACAGGAACCATAAGGTAGGAATAGAAAAGATGGGAATAAGGATTTTAGGGTGGATAGAAGCTAGGATGTATATTTTAAGTATGTTCCTAAGGGCATATGACTGTGGTACATTTTGCTGGAGTTTGATAGCTAACCTCCCAATGGATTAAAAATATTGTCTGGGGAGATAATGTCAGAGTTGATAATAGGACTGTAAAGCTGGGTTAGGGCAGACAGTAGCTCCCAAATTTGAATAAAATATATAAATATAATAGACTATCTACCATCCTGATCTGACTTGGAGCCCACATATACCCATATTTAGCATAGTAGCCTGTATAACCTCTGAGTCCCAGTCAGTCTGTGTTCACAGTCCATGTTCACAGCTGAGAACATTCTAGGCTTCAAAACCAGTTTTTCTCACATGGCAGAGTAGGATGACCCAGCCCCTTAATGGTAGTTCATCATGAGGGTATGATTCTGAAGAAGCCCACAAGAGGACTTGTAATGATGTTCCAGATGAAGGTGACCAGTGATGGTGGGGAGAGTTGTCTATTAGCGGTCTAGGCCCATTGAATCTATAGGAGAATCCAAGAATTCCCTGACTAGAGTTCCAGATGTTGGGATATCCATCATTAGGTGAGCCAGTCTCTTGCCCTTTTCCAGATCTTGTAGTCCATGTTTTACCTGACAAGCATAGACTTTCTCTGAGCTGTTAAAACATTGAGTGTTATTTGTTGTATCCAAATCAGTACTACATTTATTCAGTCTTGCCTCAGGATAGGGAAGAAATACACCTAGGATTTTAGTGGGGTCTAAGCTAATCTTGAGTTTTACTGCATTTACTCAATTGGTGATTCTAATAAAGGTTTTCATAGAGACAGTAATTGTCCTTTACTTGATAAATATTTTTTGCCAGTGTATATCTTGGCCAATTGTATACAGTATTTCTTCTAAAGATCATCAGGAGGTGATAATAATGCTGATGCTTGTCAAAAGAAATTAAGAGATGTATCTTACTTTCTTTTGTATAACCAGTTGAGTAGATAAAGTTATTGAAGTGAAGTGGGGGTAGGAGAGGAGGATGTATAAGCCTAAGTACTAAACATTTTATGTTGGGAACATGTGTAAGCCTGATAGAGCTTAGGGAGAACCACCCCTATCTTTGGATGGAGGTCTGAGAAGATAACCTCTTGGTAAGTATCTCTCAACCGAGGTGAGCATAAGGGGGGAAACTCAGACTTGGTTCTTTCCTTCTTGACTCTCAGGCCCACAGAAACCCCAGTACTTCCCTCCATTAACTGCAGGCCACATGGCCACAGATTCACTTATTCAAAGCCACTTTCTGATCACAGAAAAACACACCTTGTCACACACTTCATCACACACCTCAGACCCCAGACAAGAGAAATTCCAAACTATATGGCTTTTTGATATTCATCTTCTGTCTCACCCTACGGGTTTAACCCCTATGCTTCTCTCAAATACCTTTGGATAATTACGTTGCTTGTGTCATGGAGAATAACTGTCTTGTATCTCATCAATTCCTGTCATACCAGCCCCCTACCTTAGGGGCATGCTGACTGTAAAGAAACCTGCAATTTCTGTCATATTTCAACAATAATTAACTTCATTGCTTTTCTATTTAACTCATGTCCACTTTGCTAATAAACGGACTCTAGGATTCTGGGATTCTAGGACTCAGATTCTAGGCACACTAAGAGTCCCCTGATGTCTTTTACTTCATGTCACCCCTGTCGTGAGTGAGAAAGAACCAGCCCGTTACCTTTCCCCTAGAGACCACCCCGCTGGAGAGGGAGAGAGATACCCCGAAAATTTTATTGGAAATTTTATGGTGCCTTCTTTAGGCCTTTCTACCATATTGCTGAGTAAATAGTTCTAAATCTAATCACAAAGTACTATTAAGCACTTTTATTTTGAAGTCTATAGTTTTCCCTAACTTGTGGATACCTGTTGACATGGACTCAGTTCCCTAGGCACTACTCTCTATATATAGGATCTGTAACTTTGCTAGAGAAAGCAGCATCTGAAGTGGAAGTAGGTAGTCCCACGTGTTAGGAAAAGTCTCACCAGTTTATTGGGTTGGAAGGTTGATATCTTTAGCTTGGTGTCTCTGGACACAATCCAAAGCAAAAATGCAGTGGCAGCATACCATATCATGGCATAGTGGCACTGGTTGTGTTGATTTAGTTGAGGTCAGCAGAGACAGTGGGAAATAAAAAAAAAAAACAAACCCAGAGAAGCTCCAGGAAAGATGTTTGTGCTACATTTGGCCAACTTCCATTTCAGAAAAAGCAGTGGATGGAAAATAAAAGGAGAGAATGTATGATATTTTGAAACTAATGGCTCAATTTTTAATAAATTGAATGATTGCATTATAAATAATATATAATCTATAATGCCAAAAAGGTTGTTTTTTTTTCTGCAGCCCTGTTTATTCAGCTGCTAAGATATATGTCCTGTGCCACTTTCTCTTTTTCCATTTAAAAATCTATTTCACTGAAAGAAAAATACGGCATCCTTTTGACATAAATTCTGATGTAATTTTTCAGAAACATAAAAGCATGAAAATAGAAAGCTTCTCTATGCATGCTTTGCAAGCCAGCAAGTTCATATCTATCTGAAAAAAAAAGAGAAGAAGTGATAGTGTGAGTATTTGGGATGGGACCCAAGTGGAGGTAAATGTGTGAATTTTAGTTCCACATCCTTTGTATTTTCTTAGGAAAGTTACCACTAAATTTCACTGACCTAGACATAGTCCATTCACAAATCATATGCTTTAAATACAAGGTCATGAAATTTCTTTGCTAGTCTTTGATGAAAACACATAGTATTCACCAAAGGGTTGGGAATTTCTTCAGTATTCATCTTTTAAAACCTCCATTTCTCTCACATCTAAATGAGCACTGGATACCCACTATGCTCCTTAGAGCTTTTATTTTTTTCATGATTTTCTTCAAAAATTTCTAAGGAAAGAGCTTCTACAACTTGCCTGAGTAACTCAGTCCATGGTTTAGCAAATTCCTCCCATCCATTGGAATTCTTCTTTTCACACTCAACATTGTAGTGTGCTTTAAAGAATACACACACACACACACACATACTCCTGACTCCAGAGGACTATTCAGATACAACAGATGCAATGAGTTATACATCTTACGAAGAACAAAAAGAAGCACCCAGTCAGCAGGGGCAGCGGTTGCCAAGATTTTAATTCGTTAGTACAAATCCAAACTTACAAAGAACTAATCCTACATAATGGAGAAAGGATAAAAAAGGAAAGATTGATTGGGAGAAAGGGACTTTCTGAAAATTCATATCTCAAGTACTAAACTCTTAATGTTTCTTCTTTCCTCTGGAAAAAAATCTTAATTTATTTTTCCTAGGAAAAATAAAGTTGAATGCTATAAATAGTTGCATCCTAAGTACATGCATGTGCTCGACTGCTCTGAAGGTGATTAGAATGTGTCTTGGTGGGGAGTCAGGTTTGTGTTGGGAGTGTGGGAAGATTATAGTTGACAATAGTGAACCTCTTCCTCATCACTTACATTGCCCTTGTAGAAACAGGGGAAGATCTATTTCTTCTCAAATGAAAGAAACTTTCTTTCTCTTATCTAAGGGAAGAATATTCTACTGACGATAATAAAGAATGAAAGATTTGATCAGCCACACAACAGTGTTCTCGTCAAGACTATCAGCTCTTTCCTGAGTTGCAATTCTGCACAGGTTGGAAGTCATCCCTGTCCTGATGATTTCATAGTTTACAGTTTTCTTGGTTTTATAGCCCCTGTACCTTAGAGATCACCTCATTTATGAAGAATGGAGGAGTGGAGTTCTTGGAAAGGAAGAGCCACTGCTCCTGGGGGCTATTTTTGCTCTTTTTTGTTGCCCTTGTTTTATCATTGTTGTGGTTATTATTATTGTTATTGATGTCATTGCTTCTGGACAGGACAGAGAGACATGGAGAGAGGACGGGAAGACAGAGAGGGGGAAGAGAAAGGCAGACACCTGCAGACCTGCTTCACCACCTGTGAAGCGACCCCCCCTGCAGGTGGGGAGCCGGGGACTCAAACCGGTATTCTTAAGCCAGTTCCTGAGCTTTGCACCATGTGTGCTTAACCCGCCGCACTATCGCCGGACCCCCTAAAATCTGTTTTTTAAAGTTACCCTTCAATAATGAGAATGGATGATGCTGTTTAACCCTCTTACTCACTGAGTCAGAGTGGCTGGAACTTGAGGAGTGAGTGTGGGTTCTAATAATTTTTGCCAGGCTGGCTTCGCAGGCAGGAGACAGAGACAACCAGATATTCGTGGCTGAGATGAGAACGCTGTTCAATCTTTATTCACGAGCAGGGATGCGGTTCAACAAACTAATCTAATATAATCACAACCCAATTCTGTTCTCCATCTCTCTCCTCCAGCAGAAGAGTCAGGAACCAAGGAAATATCTAGGATAGGGGCTGGGAGAAGGAAAAAACGGAACCAACGATGACTAAACCAAATGTCCCAGAGGCAGGGGGGGAAGACCAAACCAATATCCCAGAGGCAGGGGTTGCCCAGCCAACAATGGACATGCAAACAGAACACATAGCAAGCAACACAAGCGAACCCAATGTGATGATAAAAATAGAAAGCTTCACAAGCAGAATCCAGAAGCATACCTGTTGGGTAGTATGCCAGCTCCACCCAGCTTCTGTCTCTAATCCTGCTTAAGCACCGGTATGCCTGTATGGGATTGGTTTGATCCCACTCAAAGCTGCAGTCCATTTACATAAATCACTTTTACATTTACATAAAGCACCACCCTCCCTCCAGGGCATTGGTGGTTTAGTGGTAGAATTCTTGCCTGCTCCGCCCCCTCTCCTTGTCACACCCTGATCTTTAACCAGTCACTTTTCGCTCCACCCTCTCTATGTCACATCCTGTTTCCACCCTACTTGGCAAGTATATTAGTTTTAGTTTAGCTTATCTTGGCTTAGATTGCGCTGTGTTCTGCATGAATAAAGAGATACTGCATACAGCTCAACCATGAGTCCCTGGTCATCTGTCTCCACCTATGAAGCCAGCCGGACACATACCAACATACCCCTCTCCTTCTCTCTCCCCAGGGACCCCCAGATGCCACTTCCTCATGTGACCCACTTGCCTCCATGCCACCTGCAGGCTTTTGACTTTGGGTTTTCTATTGAAATCCAAAATAGCCACTCAGAAGATGTTTATCAAATGACCCCAGCATCCCTGAATGACACGGAATTGCAAGGATTTGCTAGACCTGCACTCTGCTAGATATTAAGGTCTCTGCAACAGGTTTGAAGACTCATTTCAGTCCTCTGGCAATGACTGTGATTGCATGTAAACCTTAGTAAGAACCAGTTTTTTTTTTTTCTCTCCATAGGCAGTCAGAGAGCACTAATTGTTGGGAAGGTCTATCTCATATTGAGTTGAAATCAAGTAGAGATCACTGTCATATGTCCTTCAATGTGCTGGGGTGCAGAGTGCAGGGTTAAAGTGTTGAGAGGAGCTAGGTATCACATTGTTTTTGTACAGGGTAAAGAACCACAAATGACTTTTTGCAGTTGTTGGTACTTCAAATGAACACTGAAGGAAGATTGGGGTTTTTCCAGAGAGCCGTACAAAGAAGGGAGTCTACTTCCAAGGGAGAAAAGTGCAAAGAATGAACATGCTGGTGTGTTGAGGTTGGGGTGCACTTCTGACAACATGGCTCATTCACGTGGAGAGGACCCAAGCTGAAGAGCCTACGAGGGGAAAGGCTAGAAAGTTCTAAGCAGAGGTTCAACTTCAGCACTTCTTCCTTCCCACCCCCTTGGAGGGTTCATTTCCATTTCCAGCACATATCCTAACTCTTCTCTTCAACGTTCCAGTTTCTGGTTTCAATCACTTTCCATCTGAGTATCAGTGTAGCTTCTTTGGCTCCTTCCCCACAATGCACTTTCTTGTTCCCTTATAATGCATTTTGCCCACCAATCTCAGGATAGTCTTTCTAAAATAGCATTCTGATTAGGTGTTAGGTAACTCTCATGTCCAAAGCTTTTTGTTTTGCTTAATTTAAACTTCTCTGCTGGAGTTTCAGTGATGAAAGCCCACACTATCTGCACACCTTTATTTTTCCACTAAACCCACCATCTCCCTCACTATGGCTAAAATGGACTCCTTGTTATCGCTGACACAATCATAGACACAGTGAAATTCAGATGACCCATTCAGGAGACATGAGTGTGAAATCTACCTTCCTCTCCTCTCTTCTTAGCTGAATGGCCTTGTGTAGGTTCTCATCAAACCTGATGAGATTTCTGAGAAGACTGAGGTCAAGTGGTTTCTTTCCTTTGAATCCATCTCTGATCTCCTCAACAACAAAGCTTTCCTCCTCTCAACATAATCTTCATCCTGATATGGGATGATCTCACTCTCAGGCAGAAGTGGAAAAACAAGATCAGAAGAGAAAACACAAGTAGAACCTGAACTGGAATTGGCATATTGCACCAAAGTAAAAGACTCTGGTGTGTGTGTGTGTGTGTGTGTGTGTGTGTGTGTGTGTGTGTGTGTGTGTGTAGAATATAGGTCCAAGAAGGATGACAGAGGACCTAGTGGGGGTTGTATTGTTATATGGAAAACTGGGAAATGTTATGCATATACAAACTATTGTGTTTACTGTTGAATGTAAAACATCAATTCCCTGATAAAGAAACTAAATAAAGAAAAAAATCTTTATCCCGAACTTCCATACAGCTCTTAATGGACTGTATTCCAGTTATTTGATAACAACTAGCCTTTCTGAACAATAATGCTCACGTGTAAGGAACTGTGATAAACACTATATGAATGGCTTCTGGGGACAGATGTTGGTGCACCTGGTGAGAGCACATTACCAGGCTCAAGGTTTTAAGCTCCCAGACCCCACCTGCAGGGGAAGGCTTTACAAGTGGTAAAGCAGTGCTGCAGGTCTCTCTGTTGGCCTATCATCTACCTCTCTCTCTCTCTCATCTATTTACTATCTATCTATCTATCTATCTATCTATCATATCTATCTATCATCAATCTATCTATCATCTATCTACCATCTATCTATCTATTTCCCCCTTCCTTTTGATTGATGGCTGTCTCTATCCAATAAATAAATAAAAATAGTAGAAAAAAAGAAAAAAAGAAAAGAATGGCTTCCATGTAATCCTGTTAACCCAGTTATAAGAGATAGGGATGCTTTTAATTCATTTCACATCTTTCTGAAGCTAAATAACATATAAAATTCTTTTGTATCCCTCTTGACAAGTACTTGCTTGGTAGATGGTACATGTTTGTGGTTGGCAGAATTCTAAAATGGTTCTTCCCAAGAGTCTCCAGTGCCAGTTCCATGTAAATGTCCTATAGTCTCCATCCTTTCAGCGTGCATGAAGACTGTTGACTTGGTGGTAGATGACACTCCTATAATTAGATTATAGTGCATAGTAATGATGAAATCTTGTGACTCCATAGCATGTAGAAAAAAAAATGTCAGACATGTGTCTGGAGTTGATAGTTGGAATAATGACAGAGGCTGAACATGACAGAAGAAGGTGTAAAGAAACACAAGGGGGAGTTGGGCGGTAGTGCAGCGGGTTAAGTGCACGTGGTGGGAAGTCCAAGGACACTGGTTCGAGCCTTGGCTCCCTGCCTGCTGGGGAGTTGCTTCACAGGCGGTGAAACAGGTCTGCAGGTGTCTGTCTTTCTCTCCCCTTCTCTGTCTTCCCCTCCTCTCTCCATTTCTCTTTGTCCCATCTTGTTGGTATTCTTCATATTGCTTTGGTCCCCTTCCCCCCACCTCTAGGAGATTGTGGTTTAGCCCTGCTAGTTTCGCAGGGCCACTTGTCCCCGCCCCAGAACCCCGATGGAGGGGCAGACTTGAGTTCCAGAGTTCTTGGCACGGCCGCGTGAGGAGAAGGATGCAGGAGAGATCTGTGTGGTGATTAGTTTGGGTTAGTTTATGAATCGTTGTTCGTGAATAAGGAAATACAGCTTCCCGGCCCAGCCGTGTGTCCCTGAGTCTGTGTTCACTGCCATGAAGCTAGCCCGGCCTGCTAGAGCCCCGAACTTAACAACACTATCTAACAACAATGACATCAATAACAACAACAATAACTACAACAATAAAATAACATGGGCAACAAAAGGGAAAATAAATAAATATTAAAAAAGAAAAAAGAAAGACAAGGAAAATGGACAACAGAAATGACCATCACAGATTAGCAGAAAAATTCCTGAACAAGGGGAAGTAGAGAAGCAGCCTGGGATTATGTATTAATGCAACATTTTCAGATGATAAATAATGCGTTACCTTGTAGGCAATAAATTCATATCTAATTGCTAATTAATTGTTAGTTCCCTCTAGTTGCCTATGTTATTATTCCTAGTAACAGAAATATCTTTAAGGAATATCATGCTTTGAAAAGTATTTTAATCTCTGCTGGGGAGTCGCTTCACAGACTGTGAAGCAGGTCTGCAGGTGTCTCTCTTTCTCTCCCCGTCTGTCTTCCCCTCCTCTTTCCATTTCTCTTTGTCCTGTCTAACAATGACAACATAAATAACAACGACAATAATAAATACAACCATGAAAAAACAAGGGCAACAAAATGGAAAGTAAATAAATAAAATATAAATAAATAATAAAAAAGTATTTTTATGTACACAGTTTTATCATGTGTTAATCAGATAGGTGCTACTAATATTTCTTTCTTCTTTTTATTCCTCCATGGTTATTGCTGGCATTTGGTGCCAGCACTATGTATCCACTGCTCCTGGTGGCCATCTCTCCCCTTTTTATTAGATAGGGAAGAGAGAAATTGAGAGGGGAAGAGGGAATATATAGAGAGAAAGATTCATGCAGACCTGCTTCACTGCTTGTGAAGTGTCCCTCCTGCATTTGGGAGCTCAGACCTGTATCCTTGAGTGGGTTATTGCACTTAGTACTATGTGTGCTTAAGTAGGCGCACCACCACCCAGCCCCTGGTGTTACTAATATTTCCATTTTACAATGTCATACACTACGGAACAGGAACATGGAGTACTAACCAAAATCTTAGTCACCTGATCTGTGTTTCAACCAGGCTTTCCATTCATGCCTCTGACTGTTACTGACCTGTTTTGTAATATCCATAAAGATAAGTGTGAAACGTCACTATCTGTACAAAGATAATTTAACCATATCCGGCAGTGCTGGTTGTCTCAGAGGCTGGGGGAAGTACAGGGAATCACAGAGAAAAGGGGATAGGAAGGTTTTGATAAGGAGTTGGTGAGGAAGGCAGCACGGTCTTTCAGAGTATAAGGGTCAAGAAGTTTTTGTGTTATCAGAAACAGCTGAAATCAGGAACAGTTAATACCTAGAAATCTAGGGAACAGTTTAGTATGTACACATGAAAGAACACCCTTCTCAAGGCTGCAAAGAGATTCGGGGGTTTTCTTTTTTACAAAGATCTATTTAGGGTTATAATTGCTTAAAAAAATAGATAACTGTGGGACTTCCGGAGGCAGGGCTACAGAGTAGCAGCAGTTGCGTTTCTCTCCTCTTCTCTCCCTGGTCAACTAGAAATATCAAGGAAGACCACCTGAGACCGCAACAAGCTAAGACAGGGAGTACTTTGGGATCCCACCAAGTCACCAGTGAGTGAAAACATGTGTGGCTCGTGGACAGAGAGGAGCCTAAGGAGAGACTCCTGGGGCTAAAGCCCATAACTATTCCCAAGCGGCTGGTAACAGTCCAGCAGTTTGCTGGTTGAGGTGCCACCTCCAGTCTGTTTTACCAACAAAAAACCTGCTGGGGGGGGGTGGACTCCTCTAAGGCTCACCAAATGCAACTGTGAGTCTCCATTGCCACTGCCCCTTGGAGGCTGTAATAGCAGGAGGGAGGCCCTGTGCTGACATCAGGGGGCAGAGAAATGACCAGGGAACTCAGGAGAACTACACCCTGGTGGTATAGAGGTGGGACTATATAGTGGGAGCCTTTCCACATTGTTCTCCTGATGAAAACAAGAAGAATAATTGTCTCAGAACCCACAGACTATAAACGGGACTTATTTAGACACTCACAGGGCCAAGCAGTATGGCCTGTCTAGGTTCTGGCTGCCTGCAGAGAAGCTGAATCTAGCCCAGGGCTTTGGATCCTTGAGGTGTGGGAGTCTATAGGGAAATTGTGAGGATGTGGTAGAGCTTGGAAAGGCTTGACCTGAGAGGTAGACATTCATCCTGTCAGTCTCTCTCTCTCTACTGAGAGGTTGAGCGAGGAGGGACACAAGCCCCCAAGGTATGCCTCGTCTTATCAGACTCCCTGCCTCACAAAGCACCCTGCATTCCTGATACTATGGCCTGCTCCTTTATTATCTACATAATCATTGTTTTGCCTGAAATATCCCCACCCTTTCCATTCCTTTGATCTATCTTCTTTCTACCCTCAAGACCCTCCCTGCCTGCAGGATATTATTAATCCTACCAGTTAAAACCCTCACAACAGTTGCTAAGAAAGTCCCTACCTTTCCCAGCCCCTTTTGCCTTTCTCTGCCCCTTTTCAAACCATGCCAAACCATTTCCATTTCCGACTTGCCACTTCCAGGTCTGACTCTTAAAAGCCTTGGCTGTCTGATCAATAAAGAATTGAATCACCTCACCACCACTAACTCTGTTCCTGGGTCATCTCTCTCGTGTTGCTGAATGAGTAGCAGCCCAGGATGCCTCCGGTCACATTCTCTCCAACCCAGAGAGTACGTGCCTGAGAAGAGGCACCCTCACGCTAGCCCAGCAGGAGTCTCTTTGCATAACCAGTGTGCTATCTCTCCCCCACCCTGCTTTATCTCTTGGTCAGGAAGGAGTGATAAAGCTAAAAAAAAAAACCACCTAAAAATAGGTTAAAAATAGATAACTGCACACAGCAGTGGAGGTAGAATGAGGGTATAAGAACACACACACACACACACACACACACACACACACACACACACATAAGCAGACACAAAAAAGCTGGCCAAAAAGAATAAGAGAAAAATATTCTAAGTCTCTCCAAGTTATTTAACTGACAAGTCAATAAAACTCTCTCCAGGAGGCAGGAGATGCCATTGTAGCCTTTGGAGGCTGGAGTGTTCTCTAGAACATATGGCAGCATGAACATTGATCCATCTTTTACGGCAGAAAATTGAGTAAAAGCCTTCCCATCTCCAAGTCCAGTATCGGTTATCAGCAAATTGCCTTCTCTGCTGTTGACAACTCTGTGCAGTCCAAGAGGCTGCTGCTTTTCCTCATTAGGGGTATGTAAGAATAGTGATCATAATACAATGATGATGATGATGATTGCTAACAAATGCTCTCTAAGTGCCAGGCATTGTGCTGCATGATTCACAGACTATGATTTAATCATCAGAATCATCCTGACAGATTTTTGTCTTCATTTTCAGAGGAGAAAACTGAGGCTTGGAGGTTCCATAATGTTCTTGAGGATGTGAGGAGTTAGATGAACATCAGAACAAAGTTTAAAGAAAGTAGCTGACCCCACAACCCTCTGACTCTTAACCACTGAGCTATAGAAGTGCCAAAAGAAGTAAGCTCTGAGCTCTGTCACTGTCATATGCCCCAATGCTATCTCACATGTGTGAGTTTGGGGATAAAATTAAACACTTGTCTCCTTTGAGTTGCTTAGCACCTCCATTTCTTTAATGGCAAACACATAACACACTATAACTTTAAAAGAACATTCAGTGTGAAGTCTGACTTCTGGCTTCTGTGCCTGACTAGCTGCGAGGATGAATTGTTTCAATTCAGCCAATGGCTATTGAACACATAATGTGTGCCTGATGCTGTTCTAAGTTCCTACTTTCATGAGACTTGGATAGTGAAGACAGGCATCCAGTAATTAAACACAAGTGAGTATTAAAGATTGTGCTTTCTGGAAACATCCAGCAAAAAGATCTACTCCAATATCTTGATGTTTTTCATTCTTCTCAACTTTAGCTTACCTATGCAAAGGATGGCGGCCACTTTAGTAGCTGTTCCCTTCATTTCATAATAATCAAAGTACTGTAAAATGACTATTTTATGAAATGAAAATGTTAATTATTTTATTATTTGAAAAGGCATTGTAAGATCGGCATAGCCTCTCTATCAATGTACCAGTACATATTACTTCTTTTGAGGTATAATTAATACCCTTAATTTAAAGTGTCAAGAAAAAAATTCAAGGTTGGGAGGTAGGGCCGCTATTAGGGCCTAAATGTTGCCATGCAGAATGGATGGAACATTACATGTTCAAGACCCTAGCTGTGTAAAAAACAAACAGCCCAACAACAGAATCACAAAATATGAACAACAAAACATATCCACATTTAATAACTTGAATTCACATGGATGCTGAGTAATTGGTTGGGTGGAATTTGGACTCACATCCTACACATACACATAGGTGTATCTGGAAGGCCATGTAAAGAGTAGTTAGGATTTCTTATTGGTAAATTTGGTGGGGTGTTTTGTTTCCCTCCCCACCTTTTGTTTTCTCCTCGTTGTTCTACCTGTTGGTCTCAGGAAAAGGAAATAGTTCCACTTACCAAACATCTGCATTTCCCATAAATCCTGTATTTATGATCTTGAAGTGAAATATCAAAGCCAATCAGTACAAAACTGGGTCTTGACACAGAAAAAGAAAAGCTTTCTACTCAACTACCTACAGTGACAACAGGGAAATGCTAAAACTTACTGACAGCATAAATGGATTTCTGCATGAATGTCCTGTTTTCCAGTTGACCTTTGTGTGAGAGAACTTCATTCTGAAGGGGCTCCTCTATCTCACCTCTTGTTTTTCAAAGAATAAAAAAATATATATTTATTATTATTTTTTTAGTGACAATGGACAAATCACACTAGCAGATAGTTTTAGACTTTTAGATCTAATGGATAAGAATTTTCTTTAAAAAAATCTTTTATTTATTTATTATTGGATAGAGACAGAGAGAATTGAGAGGGGAGGAGGAGGTAGAGAGGGAGAGAGACAGAAAAACACCTGCAGCCCTTCTTTCCCCCTGAAGGTGGGGACCAGGGGCTTGAACCTGGGTATTTGTTAACTATAACATGTTGCCTCAATCAAGTGAACCACCACCCAGCCCCTCAATATTTTATTTTTACATAATTGGGAGGACAGTGCCTGGTGCATCACACAAGGAAAAATGTGATCTTAAATACAGTGCATATGATATTGCTTCTCACTTTTTTTTTCCTTTTTGAATATTTGCTTCATTGAGTTGTAACTACAAGCTCCAACTATCTGTTATCTTAAATGCACTAACCAGTCACTTCTCAATTGTTTAGAGTTGTGAAGCTATTCCTGTAATCACATTTAGGACATTTTTTTATCACCTCAAAAAATTCTATTCCCATTAGCAGTCATCCTAATTTATTCCAACTCTGTCAGCTCCCTTCAACCTCTAACCTCCATTCCATCTCTCCAGATATGTCTGTAGTGTATATACACATAACTGCTTTATTTGATAGGTGTGGCCTTCTGTAATTGGATTTTTTAGCATAATATTTTATATATACATATATATGCTGTAATATGTACTTGTACTGAATTCCTGTGTACTGCTGAATAATATTTGATTTATGATTATGTTGCCTTTTGTTCATTTAATGTCCTAGGTTTTTATTTTTCCTCTCAGGAATGTTTCTATCAGTCTTTACTCTGTAAGTTCTCTTTGATTTCTTGATGATTAGACTTAGGCCTAATAAACCTAAACCTAGAATCCTAGTTGTAGTGCCTAAAGAAGGCATCATAAATTCTTCAGTTCATTAGACTTAGACCAAATTAGTTTAGCAATTTAACAGAAAGGCCCAAAGGAGAGATTACAAAATACTAATTCTCATTGGGTTCAACAAATAACACTCAATGCTTAAACAACTGGGAGAAAGTCTAAGGTCATCAGACAAAGAGAGGACTACAAAAGTTGGGTAAAAGCAAGGCAATACACAGGTTTATTTAAATAATGGCCCTTTTGGCATCAAAGTAAAATTCTCTGGGTGGAGGGTGAGGTGGATGCTCAGCTTCACGGGGCGGGGTCGGGGGGAGGATGGGATGGGATACAGTCTTTTGGTGGTGGAAATGGTATATATTCACACTCCTATTAACTTGTAGTCATATAAATCACTATTTAATTAATATGAGAGGGGGAAATTAATTGAATGTCTCAAATTTTCAATGCACAGATCATAGGCTGAGTATTTGAAATGTTGACTCTCCTAAAAGCTTAGACAAGAATAACAGAAGCAAATGGTGGCATTATTTTATAAAATAAAGATATATATATATTACATCAAAGGACACATTATGGTGAAGTTGTGTGTGATACAGCAAATCCTAACAATGGGATTTTGAAAGTCAACCCAATTACCAAATAATTTGATTATAGCAACAACTAACTATCTGTTGCCTTCTTAAACCCTAAGACAGCAGGAACATCTCGCTTCCTCTATAAAGTCCAAATTTCCCCCAGTCCTAGAACCTCTAGGGTGGGGCTCACTCTCTAGCATGCTTCTCTCAATTCAAACCAACTGATACTGCATCTGCTGCTATTCAATGCAAAGAGTACCACCTAGGCAAATATCACTTCAGACTGGAACCAGAGACGCAAGGTGTGGAATGTCTACCCTTCAGCACATTACCTGGGTGAGACATTTCCATTCTCATAGGACTCCTTGATTTCATTTTGGGTATTCCACTTCCTAACAAAGCCTCAAAACCTAGATATAGACCAGGTCCCATGATATAGGGCAGATGTGCACATGTATCCATAAATTAGGGCAAAATATATACCTTAAAGAAAAAGTGCACAATAGTTTGCAGTGAGTTAGTATATGCAGCAAGCAAGTAGAAAAACCTAAAAAGACACCTTAAAGTACCTAATGAAATAATTTCTACTTAGACCTAGATACCTTCCTCACCTACTTCCTATTATACTTCCATCAGTCACTACATAACTAACCTTATCAAAGCAAGGACTGCAAAAACTGAATAAGGGCAAGAGACTGGCATACTTTAACAATGACTCTTTAGTCACTATCAGGCCACCCCATCAGCTGGGGCCCTAGCTCAGGAGTCCTGGGATTCCTACACAAACATGACTAGCCTAGACCAAAAATAAATCCCTCTCTTCATTATCATGGGTCATCTCCATCAGGAAAAACATAATGGACCACTTTGGGGGCCCCCATAGGACCTTTCCCTCTATGGGGACCAACAATGGTAGAAAATGTTCCATCCTTCGAAGGGGGGTTGGATAACATACTTTATCTTCCACCTGAAGAAAATGGGTCCTGAAATTGGTGCAACTCGGAATGTTCCTACTGATGACCACAGAATGCAAGTTTGGACCTACAGGGATATAGAGGTCACATAGGCTCCTGTGCTAAATATGGGCCCCAGATCACATCAAATCTATGGGGTTTACAGTCAACAATATTTATACACTTTTCCCATATTTGGTAGCTACTCTCTTCCCTGATCCTTTTCCAGCCATGACATCCTCTCCTCAGACAATAAGTTGGGTCCACTTGCCTATCAGATGTCAGGCTCAGGAAAAAACCAATAAAGTCATGGGCCCTTTGCAATATACTTGAAATAGACTTACTAGCTATTTCCAAAATGGAGATACCAAATCTTCAACTGCAGTATTCTAACCTTTAGTTTCATGATTAATCAACAATTTGTATGGCTTTATATGTTAGCTCTTTTTCAGCCACTAGGTTCCAGATGCTACTGTGATGCCAACTGGACTTCCCTGGACAGATGACCCCACCAATGTGTCCAGGAGCTCCACTTCCTCAGATCCCTGCTCTACTAGGGAAAGAGAGAGAGAGACAGGCTGGGAGTATGGATCTGCTGGGATAGCCTGAGGGTGCTTCTTCCTGAGCAAGTGCTCTCTGGGTTGGAGAGAACTCAACTGGAGTTCAGCAGCCAACCTAGGCTGCTGCATGGGAGAGGGATCAGGAACTCATGCTGAGCTAGCATTGCAGGAGATATACTCTGGAACTCTCAGAGACAAAAAGCAATTCCAAGTTTTTAAAACAGAAGAGCAGCTGTTATATAGACTCCCCAAGTAGGTTGGAAACAGGATGTGAGGTAGAGAGGGTGGAGCGAAAAAAGACTGGTGGAAATCAGGGTGTACTAGGAGAGGGGGTGGAGCAAAAAGACATTGTGAACCAGTGGGGATTAAACCAATGCCCTGGAGGCAGGGTTGTGCTTAGTTAACAGTGGTTTATGTAAATAGACCGCAGCTTTAAGTGGGATCAAACCAATGCCCTGCAGGCATGGCGGTGCTTAATTAAGCAGGATTAGAGACAGAGACTTTAAGCCAGGGGAGCTGGCATACTACCCAATATGGATCCACCTGTCAACAGTCATGTTCAGTAGGGAAGCAATTATAGAAGTCAGACCTTCCACCTCTGCACTCCATAATGACCCTGGGTCCATACTCCCAGAGGGATAAAGAATAGGAAAGCTATCAGGGGAAGGGATGGGTTATGAAGCTCTGGTGGTGGGAATTGTACCCCTCTTATCCTATGGTTTTGTCAGTGCTCCCATTTTATAAATAAATAAATTAAAGAAGAAGAAGGAGGAGGAGGGAGAGGAGGGAGAGGGGAAGTAGAGGAGGAGGAGGAGGAAGAATAAGAAGAAGAAGGAGAAGAAGCAGAAGAATAAGGAGGAGGAGGAGAAGAAGAAGAAGAAGAAGAAGAAGAAGAAGAAGAAGAAGAAGAAGAAGAAGAAGAAGAAGAAGAAGAAGAAGATATCAGGGGGAAGAAGATATCTTCCAAATAAAATTTTGAAGTGAAAAAAAAATAATGGCCCTTTTGGTCAATATCACATCACCTCACCATCTGTGGCCCTAGTCATGGAATCCTTGATGACGGGCATAGACCTCTAATGGATCCATCTGTGCACCATCACTGGTCACTTCTACCAGTAACATCATCACAAGCCCTCTTGTGGGACTTTCAGGACCTTGCTCTCACCATAGAGCAGCTATGGTGGGTGTTCGAAGGGAGGCTAGGGTATTCTGTGTGGGGGATGTTTCTCCTCTTTTCACTGGTTGGAAACCATGGAGGTGGGGGAGATGGGCCACCCTGTAGGTCCTGGGAACCCTGCTGACGAGGGAGAATGCATGGAGAGGAATCACACAACCTCCTCCTCTGGGAAAAGCTTCAGAGAGACAACTCATTTATTAGGGGATACAAGCAGGTAGATACACCGAAGGGTTATAAAAAAGGTTAAGATAGTCATTAAGCCACACACAGAACACAGGGTTAAGTCTTGCCCTATCAGGTGTTTGTTCATTACTGGGAAGTTACCTTATAAGGTCTGGTCATGAGCTCACCAGCAAAGGTAGGCTTCTCTCTAAGGGTGAATCACGAGCACCTTAGGGAGGGGGGAAGGGGGCAGTTAGGCAAAACCAGGATATTTGCATTGGGTTTCAGTATATATATGGTATATATACTGATATATATATATATATGGTAACTTATGGTCTTTGTTTAAAGGGAATGAGGAAACATGTGCAGGAAGGTTCCTGACCTGAAAAACTCCATCCATCATAAAGTCATGGGGTCAAGTGAAGACCTGTCTACCACCCCTCCCGTGAGGAGAGGGTTCGGGGTTGACCCTCTTAGACCCTCAAGGAGATGATGACCTGGATTTCACAGACAGCAGGATTTTCCCTACAATCCTGCCCTGTCACTCAAGGAAGACTGGTTCTGAAATGAGTGGACCCTGCACTGTTCCCAGCTGCGTCCTTGAGCTGTGAGCTTGGGAGACCAACAGGGAATCAGAAGTTACACAGGCTCTGGTGCAAATATGTATATGGGTCCTTGATCAGGTGATAGAGGTAAATAGTTAATTGTATCTACAGAATATATTCAGAATGGGAGTTACTCTCTGCCCTAATACAACTCTCTAGCCTTTTTTATCTACTCTGACACCATTTCTCTGGCAATATATTTTATTCAACTTCGTCTTAGCTATCAAACTCAAGCAAAAACTACCATTGTCATGTGTCCCAAGAGATATACTTAAAATGGACTTCCTTGCTTTCTTCCAGTTTAAGATCCCTAATCTCATCTGTTCTGTTCCTACATTTTGATTCCTGTTCATTAACCATTTTGTCTCACTTTATGTTCTGCCACCTTCCAGACATCAAGTTGTAGATGCTACCATGATTCCATCCTGACTTCCCTGGGAAGATGACCTCACCAATGTGTCTTGAAACCTCCCCTCTCCAAATCCCTGCCCCACTAGGGTAAGATGGACACAGGCTGAGAGGTATGAATCTACCTGCCAATGCCCACAGCCTGCTGAGAAGCAATTGCAGAAGCCAGAACTCCCACCTTCTGCACCACAAGAACAACTTCGATTTATACTCCCAGTGGGAGAGAAATGATAGGAGGAAGAGGATAAGAATGCTCTGAACTCCAGCTCTATCAGGTCCCAGAGTGAAAGAGAACAAAAGGAGGAGATATTCTGATGCAGTAATAGGGTTATGTGTGGCTTTGAGGGGAAAAGAGATTGGACTTGGAGGAAAAAGGGGGCAATTATGTACAAGTGTAGACAGATAATTGTAGAGATGACAGTTTACCCATGTCTGCAGCCTTGGGAGAACTGTGTGGTTTGCAATGGAGGGACTTGGGATTCAGAACTGTGGTGGTGGGAACGTTGTGGCATTATACCCCTGTTGACATGTAATTTTGTAAATTAATATTGAATTTTTAAGAAAAAAATTAAAAAAATTATCTTTGATATCTGTAGTACCACCTTTGGTTTTCTTCCTTTTGGAGACTCAGGCATGAGAATCTCTTTACATAATCATTATGCTATCTACTTCTGCCCCTTGGTTTTCTTTATTTTATTACTAATTTAATATTGATTTACAAAATTACAAGATAACAGGGGTATAATTCCACACTGTTTCCACCACCAGAGTTCTGTACCCCCAGTTTCCTCCATTATAAGCCACAGCAGTTCTCCTAAGGTTTCAGATATTGGCTGACTATTATTTCTACAAATATCTATCTATATTTGTATATATTTGCAATTTTTTATGGTCCTGTCTTCTCTTCCTTTCTAAGTCACACATAAACCTATTACTACATCCAGATGTCCCTCCTTTTTGTTCTTGTCTAGGTCCTGATGAAGTTGGAGTTCAGGGCCCTCTGGTCATCTTCCCCCTAACACTTCTCCCCCGCTGGGAATATGTATCAAAATTCTTTTAGGTGTGCAGATGGTGAGAGATCTGGCTTATGAAATTGCTTCCCTTTTGGACATGTCACCCCTTGATTTTCTTCTTTTTTTATTTTCCCATTCCAACCCCAGTGCCTTCATGACATTTGTTTTTGTTCCTTTGAAAGGGATTGATTTCCCTAACCCCTTCACCAGGACCATCAGTCTTGTAGATTCAGCAACAGGGATACCTACCCTGAACAATATATTTTTTTCCAGAGCTTGGACCTTGCACATATACAATTTCACTGTTTGGGGGCCAATTCTCTTTCTCTCTCTCTCTTTTTTTTTAGTTTCAGAGATAAATAAGAGAGATACAGAGAAAGGGATAGACATCACAACACCAGGCCTTCCCTCAATACCATGGTAATTCCATGTGGTATTAGTACTCATACGAGGAACACGTGTAACAAGGCATATGCCCTACCCCCGTGAGCTATCATTCAGTCCTGAACACTCGCTAGAAGGCTCCAAACAGTGCACCTTCCCAGCAAATTGAAGAATCCAAGGTCACTTCTACTGTTTGGGAGTCAGTGCAGAGCGTAGGTCTGCTGTGTCTCACAGTCTAAACTGCCCTCACAGTTAACATTGTTCAGGTACCAGGGAGCTCTTCCTCTATTTTATTTCTGCAGATTGTTTTCCCCAATAAGGTTGTTGTTGTGTCTTGGTGAATGAAGGATGATTCCACTACTCCTGGTGGCCATTTATTTATTCATCTCTTTTGACAAAGGGTGAGATAGAGAAGGAGAGAGACAAAAGAGATATCACTTATGAAGTTTCTCATATGTAGATAGGGACCAGAGGCTTGAACCTGAGTGCTTATACATGGGAACTAGTGCTCTCTGTCTGGTGAGCCACTACCCTCTCCAGCCACAATTTTTTTAAATTTTAATTTTTACTTGTTTACTGTTGGATAGAGATAGAGAGATGTTGAGATAGAAGGAGAGAGACAGACACCTGCAATCCTGCTTCACCACTCATGAAGCTTTCCCCTTGCACGTAGGGACCAGGATCTTGAATCTGGGTCCTTGTGCACTGTAACGTGTGCGCTTAGTCAGGTACACAACTGTCTGGTCCCACCCTACCCATCCTGCCCCCTCCGTCCATGTTCTTAGTTCTTAGTGAAAGATCTCTAAGAGTATTTTACAGACACATAGTTCGCGTGCGCATGTGTGTGTGTGTGTGTGTGCGTGTGCGTGTGCGCGTGTGCATGTGAGAAGTTACACACATGAATCAACAATGGTATGGTAAACCATGATCTTTCCAACAAAATGATTTGGGGGAAAATACCAAAGTCCATAAAGCTGTGTGGATATGCTCCCATAGAAGACAAAGATGTTTTGGTGTACAAGAAAAGTCTGAGAAGTAAAAGTACTTACATTAGAAATAACTAATGCATTAAAGCCTTCAGTGCTACTGCAATAATTTTTAATGTACAGGTAAGCTGTTATTTATTTATATATGTAAGATTTTACACATGAAATTTTATTTCTACAATTTAATTTTTCCTTTATTACTTATATATTCTTTATTTTTAAACATTTTAAAAGTATTTACTTTTGAAATTAAAACTCCCTTAAGAGTTATTATTTTATTATTTATTTATTTACTTTTTTACTAGATCACTGCTCAGCTCTGGCTTAGGGTGGTGTATGCAGAGGAGTGGTCGGGACGTTGGGGGAGTTGAACCTGGAATCCCAGAGCCTTAGGCATGAGAGTCTTTTTTGCTTAACCATCACTACTATGTTATCTCCTTCACCTTCTTCAGAGTTATTTTAAACGAATGGGGTTAAGTGTTTACAATACAGTTGCAGACTCCAGGATATAGCCTGTCACCTCCACACAACACATAGCTTGCAATGTGTTCTTATATAATAGCCAAGCATGATTTTCCCAATGGGCCCAGTGTCCACTTTCCTTCTTCTCTTTATCCCTCAATCCAGAGTTCTGGACATAGTCACGGATTAATGTTGAATTTGTAGTAGTGCCGTGTCAAGGCAGGGAAGCATCCTGTAATAGGAAACAACTTCTCTTTTGCTCTTGAGTTTCTGTATGTGCAGATTTAGAAATAGTGAGTGTGCAATAGAGTGAATCTTGACATTGTGAGATAGCTCTTAACATGACTCTGGCGGTGTGAGAATATTTTGTGCTATTTTGTTTTTAGTTCATCTCCTGCGATGTCTAGATATAATATATCAACATAATGGTTTATTTCTGAATAAAAATATTATTTTCATTTTTTTTGCATTTACAATTGCTATTGCCTTTCTATTTTGATGCCATCAGTACTATGAAAAGAACAGGAAGTATATGAAAATCTTAATTATGACAACAGACTTAGTGACTTTGTTGAAATTAAGACAAGAACATAAACTTCATATAGCAACTCCAGCAGAGTGGAGGATTTTTAAAAACTTTTATTTGCACATCCCCAACCCATCCATAGAACTTGAAGTCTTTCAAAATAATAATTGGATTCAGTCATCTCATGAATTGTTTGCCCAAGTTCAGTCACTTAAAACCATCATTTCCTTTATTTAAAATTGCATATTATGAAGTTCTTTATTTGAGTAAGATTAAGCATTTTGCTTAACAACCTAGTAGTTTGATGTATCGTTTTCAAATATCTAATCGCATACATTTGAACTTCCTGTGCTATATCTTATCCAAAGCCTCAGAAACGCAGACAGCCCTTAGCCGCCTCTGTCAGAACATCTCTTCCTTTCACTTGTTACTGGTTCTTTGGGTGTGTTGAGGGAGCGCTCAGGGATAGGAGCTCCCAAGGATTATTTTTCTAAGTTCACACAGTTGGAACAGGGACATGCTTATAACATAGAGATTTGCACACAAAAAGTGGATTTTAACTGGTGGAGGGCTACGTTTGCACTACAGAAAGAGGGAGGAGCCAGTGAAAGTGCCGGGGTGATATGACTGAAGGGATATGACTGGGGCACAGAAGGGTGGAAAGGGGTCTTTCTGGTTCCCTGCTTTTCTCACTCTATTTTGGGTCCAGAGGCCCTTGAGACATGCTTTTCCCAAGTCTCTTGTCTCTCTCTTGTTCCCCCAAGTCTCTTCTCTGTTCCTTAAAATCTATACTTTGCACAACTAAATAAGGGATCCAGAAATCACACCCTTGAACTTGTGTCTTGTGGAAATTCCTTTTCATAGGAACTACCTCAAGTGTGACCACATTGGGTCCCCCAAAACAGGTGATATTCATGCACATGTCATCAAACCATCAATTTGTTCTCCAGCCTACATTTGTTTACTTTTCTATATATATATATATATTTAAATATTTATTTTATTTATTCCCTTTTGTTGCCCTTGTTGTTTTGTTGTTGTAGTTATTATTGTTGTTGTCGTTGTTGGGTAGGACTGAGAGAAATGGAGAGAGGAGGGGAAGACAGAGGGGGAGAGACAGACAGACACCTGCAGACCTGCTTCACCGCCTGTGAAGTGACTCCCCTGCAGGTGGGGAGCCGGGGGTTCGAACCGGGATCCTTTGCCGGTCCTTGTGCTTTGGGCCACATGAGCTTAACCCGCTGCGCTACCGCCCGACTCCCTTGTTTACTTTTCTTACCCGGATTTTTCTCTTGAGTGTCAGACTTGTTTGTTCGAATGTTTAAGTCGGACGCTCCACCCTGGATGTACTTCATCAATGAGCAGATGGACTCTCGTTGAAATTCTCTCCAAAAATATTCCTCCTCAGGTGTCGGACGGTGGCGCAGTGGGTTAAGCGCATGTGGCGCCACATGCACAAAGCGCAGGGACCGGCGTAAGGATCCCGGTTCGAGCCCCCGGCTCCCCACCTGCAGGGGAGGCGCTTCACAGGTGGTGAAGCGGGTCTGCAGGTGTCTATCTTTCTCTCCCCCTCTCTGTCTTCCCCTCTTCTCTCCATTTCTCTCTGTCCTATCCAACAACGAATAGCGTCAACAATGGCAATGATGATAGCCACAGCTAGGCTACAACAACAAGGGCAATAAAAGGGGGAAAAAAATGGAAAATGGCCTCCAGGAGCGGTGGATTCATGGTGCAGGCACCGAGCCCAGCAATAACCCTGGAGGGAGAAAAAAAAAAAAATTCCTCCTCACACTTGTGACTTATCTCCTTGCCCTCATCCCTTACCTTGCCTTCACCTCTATGCCGCACTCAGCACTATTTAATGCTGACCCTGCCTACCTGTTGTCTCTCACCCAACCTCTTTTCCCCAGGACCTTTGTGAACTCATTTTGATTTCATTCATGTTTATTTTTCTACTAGTCTTTCTGACTCTGGGCTTGGCCCTTCCAGCAAAAGTCTGGTCAGTGTAAGCACCACATCCTAATGTCTCATCAAGGCTTTTCAGATTCCAACTCCTTTGTGAATCAGGTTACTTTGTGCGTGGACTAGCCCCGGCCTCCTGCCTCTCCAGTCACATCTTGAAGCACTTTTCCCCTTGCTTTAATCATGTCAGTCTTTGATTTTTGTTTTGGCTTCTGCCATTTCCCCTTCTACCTCAGTGCCTTTGTACTTGCAGGGTCCCTTTGTCTAGAACATTTTGTCTTGTTCTACTCCTCCTCGTCTTCACTACATGTCAGTGAACATATGACAAATATCTTTCTCTACCATGGATAGTCTATATGTAGATAGTCCATATGGACAGGTTCGATGTGTTTTTCCTATCCCAGTTTAATCTGGTCCATTAATCTCTGGTTCATTATCTGTTTGTTGAATGAATTAAAGGCCTAGTGAAACTACATGGGCTAAACTAACTAGATTAGGTGCTGAATGAATTGAAAATAAAGTTTGTCCATGATATAAAGTATCTGAATAGTTGTTGAACGGATGCCAAATAAGAGAGTGTAGCTGTTCAGAGGTCAAGTAACTTGTGCCTTTAATTCACTGAGACTAACCAAGTGTAGTCTCTGTTCATGAACTTAATAAATGGATTAAATGGACCTGGAAAAAAAACTCACCCAGTTCCCCTCTGCCTGCATATGAATGAGAATCCCTTTCCTATAAGTACTGTATGAGTCTGAGGGGGACGGGAAGGAGTGGTGTGTGATCTGGCTATGACACAAAGGGACTTTGTATCCGATAGTGTAGGGTAAATCTAAATTACTAAGTCAACACACCTCTGAAATGAGGATAAAGATAAGCGACACTACCCAAAATGGGAATATAGGACCATGGGCAGAAGGGAGAAATTGTTAAAACAGGTATTGAGTCTTACTGGTTTGCTATGACACACCATGTCTGAGATCTGTGCTTTAACAATTTCTTCAAGGATCCAGTGAAATAGCTCTCTCTCTTGGACACTGTCCTGCTTTGCCAGGTGTGTGAGCTGGATTTGAGCCTGGGCTCCACCACTCTGGAGGAAGCTTTGATCCCATGGAGTTAGTCTCTCTCTCTCTCTCTCTCTCTCTCTCTCTCTCCCCCTCTGCTCTCTTTCTCTCCGTCCCTCTCTACCTCCCTCCGTCTCTCCTTTTTCTCTGCTTCTTTGTTTCTGTAGAAAACACCAATAGTAACAGCTACCCGTCTGTATACTGATATCTACAACCTATCTTCAGGGATTGGAGAAGTGACTCAGTGGTAGAGTGAGTGCCTTCTATGAGTGAGGTCCTGAGTTCAGACCATGACACTGCACAAGAAAGACAAAAGAGGAGCTGGGCTGGCGGCGGCACACCTGGGTAAGGGCACACATTATAGCGCACACATGACAGTGTGCAAGGACCCAGGTTCAAGCCTTGCATCCCAACCACAGGGGGAAAACTTCATGCGTGGTGAAGCAGGAATGCTGGTCTCTCTCTCTCTCTCTCTTCCTGCCTCTATCTCCTCCTCGACTTTCAATTTATCTCTCTATCCAATAATAAATTAAAAAAAGACTAAAAAAAAGACAAAAGCAAGCAAAGAAACAAACACCCAAAACAAGCAGAATCCCGTGGGTCTTAGAGGATTAGTTTGCAAGGGTCCTCTCTCTCTCTATCATAAATTTGTTTTTTAATATTTATTTATTCCCTTTTATTGCCCTTGTTGTTTTATTGTTGTAGTTATTGATGTCGTTATTGTTAGACAGAGAGAAATGAAGAGAGAGGGAAAGACAGAGAGGTAGAGAGAGAGACACCTGCAGACCTGCTTCACCGCTTGTGAAGCTACTCCCCTGGAGGTGGGGAGCCAGGGGCTTGAACCTGGATCCTTACGCAGATCCTTGTGCTTTTGTGCCACCTGCACTTAACCCACTGCACTACCGCCCGACTCCCCTCTATCATAAAATTAAAAAAAAAGAATTCAGATAGAGAGGTGGAAACTTGAGTTTTTACTTTTGAAACAATATTGAAAACATCTTCAAAATTGTCAACCAGTTCATTGAACCAAATTCCTTAAGTATGTTCCGACCTCAAGTCAAAGAAGATCACTAATTCCATGTGGTTCACACAATAAATAAACGTGTTATTTTACACTATCAGAGAGTCTACATCGCTGCCCTGAGGTTGTGTGGCACCTGGAGCGTTGGTCTTGCAAGCGTGAGATTGGAGTTCCAGACCTAGCTCTGCATCTAGAGTGGTACTCTCATTCTTGCCCTCATTTCTCTCTCACTGATAAGTAAAATGTAAATGAAAGAGAGAGAGAGAGAGAGAGAGAGAGGGAGAGAGAGAGAGAGAGAAATCTAGAGATAAGGAAACTCCAGTGCTGGATATTCAGTAACACAATACTGGTATTGAGAATTCAGGGTCCTTTTTTAATTTAATAATTTTCCCTCCATAATTGCCCTTTTTTCCCCCCATTTTATTGGACAGGACTGAGAGAAATTGAGAGGAGGAGGGGAGATAAAGAGAGTGAGAGAATAAAGCAATTATGATAGGGATAGCCCCAATCTCCAAAGCAAGGATGGGGTTATCCTGTTCTGCCACTCAGAAAAGACTGGTCCTGAAATGAGTTCAGCCTGCAGCGTGTCTCAGATGTGACCATGAGCTATAAGCTCAGGCCAATAGGGACTAAGAGGTTACACAGGCCCTGGTGCTAAATATATGTATGGGCCCTGGAGCAGGTGGGTGGAGGTAAACAGTTAATTTTAGACACAGATTTTTTTTCAAGAATGGAAGCTACTCCCTGCCCTAATTCAACTTTCTAGCCCTATTCCTCTACTCTGACACCATTCTCTCAAGACAATATTCTTTTTTTTTGAGTAGACAGAAATTGTTTTTATTCCAATATGATTGTCAACTAAAAGAATGGAAATAAAACAAGTTCAGATACTCAGCTTTACTGAAAGAAATGGAGGTATTAACTTAAATTTTTTTTTATTTACAAAAAGGAAACATTGACAAAACTATAGGATAAGAGGTGTACAACTCCACACAATTCCCACCACCAGAACTCTGTATCCCACCCTCTCCCCTGATAGCTTTCCTATTCTTTTATTATTATTTATTTATTTATTTTTAACCTGCGCACTGTTCAGCTCTGGCTTACGGTGGTGTGGGGATTGAACCTGTGACTTTGGAGCCTCAGGCATGAGAGTCTGTTTGCATAACCATTACGCTATATACTCTCTGCCCAGCTTTCCTATTCTTTATCCCTCTGGGAGTATGGTCCCAGGGTCATTGTGGGATGTAAAAGGTGGAAGGCCTGGCTTCTGTAATTGCTTCCCTGCTGAACACGGGTGTTGACAGGTCTATCCATACTCCCAGCCTGTCTCTCTCTTTCCCTAGTGGGGCAGGGCTCTGGGGAAGCGGAGCTCCAGGACACATTGGGGGGTTGTCTGTCCAGGGAAGTCTGGTCGGCATCATTCTAGCATCTGGAACCTGGTGGCTGAAAAAAGAGTTAACATACAAAGCCAAACAAGTTGTTGAACAATCATGGACCTAAAGGATGGAATAGTGCAGATGAAGAGTTGGGGGGTCCTCCATTTTTTAGATAGCTAGTAGTCATATTTTAGTTATATTCCAAAGGGCCGGTGACTATACTAGTTTTTTTTTCCCCCTGAGCCTGAAATCTGATATGCAGGTGGATCCAAGCTACTATCTGGGGAGATGATGTCATGGCTGGAAAAGGAACAGAAAGCTGGATCAGGGAAGAGAGTTTTATATGGGAAAGGGGTATAAATATTGTTGACTGTAAACCCCATCTATTTGATTTGGTTTGGGGCCCATATTCAGCTTAAGAGCCTATGTAACCTCTCCATCCTTGTAGATCTGAGCTCACATTCTGTGGCCAGCTATAGACCAATTTCTCTCCTCTCTGTGTGTTACAAACTCCTTGAGAGGCTGCTTCTGTCACGTATTTCTCCTCTTACAGAAAAATACCTATCACCTGCCCAAGCTGGTTTCTGCCCAGGAAGATCTACCTGCGAACAAGCCCTGGCCCTCTCAACTTACATTGAAAATGGATTCCAGAAAAATTTAAAGACGGGTGCTGTCTTTGTTGATCTCACAGCAGCCTATGACACGGTCTGGCACCGTGGTCTCCTAGTCAAGATCTCAAGATGCCTGCCTACATGGGTGGCCAACACTATATCGTTTCTTCTCCAAAATAGAAGATTCCGGGTGCATCTGGGTGACAAGTCTAGCAGATGGAGACTTGTCTCAAGTGGCCTCCCCCAGGGCTCTGTTCTGGCTCCTACACTATTTAATATTTACATCAATGACCTCCCAGAAACTTCTTCAAGGAAGTTCATCTACGCCGATGACATCTGCTGTGCAACTCAGGCATTCAAGTTCGACATCCTCGAGGAAACACTCACGAAAGACATGTCTCTGATATCTGATTACTGTAAAAAAAAATGGCGACTAATCCCTAGCACTGCAAAAACGGTATCATCTGTTTTCCATCTACACCATGCCTCGGCCTCGCGTGAGCTTAATGTGCAGCTTGACGATACGAGAATCGGGCATGAAGCCCAGCCAGTCTATCTTGGCGTTACTCTCGATCGCACCCTGTCATTTCACGAACATCTCATAAAAACTGCAGTAAAGGTGGGCGCGAGGAATAGCATCATTGCAAGACTGGCCAGCTCCTCATGGGGCACGAGCGCTTCCACACTGCGATCATCCTCTCTGGCATTATGCTATTCCACTGCAGAATACTGTGCCCCAGTATGGTTCCGTAGCCCCCATGTCCACTTGGTCCTTTCCAAATTATATTCCTCCATGAGGATCATTTCTGGAACCATCCGTTCCACCCCGGTTCCATGGCTGCCAGTTCTTAGCAACATCACCCCGCCAGATATTCGTCAGGATGCGGCATCATCTAAGTTCATTTCCCACGTCTACGCTCGACCGGACCTGCCAATATATGCGGATATCTTCGTCCACCCTGTCCAATGCTTGACATCTCATCACCCAATCTGGTCCCCTACACCTACACTGAACTTCTCTGTTCCAGTCTCTTGGAAACAGAGTTGGCAGTCAGCTGAGGTAAAGAACAAACACCTCATCACAGACCCCTGCAAGCGTCAACCCGGCTTTGACCTAGCACGTTATGATTGGGCCCTCCTCAGTCGCTATCGAACAGGCCATGGCAGGTGCGCCGCTATGTTCCATCGTTGGGGAGCCAGAGACGACTGGAACTGCCCCTGCGGCTCCAGACAGACTATGACCCACATAGTCAACGACTGCCACCTCTCCAGATTCAAAGGAGGTCTCGAAACTTGACATCAGGCTCAACCTGACGCTGTTGACTGGCTACGGAAGAAGGGCAAACGCTAGAAGAAGATTCTGTGGCCATAACTAGGAATGTTCCAAGCTGCCCCAATATCAGGACTCATCTTCCTCAGGTGTAGCATAGAGTATGTTGTCCAGCCTCCTGTTAGAGGATGGAACATTCTCTACCATTGTTGATCCAAGTTGAGGGCAAGGCCCTATGGGGGCCCACAAAGGGTCTATTTTGTTGTTCCTGATGGAGATGACCGGTAACAATGGAGAGAGAGGTTTATTTGAGGTCTAGGCCCATCATTCAGACAATATTCTTATTCAACCTCAGGCTAGCTACCAAACTCAAGCAAAACTACCATAGTTGTATGCCCCCAGGAACATGCCTAAAATGGTTTTCCTAGCTTTCTTCTACCCTAAGATCCCTAATCTCATCTGCTTTGGTCCTACTTTTTGATTCCTGTTCATTAACCATCTTGTCTCAAGTTATGTCATGTCACCTTCCAGACACCAAGTTACAGATACTACCATGACTCCATCCTGACTTCTCTGGGCAGATGACCTCACCAATGGGTCCTGGAGCCTCGCATCTCCAGAGCTCTGGTCCACTAGGGACATATATAAACAGGCTGGGGGTGTGGATCAACCTGTCAACACCCATGCTCAGCGGAGAAGCAATTACAGAAGCCAGAATTCCTATCTTCTGCTCCCCATAAACAACCTTGATCCTTATCCCCAGCTGGGGAGAAGTGATAGGATGAAGAAAATAAGAGGATTCTGTGCTCCAGCTCCATCAGTGCCCAGAGAGAGAGAAAGAAAAGGAGAGGGACATATGGAGGTAGGAATGGTTCCATGAGTGGCTTAGAGGGGAAGAAAGGATTGAATCAGAAAAATAAAGTGCAACTGTATATAAATGTGGTCAGATAGTAGAGAAGATGGTTGGCCCATGCCTACAACATTAGGGGTACTGTGGTAGATTGCAGTGGGGAGACTGAAGATTCAGAACTCCGGTGGTGGGAATGGTGTGAATTCAAACCCCTGTCAACATGTAAATCTCTAATACAAAAATAAATAAATAAATGAATTAAAAAAAGAGAGAGGTCAAGAGAAACAGAAACACCTGCAGACCTGCTTCACCACTTGTGAAGTGTCCCCCCTGCAGGTGGGGGGCCAGGGGTTCAAACCCTGGCTCCTTCAGCAGATTCTTGTGCTTCATACTATGTGCGATTAACCTGGTATGCCACCCCCCAGCTCCCTGATTTTTTTTTTCCCTTCCAGGGTTATCAATGGGACTCAGTGTCTGCACTGCAAATCCACTGCTCCTGGAGGCCATCTTTTTCCCACTGTTGTTGTTGCTGCTGCTATTGTTGTTGTTGGATAGGACAGAAAGAAATGGAGAGAGGAGGGGAAGCCAGAGAGTGGAAGAGAAAGACAGACACCTGCAGACCTGCTTCACTGATTGTGAGATAACCCCCTGCAGGTGGAGAGCCAGGGGCTTGAACCAGGATCTTTGAGCGGGTCCTTGTGCTTAGTGCCATGTGTGCTTAACCCAGTGCGCTACTGCCCCCACCCATCTAAATTATTGATTTAACAATGGTTTAGAAGATCATAAGATTATAATGATATAGTTTCACACCAGCAAAGTTCTGGTGTGAATAACCTTCCGGGCAAATAACCGCCATAGTTCTCAGTCTTAGAGTTTGATCACTTTTTTCTTTCTTTTTTTAAAAATTTTTAAAAATTTATTTTAAAAAGGAGACATTAACAAAACTATAGGATAAGAGGGGTACAACTCCACACAATTCTCACCACCAGAACTCCGTATCCCATCCCCTCCCCTGATAGCTTTCCTATTCTTTATCCCTCTGGGAGTATGGACCCAGGGTCATTGTGGGATGCAGAAGGAGGAAGGTCTGGCTTCTGTAATTGCTTCCCCGCTGATCATGGGTGTTTACTGGTCACTTTTTTCTTTCTTTTTGCAAGTTCAATTGTTTAAATGACCTATATTCCACATATG
The DNA here is from genome assembly GCF_950295315.1 of Erinaceus europaeus. Lineage (NCBI taxonomy): Eukaryota > Metazoa > Chordata > Mammalia > Eulipotyphla > Erinaceidae > Erinaceus > Erinaceus europaeus. The sequence continues at coordinate 5,446,214 of NC_080171.1, forward strand.
AGCAAAACCATCCAGTAATTTTCTTTCACTTTCTCACTTAATATCTTGATTTCCTGTTGGCTGCCGCTGTTGTACATGTCACAGTAAAGCGTGACAAAACCAGAGGGGAAAATGAGAAATTACCTTTTCCATGGTATTCCTTTCCTTTCTTTCTTTCTTTTTTTTTTTTTCAAATTGCTATCAGGGTTATCACTGGGACTTGAGCTCTGCACAATGAATCCACCTCTCCTAAAATCCATACTTTTTGTTGACAGAAATTAAGAGGGGAGGATGAGAGCAAGAGAGAAGGAGAGAGAGACGGAGAGAGAGAGAGAGAGAGAGAGAGAGAGAGAGAGAGAGAGAGAGAGAACATTGCTCTCCACTCCTGAAGCTCCCCTCCTGCAAGTGGGGGCCAGGAGCTTGAACCCAGGTCCTTGTGTGTGGTGATATGTGTGCTCAACTGGATGCCCCTGCCTGATGCCAAGTCTTTCTTTTTAATGGACTTTCCCCTAATCCTGCAGCAGATCGATCCTCATAACTCACTGGCTTATGTCACATTCATGTTGCCATCTGAACCAATTACCGGCAAGACCCATGCTGGGTCTGGAAGCTGAGGGCATGCCTAGGCTATCAACAGAATTTGCCTTCCCCCCAGGTGACCTCCCTCATGGACTACACCAAAATCCTCCCCATTTCTTCAAATTCCAGCTGCACATGGGGAGAAGAGTTAGACTTTAAAGGAACTATCATGTGAGTCCGTGGGCTCATCTCTGTGGGTTGGGTGTGAGTTCTAGAAGAGCCCAGAGAGTAGTCCAGGGGTGCTGGAGATTAATTGCATAATGCATAAGAATGATTAAATTTAACGACTATGTCTTCTCCCCTCCTCTTACAAAGAGCAGCCTAGGTGGGGGATGCCAATTGCATTAGTCTGTTCCAGCGTCTAGGCCAGTAGTATTTGCAGTTATGTGGCCCTGGAGTCACATTTTCTGTCACCATTAACTAGAGGAGTCACATGAGCCTAGTATAACAGAATATTCTAATACAGATGCAAAGCCTTGCAGGAGAAGGACTCAACCTCAGCCAGTTTGTTTTTTGCCTGAGAATGTAATTGCCTTAGACAAAGGTCCAAGCTTGGTTTTCTATCCAGAAGGGAAGAAACTGGTCAAACCAGTTTGTTTCTAATCCTTTGTTTTCCCTCCACCATCTTGTCACTTGGAAAACTATTTAGACCACCATGCAGACAGAATTACATGAAAAAAAGTCCAGTCAAGTCAGATGTCACATAGAAGCTTTATTCAGTCCTAAATATGATTTATTACTTTTTTCCGGTAAGACGTGATATTGCACACACATTTTTTTTTTTTGATACCACACTCTTGTCAGATAAATGGATCATTCTGAGGATGGAAAACTAAAAGAAGAGATTTCTCTGTTTCAGAGGAGTACATGTGTTGGGAGGAAGAGGAAGAAGTAGGCAAGTAAACCAATCTAATGCAATAAACTGAATATTGTTTTTCCTCCAAATTCATACATTTAAATCTAGGTTCCACTGCTCTGAAATTAGGAACTGGGACCTTTAGGGTGGTTAGTGCCCTTTAAAGACTCCAGAGTGAGCTGGTTTGCTCCTTCTACCACGTAAAGCACAGTGAGATGGTGCAGCCAGAAGAGGCAGAGGGCAGCCACCAGACAGTCTATGTTGGTGTCTTGATCTCTAGAACTGTGAGAGATACATTTCTGCTCTTTTTAATTCCTCCCTCATGGCTTTTTTGTTTGTTTGTTTGTTTGTTTTATTTTTCTTTTGGTAGCTGGATATATGAAGAGACCCATTTAATGTCATTGTGATGTGCTATGATAGTTATAGTTTCTGACTGTCTCCATCTACTCCAAGACTTCACCCCGAGGCTCTTTTCTCTCCCTTCCTGACCGAACGCGTCCCCACCTGGACTGGTTCAGCATCCTTGGCTTCTCTGGGTTTTCTGTAAGAGCTGTAGGACTTATCCAACTGGATATCAGTTAAAATACTATTACAAAAATCTGATACCAAAATAATAAATTTGGAGGATTTTTTTCATTGAATTGATTTGCTTCTTCAAATCAAGCAAGGGTTTGATTTCATCCAGACCTTGTCTTACCCAGGACTTCATGTGCTAGCCAAACTCCTTACTATTTTTTTTTTTAATTTCTATTATTTAAGAGTGACGAAGGACTTAAAGAGTACTCAGGGTAGATCTGGAGTACAATGCAATAGAACAAGTTTTTTATTGAGTCCCACCAGGTGGCTGGCACAAGGGCCTTGAGCTCTGGGCTTACCATATAATTAGAGTTACCAGATCAACACACAAGCCAGCCCCCAGTGCAGAGGGAGACAGAGGGCTGGAACTTAATGAGAGGCAGATGTCAACGGGGAGCAGATGTTTGCAGCTCTTCAGTTATATCAAATTAATCATCTCCTGACTTCAAGGTGCTTCTTGGAGTCCAGGAAATTTCCCTGTAATAAATTGCTCCTGGGATTGATTTTTAAAGTGAGAATGTATATGCCACTGTCTTGAATGCTTTAAAACACTTGTACCTAGGAGCAGAAGTTTCTTTCTTTCTTTAAGAAGTACAAATTCAAGTGGAGATTCAAAGACCAGATTTAAATAGCTCCCCCCTCTTCTCTTTCTTTCTCTGTCTTTCTGTCTCTCTGTCCCTTTTTCTCTCACACACAATTTTATTTTCTTTTGATTTTATTTTCTTGGGAGATTAATGTTTTACAGTAAATACAGTGGTTGGTACACACACTGCCTTTTTATTAATATGTTATTTGTTGTCACTGCTACCTTTTAATCTGTTTAGCAAATACTTTAATAAATACACTATGCAATGAAGTGATAGAGATATGAAATAGACAGTGACCTCCTGATCACATAATCTTAAATTATAATGTAAATACCTCTAAAATTACCAATGTGTTAGATGGTATGGTTCTTGAAGAGATAGCACAGGAATTTGACTTAAGTCTGAGAGATCAGTGAAAGACATCTTTCTTTCTTCCTTCATTTCCTTCTGTCAACTTTTAAAATAAACTTGACCATTTTATTTACAGAAATAGAGTCTTCAGAGCACTGCTCAGCTCTGGCTTATGGTGGTGCTGAGGACTGAACCTGGGGCCTCAGAACCTCAGCCATGAGAGTCATTTACACAACTATTATGTTGTCTCCCTAGCCTTTTCCCTGACATTTCTTTTTTTTTTTTCTTTCTTTCCACCTCCCCTTCCTTTCTGTGTTTTCCTTTCCAAAGTAGTTATTGAAATCTTATCAGGGACCTAAAGCCTGAACCGGGTCCGAGAAGGAGCTGATGTTCCTATTGTGATGAACAGAAGTCTGTTCCCGTTTAAGTCTCCAGAAACAGTTTACAGTGAGTCGAAATTTACAATGAAGGTGTTCTATTGGAGGTAGGTACAAGAGCTTAGGTAGAGACTCTGCAAGTGCTCAGAGTGGAGTACTGAACTGGGGCAAGTGTCTGACCAGAGAAAAATAGTTCTTGAAGGGTTTTATCTTCAGGCATCAGTGTAGGTGCAAGAAAATCTTTCATGTCTGAAAACATGAAAGGAAATATGACAAGAATGTCACAGTCTGGAAAAGACAAGACTTTCCGTGTGAATAAGGTGAAAGACATGAACTGGATGATCCAGGAGTTAGTGTGGCTGGAAGTTTGGATGGGATCCAGATAAAAGAGAAAATATATAGAATTTTTTTTTGAATGTGGTATTTTGCATGCAAGATATTCCTACTCCTGGACCAATTTTTCCATTTAAGTATATATATATACTTAAATGGAAAAATTTTATATATATATATATATATATATATATATATATATATATATATATATAGAGAGAGAGAGAGAGAGAGAGAGAGAGAATGAGAGAGGAGAGAGAGAGAGAGAGAGAGCCATCATAGCATTGCTCCGTAATCTGTGGCATTTCCCTGGCATTATGCTGTTTGCTGTTCCCATATATAGTTCCAAGATTCAAATCCATGTCCCAGAACAATTCAGTTTTAGTTGTTTTTTTCTTTCTTTCGGTCCTGAGTGCAGTGGGGGCATCAGAGACATGAAAAAAGGAGTCACACAACCCAACTTCCCAACTTGCCACTCAGCAAGGTCTTCTCAGACAGAAGTGTGGTCCTCTGTTCGCTCCTAGGAAATGAAGACGTCATGTGTGTCCTCAGCTTTGATTTTTCTGAAACATTCTTTCAGGATGTGCAGTCCCAAAGGTACCTGGTCAGTCTGGTGGTGGTTTCTGGTGTCTCAGCAGAATGAGATCTCAGTGTGGCTGCAAGACTCCCTCCTGAAGCTTCCCATTTTACGAGACCTTCTACTGGAGATTAGTAAACACCATTGGTGCGACTTCTTCTTTTTTAATTTTTTAATCTTTATTTGCTTATTTATTGGATAGAGACAGCCAGAAATTGAGAGGGAAGGAGATAATAGAAAGGGAGAGAGACAGAGAGAGGCACCTGCAGCCCTGCTTCACCATTTGCAAAGCTTTCCCCTTGCAGGTGGGGACTGGGGGCTTGAACCCTGTAACATGTGTACTCAACCAGCCAGCCCGGTGGACCTTCTTAATCACGGACAATTTCTCATCACTGTAATGACAAGCATTTCATTTTGTTTTAAATGATGTTGCCTTTCAAGGTACTGGGAAACAGAATAGAGACAGAAATAAAATAAAAATAAAATAAGCCTATATCAAATGGAAGGTCAGTAAACATTTCTTTTTTACTTTTTTTAAATTTTCATTTATTAGATAGAAACTGAGAAGGGAGGGGGTGATAGAGAGGGAAAGAGACTAAGAGACACCTTCAGCTTCACCTCTTGTCAAGCTGTCCCCCCTACAGGTGGGGACCAGGGCCTTGAACCCGGGTCCTTTTGCATGTAATGAGCGCACTTAACTAGGTGCACCACCACTTGGCCCCAACATTTGTTTTTCTAGAGCAAGCACTCTCAGTGTCAGCACTATGGACGCTGGGACTGATTCTTTGTGGTGTCTTGTATTATGGGATATTCAACTGCTTCCCTGGCTTTTACCCACTGGATGTCTGAGAAAACTCCCTCCCATTTGTGACAAGCAGAACTGTTTCCAGACATTGCCAAATTACCCTGGAGGGTGGATTCCCCCCCCCCCCCACACACACACTCCTGTTGAGAATTATCCTTCCAAACTGCGTGGCAGGGAGCTTTGTAGATCTACAGAAACTCAGATGGGAGTCAACCAGGGTTTGTCCTTCAGGTCCTCCCTGTGGTGAAAGTCCCGTCAGCAGGGACTGGTGGCACCTGACACAGGGTGAATTAGTTGTTCTCTCCAAAGGCACTGCATCCCAGGGCACTCACTCCCGAGTCCCTGCTGATTATTAGACCACCCCTTTCTCTCTCTCTCTTTCTTTCTTTCCTCCTTTTTTCTTTCCTTCTTTCATTCCTTCTTTCCCTCCCTCACTCCCTCCCTTCTTTCTTTTTTCTTTCTTCCCTTCCCTCCTTCCTTCCTTCCTTCCTTCCTTTCTTTCTTTCTTTCTTTCTTTCTTTCTTTCTTTCTTTCTTTCTTTCCTTCCTTACTTCCCTCCCTCCTTTCCTTTCTTTCTTTCTTTTTTTCTCTTTCTTTCTTTTTTTCTCTTTCTTTCTTTCTTTCTTTCTTTCTTTCTTTTTTCTCTTTCTTTCTTTCTTCTTTCCTTCCTTCCCTCCCTCCTTCCTTTCCCTCTCTCTCTCTCTCTCTCTCTCTCTCTCTCTCTCTCTCTCTCTTTCTCTCTCTCTCTTTCTTTCTTTCTTATCTCCAAATGCCTCTAATGTGTGATCATGGCACAGACACTACTTTCTTTCCAATTACAGGATCAGATGGACCCTTTTCAATTTGGCTTTCCAAACTGCTTAGTCCTAGGAGACAGCTTTGCTAAAAGCATTGAATGATCTTGGAGGAAGCCAAGATGTAGAGGTGTGTGTCTGTGGCCTGCACAGTGCGGGGACGCTGTCTGGGGTTCTGTCCACCATCCAGGGCTGCCTCATCTTTCTTATTCCTGCTGGCTTTAGTTAGAGTTTGTAACAGATCCCTGTTTGATATGATGCCAGCAGCAACATTGCAGGCATTCCCCAGCAATACACAGGGCTGCCTTTCCCCAGCGAGGTTTCCTGCACTGCGGTAGAGCCCCACATATTAGATGAGGATGTTTTGCAGTTGTTTCTTTGCCTGGACATTAAGCCCCTTGAGAATGAGGACTCTGCTCTATTTCTCTTTATTTTCCGAGTGCCTATACCTTCTCTTCCACCTTAAGGATGCTAATAGGTGTCCTGGTGGGTGATTACAATGGAAACTTTCGAGAAGGCACATGAGACTTGACATATTTGACAGTGATCAATCTGGGGCTTATACTGTGGATATGAATTCAGATTTCACCTGGAACCTTCAGTTGGGAGATTGCATGCTATTTTTAACAGTGTCCCTCTTTTTTTTTTTTCTTTTCCCAACATGGTTCTTTAACAAGGTCACGTCATTATCAGTTATTTAATATTTCTAAAATTAGGACCAGTTCCACGGCTGTGGCAGCTCAGATGTTAGGATTCTTGGAGTCTTCTCACACTGGGGCTATTGGATTGGCTCTTGGTAACGTTCCCTGTTCCTTCCTTTTCTAGCTGACAGTCATTTCAAAATTCATCCAAGCTCTAACTTTTTGCTTACTTTGGTGGGGGTTTTAACCGACTTTCAGAAAAGCAGGAGTCGCCTATAAACTCAAAGTGTGTTGTTCACATTCTATACTGAATAATTTCACCAGCGAACTCAAGAAACTGCTCTGACAAGTCTGAGAATAGGCAAGGCAGAGTAAGAGGGAGTATCAGTGCTCTTAAAGTTTCTACTAGATCCAACAACAGATGAGTGGCTTAACAAGTTGTGGTATATATACACCATGGAATACTACTCAGCTATAAAAAATGGTGACTTCACCATTTTCAGCCAATCTTGGATGGACCTTGAAAAAATCATGTTGAGTGAAATAAGTCAGAAACTGAAGGATGAATATGGGATGATCTCACTCTCAGGCAGAAGTTGAAAAACAAGATCAGAAAAAACACACACACACACACACAAGTAGAACCTGAAATGGAATTGGCGTATTGCACCAGAGTAAAAGACTCTGGGGTGGGGGTGGGTGGGTGGGGAGAATACAGGTCCAAGAAGGATGACAGAGAACCTAGTGGGGGTTGTATTATTATATGGGAAACTGGGGAATGTTATGCATGTACAAACTATTGTATTTACTGTTGAATGTAAAACATTAATTCCCCAATAAAGAAATTAAAAAAAAAGTTTCTACTAGAGCTCTGGGGACCATTAAAAGGAAGTAAGAACAAGTAAGACAAAAGAGAAGGAAAGATGCAAACATCCATTTGGCAAAAAAAAAAAAATGTTTATCATGACGCCAACCTGACTTCCCTGGGCAAACCATCTCACCCATGAGTCCTGGAGCCTCCCCTCCCCAGGGTCCTGCCCCACTAGGGAAAGAGAGAGACAGGCTGGGAGTGTGGATCCACCTGCCAACACCCATGTCCAGCACAGAGGCAATGACAGAAGCCAGACCTCTCACCTTCTGCTCCCCATAAAGATCTTTGGTCCATACTCCCAGAGGGATCAAGAATAGAGAAGTTTTGGGATCGGGTGCTGGTGTACCTGGTTAAGTGCACATGTTACCGTGCTCAAGGACCCGGGTTTGAGCCTCCGGTCCCCACCTACAGAGAGAAAGCTTTGCAAATGGTGAAGCAGTGCTGTAGGTGTTTCTCGTTCTCTCTCCCTCTCTATCTCCTCTATTTGCTCTATTTCTGGCTGTCTCTATCCAATAAATAAAGACAATAAAAATTAAAAAGAAAAGAATATGGGAGTTTCCAATGGAGGGGATGGAAAATGGAACTGCATGGAATTTTACTCCTCTTATCCTATGGGTTTTGTTGATATTTTCTACTTTATAAGTAAATTAAATAAAAAAACACAACAAACAAAAAAACTGGTTCATGACCAGCAGGTTGCCCATGCCTGTGCGTAGGGACAGGAAAGGTATGACCCGTGACACAGTCTTGCCCTCTCCAAACTCACCATCCCCATCAAAAGGCACGACTGTGAGTACAGGCTGGAGTCGGAGCAAGTCTATCTAAAAGGCTTCTCTTCACTCTGCAGTGCAGAGAATTTTGATGACTATCTCAAGCCATCTTTACATCTCGCAGGTGCTGTTAGTCCCCTTTTAATTTATTTTTTTGTAAATTGCCCCCGGGGTCATTGAGGTTATCACTGAGATTTTAGGCCTGCATGATGGTTCCACCAGTCCCAGTGGCCATTCTTTCTTTTTTCCTCCCCGACTCTCTCTCCTCTTCTCTCTTTCCTTCCTCCCCTCCCTTTTCTTTCCTCCTTTCTTTCTTTCTTTCTTTCTTTCTTCCTACCTTTCCTTTCCTTCCTTTTTTTTTGTAATTTGATGGAACAGAGAGAAATTGAGAGGTGAGGGAGAGATAGAGAAGGACAGGAAAAAGAGAGAGACCTGTAGCCCTGTTTCACTGCTCATGAAGTTTCCCCTTGAAGGTAGGGACTGGAAGCTTGGACCCAAGCCTCTGAGCATAGTACCATGTGCACTCAACAGGGTGCACTATGATCCAGCCCCTTAGTACTCCATTTATTTATTTATTATTATTATTATTATTTTATTTTTTATTTATAAAAAGGAAACACTGACAAAACCCATAGGAAGTACTCTATTTTTATAGAGGAAAAAAAAACTGAGATTCTGCTTACATGCCCTGTTCAAGATTACTTCACTGACAGAGACAGAGCCAAGGCCGGAACCCAGACCATCTCACTCCGAGTCTAGTGCTGCCAGTAGCCAAAAGAGAAGGTTCTACAATCCTACCCATAACCTCCCTCCTGCACCCCACAAATCCTCAGTGATATCGAGGATCTACTGATAGAGACCCTCGGTCCTTAGCCTCTGTCTGAAGACAGTGTTGACCCCTTCTTCCACCAGACTCCACGATGGCAGGAGGACACACTAGACAGCCACAGCCCACCTTCAAGGAAAGCTTGAATGCAGGGGCAACAGGGTGACTATCAGAATGTCTTCTTCCATTTACCACAGTGGAGTCCCATTTTCAAATATCCACACAGGGCTTTGTGCCTATGAACCAGTTCCTTCTGATAGTAGTTAATAAGGCTGGCTGCAGAGGGTGAATCTTCTTTTTCACAGCATCTAGATAAGTGGGTCATAACAACATATCTGAAAATGAGGCCGTGTACCTCAGACAGAAATATACCGTTATGGTGTTGGGGGTGTGTGACTTCACCTGGTAGAGTGCATGTTACCTTGCATGAGAATCTGGGCTTAAGTCCCCAGTACTGAGTTTCAGGGAAATAAAGCTTTGAGTAGTAGAGCAGAGTTTCAGGTTCCTCCTCCTCCTCCTCCTCCTCCTCCTCCTTCTCCCTCTATCTTTTTCTATCACTCATCCTCTATTAAAAATGGCAATCAGGAATGGTGGTGTTGTGTGGGCACCAAATCCTGGCCGTGGTCCTGGTAGCAAAAGAAAGGAAGAAAACAAATGCAATGTCTATTTTCTATTTGGCAACTCCTGGAACTCAAGTATGTATTTCAGCACTCTCAGGCTACTGTTTCCCATTCATTTTATTTCACAGAGAAACAGAGAAACAGAGGGAGGGACACCACCACACCAGAGCTCCTTCCTGGTACTCTGACAGTCCCATGAGTGTTTGGGCTGGAACTCAGGTCATGTATGAGTAAGCAATCCTCTAATGTCCCCTCCCTGGTCCATTTGATTTTTCTCCTGAAAAGAAACAAGAGCTTTACTAGTCCCTAAATGATTTTGTCATATTAGGAAAAAAATGCAAAAAAAAAAAAAAAAAAAAAAAGGTTGACAACATCCACAGTTTGGATGAATCATTTAACCCAGATAACAGAAAGAAAAAGAGTACATGAACATTTTAGCATCATGTTCAGTACACAACAACACTCCGTGAATGTTGGTTTTATGTGACCTGAATGAAAAAGTGGCTAATTGCCAAGGAATCCAGTCAAGAAGGAAAGTCTTCGGGGCACAACTGTGCATCTTGACTGTGTCATGTCAATCTTCTCTCCCAAACACAAGCGAAAGTGCCTCCCTTCCTGCTTCCTGCATCCCAGTAGAAGCATACATATGTATTTAAAATTTTTTTTTATTTATAAAAAGGAAACATTGACAAAACCATAAGATAAGAGAGGTACAACTTCACACAATTTCCACCACCAGAATTCTGTATCCCATCCCCTCCCCTGATAGCTTTCCTATTCTTTATCCCTCTGGGATTATGGACCCAGGGTCATTGTGGGATGCAGAAGGTGGAAGGTCTGGCTTCTGTCATTGCTTCCCCGCTGAACATGGGCATTGACAGGTGTATCCATACTCCCAGCCTGCCTCTCTCTTTCCGTAGTGGGGCAGGGCTCTGGGGAAGCGGAGCTCCAGGACACATTGGTGGGGTTGTCAGTCCAGGAAAGTCTGGTTGGCGTCATGCTAGCACCTGGACCCTGGTGGCTGAAAAGAGAGTTAACATACAAAGCCAAATTGTTGACCAATTATGGACCTAAAGGCAGGAATAGTGCAGATGAAGAGTTGGGGGGGGGGGTCTCCGTTTTGTAGATAGCTAATAGGCATATTTTAGTTATATTCCAAAGGGCCTGTGGCTATACTAGTTTTTTTTTCTTTTTTTTTCCCCCCTGAGCCTGAAATCTGATATACAGGTGGATCCAAGCTACCATCTGGGGAGACGATGTCATGGCTGGAAAAGGAACAGAAAGCTGGATCAGGGAAGAGAGTAGCTCCCTAATATGGGAAAGGGGTATAAATATTGTTGACTGTAAACCCCATTGATTTGATGTGATCTGGGGCCCATATTCAGCTTAGGAACCTATGTGACCTCTGCATCCCTGTCGATCTGAGCTCACATGTATGCATTTGAGACAATCAGAGGTTATGGTGGGCCTTTAGATTTGATGTGTCTTCCAGCTTATGCACATACTTTTAAAGAACAGTAAGAAGAAGACATTTGAGGGATTCAGACTTGGAAGGCTTGGGTTAAAGTCCTAGTTCTCTTCCCACAAGTGAGACTGTGAGATGTTGGCTCTGTGTGAGTCTCAGATTCTTCCTCTGTACTTGGAGACAGAACACTGACAGAAGAACATGACAACTTGGGGTTTGCTGCTGAGTAGATGCTGAGAATGACTGGGAGGAGATCTCCACTCTAGGCTGTCACTGTGAATTGAGTCATTTTCTGGTCAGTGCTGAGTGAATGAGATCAGAGATCAACTTTCAGATCATGACGTTAATCACATGAGAATTAGTCCATATAAAGTGGTTTGTGTCACTGTTTAGGTACTTGACTCATTGAAGCTGGAGAGAGAGAGAGAGAGAGAGAGAGAGAGATCCCTAAAGTTGTTGGAAGTCATGGGAAGTGTGGGTTCCTAGCCTTTCTTGAATCTTTCCTGGTTATTTTGAAATCATCACTGGCTGACACTATCAGAGTAAAAAAGCTCCGATTTCACTACAAAATGTTATGATGGGAGACTATGGAACAACAGATATTATTGAAGTCAGTCAGGGCTATGCACTTGAGTGGCTGCTTGCCTATGTGTGTCAATTCATTCAATTCTCTCCTTCCTCTCCTTCCTCCTCCTCCTTTTTCTTCTCCTCCTCCTTCTTTCTTTTCTCCTCCTCCTCCTCCTTCTTTTCCTTCTCCATCTCCTCTTTCCTTTCCTCTTCCTCCTCCTTCCTTTCTTTCTCCTTCTCCTCCTCTTCCCCTTCCTCCTTCTCCCTTCAGGTGGGGAGCAGGGGGTTGAACTCACATCCTTGTGCTTGGTCACACACGTGCTCATCTGGGCGTGCTGCTACCCAGACTCTGTATGTAGATTCTTTTCTATAGTTAACTCCAAAGGGAAGATGAAGTAAATGTTCTTATCCTAATATAATCCTACTTAGTGGAGGGAAGTGAGAAAATGAAGCTCTAAGACCTTTCTTTCATAGAAGACATATAATTAAAAACTCTGTCCCAAAGACCACCATAGGACAAGATTAAAGGGTGGAGACAGAGTCCCCCCTCCCCAAAAAAATCTTCCCAATGCCCCCTGTTTTCATCTTCATAAAATTAAGTATTGGAATGGAATAAGAATATAAACACTGTTGGAATGGAATAAGAATATAAACACTGTTGGAATGGAATAAGAATATAAACACATCTATTCCAAACTACAAGTCACTTCCTCATTTCTATTTAAAATTTAGCCTTTAACTCAACTTTCCTTTTCCACAGAAACGGACTTTTTCTTTTTCCCAGGAACACTGTCTTTGTCACCCTTTTAGTTTGTATCCCTGATGGTTCTGCTCCACTTGTTCAGACTAACCTGGATAATGTATAAGCCATTAAGGGAATGCACCATCCCCTTGGGGAGACATTTATTCTCACAATCACTGATCATGGAAAGTCCTTTGCTGGGTTTGATATTAATGGCTTCTCAATCCAGGCTGGATGCGTTTTTCTCCATCGTTGGTTATTCTCAAGCCATCCTCTGCAGCTCTGTGGAAGCAAGGAGAAGGAGAAGGATAAGCTTCCATGGATCCATTTTGTGCTCTCCGTCCGGTCAGCAATGTGGATAAGGCGAGAGATGTGAATGGACGTTGGGCAATGAGTTTTATTGGCAGTTAAGCAAAGAAAACAGGAAGCACTTCTACTTCCTCCCTCCCCCCTTTTGGAACTCAGGGTGGGTCTATAAACGAATAACGTGAAAATAGAACCAGACTTGATTACTTTGAGTTCAAATCTGTTCAGAGGGGGACATTTCTCAGAGACACCATGAAAAATACTTAAGAGTTTCAAAATAGGGTGCCAGGTGGTGGTGCACCTGGCTGCACGCACGTGTTACAGTGCACAAGGACCCAGGTTCGAGCCCCAGTCCTCAGCTGCAGGGGGAAAGCCTCACAAGTGGTGAAGCAGGACTGCAAGTTTCTTTCTGTCTCTTTCCCTATCACCCTTACCTCTCAATTTCTGACTGTCTCTATCCAATAAATAAATAAATAAATATAATAATGAAAAAAGAGTTTCTAATTGTGCAAAGGGATGCCCAGGGGGAAGTGGGGCTGGGAGGAACACCCTGGCTGTCCTTTACTGACACCTTTTTGTCGGAGTCATTAATTATTAGTTTTTTGCCTTCTAGCAATAATTTCTACCTACTAGTCGGTATCATTATTATCATACATTGAATTGATTGAAAGAGACACGTCACTGAGCACCATAACCCCAGGATCTCCTGATGCTAGTCATTCCTGCATCCGACTTTGAAAGCAACCAACATGGTTCATGTCAACATTGCGCTCCTATGAGTATACTAAAGTCAAAGCCAGCCTCGTGGGGTGACCTGTGCAGTCATCGCCAAAAGTTTAAAGTCATCACCTGCTCACCACTTTTCAAGACCCGACTCCTGCATTTTTCTAGAGTTCAGTTGCACTGAGCCAGTCACCCCCAAAATAGTCTTGCATTTTTTGCTTCTAAATCTTTGCTCACGTTTTCTCCTCTAAGATGCTATCTTTTCCATCACCAACGTGTACTTTTCTTATTTATCTTTGTGCAGAACAGGGGCTTCATAGATGTGTGTTTTATTGACCCAACGTAATTTTTTTTTTCATTCAGAGAACAGAAAGGGAGCAGCACCATGATGTTCCTGCATTCCACAGCACTTTCTAGGTGGTGCTGGATGTGAAACTAGACCACAGAGGGCAAATCAAACACCCTACCTTTAGAGAAATCTTTCTGGCCTCTATCTGTGCCTTTGCGTGCTTCTTCTTTCGTGTGAGAACTATGGTGGGTATCTTTGAGAGATGAGAGAACGGGGGTACAGAACTTTAGGAGTGGCCATGCTGTGGAACTAAACACTGTAGTATTCAATCTTGTAATGTACTATTAATCTCTCTCACACACACACAGACACACACACAGACACATACACACACACACACGCACATGCACACAGACACATACACACACACACACACACACACACACACACACACACACAGCCCAACCTTAAAAACAGCTTCTTCTTTTATCCACTCTTTAACATCATATAATCATACGTCTGCCTGCTTTCTCTCTCAATTAGATAGTTATTAAAGGGTGGTGGTAAGCCTTATATATCTTTACACTTTCTACAATACTTAGTAGTTCCTTGTTCAAAATATACCTTCAGTAAACATACTTACAGAATCAAAATGTAAATAGTGATAGAATCAGCATTTTGTGTGGTCTTTGGATTACATCATACTCTGAAATACAGTCAATGGAAACTTTTTGGAAAACCAACTAGAGCTCTTGGAGTATTGAGAATTTAAGATCGTTTTAGTCTCACCAAGACCAGAGCTTTCTGCAGTTTTCTTAATCCTTTGCTCATTTTCATTTCCTTAACTCCCTACTTCTTTACAGTCTCATAAATATAGCATGTTATATAGAAATAAAAGTGTGAGCTATTAGCATTTAAGGATAAGTAGCGATTAAATTCCTTCTGTCTAACTCTGCCAGACTGTCTCCACTATTCAAACAGTAGATAAATAAAGACCACTCTTTGTGATCAGTAAAAGCAAAGCCATGCAGTGGGTCTCTCTAGACAAAACCATTATTGGAACAAGTCAGCAGTCTCCTAAAAACATCATCATTTTTGCTGCTGTTGAATGAACATTCATATAGATAATTTTTTAAAGAGCTGACCTCTTCATGATATTTTGAAAGAGTTTAAGGTCCCATGATGCAGTCCCAACAGTCACATATCTGCACTGTTGTATATTATATGTGAGAGCATGTTTATCTGCTGTGATGAATTTTTTGTTCTTAGAGAAAACAGAAAGTGAAAGAGGCCACAGCACCAGTTTCCTTTAGTGTGTGACAGCTAGACTCGAACCCAGGTTGCAGTATATAACAAAGCTGAATTGATTTCTCTCAAAAGTCCCAAGATCTTTGGCGGGGGGGGGGGGGCAGGAAAGAAGAAAGAAAGAGAAAGTCTCAATTAATTCCTCTTTAAAAGAAGGATCTAAACCCAAGGACAAAGAGGTTTGGTTTGGACAAACCCCCAGAAGTTGAGATGACTGTCTGAAACTCTTGAATCTGAAAATTTAGGCCGGATCAGTTGAGGACAGAAGATGCCATAACATGTTTTAGGAACCCTCACTATAGTCCAGGCTAGAAAGCGGCAGCGCCTCTACCATAATACACTTAGGTTTTGGAGACTGGAAGGATAATAGGGAAAGTTGGTTTAATTTCTAGAAGAACTGCCATTTTGTCACTGCTACCAGAGTTCTGATTATATAGCTAATTTCTGGGTCAGGGTATGACAAATAAATGTTACAAGTTAATAATGGGTAACTTTGCAACAGATCCATAGATTCATAGAATTTGAGAGCTAAAGAGACCTGGGAGACCTTCTAATCAAACCATCTTTTTAGACAGATTATAAAACAGAAGCTCAGAAAGTAAGTGTTGCTTGTCAAAGACACACAGACACACAAACAAAACAGTTGAGATTCATTCCCGAGTCCTGACTTTTAGTCAACTTGATTAGACTAAATTATCACCCAGTCAGTTCTTTTTTAAAATTTTATTTATTTATTTATTCCCTTTTGTTGCCCTTGTCATTTTATTGTTGCAGTTATTATTGCTGTCTTCATTGTTGGATAGGACAGAGAGAAATGGAGAGAAGAGGAGAAGACGGAGAGGGGGAGAGAAAGACAGACTCCTGCAGACTTGCTTCCCTGCTTGTGCTTGTGAAGTGAATCCCCTGCAGGTGGGGGGCCAGGGGCTTGAACTGGGATCCTTATGCCAGTCCTTATGCTTTGCGCCACATGCGCTTAACCCATTGCGCCACTGCCCAACTCCCGACTATAGTCATACTTTGAAGCTCCTTCTGGTTCTTTGTTGGTATCTTCTAATTCTGCTTTTAAAAACCCCTTCTGTTTCATTTGGTTTAAATCCCCCCTGCTTAACACTGCATTCTATTTACATAACCACTGTATTCTATTTACATAACCACTGCTGTCTAGTTACATAAATCACTTTTACATTTACATAAAGCACCACCTTCCCTCCAGGGCATTGGTGGTTTAGTGGTAGAATTCTCACCTGTTCCACCCCCTCTCCTTGTCACACCCTGATCCTCTCCTTGTCATACCCTGATTTTCACCAGTCACTTTTCTCTCTACCCTCTCTGCATCACATCCTGTTCACACCCTACTTGGGAAGTATATATAAAGACAACATTGTTCGTTTTAGTTAGTTGTTAGTTTAGTCTAGCTAGGTATAGATTGTGCTGCGTCCTTCATGAATAAAGAGATACTGCGTGCAGCTCAACCATGAGTCCCTGGTTGTCTGTCTCCCGTCAGTGAAGCTCAGCCCGACAGTTCTTCTTTATTGTTTTTTGTTTCTAATACTTTCAGGAGCTAACTAATCGAAGAATTTGATTATGTTTGTGGAACTCAGTTTTCTAATTTATTGATGTGATATATTCTGAAAACCTCCTTCCCTGAAATCCAGAGTTATGCACAGACGTACTAGTGAGCTTAAGTCACAGTGAGATTAATAATTAATTATAATTAATTACAACTAATTAATAATTAATAATGGTTAGGCAGAAGAAAACTTAAAACATCAGCACCATGACAAGTGCTACAAAATCCAAATGAATTGAAGTTTCCTTAGCTATGGCTCCTGTATAGGAAAAGAAGCAAGAACATTTAGCTCAGTTCTTTACCTCCAGATAAGCCACACACACACACACACACACACACACACACACACACACACACACACACTCTTTCTCTCTCTCTCTCTAAATATCACCTCTTAGTGTTTTTCAGAATGCAATAGTGTTAAATATATGAGGTAATTGATTCAGTATCTAACAAGTCTCAAGTCTGAAATTGTGCAAAGATAAGTTAATAGGAGGCCGAGCGTTAGCGCATCTGGTTAAACTCATATATCACTAGGGCCAGTGTTCAAGCCTCTGCTCCCCACCTGCAGGGGTGATGTTTTCTCTCACCATTAAAAAAAAAGGCTGCCAGCATCTAACTCTGGCTGTAAAAAAAAAAAAAATTTCAATGATCCTTAAAGTTTGAAGGTAAGTGACTGAGGTTCCAGCTCAGATCTTTCAGCAGAGAGAAAACCTTTCTTTCCCAGTCTATCATTCTCTTCACAACTACAACAGAAGGTCTGGGGAATAGCTCACCTGGTAAAGCACAAACTGGACCATGTACAAGGACCGAGGTTCAAAACCCCAGCATGGTATGCAGATGCTATGCACGCAGAAAGCTTTGCAAGTGGCAGATCATGGTATGGTGTCTGTCTTCTCTGTATCTCTCCCTCTCTGTCTTTTTGCCTGATATTGGAAGGGGAAAAAGAAACAGTCTGCATGGAGTGGTGGAGTCACGGATGAAAAAGTCCTCTGAGGGGTGGAAGAGATTAATCTGCTGGACTCATTCTAGTGCTTTTTCTGTTAGTCTTAGCCAAAAGTTTTATCAAATAGATGAACAATCCATCGCCTAGTCAAGTTGACCAATCGTGGTTTACAACACTATAAGATTTTGGAATTACACTTTTACATCTCTGCGTGTCTGTCTCATCACGCCCATCACTGAAACTCCTGTGTCCTTATACCAGAGTCTTGTACCTGCTCTCTTCCATGTTCCTTCCTATAACCTTTACTGCTGGTCTGCTTCTAATTCTGCTTTCAAAAACCCCTTCTGTTTCATTTGGTTTAATCCCCTGTGCATTCTATTTACATAACACTGTATTCTATTTACATAATCTCTGTTAACAAGCACCACCCTCCCTCCGAGGCATTGGTGGTTCAGTGGTAGAATTCTTGCCTGCTCCGCCCCCTCTCCTTGTCATACCCTGATTTTCACCAGTCACTTTTCTCTCCACCCTCTCTGTGTCACATCCTGTTCCCACCCTACTGGGCTAGTATATTTATAAGGACAAGATTGTTTGTAGTTAGTTTAGTTTAGCTTAGCTTGGTATAGATTGTGCTGTGTCCTGCATGAATAAAGAGATACTGCGTACAATCCCCCCCCCCAAAAAAGAATTCTATCACTGAACCACCAATGCCCTGGAGGAAAGGTGGTGCTTTTTTATAGTGGTTATATAAATAGAATACAGTGGTTATGTAAATAGAATGCAGTGTTAAGCAGGGGGGATTTAAACCAAATGAAACAGAAAAGGTTTTTAGAAGTAGAATTAGAAACATACCAACAATTCCCCCTTTCTTTTTAACTAATGGCCATAGTATCAGGATTGTAGGGTGAACAGAAACCTATATCGTACAGGCGTTTTCAAAAGAACTGGCATAAGACATGGAAAACAAAAAAGGCGAGCAGCAATAACCAGTGTGATGCCAAGGGGAATGTTTCTTGCCTCAAAGGGCAAGGCCTAGCAGGTGAAAGGGCATTTCTTGCCTCTGGGAGCACTTCATGCCTCTGGGGGCATCTCTTGCCTCAAAGGGCATTTCCTGACTCTGTGGGCATAACCTAATAAGGAGGGGGAGTTTTCTGCATCTGGGGACAGAGCCCGAAAGCGAGGGAACATGGTCTATAAAGTCTCAAGGCAATTGGCTGAAGTTAGTATTTGAGAAACACAGCAGTGTGTACCAGTAAGTCCGATGGAGGTGTCAGTCCAAAGTAGCTGACCACAGAAGAAAATGCCAAGGGATGAAACGCTGCATGTCTGTCTCGATGGGGAATGTTGGTCACCAGAATTCTGCTTTTCTGTAGAGAGTGAGCTTTGGAGTCTGTGAATCTGTTTCTTCAGGTAATGCCAGGTCACATCATTGGTTTCTGGGGGTGTGTTGTAGTCATTCCATCTTGTGGGCGATGTTAGAGAACAGGATCCAAATGGATTTCCAGGAATTCCATTTGAGTAGATGTTTTTTCATGTGAAGACTTGACAGCTGAAATTCACTTACTTGTCAAACAAAACTTGTAGCAGATTAGAAGTTTACTATAATTAATAACTCCAATATAATTGGAAGTCCTTTCTAGTAGGATTTTAAGGTTGTTTAAACAGTTTAAACTCAATAAAATGTGGAAAGGTAAACAGAAGAACCATGGTAGAAGCCTCAGGCATGAGAATAATTAACATAATCATTGCACTATCTGCCCCACCCATAACTCATACAGTTTTCAGGATTAAATGTTTCAGATTTATGCCAAGACATAAAAAAGAAATCAAAGGAGGGAAAAAACAATTTTTTGGATTGTTTCTGGATGTCTCTAGAAATCATGGCTGCGTCCAGCAT
The DNA here is from genome assembly GCF_950295315.1 of Erinaceus europaeus. Classification (NCBI taxonomy): domain Eukaryota; kingdom Metazoa; phylum Chordata; class Mammalia; order Eulipotyphla; family Erinaceidae; genus Erinaceus; species Erinaceus europaeus. Next base: position 5,465,566 of record NC_080171.1, read on the forward strand.
TTTTTTTTAAGTCAATGTCAAACAAAAATTCAGTCATTCAAATCACTCTCTTATGAAACAGATCTCACCATGTAGCATTATGAATCCCTGGAGGGCGTCCTAGTCCAAAAAGCTCTTCAAAATTCCATTTAGGGTGCTTCTGACTGTTCCTGCTGTATTGCTTCAGGCATCTACTTTATTTATTTATTTATTTATTTATTTATTTTTCCTCCAGTGTTATTGCTGGGCTTGGTGCCTGCATCATGAATCCACCGCTCCTGGAGGCCATTTTCCCCCCTTTTTCCCCCCTAGTTGTTGCAGCCTCGTTGCGGTTCGGTTATTATTGCCATTGTTGACGTTGCTTTGTTGTTGGATAGGACAGAGAGAAATGGAGAGAGAAGGGGAAGACAGAGAGGAGGAGAGAAAGACAGACACCTGCAGACCTGCTTCACTGCCCGTGAAGCGATTCCCCTGCAGGTGGGGAGCCGGGGGCTCGAACCGGGATCCTTACTCTGGTCCCTGTGCTTTGCGCCACGTGCGCTTAACCTGCTGTGCCACCGCCCGACCCCCCAGGCATCTACTTTTAAAAGCGTCTTCCCATCGAAGAAAGAATCCAATCAGGATAGTAGAACTAACCACGTGTCTCCATTCTTGGGGACTGCCAGGGTACTGGAGAATGCTCCTCAAATTAGAGTAGTCCTTCTCCATGGGAAACGTGCAAGAAGAAGTCCAGAAAGTCCCAGGGGAAATCCCCATGCATATCCCAAGGTCTACGATTATGGTCATAAAGAACCAAATTGTGGCCCAGAGCAAAATGTAGTCCTTTTCCTCAGGAAACATGGGAGAGGGAATCCAGAAAGTCGAAGGAGAAATCTCCATGCATCTCCCAAGCTCTATGATTAGGGTCACAAGAAACCAAAGTTCCCAGTCAGGGAAACAAAGTGTGGCCCAGAGAAAAATGTTCCAGAGACAGAGTAACTGTCTCATGATGAAACAGTAGAGGCTTTGGCAAACCTCTTTGTAAGTAGAAGAGAAGACCATAGTGCATAGGTAGGCAAAGTCTTCACTTATCTGGGAGTTGCGCAGGTCTGGTCCCACATTGTAGGTGCCATTATGTTGTTTTCGACAGGCTGGCTTCATGGGCGGGTAACAGACGACCAGGGACTCATGGTTGAGCTGTATGCAGCATCTCTTTATTCATGCAGGACGCAGCACAATCTAAGCCGAGCTAAGATAAACTAAACTAACTACAAACAATCTTGTCCTTATAAATATACTAGCCCAGTAGGGTGGGAACAGGATGCGATGCAGAGAGGGTGGAGAGAAAAGTGACTGGTGAAAATCAGGGTATGACAAGGAGAGTGGGTGGAGCAGGCAAGAATTCTATCACTGAACCACCAATGCCCTGGAGGGAGGGTGGTGCTTGTTAACAGCGGTTATGTAAATAGAATGAAGTGGTTATGTAAATAGAATAGTGTTAAGCAAGGGGGATTTAAACCAAATGAAACAGAAGGGGTTTTTAAAAGCATACCAACAATAGTCAATAACTGCCACCTCTCCAGATTCAAAGGAGGTCTCGAAACTTTACATCAGGCTCAACCTGACGCTGTTGACTGGCTACAGAAGAAGGGCAAACGCTAGAAGAAGAAGAACCAGTCACTTTTCTCTCCACCCTCTCTGCGTTGCATCCTGTTCCCACCCTACTGGGCTAGTATATTTATAAGGACAAGATTGTTTGTAGTTTTTAGTTTAGCTTAGCTTGGTATAGATTGTGCTGCGTCCTGCATGAATAAAGAGATACTGCATACAACCCAGCCATGAGTCCCGGGTCGTCTGTTACCCACCCATGAAGCCAGCCCAGTGAAAACAACACTTCACTGTAGTTTTTACCCAGTCTAAAATGGATTTTATTGTTTCTTTGCAATTCTGGTTTCTTTCTTTATATAAACTCCATGTCTGAGTGAAACCATCTAGTTATTGTCTTTGAATAAACCACTGTAGAATGTGTTATGCCAGCAATATCTTTCCTGTCTGCTCATTTGGATATTTTCCCCATAACTTTCCAATCTTACACTATTATATTTTCTTCATTATCTCCTCACATTTTCAGATTTGGAAAATCTCAAGTTTTGATTCCTTTATTATGATATTGGGTACAAATTTTCGTGTATAAATTGCTGAGAAAGTCTTTGAATATAAAATATTAAGCTGGAAGGTACCAAAACAAATATCAGACAAAGTTCCAAGCTTCTGTGCACCAATTCATTAATCAGTCATTTGTGAGTGTGGCAATTGATTATGTATTATTTATTCTAATTAGAGAATCATTTGTCATTATCAGAAACTCATAAAAGTTTGGAATGAAATTATGTCTTATTTGTTGGACACTATAGCCATTAATGAAGTACGGACAGATCAGAAAAACTAAAATCTAGATATATTACATTCATAATATTTATCTTGTTTATCAACTTTGCAACTTTATTTAAAAAGAAGTTGGTCCAGCATGACCGGGTCTCTGTGGACCTAACATGGGCCCATAGGTTCACAGACACTTCTTTCATGAGCTATAAGATACCTTTCACCTAGAAACAAATCTTGGAGTCTATCATTAATAAAACATGTCCCCTTTTATATAAGTAGGCACCTACTTCCTAATCCATTTCAAAGTGAATTTTTCCTCCTGTAATTAAATCATATAGTATATTAGATCCTTGGTCACAATCCAAGGAATGATATTGCCCCATGATTATTACATTAGCTTATCTTTCTTTTTTTAATTGACAGGACAGAGAGAAATTGAAGAGGCTGGGAATATGGAGAGGGAGAGAAAAAGATAGACACATGTAGACATTCACCACTTGTGAAAGGGAGAGAGAGAGAGAGAGAGAGAAAAAGAGAGAGAAGAGGAACACCTTTAGCACTGCTCTACTGGTTCTGAAGCTTTTCCCTTGTAGATGGAGACCAGGGGCTTGAACCCAGGTCCTTCAGAACAGTGATAAATATTAACAACTACAGTAGTAACTAACCTTCGTTGAGAAATGTTCTTATTTCCATGGGTTTACTCCTTTAATCTTTTTGGCAACTATTTGAAGTAGATATCATTATTATTCCCATATAAAATGAAGAGATTGAGTTACAGAGAAGTTAAGTGATTTTTCCTAGGGTTTCCTGCTAGTGAGAAGCTCTGCTTTAACAGTTTTCTGATTTTATAGCATCTCACTCTGAAATAAGCCTTAGCATCCCTCCTTATAATGAGGGACCACCTATAGTAGGGTCACCTAGTAAAGGAACCTCTAGTTTATTATGGGTAACGACACTTTCATTGTCTCAGCTCACACTCTCACTGTGACAGGTAAGTAAGTTGAGCATTTTTGCTATCAGCAAATACTTTATAGTTTGCCCCAAATCATACCTAAATGATGGGCGGAGAGTAGATAGCATAGTGGTTATGGAAAGAAGCTCTCATGCCTGAGGCTCCAAAGTCCCAGGTTCAATTTCCAACAACACCAGAAGCCAGGGCTGAGCAGTGCTCTGGTAAAAACAACAACAACAACAACAACAACAATAACAACAATAACAAGGAACATGATTGATTTTACAATTTGCAGCTTGAGTCTTCAGAATGCTTCAAAATTAAACCTGAAGAGATTAGAACCATTAAACTCTGCTTGCTTTGCAAACTTTCACTTCATAAATCCTGAACTCAAGATCTTAACTTTAAACACAAGTAGAACCTGAAATGGAATTGGCGTATCACACCAAAGTAAAAGACTCTGGGGTGGGTTGGTGGGGAGAATACAGGTCCATGAAGGATGACAGAGGACCTAGTGGGGGTTGTATTGTTATATGGGAAACTGGGGAATGTTATGCATGTGCAAACTATTGTATTTACTGTTGAATGTAAAACATGAATTCCCCAATAAAGAAATTAAAAAAAAATCTTAACTTTACCTCATACTAGGTTTGCAGATTGGGGCAAAAGATTTTATCACCTGACACCTTCCTCTCTGTGAAATGGATCATCTAATAGTATGTATACAGAGTATATATAAATTCCCTTGTAAAGAGCTGATATGTGTCTTCTAGAAGTGGGAGCTTTTTTTTTTCTTTCTTTTTTCCATTTGATAAATATGATATATCCTACTTAAAATTATTTGATGCTGGTTGCTGGAAAAGTTGCTCCTTGTAACTGGAGTTTCTGCTGTAGATAAAGAGGAATCTCACTGAGAATGACTTCCAAGTAGTTCCTCAGGCTTAAGTAGCCTCCTGTGTTCCTGCAGTGGGGAGCTGCATTCCAATGTGCTGTGTAACTGGACATTTTTCAGGCCTTACACTCACATCCCACTGTATCTCATACTTTCTTCAGTGTAGGCATTAATGATATGACTGTGTTCTTGACGTGGCCACCATGTCAACCACACTTCCATGAGGTCCTAGCCTTTCTTCAAACTCACTGAGCACCTAATATATTCTTGCCTCTGAGTAACAAGGTACAGTGCTTACTGCCTCAGCAAAAAACTCTGGAGCACAGTGTACACAGGGTCATGTTACAAAGTGCTCTGCCAATGTGGAGGATAAGGAAGGAAAATGTCCTACTCAGCCACGGACTCAGGTATTCAAGAAAAGGCACAAAGGAACCATTTGGTGAGTTATAAGGGGACTTTTACCATCAGATTGCCACAAATAGATGTTTTTTTTTCTTTTCCTCCTGGGCAATTAGGTTTATAGCTAAGTCTTAATCTGCATGACTTTTTTGACCATTTTTTTACTGATACTTTAAAAAAATTTTTTTCTTTTATTTTAATGAAAGAGAGATACAGAGAGAAAGACACAGAGAAAGACTAGAGCTTAGTTCAGTTCTGGTCTGTGGGGTTAAAGCTGATGCTGGGAATTGAACCTGGGACCTTGGAGCTTCAGGCATAAAAGTATTTTGCATAGTCATGCTGTCTCCTGAGCCATCATACCTACTCTTTTTTTTTGTTTGTTTGTTTTTGTTTAGGGGAAAGATACTATTTAGGCAAAATGAAGTCTTTCATGTCTGAGATTCCAGAGTTCCAGATTCAACCCTTTGTACCACCATAAGCCAGAGCTGAGTAATGCTTTGAAAAAAAAAATAAACAAAAAAACTTTGTATTGTCATAAAGTCAAAACTTTATGAGCTGTCAATTAGAAAAAAAACAGAAAAATGAAAAGTGAAAAATATTTGCAGTCAAATGTGTAGAGGTCATTCAGTTAATGTTGGAAAAGATCAGTCTCCGTGTTTTCCCTTGTAGTTACATGGTCAGACCATACTAAAAATATGTTTGTTTGTTTATTCATTTATTTATTTATTTATCAGAGCACTGCTCAGCTCTGACTTTTGGTGTTGTGGGGGACTGAACCTGGGACTTTGGAGCCTCAGGCATGAGGATCTCTTTACATAACCATTAATGCTATGTCCCTTGCCTATGAAATAGAGTTTTATAGCTTCATAATATGTTGTAAACACTTTGCTGTGTTGTTAAAGAAAAATGAGAGAGAGAGAAAGAGAGATGAAAGCAAAAATACACACTAGTCTGTAGTGAGTCAGTAAAAAGTTCATAATGAAATAGTGTCTATGTAGACTTAGATACCCTCCTCATCTACTTCCTATTACAATTCTCTCACTCATGAAAAATAAATTTAAAAACTAAAAAATGAAAATAAGGAGAGACAGGGAGAGAGAGAGAGAGAAACCACTCTGGAAAAAGATCTGGTAGTTACCTATTAAACGACATATCCAATTGCACTATGACTCAGCAATTCCATTCTAGGTAAAAGGCCCAAGAGGTAATAAAGCCTTTGTTCACAAAATTACTTGTACACAAAAGTTCATAGCAGCTTTGTTCCTGATAACAAACAAACAAACAAACAAAAGCCAGAAATGGTGAATGGACAGACTAGTTACAATAAAAAGCAACAAACAAGAACAAGAGTGAATCTCCAAAGCAGAGTTGGAGAAAAACCTTGAAGAATCCACGGCATATGAGTCCATTTATATCAAGTTCTGGAATCAGTAGGATTCATCTAGGATGGAAGGAACAGCAGGGCAGGAGCTTTTGACTGAGAGGTGAGTTGGGGATAAACACAGAATTAACTAGAAAAAGAGAGGAGCTGGGGAAACTGCATAATGCTTATGCAAAAGATATTCATGCCTGAGGCTCTGAGGTCCCAGGTTCAGTCCCCAGTAGCACAGTAAACCAGAGCTGAGCAGAGCTCTGGTCTATCTCCCTGTATTTCTCTTTTACTAAAATAAAACTAAAAAAATGTATAAACAAGCAAATTAATGACTGGAAAAAGACATGAAATTTTATGGCATAACATTTTATGTCATAGAAGAGTTTGTGCTATGTAGATATATAGGTTTGCTAAAACTTATAAAAGGATACACTTGGGATTTGCACATTTTACAAGAGAGAGGGAGACAGACAGACAGACACAGAGAGAGACAGAGAAAAAGAGAGATAACATATACTGAATTTTAAGCCCCTTGTTCTTCAGCCATGGACCCGTCTCCACGAGTTAACTCAGATCCACAGAGGTATCATGCTATTGGGGGTGACCAATTCTCACTACTTTGCTTCTACTTTGGTTTCTACAGAGGACTGGGTGATTGGAGTAGGCCTCAAAGTTTCGGAAGTTCATCAGGCAGGAGAAGCCTTTCTGACAAGAATCTTCTGAGCAGAATGCTGCTGGACCGGATTCAAATAGGAGGAGGACGTTTTCTCATTCTGATCAGTCAATCAACAAACAATTTTTGAATATCTGTGGTGTGCTTGGTCTGAGGCCACAAGGGAAACATGATTTCTGCCTTTGAATAACTCATAATCTGGATAGAGAAACGAGAGAACAGTAACATCTACTAAACAGAATGTAAAGTAAGTGCTGCTGAATTATGTCTTAGAAAAATGTGCTGGGGGTGGGTTGAGGGTAGACAGCTTAATGGTTATGCAAAGAAATTCTCATGCCCGAGGCTTCAAAGTCCCAGGTTCAATCAATCCCCCACAACACCATAAACCAGAGCTGAGCAGTGTTCTAGTTAAAATAAACAAATAAATAAATAATAAAAGTGCTGTAGGCTCTACAAACGGTGTAAGATGAATAGATGAGTTTGGGCCAGTAGTGTCAAGACCTTTGTGGTCAGGGTGAGATGTGAAATGTCTCAGGGAAGATGAGTAGGACTCCAGTAAAAACGGTCCTTGGGTGGTCCAGGAGGTGGCACAAGGGATAGAGTGCTGGACTCTCAGGTATGAGGTCCCAAGTTTGATCCCAGGTGGCACATGTACCAGAGTGATGTCTGGTTCTTTCTCTCTCTCTCTCTCTTTTCCTACCCCTCTCATTAATAAATAAAACATATTTTAAAAAATGGGGCAGGGGTAGATAGCATAATGGTTATGTAGACAGACTGTCAATGCCTGAGGCTTCCACGTCCCAGGTTCAATCCCCTGCACCACCGTAAACCAGAGCTGATCAGTGTTCTGGTAAAAAAAAAAAAAAAAAAAAAAAAAGTTAAAAAAACAATATATATTTTTTAAAAAAGGTACTTGGAGGAACTCTTCAATCCTAAACCAGTGTAACCATGCAGTCAGTTGCTAGGCTAGAATACAGAAAAGGTTTACATTATTACTTTATTTTTTATTGGGGGGATTAATGACTTACACTCAACTGTAAATACAGTTGTTGGTACATGTGTAAAAGCTCTCAATTTTCTGCAGAACTCTCTCACCCCCAGACTAGGTCCTCTTCCACCATCACATCACGCACCAGGACGGAAAACACCTCCCCAACCCCTATAAGAATTCTCCTTTAGTGCAAGGTCTAAGTTTTCTGATTATTATCTTAGACTGCAGAGCATCCTCTGATTACCTCTTACTCATTAGTCACATATTTCTCTTGGTAAATAAACAGTGATTAGGGGATAGAGAAGCTGCATAATGGTGGAGTCTGGCCTTAGTGCAGCGTGTTAAGTGCAGGTGGCTCAAGCACTGGTGTAAGGATTCCGGTTCGGACCCTCCCCCACCTGCAGGGGGGTCACTTCACAGGCGGTGAAGCAGGTCTGCAGGTGTCCATCTTTCTCTCCTCTCTCTGTCTTCCCCTCCTCTCTCCATTTCTCTCTGTCTTATCCAACAACAATGACATCAATAACAATAATGATAACTATAACAATAAAACAAGGGCAACAAAAGGGAATAAATAAATATTTAAAAAAAGAAAAAAAAAAAAAGAAGCTGCATAATGGTTATGCAAAAAGACTTTCAAGTCCCAGGTTCAGTCTCTAGCACCACCATAATAAGCCAGAGCTGAGTAACACTCGAGTAAAAAAAAAAAACAAAAAAACCAACCAACTGACAAACACATAAAAAAATCACGCAGCACAGTCATGAAACCAACCCGCAAGGTTCTGGGCACTGTTTATGTTTATGGCTTTTTTTTTCTTCTTCTATATTTAGCTTTAGCATATTGTTCATTTTATTACTTGGGTTACTAGAGAACTTTGGTTTGTTGGCTGCCTCCCACACCAGAGTGAGACGTTAGGATTGACTTTCAGATGGCTTGGACCACCACCACAACAAGAGACACTCAGATTTATTCAAGGAAAACGGTCTAGAATGGGCCTGATGCTGTTAAGATCTCTGGTCCACTGAAAAGTCACAGTGTTGGGGACTTTGGTGCCATATTCCTACGTGGCTCATCTTGTTCCAAGTGACTTCTTTTCTGGGTCATCTGTTCCGAGGTTATATCTCAGTCTTCGTAGGATTTGTGTGTTGCTGAAATTTTTCTCTTTTAGCCTGGAGTGTGGGAAGCTGGGAAAGCTTGAAACTTAAAGGGAACAAAGGATGTGGGAGAAAGAAAGTCATCTTGGGAGCCCGAAGAGCTGATTTCTAGTCTGGGGATGAATGAAAGGGAATGCCTGGAACTTTTGAATTTTACATAGAATTTGTAAGTCTAAGTCTGGGGTAAAACTCCATAGTTTTTACTAGACTTCCAAGGAAGTCCATGACTCTTCAGAAGTTGCTACAAGACCACAGGCATTCTAGAGATGTTTTAAATGTGAAAATCTTAATAATTTTAAATTTTGTACTTAAGGCTTAGAGATGAAACAGTTTTAATGGAGATGGTATGGATAAATCTCTTTATCTTATTATTAATTAATTAATTTATTTTTGCCACTAGGGCTATTGACGTGGCTTGGTTCCTACACTATGAATCTACCCTTCCTGGCCATTTTTTCTCCTTTCTATTTTTTTTCATTTTTTATTTAGTGATTTATAAGACTATAAGTTAATAAGAGTATATACTAACACCATTCCTACCACTAAAGATCCTTGTCCCTCTCCCCACCCCCCTATAGTGAAGCTGAATATCCACCCTTACCTTCCACCCAGAGTTTTTGACTTTGGTGAAATACTCCAAACTCAGTCAAATTCTACTTTGCTTTTCTCTGTCTGATCTTCTTTCTCAACTTCTGTTGATGAGTGGGGTCATCTCATACTCATCTTTCTCTTTCTGACTTCTCTCACTTGACATAATTCCTTCTAGCTCCATCCAAGGGCTGGAGAAGGTGGGTTCATTATTCTTAAGAGCTGAGTACTATTTCACTGTGTATATATTCCCTTTCTATTTTTATTTGACAGGACAGAAAGAAATTGAGAGGGGAGAGAAGATTGAGAGGGGGAAGAGAAAAACAGACTCCTGCAGACTGCTTCACTGCTCATGAAGTATAGCTCCTGCACATGGGAAGCGGGGATTCAAACCCAGGGCTCTTCACATGGTAATGTGTTTGCTTAACTGGGAGTGCTACCATCCCGCCCCTGGGAACATTTATTTAAATCACAACTTCTTCACTTTAATCTGAGACTGATTTTACTTTATAAAGAAACATCATTTTAAACCGAGATTAATTCTATATATTGTGAAGAAACATTTTTATGAGATATTTCAATGGTTGAAATCTCTATAATATTTGCTCAGCTAAACTTGTAGTTGTTTGTATGTCAAAAATGTTGTTTATTGCATTATTAACACTATCATGCTCTCCATGATTTTAAAAAGAGAAAATGGTCTGTATTTTTACCCAAGAGTATTCTTCAGGGATCTCTAGAATATATCTCTGGACACAGAAGTCAGGTATTCTGATGGGAAGGTTAGTCCATCGTCTTTACCATCCTGAAAATTTTCATTTTAGGGGTTGCTTACTCTTACTTCCTCAGTCTTACCTCCTTAATTGGCACAGACAAAACTGTGCACGTGGGGGCAGGGGAGATAGCAAAATGGTTATGACGATAGGCTCTCAAGCCTGAGGCTCCAAAGTCCCAGGTTCAATCCCTCACGCCACCATATACCAAAGTTGAGCAGGCTCCGGGTGTGCGGGGGTGGAGGGAGAGGGAGAAAAAGAAAGAAGAGAAAGGAAAAGAAAAATCTATGCATTTGAACAAAGTTTCTGTGCCTTTCGTAGAAGCAAAGTGAAGACCTTATTCAACATAACCTAACATTTCTGATAATACGTATAGTCAATAATATCCTCTATGGATTTTAACATCAAGAAGATTAAAAAAAGGTGATGGGTAACATTTTGGAAATAGCACACCAGACTTTCATGCCAGGCTCCAAAGGATGTGCCTCCAACCCCCATCACCACCCTGTGCCAGAACCCCCATCACCACCCTGTTCTTCTAGCGTTTGCCCTTCTTCCGTAGCCAGTCAACAGGTCAGGTTGAAAGCTTTCAGGAGCTGCTTGTTGCTGGCTTTGAAAGTGACTGGGATCCATGTGGATTCAGTCGGCTAGGAAGGATAGTCAGTTTCCCCAATGAATGGGTACTCACGGGATGCACCACGAGAAGGTCGATCCAATGCATCCCCGTGAGAACTAGAATCACTCTTTCTTGTGCATGACTATAAATAAGTTCAGCTTTTTAAAATATTTATTTACTTTCCCTTTTGTTGCCCTTGTTGTCTTTTTTTTTATTGTTGCTGTAGTTATTATTGTTGTTGTTATTGATGTCATCATTGTTGGATAGGACAGAGAAAAATGGAAAGAGGAGGGGAAGACAGGGAGGGGAAGAGAAAGACACCTGCAGACCTGCTTCACCTCCTGTGAAGTGACTCCCTTGCAGGTGGGGATCCTTATGCCAGTCCTTGTGCTTCGAACCATGTGTGCTTAACCCGCTGTGCTACCATCCAACTCCCATAAGTTCAGTTTTTAAAGAAAGAAAAAGCTTTATATTTGTATTCTTTCTATAAAAAAGTGACACATAGGGAACCAGGAGGTGGTTCAACCAGGAGGGTGTGCACTGCATCATGCTCAAGGACCCAGGTTTGAGTCCTGATCACACGAAGTGGAAACTTCATGGGCTATGAAGACTCTGGTGGCCATTTTTTTTCTTTTATCCTTTCTTTTTGACTTGATAGCAGGGAGATAAATTGTCAGGGAGGGAGGATAGAAAGGGAGAGAGAGAGGGAGGGGGAGAGAGAGAGAGGGAGAGAGAGACCTGTAGCATTACTTCACTGCTAGTAAAGCTTCCCCTCTGCATGTGAGGTCCAGGAGCTTAAACCTAGGTCTCTGAGCATAGTAATGTGTACACTCTACTCATAAAAATTCTTGATTATTTGGATGTTTTTAACCTGTGCACTCTGTGCTCTTGTCATTTTCCCATTTTTCTAAGTCATCTGATTTTTTTTTTCTTTTTGTTTGGCAAAAGTTCTTTAGTTACTAGGAACAAATCCCCTTAACCACTGATCTTCCATATTTCTCTCATTTATCACTTGCTTGTCCCTTACTGGAAAAGGCATATCATGCAGACAGTACAGACACAGACAAAGAATTAGACTCTCTGGGGTCTTAGCAAAATGAAGAAATTACTCATATCTTCTCTTATCTGTAGATTGGAATCACAGTGTTAACTGCCTGATACCTGCAATGCCCATAATGCTGCCTGGAGTATCTTGTTCACTCAGTCAATGCTGGCCAGTTTCTTCATCTTCCAATACGTTGTTTTAGAGTGTGTCACTGTAGTAGTGGCTCCGTTTCTTCTATCGGAAAGAAGACAGTGAGCAGAATCAGAGTAAAGCCAGGCAAAGTCTGTGTTGACCCCACTAGCACTTTAAAAAAAATGGTGATAATTTTTTAAAAATATATTTACTTTTTGTTCCCCCAAGATTTATGTTTTATGAAAGAAAGAAGAAAATGGGTGTGTTTCTCTCCTTTCCTCTCCCGGGTCAATTAGGAAGACCAAAAGAGATCATCTGGGACCACAACAAGACACGACTAGACGACTTCAGGAACCCACCAAATCACCACAGATCTTGGATGGACCTTGAAAAATTCATGTTAAGTAAAATAAGTCAGAAACAGAAGGATGAATATGGGATAATCTCACTCTTAGGCAGAAGTTGAAAAACAAGATCAGAAGAGAAAACACAAGTAGAACCTGAAATGGAATTGGCATATTGCACCAAAGTAAAAGACTCTGGGGTGGGTGGGTTGGGGTGGTGGGGAGAATACAGGTCCAAGAAGGATGACAGAGGACCTAGTGGGGGTTGTATTGTTATATGGAAAACTGGGAAATGTTATGCATGTACAAACTATTGTATTTACTGTTGAATGTAAATTATTAATTCCCCAATAAAGAAATTTAAAAAAAAAGGAAAAAAAAGAAAGAAAAAAATGAGAGAGCAGCATACATCAAAAAGGACAGCAGCAACAAATGTTGGAGAGGATGTGGGGACAGAGGAACCCTTTTACATTGCTGGTGGGAATGTAAATTGGTACAGCCTCTGTGGAGAGCAGTCTGGAAAACTCTCAGAAGGCTAGACATGCACCTTCCACATGATCCAGTAATTCCTCTCCTGGGGTTATACCCCAAGGACTCCATATCACCCAACCAAAAAGAGGTGTGTACTCCTATGTTCATAGCAGCACAATTCATAATAGCTAAAACCTGGAAGCAACCCAGGTGCCCAACAACAGATGAGTGGCTGAGAAAGCTGTGGTATATATACACAATGGAATACTATGCAGCTATCAAGAACAATGAACCCACCTTCTCTGACCCATCTTGGACAGAGCTAGAAGGAATTATGTTAAGTGAACTAAGTCAGAAAGATAAAGATGAGTATGGGATGATCCCACTCATCAACAGAAGTTGAGTAAGAAGATCTGAAAGGGAAACTAAAAGCAGGACCTGATCAAATTGTAAGTAGGGCATCAAAGTAAAAACCCTGTGGTGAGGGATAGACATGCAGCTTCCTGGGCCAGTGGGGGGTGGGAGTGGGTGGGAGTGATGGGTCACAGTCTTTTGGTGGTGGGAATGGTGTTTATGTACACTCCTAGCAAAATGTAGACATATAAATCAGTAGTTGATTAATATGAGAGGGGGAAAATCAATTGTATGTCTCAAAATTTTTCAAAACACAAACTGAATCTTTTTAATATATAGGCTGTTTATTTGATATGCAGGCTCTCTCAAAAGCCTAGACCAAGTAGATTAGAATCATCCAGTAGCACAACTATATACAAGATACTCGATACTGTACAGCAAACCCTAACAAAAGGACTTTTCAAAGTTAACCCAATTACCAAATAATGTGATGATAACATTAACTATCGAGTGTCTTTTTGAACCCTAAGACAGCAGGAACCTCACATCTCCACTATAGAGACTCTACTTCCCCCAGTCCTGGAACCCTTGGATAGGGCCCACTTTCCATATGCCTCTCCCAATCCATACCAAATAATATTGCATCCGCCGATCACAACCTAACCAACGCAACAATTGCCACCTCAACATGCTTCACCTCAGACTGTGTCCAGAGACTTCAAGAGTGGAATGACAACCCTTCAGCTTGGTTACTCGGGTGAGACCTTTCCTTTTATAGTACACTCTAATTTCATCTCAGGTGGTTCACTTTCTAACAAAGTCCCATAACCTAGATATACACCAGTTTCTGTGAGAGAGAGCTTATGTTCACACATATCCATAAACTACTGCGAAATATATACCTGAAAGCAGAAGTACACTAGAGTTTGCAGTGAGTACCTCCCTAACACTTCCTCTCCACTATTCCAAGCTTTGGGTCCATGATAGCTCAACAAATTGTTTGGCTTCGTATGTTAACTCTCTTTTCAATCACCAGGTTCCAGATGCCACCAGGATGCTGGCCAGGCTTCCCTGGCTTGAAGACCCCACCAATGTGTCCTGGAACTCCGCTTCCCCAGAGACACACCCTACTAGGGAAAGAGAGAGGCAGACTGGGAGTATGGACCGACCAGTCAACGCCCATGTTCAGTGGGGCAGCAATTATAGAAGCCAGACCTTCTACCTTCTGCAACCCTCAATGACCCTGGGTCCATGCTCCCAGAGGGAGAGAATGGGAAAGCTATCATGGGAGGGGGTGGGTTATGGAGATTGGGTGGTGGGAATTGTGTGGAGTTGTACCCCTCCTACCTTATGGTTTTGTTAATTAATCCTTTCTTAAATAAAATAAAAAATAAAAAAAAATAAAATGAGAGAGCAATACCACAACACTACTCAGCTCTGGCTGAAAGTGGTGCCAGGATTAAATCTGGCTCTTGTGGGGTCTCAGTCACACCAGTTCTAGCTCCAGTAGGCTGAGACATCTCCCTCATTCAGCGATAATTTTTAAAATATTTTATTTATTTATCTCTTTATTTATTCCTTTTTGTTGCCCTTGTTGTTTTACTGTTGTAGGATAGGACAGAGAGAAATGGAGACAAGAGGGGAGACAGAGAGGAGGAGAGAAAGACAGACACCTGCAGACCCGCTTCACCATTCACAGAGCTTCCCCTCAGCAGCTGGGGGCCAGCGGCTTGAAATTGGTTCTGCCAGCATGTTTTTTTTTTAAATATTTACTTATTTTTTTCCCTTTTGTTGCCCTTGTTGTTTTTATTGTTGTAGTTATTGTTGTTGGTGGTGATGATATCGTCACTGTTGGATAGGACAGAGAGAAATGGAGAGAGGAGGGGAAGACAGAGAGGAGGAGAGAAAGACAGACACCTGCAGACCTGCTTCACCGCCTGTGAAGTGACTCCCCTGCAGGTGTGAGCCGGGGGCTGGAACCGGGATCCTTATACCAGTCCTTATGCTATGCGCCATGTGTATTTAACCCACTGCGCTACTGCCCAATTCCCCAGTGATAAATTTTTAAAGAACAAATGAAGGTGAGGGATGGTGACACACCTTTTAAGTGAACATAGGACCCACAAGGACCTACGCAAGGATCTGGGTTTGAGCCCCGGCTCCCCACCTGCAGGGGGGTCATTTCATAAGCAGTGAAGCAGGTCTGCAGGTGTTTATCTTTCTTTCCCCCTCACTACCTCCTCCTCCTGTCTCGATTTCTCTCTGTCTTATCCAATAAAGTGGAAAAAATGGCCTCCAGGAGCAGTGATGTCAAGTGTCAGCACCGAGGGCCAGCAATAACCCTGGAGGAAAAAAAAAAAAAAAAAACAGATGATACTTCTTCAATGCTGGTTTTGATTTGTACTTAAACCAAATCTAAATGCATGGGTTAAAAAAACAAAACAAAGTGATATACTTGGAGTGTACTTT
The DNA here is from genome assembly GCF_950295315.1 of Erinaceus europaeus. Taxonomy (NCBI): domain Eukaryota; kingdom Metazoa; phylum Chordata; class Mammalia; order Eulipotyphla; family Erinaceidae; genus Erinaceus; species Erinaceus europaeus. The sequence continues at coordinate 5,481,132 of NC_080171.1, forward strand.
GGTTATCAGACACCTGGATTATTACATCTGTTTGACTGTTGCAATTTAAGATAGCCAATGTGTCAGTAACCTCTCCTGTAGTAGAGCACAGGATGTTCTACAAGTCTTTAAGTCTCATCTTTTCTCTTACTGATTCATTATTGGATAGAGATAGACAGAAATTGAGAGAGGAAGAGGAGGTATTGGGGAAGAGACAGACAGAGACACCTTCAGCTCTGTCTCACCATTCGTGAGGCTTTTCCCCTGCAGGTGGGGACCAGGGGTTTGAACTGGGGTCCTTGTCCAGCGTAATGAGTGTGTTTAACCAGGTGCACCACCGCCCGGCCCCTCTTTTCTATAAAGAACATTATCCCAATAGTGTTGTCTTCCTTAAAGGAGAAGAAAGTAAGGAGGCGGCACATACGTCTTCAGAGCTTCCAGTTAGCTTTGAACCCAGGAAACACATGGAGCAACTTTGCGTGCGGTGGGGAGACCCACCCAGCTGAAGCTAAAACAAACTCTGTTCCACTTTCCTGTCTGAAATGAGGAGAGAGACTCCAGTTTGAAATCATCAGCGTCACCCTCCAAATGAGGACGCTGTCAGCTGAGATAGTCCCCGTGCAATGCTCCTTTTAGTCCTGTTTTCAAAGTCTTGACATTACTAAAAATAAATGACTCGATTACATCTTTGCATAAGCAGCTGGGAAACAACCCAAATCTCTTCAATCTTCAAACTGTATCAACAGAGACACCAGAGGAGGAAAATAAGGAGACAAGAGTGAAGAGCACAACTGAGTTTTAAAAATAAGGGGAGCTCCTAGGCAAGAGAGTGGATTTCACTTCTTTGTTTCAGGAGGCACTTGGCAACCCACAAGCCTCTGAATCCGGGAAGCAAACCAGGTGGAAAAGGGGACCAAGAAACTTTCTAAACACCTTGCCAATCTGGTGCCCAGACAAGAGACATTCCAGCTCTCATCAGGGCAGAGTGCTGGCAGCCACCTCAGGTCAGATGTCCCCAGGATCTTGGGGGCCTCGTCAAGGACTTGTGAGGTATAATGGGAAAAAATTGGAAAAAAAATTCTGGTTGTCCAACAAGACAACCACAACTCCCCTGCTCCCCCAAACACACACACACACACACACACACACACACACACACACACACACACACACACCTCAGTTTCCAAAAGTTGGTCTTCTGTGGTGACTCTTAGCTCCGAATGCACAATTACAAAAATGGAATGTTCCAAACATCCTATACACCCACAGCATTCTTTCTTTTATTTACTGTCTTGGGTGGAAGAACATATTTTTGTCTCCCAGCGTCCTTTTGCCAGGAAAGCAAAAGCAGGTTTGGCCTGCAGCAAGCCTGATTGCCTTTATTCCCTCCGTCACGTTAGTCAGGAGAAAGAGGAAAAGGTCAAAGCAGCCGCGCAGCCCTGCTGCCTCACCGTGTTGGGTTGTGTGTTAGCTGCAGGCTTCAAGTTGAGAACTTCGCTGTAGATGAAAATAGGCCACGGGGTGGTGAAAGGGGAATGAGACTTAACCCACGAAAATGAGAAGCAAGAGCTGGGTTAAACCCGGAGCCTAGAACCCTCCTGCTTCTGAGAAGTTGACCAGGTTCAGGATGGCGAGTTTTTCTCCTGACCTCTCCCTCTCTCCTGCTCGTGTTCTCATTTTAATCAGTAAATGCAGTGCCCGTGGGAACTTGAGGAATCTGTGAAGGGACCCTGTGAGGGCAACGGCAAAGAACTTTCCTTTTTTTTTTCCACACAAAGACAGGCCAAAGGGGAATGGTTTCAATCGCTTCCAGAAGGATTTAGGTTCAGCAGGAGGAGTGTGATGAGCCTCTGGAATGCATTACTCAGGGAGGTTGTGGGATCCAGTTCAGAGATCTCCAAGGAGGGCCTGGAATGCTAATCTCTCCTTGAATGGCTAATATCTTGGTGTAATCAGAGGTGGAGGAACGGATGAGCTCTCTGGTCTCCTCCACGCCTGAGATTTGAGTAGACATTGGCAGGAGAGTCGAGTATCAATTGCCTTGTGACATCTGTAGTATCCAAACCTCGATTCATTCAGGCCACAAGAGGCCCTTTTGGATACCTGCTCTCCTCTTCCCACTGACTAACGATCAGCTTTGGGTCCCCAGTCTATAGGTCTGCTGGGATCGAAATTGGGGTAGGGAGTCACAAGAAAAGAATCTCATAGTAGAACACAACAGAAGTAACAAGTACCAGAAAAGGAGCTCTAGCCAACATTTTTAGGAAGTGTTGAAATTTAAGTCAGAGAAATGGCAATCATCTATCAAAAAAAATTCCAAAGGGTAGGAACCATGCCAGAACTGTGAGCCAGGGCTCCTAAGCTGGGTAGAAGATGAGCTGGAAGAATGGGAAAAGGCAGAATGTTTGCTTATAGGCCCCTCAGGACTCACAGTCTTAGTGGGGTGCCCAAGGAATTGAGAAGGGAATGAATGAATGAATGAATGAATGAATGAATGAATGAAAAAAAGCACAATAAAAATGTGTCACTAAGTGTGGTCCAGGAGGTGGCACAGTTGATAAGGCATTGGACTCTCAATCATGAGGTCCTAAGTTCAGTCCCCAGCAGCACATGTACCAGAGTGATGTCTGATTCTTTATCTCTCTCCTATCATTTCTCATGAATCAATAAATAAAATCTTAAAAAAAAGTGTCACTAACAACAGCGTCCTAAATTCAATCCCCAGCAGCACATGTACCAGAGTGATGTCTGATTCTTTATCTCTCTCCTATCATTTCTCATGAATTAATAAATAAAATCTTTAAAAAAAGTGTCACTAACAACAGCATCCAGAAATTTATAAACACACATAAGACTGACTTCAGTGTATCTTTATCATAGTATAATCATAGCTCTCCTAGATTCCTTTGCCTTAGAAACAATGCAAGACATTCCTTACTGCTGGGACTACAGAAAAAGTCAGGAATACACACCAGGTTTCTGTCCGAAGGGAAAATTCTGCTTTACTGTACATTGTGAGGCCAGAGTGTTTTTTTTAAATTAATGTATCTTTTTATTAGTGATCTGCAGGATTATAAGATAATAAGGGTGTAATTTCATACCATTCCCACCACCAAAATTCTGTAACCCCAACCCATCCTGCAATGGTTACCACCACAGTTCTCCCAAGGAGATAGATATGGTTTGATTATATATGTATATGTATTTTTTAAAAAAATTATATTTATTTATTTATTTATTTTCCCTTTTATTGCCCTTGTTGTTTTTCATTGTTGTTGTAGTTACTATTGTTGTTGTTACTGATGTCGTCGTTGGATAGGACAGAGAGAAATGGACAGAGAAGGGGAAGGCCAGGGTGGGGGGAGAGAAAGATAGACACCTGCAGACCTGCTTCACCGCCTGTGAAGAGACTCCCCTGCAGGTGGGGAGCCGGAGGCTGGAACCAGGATCCTTATGCGGGTCCTTGCGCTTTATGCCACCTGTGCTTCACCCGCTGCGTTACAGCCCGACTCCCCCTTATATGCATTTTTTCAGGTTCATGTGCTTCAATTCTCTATATTCCAAAGGACACATTATAGTCTTTTTTTAAACTGCTAAATAGTGTTCCATTGAGAATATGTCCTATGACTTTTATTTCTAAGACTCAAATTAGTGGTTTTGTATTCCACTGCTAAAGGCTTCAGCTCCAGTCAACTCTATGTATTCCTCATAGGATTTTTTTTTTCCCCCTTGAGTCTTTTAATCGTTTAATCAGGAACATGAAAAGGCAGGCAGTGGACAAGTACATGGGCCATATGGGCAAAGATGGAAGCTGAGACCATTTCTATTCACTGCTAAGGCCCCACCTTCACTTCTTGTCTAAGACATTCCTACACCCATTGCAACTTCTGAGTGTCCTTCCTTGCCTTCTTCCCTCCCAGATAAGAGAAACTGTCCCTGATTTTCTCAGGTGTTCTCTAGAATCTCTTCCCTCTCAGTGATGGTATGAAAACAAATGTTCGTGTTCCCAATAGAACTAGCCTTCAGAGCTCCCTAGTCATCTTCTGCTAACATTTCCCCCTTTGGGAGTATGGTCCCAAACTGTTTTGGGAATCCAAAAGGGAGGAGAAGGACAGAGTATCTCTTGCTCATATCTGACCTTGCTCATGGTAATACCCACTTTTTGTACTGGTGAGATGGGGACTAGGTAGAGGGGACTAGAAGGCTAGGATGCTAAGATCTTTCTTGCCTCCTGTAACTTTTCCCTCTTCCAACCAGAAAATGGAGAAGGAAAAGGAGCCCTAGACTTAGACTCTCTAGCCCCTAGTCTCCCCACCATGGGACACTGGCTCCTCCCCCTTGGAAGGAAGGAGGTCGGAGATAAATTCAATCTCTGATAACCTTTTTCCCTTGTCTCCAACCCAGTCCTTTTGGAGGCCCGACTCCACTTTTCTTGGGTGAAATTTAATGGATGAAGAACTTCAGTAAACTTTCATATCCTCTTGAAGTTATTTCGCATAGGTAAATAAAGGCCATTGTTTGAGAGTCATAGATTGGCACTCAGCAAAGAGTTTACAGAGGGATGACAGGGGAGGTCTTTGTAGGGGAAGAGCTCATTCGGACAGCTTGGCAGGCCACTTGAGGGCTCATAGCTTAGTACGAAGACATGTTCACCAGTATATCTTCACTGGGACAGTGCTTGCCAATGCAAAGCCAGGACCTTTTGTCCTTTACTTCTTTCTTCTAGAGCAATTTTATCACCTACACATGCTCACTCATTTCTAGTGATTCGTTTGCTAGAAACGAGGAGTGTGTTTACATTCCAAGGAATGGGTGAACCAACAGGCTACTTTCTAGTGTTGTTTGTTTGTTTGTTTGCTAGTGGCCAAGAGAAGTAGGTGGTCTTTCTTCCCCTGGTACTTTACTCTTACACTCCCTCAACGTTGCCTTTTCTATGATGAACTAGACTGTGGAAGGGAGTCAAAGGTGAGTGAGATAGGGTTCCTGCCCTCAAAAGAAACCATATGAAAACAGATGTTAGTATGGGCTGAAAGATGGCTCACCTAGACCACATAGATTTTGTGTCACCACATGCAGGACCTGGGTTTGAATCCCTAGACACCATATTAGAGCACCATGCAAGGGGGAGTCTGTTTGTTTGTTTTCACCTCCAGGGTTATTGATGGGGCTTGGTGTTGGCACTACAAATCCACTGTTGCTGGCAGCCATTTTATTGGATAGGACAGAGATAATTGAGAGAGGAAAGAGGGGTAGAAAGGAAGAAAGATAGACATCTGCAGAGCTGCTTTGCCACTTGTGAAGTGTCCACCCTGCAGGGGGGGTGCTGAGGGCTCAAACCCAGATCCTTGCATGGATCCTTGCACTGAGTACTATGTGAAGTTACCCAGGTATGCCGCCGCCCAGCCCCCAAAAGGAAATCTTTATGACTGAAGAAGCAATGCCGTGGTTGTTCCTACTCTTCTTCCTCCCCCATCTTTTCCACCTCTCTTCTCTTCATCTCTGTCTCTGTCTGTCTGGCCACTCTGTATTTGGAAGTGCAGTGGGGGGAAAGGAGTGGTGGAATCATGCAAGTATGCAACCCCAGTGAAGTCCTGACAGCAATGGAGGAAAAAATTAGACATTAGCTTTCATCAGGCTTTTCTGTGTCATCAAACTTATACAGAGAAAAGGGAAAGAACATAGCCACTCTTGAGCACATTTTCTTTTACTATGACAATGGCTAAATGAGAGAATGAAGTCAATAGATGTTGCTAGAACTTTTATTCCTAGAAAAAGACTGGTTAGATGTATTCAGTAAAGTAGCAGTTTACAAAATCAATACCCACAAATCTGTGGCATTTCTCTACACAAAATATGGGATAGAGGTAAGGGAACTGAAGGAAAAAAAAATCCCATTTACAATGGAACCCCAAAGGATAAAATACGTAGGAATAAATCTAACAGAGGCGGTGATGGACATTTTCAATGAAAACTATGACACTTATAAGAAATAGTAGATGAAACAAAGAAATGAAAGAAAATCCTCTGTTCATGGACTGGAAGGGTAAATATTAAAATGACAACTCTATCAAAGCAATCTATAGATTCAATGTAATCCATATTAACATACCAATAACATATTTCAAGGAAATGGAACAACTTATTAAAAATGCATGTGAAACTATAGGAAAAGCACAAATAGCGAAAGAAAAAAGAAAAAAGAAAAAAAAAGAAAAAAAGAAAAAAGAAGAAAAATGAAGGCATCACAATGTCTAACTTCAGGTTATACTACAAAGCAGTAGTAATTAAAACAGTGTGGTATTGGAACAAAATGATCATATGATCCAGTGGAATGGGATAGAGAGCCCAGAATTTACTTACATATGTTTAGGCACCTTATATCCAACAAAGGAGCCAAAAATTCCCAATGGGGAAAAGAAGGTCACTTTAACAAGTGGTGCTGGGAGAACTGAACAGCTACATGTAGAAAAATGAAACTAGACCACCTATTAACACCATATACTAACAGTAGCTCAAAGTAGATCAAAGATATGGCTATTAGACCTGAGAGCTAAAATATATAGAAGAACATATCAGTGAAACGTTTCATGACATTAACACTAAAGATGTATTTGGAGTCTCTACCTCATGGGGCAAAGGAAGCAAAAACAAGACTGAACAAATGGTACTATCAAATTGAAAAGCTTCTATACATCAAAAGAAAATTCCCTAAGGAAAAACAGGAAACCTAGCATCTAGGAGCACATATCTGCACAGCATACTTCAGACAAGTGGTTGACATGAAACATCTATAAAGAACTAATACAGTTCAAGACAAAGAAAAAGAACCACCCAATAAAAAAGTGGGCAGAAGATATGCATCGCCAGCTCTCTAAAGAAGAAGGACATGGCCACAGACATAAGCAGAAATGCTTTAATTCACTCATCTTCAGAGAAATGCAGACTAAAACCGCATTGAAATACCACCTCACACCTGTGGGAATGACCTTCATCAACAGAATAGGAGAGGCTAAGTGTTGGAGAGGATGTGGAGAGAGAGGAACTCTACTACACTGCTGGTGGGAATGCAAACTGGTACAACCACTATAGAAAACAGTGTGGAAAAATCCTTAAACAAATACAAATGGAAATGCCCTATGATTCAGCAATCCCACTCCTAGGCATTTATCCAAAAGAGACAATAACACAAATATGAAGGAATTTATGTACCCCCATGTTCATAGCTGCAGTATTTACAGTAACCAGACAGTTGTAGAGATAATAGTTAACCCATATCTGCAGCCCTGGGAGAACTACTATAGTTTCCAATGGAGGGACTGGGGACACAGAACTCTGGTGGTGGTAATGGTGTGGAATGATAGTCCTGCTATCTTGTAATTTTATAAATCAATATTAATTCATGAATCAAATTTTTTAAAAATAAAGGGCTGATTAACATACAGGACAGAATTTTAGGTAGAATCCTTGAAATCTTATCATTCTCTAAGGTGAAGAAGAAGAATAAAACTTCCCAGAATTGTATCAATTGTGTCCCTCTTATTCCACAACCTGTCAATTATTATTAAATCACCAATAATAAAAAAGCTGAAAGATAAGAAAATACAAAGCAGACCTTGGACTGGGTTTGGTGTGCATCAAAGTAAACAACTTTGGAGGGTTAAAGTCCTGGAACATGAGGGCAGAGGAGGAAACTAGAGGGGGGTTGCATTGTTATGTGGAAAACTGAGAAATGTTACACATGTACAAACTACTACCATTAATCCCCCCAATAAAGACAAAAAACAAACAAACAAAAATTTCTCAGAAAACAGCAGCCAAGGTACACTAATCCCCTCTGTAAACAGTTAATTAGTTAACACTTGGTTTTTTTTTTTTTTTTTTTTTTTTTTCCTTTTCTGCCTGTCATTAGAATGGTCTTGGGACAAGACTTTCTGGTTCTGAGAGTTCTCTGTTCCTTGGGATGGGTGGAGTGACATTATTTTTGAATGGCAGGACACTGTTCATGACCTTGGACTGCAAGTTGCTAAACTGATGGTAACTGTCTGAGTCTTGCCACTGACATTTCTAGGGAAGAATCTGAAGATTCTGGCTGCAAAAAGTTGGTAAGAACCCTCCCTTCCCCTTTCCCATTTTCAGCTTCTCTGGGGAGGAGGAAAACCCCAGACACCAGCTTTCTGGTAATATAAGAAGCTTCCCATAAACATGTGCTATATGTAAGTGATAATAAGCACCACCCTCCCCTTTCTCTGCCTCTTTGTTTCTCTCCCTGAGCAATACTGTAAGAGTCTACACAACCTCATAAGGGACTTGGATGGCAATCAGTCGAGGATACTGTTCCTTTGGCAGCAGATCCAAGTGACTAGACTAATGTCTTTCACTTCACTTAATTTCTACAAAATTTCATGATGCTCCTGTGCAACTAGAGAACTGGAAGAAGAAACCAAAGCATGAGGAAAGTTAAAGCTCACACTGGCAAGACAAGACTAGTCAACCATGTCTTATTATTTCACTAGCTTAAGGTCACATGGGGACACACACACACACACACACACACACACACACACACACACACTGGAATTGCTGTCTCTACAAGAAGATAGTGAGATTCAGGTCTCTGACTAGTCAAGAGGTCATTCGGTAGCTGGGAGCTGTGGTGAGTACTTAACGACGTAACATTTTCCAGACGGACTTAATTTTCCATATGCTGTGTTCTCCTTTAAGTCTGTATTTTTCTTTTGTGAATCAGACGGTGCTTAGAGCTAGAAGATACTGCTTTGCTCAAACACCCATGGAAACAAAGGCCACTAATCTCTTTGCCCAAGTGAACTAGAGAAAAAGACTTTTTTTTCCTTCTTCTTCTCTGGGAATAGTCTACAGAGCACTCATAGGCCCACATGGAGGGTCCTGGGTTCAAGTGCCTATCCCTACTTATAGGAGGGAAGCTTCACAAGTGGAGAAGCAGTATGTAGGTGTCTATCTCTGTCCTTTTCTTTCTCGTCCTTCTCTCTCAAATTCTCTTGGTCTTTATCAAAAAAAAAAAAAAAAAAAAAGAAAAAAAAGGAGAAGGAGGAGGAAAAGGAGAAGCAGGAGAAGGAAGAGAAATAAAAGGAAGGAAGGAGGAGAAGAATGGAGGGACAGAGGAAGAAAGGGAGGACTAGGAAGGAAGGAAGGAAGGAAGGAAGGAAGGAAGGAAGGAAAAAATAGTACAGAAAAAATATAGCCACCAGGACCAGTGGGTTAGTTGTACAGGCATCAAGCTCTAGCAACAATCCTGGTGGCAATTAGAAGAGGAGGAGAAGAAGAGGAGGAGGAAGAAGAAGAGGAGGAGAAGAAGTAGAAAGAGAAGGAAAAGGAAAAGGAGAAAGAAAAGAACAGAAATAGTAGGATTGACCTACCATCAGGAAATTCAACTTTTTGGGTTACTTCTGCTAGTAGTTGCACAGTGACCTGTTGTGTGAGTTTGGCAGCTTTATTTCCTCATCCTAACATGGGAATCATTGGAAGAGTAAGGCTTCTATGTGCATTCGTTGCCAAGTACATATTGTGGAAAAAAAAGACAATTTTTTTCCTGCCAATTTGGAGCCAGAAGAATGAATTCCCCTAGCTCCAAGACTAGTTATCATGTGATCCCAGCAAGGAGTAAACTCCCCACCCCCATCCCAGCTCTCATTTGTAGAAGGGGGTGGGGGTGGCAGGAACAAAACTCTAGTTTCCATATTTCCTCACTTGGAATGCATCAGTGAAATCATTTGATTTTCTCTAAAGTGAATTATTAGTGGACACAGTTTTTTTTTTTTTCCTCTCTATCTCATCAACAAAAAAATAATACATGCAGTCCTAGCAAAACTTAGTTGAGGTGTCTAACCAGTTCATAGAAATGTTTCATAGCAAGTGAAACAGATTCTGACAAAGAAGTTCTTTTTTTAAAAAATATTTATTTTATTTATTTATTCCCTTTTGTTGCCCTTGTTGTTTTATTGTTGTAGTTATTATTGTTGTTGTTGTTGTTGGATAGGACAGAGAGAAATGGAGAGAGGAGGGGAAGACAGAGAGGAGGAGAGAAAGACAGACACCTGCAGACCTACTTCACCGCCTGTGAAGCGACTCCCCTGCAGGTGGGGAGCCGGGGCTCGAACTGGGATCCTTATGCCGGTCCTTGTGCTTTGCGCCACCTGCGCTTAGCCCGCTGCACTACAGCCCGACTCCCAAAGAAGTTCTATAGAGATAGGGGCAGGCTGGGCGAGTCTGTCTCTGGAGCTGGGTCACCTCACAGATGCAGGACGAAAGTGCAGTCCAACACCAACTCTGGTTGACCCACATCTGACACTTGCCTGCCTACCCCATGTACTAGTTCATTGCCTTCCACCTTCCAGCCATTTCCACCGAAACACTTTGAATCGTTCATTGGCAAGTGCCCTGATTTGCTGGATCATTCTGTTTCCCACCTCAGTGCTTTTTCTTTTCTCTCTTTCTTCCTTCCTTTCTTCCTTCCTTTCTTTCTTTCTTTCTTTCTTTCTTTCTTTCTTTCTTTCTTTCTTTCTTTCTTTCCTTCTTTCCTTCCTTCCTTCCTTCTTTCTTTTTCTTTTTTCTTTTCTTTCTTTCTTTCTTTTTTTTTTTTTTTTGCCTCCAGAGATATTTTTGGGGCTCGATGCCTGAACTACGAATCCACTGCTCCTGGAAGCCATTTTTCACATCTTGTTGCCCTTATTGTAGTTATTGTTACTGTCATCATAGCTGTTGTTGTTGGATAGGACAAAGAGAAATCAAGAAGGAGGGGGAGACGGAGAAGAAGAGAGAGAGAGAGACACCTACAGACCTGCTTCATTGCCTGCGAAGAGACTCCCCTGCACTTGGGGAGCCGGGGGCTCAAACCGGGACCTTGACGCAGGTCCTTGCGCTTTGCGCCACGTGCGCTTAACCCGCTGCGCCACCGCCCAGCTCCCCTTAGTCTGTTTTTGTGCTTGCTTTGCCTTTTGGACTGTTGGACAGAATGGCAGATATGAACACGACTGAACTTCCTTCTGTACGGATTGCTATCACCCAGTCATGTTGCTATTAGGCTTCCTTGATTGGACTTGGCCTTGGCTGCTGTGAGCCCTCTTACCATGGACATGACAATCATCAATTTTAACTGATTTCCTTGAGCAGTTTTTGAACCTGGTGATAGATAATAGGTGAGAACAAGGGCAAGCAGAATCAAGGGTCTATGACTTTCATGGGAGTTCTGTTGGATGACCAGAGAAGGCAGAGCAAGTGCTATTTTAAAATCGAGGTGTGCAGTGGAAACTAAGAATGGGTTGTAAGTAAGATCCCAGCTACTAAACTAGAATTCAGGGTTTGGGCTCTAGTTTCTAGCTATAGTACTGGTGAGAGAATTTTGAGAGGATCAGGTTCTAATGGTCCTAAGGATCCTGGAGGCCCTTTAGAACACATTAACTAGGGGCTGGCCAGTGGCATACTATGCATAAGGACCTGGGTTCAAGCCCCCACTCCCCACTTGCAGGGGGAATTGAAATATGCCTGTAGGTGTGTGGGTGTCTTTGTCTCTCCTTCTCTCTCCCTCTCCTCCTACCTGTCCCCTCCCAATTTCTCTTTGTCCTATAAAATAAAGTAAGAAAAATAAAATTAAAAAAAAGAAATGGCTGTTGGGAGTGGTGAATTTGTAGCAATGGCTTTGAGCCCTAGTGATAACCGTGGTGGTGAGAGAGAAAAAGAGATAGATAGATAGAGAGGATATTAACATATTAGTATCTTTATCTACAAGATCATATCATTAGCTCCCAGGTAACAGAATTTTTGCCACTGTGAGGTACTCAGCAGGTGCTCTGCTATCTGGGAAGAGGACTAGCATGACTCAGTCTGTGTCTTGACACCTGCAGTAACTGTTTCTTCTGCCTTACCTTTCCCCACAGGTGACAGGATTACTCTACTTGCTCCAAACAAATAATATTTAACCAGGTCTTGGAAATGTCAACATTTTCAGCTTTTCTGGCCAGTTCATCTGTGTGTAGTCAACAAGTCTTCTTGTGGAACTAGGAAGTAGCTCTCCCTGTCACTTCATCAGAGTGCCTGACAGGACGCCCAGGAAGCTCCATGGATGGTAGAGTGGTACCACAGTGTTTATCTGCTCTCTATCTTTCCCTCTATCTCTTTTATACCTTTCTCACTCTGGAAATTTAAAAAAAAAATGAAGAAAGTCAGAAGCCGCTTCACCCAGCTAGAGCACAAATTTTCTCATATTTTTTCTTCACATTTTGTTTCAGCCCCCAGTCACCAAGAAGCTTCATCACAGGAAGGGGAAGCTTCCTGAGCAGGGGAGCAGTGCTGTGGAATCTCAGCTGCTCTCTCATTATTTCTCTATCGAGCCCTAGCTGGAAAGTAGAATAAAGAAATGTGTGCATTGGGAACAAAAACTAAGATAGAACAGGTGAGTGAAAAAATCATGCTGGGGGGTCACTTTGTGGTGATGTGACACATCCGTGAGACCTTGAGTTCACATTTCAAAAAGAAAAGCTTCCTTCAGTGAGACAGCCAGCAGAGCGGATGCCACTGGGGCCAGTGCATTGAGCAGAATGTGAAGGAGTGAGTGAGGGACTGAGAAAGTGAGGGAGTGAGGGATTGAGTAAGGGAGTGAGTGAGTGAGGGATTGAGTGAGGGAATGAGTGAGGAGTGAGTGAGGGAATGAGTGAGGGAGTGAGGGAGTGAGGGAGTGAGTGAGTGAGGGAGGGATTGAGTGAGGGAGTGAGTGAGGGAGTGAGTGAGTGAGTGAGTGAGGGAGTGAGTGAGTGAGGGAGTGAGTGAGGGAGTGAGTGAGTGAGGGATTGAGTGAGGGATTGAGTGAGGGAGGGAGTGAGGGATTGAGTGAGTGAGTGAGGGATTGAGTGAGGGATTGAGTGAGGGAGGGAGTGAGGGATTGAGTGAGTGAGTGAGTGATTGAGTGAGGGATTGAGTGAGGGAGTAAGTGAGGGAGTGAGTGAGGGAGTGAGTGAGTGAGTGAGTGAGGGAGTGAGTGAGTGAGGGATTGAGTGAGGGATTGAGTGAGGGAGGGAGTGAGGGATTGAGTGAGTGAGTGAGGGATTGAGTGAGTGAGTGAGTGAGTGAGGGAGTGAGTGAGTGAGGGATTGAGTGAGTGAGTGAGTGAGTGAGGGAGTGAGTGAGTGAGGGATTGAGTGAGGGATTGAGTGAGGGATTGAGTGAGAGAGTGAGTAAGTGAGGGATTGAGTGAGGGAGTGAATGAGTGAGTGAGGGAGTGAGTGAGGGAGTGAATGAGTGAGTGAGGGAGTGAGTGAGGGAGTGAATGAGTGAGTGAGGGATTGAGTGAGTGAATGAGGGAGGGAAGGAGGGAGTAAAGTGTGGGGGCGTAAGGAACTGGAAAAGAGCCTGGTGCCCCAGCCAGGAGCCTGGCGGAGTCTGGAGATGGACATCCTGAGGACACAGTGTGCTCTTGGGGATGAGTGCACATAGAAGCCACTCTTTCACATTTCCGCATGCTGAGGGCAAGGAATCAAACTTACACAAGCTGCCGCAGTCGCTGTCTGTGTAACTACTCACAGAGGTTGGCACAAACTGTTGGGTCCTGTGGTGGGAGGCCTCTCCTACTGAACATTTCTTTTCTTTTCTTTTCTTTTCTTTTCTTTTCTTTTCTCTTTCTTTCTTTCTTTTCTATTGCTACTGGAGTTATCATTGGAATTCGATGCCTGAACAACTGATCCACTGCTCCTAGCAGCTATATTTTCCTTTATTATTTTTTCTTCCTTTCTTCTCTGTTTCCTCTTATTTCTTATCCTAGTCTTCTCCTCCTCTTTCTTCTTCCTCTTCTTCTATTTCTTCCTTTCTTCCTCTTTTTCTCATTCTCTTCCTTCTTCTCTTCCGCTTCCACATCCTCTTTTTTTCTTTGCTTCCTCTTTCTTCACCTCCTCCTCAACCTTCTTTTTATAAAGACAGAGAAAAGCTGAGAGGGAAGGAGAGAGGGAGGGATACACACACACACACACACACACACACACACACACACACACACCAGCAGCAGCAGCATTGCTTCACCACTCATCAGGTTTCCCTCTATAGATGGAGAACAGGGGCTTGAACCTGGGTCCTTGTGCATGGTAATGTGTGAACTATACCGAATAATTTAAACTATACCGAATAATTTAAATCACTCAGAGTGATTTTGGGGAGCAAGTTGAGTTGTGGGAAGAAGCAGCATGAGAAGACAGAGCTGCATGGTGGGTAGGGCTCTACAGGACAGTACATTTTAGAGACAGCCAGTTTCTAGCCTAAAATATCTTCAGTTTGCTGGGCTGGACTGATACAATGTGACCTTCTGGAACCGTTGCACTCATTTTTCCAATTTCCCAAACTCAGAACAGGAATGGAGTTAATCAAGTAATGGAGATGTTCTGGGTGGTGAAGCTCTACTTTAAAAATGCCCACATGGGTGTCATTTTCTATTTTGGCCTTAGATTTCTAGGCCTGCAAGGAGTCTTCAAAATCAATACCCCTTGCTTCCAGATGAGAACGCTTCTGTCAGGAGATGCAGAGCATATGCTCACAACTACATGTGTAGTTGGAGACGAGTCAGGACTAGAACTCAAGACTATAGGCTTTCGTGAAGTGCCCTAAAACCCCCATGCCAAGCTCAGTTCCTAAAGAAACTACCACAGAGATAAAAAGGGGCCGGGTGGTGGTGCACCTGGTCGAGCACACATGTTACAATGAGCAAGGACCTGGGTTTGAAGTCCCATCCCCACCTGCAGGGGGAAACTTCACAAGTGGTGAAGCAGGTCTGCAGGTCTGTCTGTCTCTCTCCCTCTCAATTTCTGGTTGTCTCTTCAATAAATAAAGATAATATAAAAAATTTAAAAAATGGTTTTGTTAATGCTGTGACAGTCAGAGGTCAAATAACAATAAATTAAGAGAAAGTGAAAAAAATAAGTTTGTTATGAATAGCGAAAAAAAGGCCATATATACCCGATGCTCTCTTACCCCTCCTTCCCCATTGTTCCAACCTCCACACCCCTGCACCCCTATAATTTCTCAAATAAGAACAACAGGTAAACAGAGCAGCTTCTGGACAAGAAGGTAAGGGAAGTTTATTCTGATTTGGACAATGATTAATACTGGTGTCATTATATTTGATAAAGCAAGTCACTGGGCCAGGGAGAAAGCACAATGGTTATGTGAAAAGACTTTCAAGTCTGAAGCACCAAAGGTCCCAGGTTCAATCTGTAGTACTACTTTCATAAGGCAGAGATGTAACTGTGCACTGGTTAAAAAAGGAAAGTGGGGGGTGGGTGGGGGTAGACAGCATAATGGTTATGCAAAGAGACTCTCATGCCTGAGGTTCCAAAGTCTTGGGCTCAATCCCCTGTACCACCATAACCCAGAGCTGAGCAGTGCTCTGGTAAAAATAAATAAATAAATACATAAAGCATTCATCATTAATTTAATTATTTACTAGTTTTTTTTTTTTTTTTTAGCAGTCTTGTATTACATTTCACTTAAAGTCCTGATTAAATGTTTCCTTCAGAAAAAAAAAAAGGCTTTGCCTTTTACTTCTAATTTCCCTTTTTCTTGCAAGTGAAAATCTTATTGGGCAATCCTCAAAGAGTCAGCCTGGATTTTCATCTCACGTTCCCAGAGTTTCCAGAGTCTGGAAAAAAGCCTTCCTGCTTACCTCTGGCCACACTGCAGGCCTCCCTCCTGCCATGCCCCAAACCCCAGCCCAGACTCAGAGCTGAAGTTCTTGAGGTCAAACTTTCAGTTCAAATATCCCAGCTTTTTGTCAGTGTCTGTCAGAGCCATAGTCACCTTCTCCCACTGACTGTGGTGGCTTTGTTTGGCCTTCCCCTCTATTTGCTCCTTTTTAGCTTCCATGGAGTGTGTGTGCACACTTACAGTAAGTAGGCAGAGCCCTGATGACAAATGGTGGGGGCTGGGAGCAGGCTGCCTGGCCGGGGGCCAAGGACCATGCCTTGCACCAGACTGTATAGCTCAGCCACGCAGGGCTAGTCAGGGGTGGGTGCCTGGGGGGGTGGTGGTGATGGTTCTGTGGGAGTGTCTGTGTGTCGTGGCCCACATGTGGCATGTTTGGTGGTGGTGGTAGTGGTGGTGGTGGTGGCTGTTTCTGTTGTTGTTTGGGCCAATGACAACAGAGGCCTTGCTGGCTGGCATCTATCTGCTTTCCACTCTTGGCAGTTTCCAGACTCCAAGACAGGAAATTCTCCTAAGGATTGCAGCTGTGAATTGGCCCATTTATTTATTTATTTATTTATTTATTTATTTATTTATTTTCTGGAAAGAGGATAAAGAAAAGAGTTTTGTGGGATCTTTTGCTTCTCTGGCATAGGCAGGGGTGTTTTGAATACAAACAAGAATATCTAGGGGATGTATCTATGGGTGTGTGTGTGGGTGGAGGGATCCATTGGACCACAAACAGTACTGTTCTCTGGAGCCCTGAGGGGGATGGGGTCCTTAGGGGGCTCTCTGTTGTTAAAATTCGGAGGCTCCAGCAGGCCGGGCTAGCTTCACGGGTGGGTAACAGAGACTTGAGGACACATGGCTGGGCAGGGAAGCTGTATTTCTTTATTCAGGAACAACGATTTATAAACTAAGACAAACTAATCACCAATCAAAACTCTCCTGCCTCCTTCCTCCGCAGCGGCACCAAGCACTCTCAAACTCTGGAACTCTGGAACTCTCTCGGGGTTCCTTGGGGTGGGGACAAGCAGGCCCGCGAAAACTAGCAGGACTGAACCAATTTTCTTGGCAGGGGGAGAGCATACAACAATTCCCCCTTTTCTTTTTAACTAAATGACCACAGTATCAGGAGTGTGGGGTGAACAGAAACCTATATCGTACAGGCATTTTCAAAAAAGAAACTGGCACAAACATGGAGAAACATGTAAGCAAGAAACAAGAACCAGTGTGCTGCCCAGGGAAGGCCTGAGGGGGCCATTTTTTGCCTCTGTGGGCAAAACTTTATCAGCTTAAAAAAAATTTCTTGCCTCTGGGGGGCGTACTTGTCTCGACGGACATTTGCATGGGGGCGGGGAATGGCCTAGAGTCCCAAAGGCAGCTGGCTGCAATTTACTTACTATGAAACAAAACTTGTTATTAGCATAACCATAGTGCAATCTAATGTTCTAATAGAGAAGGAATTTGAGACTTTTACATATCAACAACGTCTTTTTAACCTTTTTGTTACACCCATTCAAGATGGAGACACACCCTAGGTGTGCGCAGGAAAGAAAACCTCAGGCATGAGAATAATTAGCATAGCCATTGTGCAATCTACCATTTCTAATAGAGAAGGTAATGGAGAGTTTTACATATCAACAAGTCTATTTAACCTTTTGTTACACCCATTCAAGATGGAGACACACCCTAGATGTGCACAGGTATTGTTTAGACCAACTTAGTTAAAATATATTGATTGTTAACTAATTTTTACCTCAGACTTTAAATGTAAGTTAATTTTATCTTTCTGAGAATTACGTTGAAAACCTTTTTCATTTAACTTTGCCTAGTAAGAATTTAGCCTTAAAGTTACATTCTTAACCTTAAAGTTACTGTTTACCAAACTTTAAACACACACATAAACATGGTCATTAATACACAAGGAGAGAAACCTTTGTTACGAAGACATGTCATTTTAAACACGAATTTAGATCTGTACTGTCTTAGTTGTTGAGGGGGTCACCATCCGGAGGTGGCCTCCCAAGCAGCTCCACTTTAAGGAATTGCAGGTTGCCATCTCTGCATGAATCTCTGCATACTCCAGCTTGTCTACCTTCAGACCAGAGCTGAGGATCTCAGCCAGGGTGCCCAGTTTTGGCAGGGAGCCCGGGAGGTTCGGGATCTGTCCAGAATTCATAGCACGAGGGCCGGCGGGCCAGCCTTGTAGAAGGCGCGGGCTGAGGTGCCCAGGGGTGGCGGCCATGATAGGCCACCGCAGCCCTGCCCCATGGCCCTGCCATGTCTGCTGTCCTGCTTGCAGTGGCCGAGCAGCGTGGAGGGATCACGCACCCAGTGCCCTGCGCCACGCGGTGGAGAGCCGGCTCCTGTGGGCTGGCCTCGGGCTCCTGCGTGTTGGCATAGGGCTCCTGTGTGCTGGCGTCAGCCTCTTGCAGGCTGTAGGGCTGCGGGGCTGCGGGCGCAGTGCGTGGGGTTGTCCGGGCACAGCTGGCTGGCTGGCTGCTCCACCAGGTGGAAACGGCAGCTCTGCGCCTCGCCCCCTGCCCACTGGCTCCTCCCGACTCCTCTGGCTGTTCTGAGTGCACCCGAGCAAGTGGAAACCACAGAGTGGTCCAGAGATAAATGTTCCAGAAACAGCAAAACAGTCTCGTGAAGAAAGAGCAGAGGCCTTTGGAGATCTCTTCACAAGCAGAAGAGAAGGCCATAGTACATAGGTAGCCAAATTGTCTTCACTTATCTGAGAGATGTGCTGGTCAGGTCCATGTGGGTGCCATTTGTTGTTAAAATTTGGGGGCTCCAGCAGGCCGGGCTAGCGTTGCGGCGGTAGACAGAGACTCGAAGACACATGGCTGGGCAGGGAAGCTGTATTTCTTTATTCAGGAACAACGATTTATAAACTAAGACAAACTAGTCGGTAGAGCATGAGACTCTTAATCTCAGGGTCGTGGGTTCGTGCCCCACATTGGGCGCCATTTATTGTTAAAATTCGGAGGCTCCAGCAGGCCGGGCTAGCTTCATGGGCGGGTAACAGAGACTCGAGGACATATGGCTGGGCAGGGAAGCTGTATTTCTTTATTCAGGAACAACGATTTATAAACTAAGACAAACCAATCACCAATCAAAACTCTCCTGCCTCCTTCCCCCACAGCGGCGGCAAGGACTCTCGAACTCTGGAACTCTGGAACTCTCTTGGGGTTCCTTGGGGCAGGGACAAGTGGGCCCGCGAAAACTAGCAGGACTGAACCAATTTTCTTGGCAGGGGGAGAGCATACAACAGCTCTCAGCTATTTGAACCTCTTTGGTAGTCAAGAGAGGAGCACTTCTGTTCATTCCTTCGACAAATATTTGAGAGCTGGCTCTGTGACTGGTGATTTCTTGGGTGGTGAGGCTGTATCAGGAATCCAAGAATAAGGTCCGCACCTCAAAAAACTGACCTCTGAACTGACAAAAAAAAAATCCAAGGAAGCAAGTGCCTATCAGCCATATACTTGTAGTGTGTCTTCCCATGCAGTTTATGAAAGGGGAACTTTTATTTATTTATTCTTTTTAGGGGCCAGGCACTATTCTAAAAGTTTCTCTCATTTAATCCTGGTAATTACTCTGTGAGGAGGATACAATGAAAACAGGCAGTTGGAGACAGTTAAGGAAGGCTTCTCTGAGGAGATGAAATCTGTGTTGAGATACAAAGAAAGACAAGAGTCAATCATCTAGAGAAAGAGTGTGTGGGGGTGGGAGGCAGCAAGCACACAGGGCCTGAGGAGGTAGGGTAGAGGTGAGGTGTATTCAAAGTGCTGAGTAAAATCTTCTGGGAGAAGGCATGACATAAACTAGGGCTTTAGAGTGGGAGACTGGGATTAACTTGGACAGGTAATGGGGATCTTGATGACCATTATATTCTGGTAAAGGTTATAAGAATGGGGAGGTGTTATTGGATGTAGGGATGGGAAGAGGTGTAACTAGAATTACATTTTAAAACCTTGAGTGTGTGTGTGACCAGAGCATCATTTTGACATTTATGGTGTTCTGTTTTGTTTGTTTTTATCTTTCTTGGCTTTTTGCTTTTTGTTTTGGAGAACTGGAGTCTTGTACATTACACTACATTTGACCTGGCATTTTTCCTTCAGATAGAGAAACAGAGAAAAATAAAGGGGCTAAGCGGACACATGACAGTGCACAAGGTCCCGGGTTCAAGCCCCTGTCCCCCACTTGCCGGGGGAAATCTTCACAAGTGGTGAAGCAGGGCTGCAGGTGTCTCTCTGTCTCTTTCCCTCTCTATCTCCTCCACCCTTCTTGATTTCTCCGTCTCTAGTCAATAAATAAATAAATAAAAAGAAAAGAAACAGAGAGAGAGACATCACTGAAGCTTCAACTAGGTTGAAGCTCTTAGGTTCTGCCAGGGCTCAAACCTGGCCTGCACGCATGGCTAGTCATGTGCATACACAGTGAGTCATTTCTAGGCCCCTGCCTTAACTCTAGAGTGCCAGGCATTGAACCCAGGACCTCAGCATGCACTCTACCACTGAACTATTTCCCAAACCCTGGAAGTACATTTTGAAAATATTTCTTCAGCAGCTGGGGAAAACACCACGCAGAGCACTGGGCTTACCTGTCTGACTTTCTTGGCTTATTGCTGGCACCAGGAGCAGCACAGTGCCCTCTGCCTTTTTCCTTGGTTTGTTCCCTAACACCATGTATATCAGAGTAGTGATCTGGTTTCTCGCTCTCTCTTTCCCTCTGCCATAAATTCAAGATAACAAATTTAATCTTTCTTTTTTCTTTTTTTCATAGATATTGGGGAAAATGTAATGGATCCGATCAGACAAGTATGGAGTGGGAGTCTAGGGGGGTGATTGCAGGCAAGAAAGGGTGGTGGCAGAGATTAAGAGGATTGATAGTGGACTCAAGAGTAAGCTAACAAGTTGAGCTGATAGGATGGTGAGGCAAGGCAGGGCATGGCTGGCACCCTGGTTTTTGGCTCCAGACACTGCTGGGTGCTGCCATGCTCTGAGGTGGAAAGGGCTGAGCACAGACCAGGGCCCCTTCCATTAGCACACAGGGCCAGGCTGTACCACTTTGTACACTAGAGAGATGAGTGCTGGGAGTCGGGTGGTAGCTCAGTGGATTAAGCACACATGGCGCGAGAAGCTCAAGGACCAGCATAAGGATCCCGGTTCGAGGCCCCAGCTCTCCACCTGCAGGGGAGTCACTTCACAGGCAGTGAAGCAGGTCTGCAGGTGTCTCTTTCTCTCCCCCTCTCAGTCTTCCCCTCCTCTCTCCATTTCTTTCTTTCCTATCCAATAACGATGACATCAATAACAACAACAATAACAATAAAACAGGGGTAACAAAAGGAAATAAATAATAATAACAATAATAAAGAGAAATGAGTGCTCAGAGAGGAAATCTGAGAGGGGGTTCTCCTTGAGAGGAAATAAGATGAGGGGGGGAACTGACGGTGGTGCACCTGGTTAAGTGCACATAGTACTAAGCACAGGGATCCATATGAGGATTTGGATTCAAGTCCCTGGTTCCGCACTTGCAGAGGGACCCTTCACAAGCAGCGAAGTAAGTCTGCAGGTGTTCTTCTGTCTGTCTCCCTCTCCATCTCCCCCTCCTCTCTCAGTTGCTCTCTGTTCCACTCAGTAAAAATGGAAAAGATGGCCACTAAGATCAGTGGATTTACAGTGCTGGCACCGAGCCCCAGTGATAACTTTGGAGGGGAGAGAGAGAGAGAGGGAAAGTATCTTATCAAGTAGGAAACTAACCTATGTGCATTTATGAATTGATTCATTTTAATTAATTGCCACAGAGGTTATTGCTGGGCTCAATGTCTGCAAGATGAACCTCTTGCTCCTGATGGCTGTTGTTATTAGATAGGATAGATAGAAATTGAGAGAGAAGAGAGAGAGAGACAGGGGATAGAGAAAGGGAAATACCTGCAGTACTATTTTAGAACTCATGAAACTTCCCTCCTGCAAGTGAGGATAGAGGGCTTGAACCCAGGTCCTTACTCACGGTAATGTGTGTGCTCAAGCAGTTCTCCACTGACCAGACCCCTGAAATGATGTTCTACACTTTAGCCTTGGTCTCTTGTCTTATTTGGTCTTCACTATAATAGGGTGCCAGTTGTATAGATGCAGAAGAAGAGAGAGGCATGAACTGACTTTCATGGTCACACAGAGAAACTAGTTATTGGTAGCATTCAGGGAAAGTTGACCTTGAAAGCCGAACACTTTTCCCTACGCAGTATGTAGTCTGAGTCTTCATAGTCATACGAGGAAGAGACTACTCTTATCCTTTTTATAGAAGGGGAAAGGAGGCACTGACAACCTGAACGAAATTGTTCAAGGCCATGTAATATCACTGTAAGTAACAAAACTGAAATGCAAAGCAAACTCCCTGGTTGTGTCCTTTCCCAAAGTGAATAAAGAATCTGCACTCAATGCTGTCTCCATGATACGTTTGATGGCAAGCTTTCCCACCAATGGATTTATGTCTCCCTGCTGTGTTCAGCTCTGCCACAGTAGATCCATGCTCTTTCCCTAATATTTCACTCTCAAACTGCGTATAGCATTATGACATAGCAATTGTAAAGAGACGATACCTTGACGTGACACAGATAGCAATCATAACTCAAAAAGAAAAGAATCTATGAAATAGTCTCATATATAATCTATTTATTGGAATGTACTTTTATATTATAAGATTCAAGTTGGGGAGTTGGGTGGTGGGTTAAGCACACACAGTGGGTTAAGGACACCTGGTGCGAAGCGCAAGGACCGGCGTAAGGATCCAGGTTCAAGCCCCCGGCTTCCGACCTGCAGGGGAGTCGCTTCACAAGCGGTGAAGCAGGTCTTTAGGTGTCTATCTCTCTCTCTCCCCCTCTCTGTTCCTCTCTGTCCTATCCAACAATGATGACATCAATAACAACAACAACAATAAAAACTACAACAATAAAACAACAAGGGCAACAAAAGGGAAAATAAATAAATAAATGTAAATTTTTTTTTTTAAAAAAAGATTAAAGTTGATGAATACATCATAGAATGCAACTTTTTAATTGTCTTGACAGTCTCAGGGAAGTCAGGCTTGGACTTGGTAGATCAAGTTGGAAGTCATGCTTACAGATATTAGATCAGTTTTATTTCCATAACTCTTTCTATATGATCTAGGCAAAAATTACCAAGGTCATGGGTCCCTTGGAACCTACAAAAATAGAATACCTAGCTTCTTCCCACACAAAGAGCCCTAATCAAATCTGCTTTATTCCTACCTTTGGGTTCCTGCTTATTAAGCAATTTTTTCTGCTTTATTATTTACTGTCTTTCAGACACCAACTTTCAGAAGCTACTATGATTCCATCTGGACTTCCCTGGGCAGACAATCTGACCAATGTGTCTCCAGAGCCCTACCCCATTAAGGACAGATAGAAACAGGCTGGCAGTATGGATACACCTTCCAATGACTATGTCAAGAAGGGAAACAATTACAGATACCATAACTCCACCTTCTGCACCCCATAAAGAATTTTGGTCCATACTCCCAGAGGGATGAAGAATAGGGAAGCTTCCAATGGAGGGGATGGGACATGGGACTATGTGGAATTGTACCTCTGTTATCTTATAATTTTGTTAGTCATTATTAAATCACTATGAAAAGAAAAAGATGACCTACACCCGTGACAAAAATGAAAGACTTAGGCTACAGGCAGTCTGAACATATACCCTGGTGATGCACTGCAGGTAAATTATCCTGGCAGCATCTTGAAAGTATTTCATGCTCCCTTTCTTCAGAGAAGGCAAAATAGGAGAGAGACTATTTCAATTCATTGTTCATCTGTGTCCAATCAAGCATTCTGACTGCCTGTGTGAGAGTGATGATAAGCAAGCATTCTGGTACTGCACAGCTTTCCAGAAAGCTGCTCTCTTCTAAGTAGGAACGAAGCCACTACAGAATCGATATGTGTGTGTGTGTGTGTGTGTGTGTGTGTGTGTGTGTGTGTGAGTGTTAGTTGAGTAACCACAGGGCAGAGTCCTAATTATTAGAATTAGGACTAAAATTAACCCTAATTAGGACTAGAATTAACCCTAACCCTAACCCCTCACCCCTAACCCTAACCCTAACCAATGCTCTTCATTGGTGGACTGATGAGGGTGACCCACCACTTAGGCACAGAGATGTCCCACCAGGTTGGTTGTTCTGAAGAGGAAGTGAGAAGTTGAGATGATTTGTCCATTCTAGCCACCTCCCACTCTTGAAAGACAACAGAGGCCAAACAGTTACGTTGAATTTTTCAAGAAGAACATTACACAGCTTTAATTAATATTCTTCTCAAAATACCCTCAGATGTGCTGACTGGATTTGAGCCCCTGTTCCCCACCCACGGGAGGGATGCTTCATGAGCAATGAAGCAGGTCGGTGTCTCTTTCTCTTTATCCCTCTTTACTGCCCCCTATGCTCTCAATTTCTCTCTGTCCTATCCAACAAATTAGAAAGGGAAAAAAAAAATGGCTGCCAGGTGCAGTGGATTTGGCACCAAGCCCCAGAGATAAGTTTGGTGGCAGTTAAAAAAAGATGCTCCTCAGGTTTTAGAAAGACTACGCTCTATTCCTGTCATGCATGGGCATTTGGGAAACTTTGACATGCCCGTTGGTAATGAAACTTGTTTAATTTTGCTAAGTTATTTATTGATGTTATTGATTATAATCTCCTGTGTGGCTCTTGGCCCAGATCATTCTTTAGCACACTTGTGGCATAGTAAGACTAATTTCCTCTTATAACCATAAGAGTAAAACAATAGTATTGAGGATAAGGTGTTTCTGATTTGATGAACTAGGCTCATACACTGGCTTAGACTTGTAGGTAGGAATTCTGTAATTTGGCATGATCATACAGAAATCCTTTTCATATGCAAAGCAGGAAAATAAATTTCTCCTTAAACAGTACTTGTAGCTTGTGTAGTCATTATTTCATTCAGCTATGAGTTTTTTTTAAAAAGACTGATTTACTTTGACTATGTGTGTGTTCATGGGAGTAGTGAGAGAGAGAGAGAGAGAGAGAGAGGGAGAGAAAGACCAGAGCTCTACTCTGGCATATAAAGAAAGTGCTAGAGTTACAATCTGGGCTCTCATGCAAGTCTGGAGTTTTATTAATGACTATGTACTAAACACTTACAAGTGTTGTGCTCTGACCTAGGAATTCAGAATGTCTATTGATCAGGGTTCTCTAGAGAAGTCAATAGGTGGTGATACAATTTTTAGGTTGTTTTATTTCAGTTTAGTTTTTTTTTGTTAGTGATTTAGTATTTTGATTTATACATCAGTTTGGTTTTTTTATAGAAGACAAGACAGAAAGAGTTAAAGAGAGCAGGAGAGAAATTTGCTGTACTAATCCACTACTTGTGCAACTTCCCCTCTGCAGGTTGGAAGTAAGGGCTTGACCATGGGTTCTACATATGGTTATATATGTAATCTACAGGTTTGCCATCACCCAGTCTTGTGATATGATTTGATATAAGGATGCTGCTTGTTAATTATGGAGGTCGAGTAGTGCCATGATCTTTTGTCTCTAAGTTAGAGATCCAGGAAAGTTAGTGGTTCGATTCTGTCTGAACGTCAACAGTGAGAAAAGATCAGTGTTTCAATTCAGATCTACTTTCCTTCTTTGAGGCTCCTTTTTGTTCTGTTCAGGCTCAGTACAGATGGGTTGATGCCAACCCACTCTGGGGATGATAAATCGCTTTACTGAATCCATGGATTCAGATGGATGCTTGTTTCATCCAGAAACACCTTCACAGACACCCAGAAATAATATTTAGCCAAATTCTTGGCATTTCATGACACAGCGACGTAGACGCATAAAATGAACCACCCATCAGACCACTTGCTGTTGAACTGGGTACTCGTGAGAAACTCTTGTAAATGTGAATTCACGCCACCTGGTGCATCAGTTTCTTGATCTGATTCTGGTATTAGGTAGCAAGAACAATTCCCTGGTCAGGCTGGTCAGTGCCAGAAAAAAGCCAGATTTTTTTTTTTTTTTAGAACTTTCAAGCAGAAAGGAACTCACTCACAAGCTGGATGGGAAATGTAAAATGTGCCCAAAGTGAAGACAAGCTATTTGTCAAAGCTCTTCCTAAAAGAGTTTTAGAATACTCGATGCTGATTTCTACCCTTTGTACTCTTTAAACAATATATATGTTCCTGGGGTATTTCATCTTTGTTCTTTCATTTGAAAAAAATCATCTTAAAAAATCAACACTTGAAAGATTTCCCTTTGATGGTAAATACTTTGCTAAAGGAGCCAGGGAAGAAGAGGACAGGGTCATGTGGGCTTTCTGTGGTTACTACTGGCTCCCAGGTGGAGAAGAGACTTGATGCCTCCCTCCTCTCCTCTTTCCTGCCTGCTGCCTTTCCAGCCTTGCAAAGCAGCCCTGCACTCTGTGAGGTCATCTTGTGGAGGACAGGAAACTAGTACACAGGCAGACACACAGGCCAGGGCAGCTAGACAGAGGGCTAATGGGCCATCTTGCTTTTGCTTACTCCTCACTTACCTTTGTAAGAAGTTGATCTGGTAAGTTCATCAGTACTCATGACTGCTCTTGAGACAGCTGAGGACATGTGGGTTTGGGGTGGGAGCTGGAATTGGAAAAAAAAAAATAAACCAACTTCTACTGTAGGATTGATTACTCAAAGGAAGAGCTGAAGCTTGAAAAAGATGAACAAAAATGGAAATAAGTCAGGAAAGGAAAGAATATCCCATTTTTGGGATTTTATTTTTAATTGTCTTGCTCCTAAGTAGGATTTTCAGACTGAGCACCACTAACATTGGTGCATAATTATTTGTGGTGTATGCTGTCCTGCACACCACAGGCTGTCAGCAGTATCTCTGCCCTCTGATCCACTAGAACTGCCCTCCAGCAGTTTCTCTCCATTTTTGCCATCACCACAGCTTTATGACCTGGGCCAACATATTCAGATAGAGACAGACTGAGAGAAAAACACCAGGACACTAATACTTCCCTCAGTCCCTCAGTGCTGTGGGGGCTGGATTCAAACCTGGGTTGCATGCTTGGTAGGCCAGATACCTTCTCAGGTAAACTCTCTTGCCTGCCTGTCTAGGAAATCTTAGAAGGGTTGAGTAAATATCATTTCCAATAGAAAAACATTGCTTTCCTAAACATTTTGTGAAAATGGACACTTCTGATGATTTCTCTCTGTCCTATGGAATAAAATGGAGGGGGGAAAAAAAAGGAAAAGATCCCCAAGGAGCAGGGGATTCATGTGCTGACACTGAGCCCCAGCAACAACTGTGAAGGAAAGAGAAAGAGAGAGAGAGAGAGAGAGAGAGAGAGAGAGAGATTGAGGCCAAGACCTGCAGCACTGCTTCACTGCTTGTGAAGCTTCCCACTGCAGGAGGGTGTTGCTCATTACGCCAGGTCACCTGCATTGCTTGATGCTGTGGTCTGTTTACATAATCATTGTTTTGCCTGAGACCCGCCCTGCCTGCAGGGTATTGGTTTAATCCCCACTGGTCAGAACTTTCACAATAGCTGCTACGGAAGCTTGCTGCCTTCGAGCTCTTTCCTTCTCTCCACCCCCTCTCCTAGCCATTTCTTTTTCCGACCTGCCACTTCTGTTTCAAGAGATATTAAGGCATTTTCTATGATCAATAAAGGCGTTACATTGCATTCCTGCTCAGCCATGAGAGTTCCTGGTTCCTCTTCCACGTCACTGAGTAAGCAGCAGCCCAGGTTGGCTCAGGTTGAGTTCTCTCCCCTGAGACACAAGCTGACAAGAGGAGACCAGGGGCTTGAATCCACGTCCTTGCACATAGTACTGTGGGCACTCCAGCAGGTGTGCCACTGCATGGTCCCAAAGAAATGTAATATTAACAACTGATGAAAATTAAGATGTAACGTTTCTCTTCCATGTTCACAAAATTTCTGAATTCAGTTGTACTGAATCCAGAGCCCCCTTTACTAAAGAGGAAAGGAACATGACCGGTTGGTGGTGCACCTGGTCAAGCACACACATTACAGTGTGTAAGGACCTGGGTTCAAGCCCCCTCCCAAGCCCCCACCTGCAGTTGGAAATCTTCATGAGTAGTGAAGCAGGGCTACAGGTGTCTCTCTCATTCTCTACCTCCCCCTTCCCTCTCAATTTCTGGATGGCTCTATTCAATAAATAAGGTTAATAAGAATGTTTTTTTTTAAAAAAAGAGTAAAGAGACCTAATGATATACACTCAAGTTTGATAATGTTATCATTGAAAGCCCCGAGTGAAGATTCAGCTTTGGTGATTAGCAAACGTGGATGAGGGGACAGAGAAAATATTTATTTTCATCAAAGCACACTTTTTATAGGTATTACATTAATTCCATAAAGGCAGACCTCCAAAATAGCAGGACTGCAAAGTGATTGGATTTAACTTTATTTATTATTATTATTTTTTAATATTTATTTTCCCTTTTTGTTGCCCTTGTTGTTTTTCTATTGTTGTAGTTATTATTGTTGCCATCATTGTTGGATAGGACAGAGAGAAATGGAGAGAGGAGGGGAAGACAGAGAGGGGGAGAGAAAGACAGACACCTGCAGACCTGCTTCACCGCCTGTGAAGAGACTCCCCTGCAGGTGGGGAGCCGGGGGCTCGAACCCGGATCCTTACGCCGGTCCCTTGCGCTTTGCGCCACATGCACTTAACCCACTGCGCTACCTCCCGACTCCCAAGTGACTGGATTTAAACCAAAGGTGGTGTCTGGGTGTGGCCGGCCTGGGAATGCAGAAACCTTATTGGGACTCAGTGATGATGGTGACGCTGTTAGTGTTGGAAATTGGCTCAGCCAATAGCCAGCTGCACACCCAAGAATGTTATCTTTAAAGTGTTAGGCTCTGCCTGCACCAAATTTGATCAGATTCCTGATGCTAATTTTTAGCTTTTCAGAATTTTTGCCTCCAGGGATATTACTGGGGCTCGGTGCCTGCACTACGAATCCACTGTTCCTGGAGGCTGTTTTTTTCGTCTTTTTTTTTTTTTTAATTGGACAGAACAGAGAGAAATTGAGAAAGGAGGGGGAGATAAAGATAGACACTTGCAAGGGAGTCGGGCGTAGCTCAGCGGGTTAAGCGCAGGTGGCACAAAGCACAAAGATCGGCATAAGGATCCAGGTTCGAGCCCCCGGATCCCCACCTGCAGGGGAGTCGCTTCACAGGTGGTGAAGCAGGTCTGCAGGTGTCTGTCTTTCTCTCCCCCTCTCTGTCTTCCCCTCTTCTCTCCATTTCTCTCTGTCCTATCCAACAACAATGACAGCAATAACAACAACAACGATAAACAACAAGGGCAACAAAAGGGAAAATAAATAAATAAATAAATGTAAAAAAATTATATATATAAAATTAAAAGATAGACACTTGCAGATCTGCTTCACCACTTGTGAAGTGACCCCTCTGCAGGTGGGGAGATGGGGACTTGAACTTGAGTTCTACCATGGGTGCTTGTGCTTCAGAGTATGTGTGCTTAATGTGATGCACTACTGCCCAGCCACCAAGATGGTTTTCTCTACAGGAAATTCATGTAGACCAACAAAATCTACACAACCAGGACTTTACAAATCTGGGCTGACATTTTCAGATACAAAAACAAAGAGAGAGAGTGTGTAAGCCACCATAACACCACATCATTGCCTTGTGAGTTCATGGATGGGCTTGAACCTGGGCCACCTACATGATGAAGCAGGTACACTGTTCAGGTGAGCTAACAGTCCTCAGGGCCACATTTAAAAAAAGAATGACAGAATTGAGTTGGAAAGAGAGAATGAACACAATGGCCAAAGGTATAGGTAGTTAAATGAGGAGGTAAGTGAGCTTGTTGGAATCTGAAACAGGACTTATTTCTCCCCTCCTTCTAATAAGTGACAGTGCTGTAATAGAGGCCCAGGAAGTATTTGTTAAATGACAGAATTAATTCATTGATAATTCACCCACTTTCAACTTCATTGATGATTGAATAAAACCAATTACTTTCTTTTTCTGAGGCCAGGGTTATATATATATGTATATATATACATATATATGTATATTACCATATTACACATTACCACTGTGGGCCACTTTTCTGTTGAGATAGAGATAAAGAGAGATACCACAGTACTAGAGTTTCCTCTGGGGCCATATAACCTGTGTGGTGCCAGGCAGAAACCTGGGTCTTGTGCATTCTATCAAGTAAGCTCTCTCTGGCCCTTCTGGACATTTTTAAAGGCTTAACATCTAATGATTTAGAAATTAAAATAATTATTCAAGATGACTCTGATGTGGGGCTGAAAGTTAAGTTTGCACAACTTCCCCAAGAAGTTTCTGCTTCTCATCAGAACAGGATGGTCCAATACACCTTCAGTTGGATCTGGGCTGTGCCATGGTGAATCCTACTCATAACTAGAAAGACAGTGGCTTCTGGAAATGCTTGGGTCATTTCTAATTCTCCAAGAAGTCAAGGACATTCTAGATGAGGTGTTTTTCATCCCCTCTGTATCCAGCTATCAACCTGATTGACTTTAACACTTTGTTCCTAGGCAGAGCCAAGATGGTGCCTTGGAGACAACACCTGGTGTGAACTCTGCAAGGAAGCTGCTTTCAACCTGGGAATCTCAGGAGAGGCTACCAGGTTTCAGATGATACCATGATGCCAACCCAGCTTCCTTGGGCAGAGGACCCCACCATGTGCCTTGGAGTCTCACCTCCTAAGGTCCCTGCCCCACTAGGAAAGAGAGAGACAGGTTGGGAGTATGGATCAAACTTCCGATGCCCATGCTGATCAGAGAAGCAATTACAAAAGCCAGAGCTTCCACCTTCTGCACCCCACAATGATCCTCAGAGGGATAAGGAATAGGGAAGCTATCAAGGGAGGGGATGGGATGTGGAACTCTGGAGGTAGGCATTATGTGGAAATGTACCCCTCTTATCTTATAGTCTTGTCAATATTTCCATCTTATAAATAAAAAAATATGCAAAAAAAAAGCTTTGTTCCTGGGGCCAGGGATTAGCACAGTGGCTTAAGCGCACATAGCACAAAGCTCAAGGACCTGCTTAAGGATCCCAGTTCAAATCCCCAGCTCCCCACCTGCAGGTGGCAGGATGGGGAGTCACTTCACAAGCAGTGAAGCAGGTCTGCAGATGTCTATCTCTCCCCCTCTCTGTCTTCCTTTCCTCTCTCAATTTCTCTCTGTCCTATCCAACAAAAATAACAGCAGTGGCAACAAAACAATAACAAGGGCAACAAAATGGAGAAAATGGCTTCCAGGAGCAGTGGGTTCATAGTGCAGGCACTATGATAGCCCTGGAGGCAGGGAAAAAAACCAACAAAACAAAACAACTTTGTTTCCGTGAGAAAAACCAAAGAGAAATTCTGAAGAAAAAAAAAGTCTAGTTATATTGATTTCATGAGAAGTAGTCAATTGAAACAGGAATTTTTGAAAGAAGAGTCACACACACACAAAAAAATTATTAGAGAGATCACCATCCTTGGTCATCATCATTTGGCTTTCAGATCCTACAGTGGTATTTAAAACATTCCTACCAAATAAGAGAGTGCTTTGATTAGTCTGGCAGATACACTGACAGAAGAACTTGACTTTAGTCTGAACTATGAAAGACAAAGATTGCACACAGGCTATGAAATAGATGAGGTGCCATGTGTTAATTCTGATCCAGGTGTGACTGGAACAGCTTACAAAACAGGGCCTTCACTACCACACTGTTTATTCAAAAACTACTTGGCACCAAGCTGTCAAATACACCACATGAAAGAGGATCAGAGAGCTAAGAAAGAGAAGACTACTTTTCTCACAAGGTTGTAGCCACTGCTCAGAGTACTGGCGATGGGTGTCTGCACCTTCCAGACTCACTTATGAAAACCTACAATTAACCAAGAGAGAAGAGTGGTAGAGCACATGGTGGTTTACAGAGAGCCTTGGCCTCAATTGCCATATTGTTTTTTGTCTGTCTCTGTCTATAGTAGGAGATAGCATTCAGTCAGTGGTACAGTTCTTGGCTCTCCTGGGTTATAAACACTGGTCATAATTCTGCATTCAATTCATTAGAATGACCAAATGTTCTTATCTGTTGATGACTGGACTGTCCTCATTTTAGTGGTAAAAGCTCAGTGTTCTGTGACCCTCCTTAGTCCTCAAGAAATTAGTCCAACTGTTCACTCTCTTGGTGTTATCCAGATGATTCCCCCCTCCTAGTCCTGTTGTGTAGAGAAATTTAAATTAGATAAAATGGATTTAAAAGCAAATTCAATAATCCATGAAAAGGGGTACAGTTTTTTGCATTTGAATTACTGGCACAAGATCTAGAAAAATGACTTTCTCTCAGGAAGAGAAAATGATTTTTGGCATCATTTCTACATCTATGATTCTCTAATTCTCTAACATTACTACCATCTTGGAAAAGTTAGGCTGACCATAATTAAAATAATCTGAACTGTCATTTATTAAGTGGTGACTATGTATCATAACTCTTGTAAACTTTTTTTATCATGACAACCTTAGAAAATGAATATTAATTAATATATTTCATTTCATTTATTTATTTTTAGTCGAGCACTGCTCAGTTTTGGTTCATGGAGAAGCTGGGGATTTAGCCTGGAAGCTCAGAGCCTCAGATAGAAATGTAGTTTGCATCACTATTAACATTATGTTATCTTCCCAGTCCTATTTGATGAATTTTATTTTATTTTTTAAAAGATTTTATTTATTTAATAATGAGAAAGGAGGAGAGAGAGAAAGAACCAGACATCACTCTGCTACATTGGACCTCATGCTTAAGAGTCCAATGCTTTATCTACTGCACAGCCTCCCGGATCACTATCTGATAAATTTTATAGGTACGAACACAAGCTTAAACTGGCTATACTCTGTTCCAAGTTACGCAGATAACAAACACTGAAGGTAGAATTTGAATTCAGGGCTTTGAAATTTACAAGGCCTATGTTCACATTTATTCTATTCCCAACTTACCCTGTTCCCAGACAGTTCTGAGCTATCACTTCTGTCTCTTGGAGATGAAGTGATTGGTACTGCCTAGAATATGATCCCTAGAGGCTAGAGAAATAGTAACACTAACAATATGCATTTGCATAACGTATTTTACATTTCAAGACACGTCTGGTTCTATTTTCTTCTGTCTCCATCTTGAAGATGCTAGGAAGTGGCTAAAATGGATCCTGTCTCTAGTTAGAAGGGTCAGGAGAGAGACGTGCGAATGAACACAGTCAACTGTCCATGGGCGCAAGACAAAGCCAGGCTCGCGTCTGTGCTCATGATCCTACTTCCTCCCAAGTAGGAAGTATATATTCAGCAGAGGTGATGGGATTTGGTGACTTTCCTGGCTGCTATCAAAGGTCTTTCTGAGTGACTGCAGGAATCAGCCCAACTTTATTTTTCCTGTCTGTTTCCCCAAACTGAAGAAAAGCTAGTCGATATGTTTGTTTTTTTTTAACTCTGTAGCTCAAGGACTTGATACATAGGTTATTAATATACACTTGATGGACAAGAAAACATCCTTCACAAATCTTCCTCTTAAATCAGATGTTGATTATCTTTCCTCATCCCCGTGTCTTCTCGCCACTCTTTCCCAGTGTTTCTCTGCCAGGGATGTGTGCTTCTTCCCTTCCCTTCTGCATGGTCTCTGATCTAATTTCCACAAGATCTAAGCACCACTTGAAGGGGCCTAATCCAAGGTCTAAACACTTGAAGGAGACTTTAAGTTCTGATCCACATACCACCTCCACCAGGAAGCTCGCCTAGGTCTTCCAAATGCAAATGGTCTATCCTTCATAGCCACAGTCCGTCTCTAACACTCTTCTATTGTGGCACTTACATCTACCTCTCTCTTATTATACATAAGATTTCATATAATTATCATAAAAAGTGTAGTGGGGTCTAGGACTCATTAGAGGATAATAGTTTCAGGTAGAAGTGGCACTGAGACTCAGTTTCAGCTTGTTGTTGCAATGGTTAGATATGGATTCGATGAGGGTGGGAAGACAGCAGAATTGTTATACACAATACTTCTGTGCCTGAGGTGCCAGGGCCCCAAGCTCTATCCTTGGTGCCATCAGAAACCAGAAGTGAGCAGTGCTACGTTATTTCTCTCTGTATTTTTCTCACTTTATCTCTCTCTCTCTCTTAATGAAATTAAGTACTAAAGAAAAAGTAACCTGAATTGGACTTTTAGACCGTAATCAGTCTCTCAAAAATTTAAAGACACAGTGAAGCCAAAATTTTATGTAACTATGATCAGTATTCTAATGCTTCACTTAATGAATACGGCCAATATGCTTACTACCTGGGAAATTTTAATTTAATTAGCATTTTATAGTGCTTTACAAATTGCGAACCCATTTCATAGTATGAAACCCCTATAGGTTACTGTGAATTCCTATTTTGTAAAGAAAGAAAATGAATCTTAGGATTGTTAAGTGACTCACCTAAGGTCACATAGCAGGAAGGTCGAGCAGTACCTGGACGCGTTTTCTGGTTTTGTCACCCTTAGACCTTTCTGTCAACCATACTGCCATAGTTTTCCTATAGACATGTGAAAGCTAGACAGCCTGGTTTTTACTGTCATCTGCACAGTAGTGTCATATCTAGTAAGTGCTCAGTGAGCATTTGTTTGTATGAAAGACAATGAATGCATAGAGGGACTTAAAAGAGAAAAAACAGTCAACAGACTGTTTCCTTTTCATTCCAAATGATCTGGTTGCGTTGCAATTTTCAGAACTGCTTTCTGAAGGGAAAGCACTAAGCAGAACTTGGACTGGAGTTGGTGTATTGCAGCAAAGTAAAAGACTCTGGGGTGGGGTTCGGGGGGAGGGGTCAGGTCCTGAACATGATGGCGGAGGAGGACCTAGTGGGGGTTGTATTGTTATGTGGAAAACTGGGACATGTTACACATGTACAAACTACCATATTTTAATGTTGACTGTAAAACAATAATCCCCCCAAATAAAGAAAAAAAACTTGCCACAGGCAAAAGAAGTTGATACCAACTAATTCAGGAAGGGGAGGAGGGAGGATGATGAGTTAGACTTGAGGTATCTGTAAGATAACACAGTTGTGATGTGTATTTAGGGGACAGTAAGTTGGAGAGCAGAAGGAGAGAACACAACAGCTAACACTGAAACCAGGCCAATGATGCAAACGAAGTCTTGACTGAAATAAAGCTGAGGGGCCAGGTGGCGGCACACCTGGTTGGGCGCATGTGTTACAATGTCCAAGGACCCACGTTCGAGCCCCTGGTCCCCACCTGCAGGGGGAAAGCTTCACAAGTGGTGAAGCAGCGCTGCAGGGGTCTCTCTGTCTCCCTCCCTTTCTAGCGCCCTCTTCCTTTTCAGTTTCTGGCTGTCTCTATCCAATAAATAAAGTAATAAATTATGTTTTAAAAAAAGAAAAAAAAACTGAAAGACTTGAATGAATAAATAGAAGAAAAGAGGGCGGGGTGGTGGTGCACTTGGTTGAGTGCACATGTTACAATATGCAAGGGACCTGGGTTCAAGCCTCTGGCTCCCACCTGCAGGGGGAAAGCTTTATGAGTGATGATGAAGCAGGGCTGCAGATGTCTCTCTATCTCTTTCCATCTCTGTCACCTCTCTATCTCCCTCGTGATTTCTGGCTGTCTTTATTCAATAAATAAATAAAGGTCATATAAATAAATGAATAAATAAATAAGGATGTCACCCAGGGAGCTGGCAGAGGGAGAGCTGGGCTGACTTTCATTTCCTTTCTTAGTGACCATGTATGTCACCTGGTGAGGGCTGACTGATTTGCTTGTGTCAGACTGAGGATGGGAACATACTTTGGAAAGCCACAGACATAGAATTCAAGCTTGGTGTTTTTTTTTTTTTTTAAGAAGCTATTTTAACTTTCTGTCTCTACAATAGAGCTGAGTGGTAGCATACTGAATCTAGTGGATTATATAATTTGATGGTCAAATAACCAAAACTGTTTTAAAAAAGTAAAAAAAAAAAAACAGGAGTAGGGCAGTAGCATATAGTGGGTTAAGCGTAGGTGGCACAAAGCACAAGGACCAGCTTAAGGATCCCGGTTCGAGCCCCCGGCTCCCCACCTGCAGGGGAGTCACTTCACAGGCTGTGAAGTGGTCTGCAGGTGTCTATTTTCTCTCCCCCTCTCTGTCTTCCCCTCCTCTCTCCATTTCTCTCTGTCCTAACAGTGATATCATCAATAACTACAACAATAAAACAACTAGGGCAACAAAAGGGAATATATATATATTTATATATCCTAACTTATCACTGATATGGACATAAACATGGCCACAAAAAAGTGAGAATGATTTGGTCAGAAGTGCTGAGCTGCCCACAGCTGGGATCATTCTTTTTAGCCCTGGAAATCCTTATGCTAATATGTTCATAACCTTTGATGTTCAGACACAGTAAAGTTTTAATATAAACCTTGGATTATTTCTCAGTTTTGTACCCAAGAAATGAGGTTTCCACAGCTATGGCTCCATATCTCTGTTCCCCCTACATAGTTTTACTTTCCATTTTCCCCTACTCCCCAAATTCAGGGCTGTGTCCGAATGGACAGCAGATTCACAGGAAAACTTTCTCATGAAGCCTGTTCCAATAACACCACAGAACTGATCGCATATCATTTTCTCACTGCAAACTGAGCCTCTCTTCCTAGAACTAGAACTCAGCTAGATGCTGGGTGTCTGAATTATGGAATGGAGACCATCACTGTGTTTCCGAGAAGAGGATTCATTATCTTTAAATAATGGAGCCAGAAGTTACACATTAGACATTCAATTGTTCTACCTTTCAGTCCTGAAGAAGCTTGTCATTTTTGTGTGGTGCTCTCTCCCACACTGAACGACGCTAGCTAGCATCATTACAATTCTCATCTCATGTAACAAGAAGATTTTTTTGTAACTTAAAGGCAAATAGACATCAAGAGGACAAAGTCAGGAGCCTTTGGGCAGCTTCCCTATGCTTGTTTTCAGTTGCACACACAAATCAGAGTGACTATATCTAGTTCGAGTACAAATCTTTCAGAGTAGTAAAAGACTAAGGAAAAAACCAACAACTAGGCTATATCGCCTGCAAATGTAAGTGCTGACGGATGAGTACTCAGAGTTCACCTTGCATCAGTCTAGGGATCCTTTGATTTCCCCTGCCTCCAGGGTTATCACTGGGGCTCAGTGCTGGCACTATGAATCCACTGCTCCTGGTGGTCATTTTTTCCATTTTATTGGATAGGACTGAAAGAAATTGAGAGGGGAAGGGGAGATAGAGAGGGTGAAAGAGAGACATCTGCAGACCCGCTTTACTGCTTGTGAAGCGTCTGCCTTGCAGGTAGGGATCTAGGCTCGAACCCAGATCCTTGTGCTTCAAACTGTCTGCTTAACTAGGCACACCACCGCCTGCCCCCCACCAAAAATGGGAATCATTGTTTGAGGGATGAGAAACTAAATAAGAGTATTTCTTTTGTTTTATTATGGAAATAGTGATTTACAAGACAGGTATTGTAACGTGGGTACAATTTCTCCTTTTTCCACTATGGGTGTCTGCATATCACTCCCACTGCTCACCCGGGTCTTCCTCCACCATTGTGCACTGGGTCCCCCTGGCCCACTCCACGCTCTTTTCCTGCCACCACCTCCTGTTGTCCTTGATGCCACAGAATACAGCCAGTCAAAGTGTCATCCTGTGTCTTGCCTTTCTTTCAGTGACTAAAATGTGAACAGATGGAGGGTTCATTTACTGCATCTTGTCTAAACGCTGTAAATAATAATTACATTTAGCGCCATAGGATTCCAGTACGGGGAGGAGCTGCCATTTTCTTCTTTTAAGAAGACAATTAAAATGTGCATCTTGGTTCAGAAGCAAAACATCAGTGCCTCCAAATGGCTGTGTCTTCTTGTCTGATAGCTCTTATGCTGGTGTTCTGCAGCTGATAAGGACGTTATCACTGCAGTCTCTCCCTATTTTGTGGATGAGGAAGAGGAGGCACACAGACATCGTAGCCCCCACTCTATTTCATAAGTCTAATGAATGGGAAATACAGGACTTGAACTCTAGCCTACCTGCCTCCAGAGTCCTTATTCCTTCTCCTGTACTAGAAAAGAGAAGTGTGATGCAGAACGCAGTCCTTTTTAAATAGTCTCGACTCCAGATATGGTCAGAGGTCTAGGTGTCACTCTTCAACTAGCCTGACTGAGCCAAAGGCACCATATAAATGGGCTCTATTCTGGCAAGAGGCACATTAGGACTGACCAGCAAGATTATTCTTGAAACTGAGCGTTGAGTGCAACAGATGGGGAACTATCTCTGCCACCCAGACATGCACCTCCTTTGGTCCTGATTCTTAACTGGGCGCTTATGAAGCAAGACGGGGTAGCAGCTAGAACACAGGTGAGATCATTGATGTCACATCAGCTGTGGGGTCAGTGAGGCCAAGTCTGGAGATCATCACTGGAAGGGACACAGAAGTTGGATCATGACTATTTTTGAGTCACCGCAGAGCCATAAAATAGGAATGAATGACTTCCAAGGGGATCAGAGCATTGAGATTTTGCTGCTGGAAACTCCTTTCTCTTACTTAGCACTGACTCTCACATATTGACTTTGGTGTTCTTTGAGTATACCAAGCAGACTCTCTTTATCTCATGACCTTGTTGCAATTCTGCCCAGAGCTTAACCTGAAAGAACCTTTCCTGACCTGCAGGTCTTAGCTTTGATATCTCTCTTTAGGGAGCATTAAATGAATAGTCTTGCATTGACACCCACTAACTAGTCACTCTCACTCCGATCAAGATCAGTCTGATGTAGGACTTAAATGATCCTGTTTTATTTTCCTTTCCTTTCCTTTCCTTTCCTTTCCTTTCCTTTCCTTTCCTTTCCTTTCCTTTCCTTTCCTTTCCTTTCCTTTCCTTCCCTTCCCTTCCCTTCCCTTCCCTTTTCTTCCCTTCCCTTCCCTTCCCTTCCCTTTCCTTTCTTTTCTTTTTTCTTTTCTTCTCTTTCCTTCTTCCTTTCCTTTCCTTTCTTTCTTTACAGATTTTGTTTTAGTATTTCTCCCCTTCCTTGAGAGGTAGACCCATCTGGTTTAGAGATCCTCTTTGTTTTGCCCAGTGTTACCTCCAGCATTCACATCAGTAGATGTTCAGTACATGCCTCTTGAATAAATCAGTCAACTAATGAGTGGGATTTGCTTTCCTGTCATTCTTAAGAGTTTTTTTTTTTTTTTTTTTTTTAATTCTACAAGGCTTCCATGGGCAAAAGAAGTGTCCCTCTTTCAGATGGGGAGTGGGGGCTCCCTATATAGCTGAGGTCTGGGTAATCTGT
This sequence comes from Erinaceus europaeus, assembly GCF_950295315.1. Classification (NCBI taxonomy): domain Eukaryota; kingdom Metazoa; phylum Chordata; class Mammalia; order Eulipotyphla; family Erinaceidae; genus Erinaceus; species Erinaceus europaeus. The sequence continues at coordinate 5,520,167 of NC_080171.1, forward strand.
TCAAAATGTGAAGTGTAAAAAATGAGAATAACCAGGTAGAGTAATTTTCATGTGCTATTTATCACCAAGCTAAGTCATACAACTGCTACAGACAAGGAAATGCAGGTCTGGACTAGATAGCTAGCTAAATGGATAGAGCATAATTGTGCATTTGGCTTCTGAGTTCAGTACATTTCAGTGCAAACAAAAGACCAGGGAGAGATGGCAGTTCTAAGTATTTCTGCTATTGTCTCTATTTTACAAATCAAGTACAGAAAGTCTTGTTAATTTGCTAAGCCTTGCAGGCTAGCTTCATCCCAGGCTCCTTGTTACTGGAATGTAATGGCCTTTAAAAGATCAAATAAAACAGACTCTTGGGAGTAGGTAACCCTGAAACTAGGACAGAGTATACAGGAATGTGGGTAGGCTTTCCAAACCAAGCAAGAGTCTGTTGTGTTCTTTCTTTCCTGCTTCCTGACATTCTTACTGATCCAACTGAAATCCATACGTTCTTGGAAGTTTTTCTGCCTCTGAGTTCCTGGTAGGTGACATAGCAGAGACTAGAGTAAATAAGAATTTACACGGGCCATTGCTTCTCCTTGAGCTGACCTATCTTCGCTGTTTCTAAGACAAGGTCATGGATTCTGAGTGCCTGCTATCTGAAATGTGTCTGGTCAGGTGGCCCAGTGTGGAGTTTCTGTCCTTTCAAGGGTAGAGACAGTGTCTACTGCATATAGACCCCTATTTCCATCTCATCTGCAACAATTAGAGACCCTCCCATCTGCCTCTGGCTGCCAACGCCCTCACACCCATTCCAGTGTAATCACAACTAATCCCATTGAGCTCTGCTCAAAATAGCCATAATTGGTGGTTTTATCCAAATCAATAAAGACAGCTTCTACATATTGATTATCATCCAGGGTACAAAATCATCACCAGTTACCTGGAAAAGAGAAGCAGACTGTCAAGGGAAAAGGTCAGATATTCCATTTGAACAGGGGAGGGAAAGGAGAGGTGGAACCAGTGAATTTTAAGGTAATAGTATCAAATTACCTGAAAATGCACACAGTATACTCTTGTAATTTGCAGCAACAGAGAGCCCAGAAATAGGTCAATCATTTAAGTGAGTCTTCAAGTCTTCTCTCTTGCAAGGTGCACAGAACTAGCTTTCACGAGCCGTCTTAAAGGGGCTGGAGACAAATAAGAGAGAGAAAGAACCGCATGACTCCTTTCTTCCTGCATTTTATAACCCAACGTTGGTATAATTGCAGAAATGGCTCAGTCTGATTTGTATCCAATTAGTGATCAACAGAGATTCTCAATCATTGTCATCAGTAATTATGGGAGAGAAAAATCACAAGGGGAGGTCACTAGACTATAGGACAGAAAAGTCAGGAGACAGAGAGCAAAGACGTTCACTGTCGGAATGAATTGGAGACATTTTCTTCAATTGCAGTTTACTAAGGAGTCTGCCTAATCCCAAAGTTTACATTTTTAACCACAGGCTATAAAATAAACTAGATCTGTTATTTATTACAAGTTGTAGCTCACTATTCTATTCCTTCTAGAAAATATTAAAAGAATTACATGAATCTTTTCCATGTCACTCATGGAAAAAGCATAATAATAAAAGACACTCAATTCATAATCTTGCTATTTCAACATATTAAAACAAATCTGGGGCAATTTTTAAGTCCTATTTCCTTTTGTGTTTAGTATAGATGTTAGTGATGACACATCTACCACTAACGACAATTGTGAGAAAGTTGTATACCTGTGAATGTGTATGTATGTACACATGTTATATTATAGTCTTAATAGATAGCTATAATTTTAATAAAAAACTTGAGTGTTCTTAAAATTTTTATCCATATGATGGTATCATTTTATATAGTTGTGATTGAAAGATGATTTGATTTTATCTTCTATCTCTGCCCCTATTTTTTCATAAATGTGCCATTGTAAGAACTGCATAAAATTCTGTTGAGTGGATATTTACTTAGTTCATCTTCTGTTCTGAAATATAATCTTTTTGTGAGAAATTCTATTTCAGCGAGTGTCTCTGGCATACAAACTGTTTTTCCTTTTGGATTATTTTTTCAATATAATGTGAAGTGGGGTTTGGGAGTCAAAGGCACTATGATATCACGGGCACTGAAAGTAGAAAGACTTATCCTGGTAGGGAAGTCATTCTTACTAGAGAAATAACAGCTAGACTAATGCTATTGTGTAATATTAAAGTACTAGGCAGAAACAGATCAGCACAGTTTCTGTGTTAAATATATATATTTTTCCCTCCAGGGTTATTGTGGGGCTTGGTGCCTGTACCATGAATCCACCTCTCCTGGAGGCCATTTTTCCCCCTTTTTGTTGCCCTTGTTGTTGTGTTAAATATTTTAAAATGAGAATTTAGAGAGGATATTTAAGAATAAACATATTAGGGCTGAGGAGACAACACACTGGTTACATGGTAGACTTCTATGCCTGAAATACTGATTCTAGGAGGACATCCCAGATTCATTCCCCAGCAACACTATAAGCTGCAACTGAGCTGTGCTCTGGTCTATATATCTATCTATCTATCTATCTATGTATCTATCTATCTATGTATCTATCTATCTATGTATCTATCTATCATCTATCTATCTATCTAGCATCTATCTATCTGTCTATCTTCTACCTCATTAATCTATCATCTATCTATCTAGCATCTATCTGTCTATCTTCTACCTCATTAATCTATCATCTATCTATCTATCTATCTATATCTATCATTTATTGATCTTTTTGTTCCCTTTCTTTTTTATTAGATAGGACAGAGAGGAAGGGAGAGGTAGAGAGGGAGAGAAGAGACACCTGCAGCCCTGCTTCACTACTTGTTAAGCTTCCCTGCTGCAGGTGGGAAGCAGGGACTCAAACCCAGGTCCTTGCACATGGCAGTGTGTGTGCTCAACCAGCTGGGTGCACAGCCAGCTGACCCTGTGTCTATTTTTCATTAATAAATAGCACCTTCAAAAAAATAAACACACAAAATAGTGAATAAAGACAATAATAGCTTTCACCTATCACAGATGTTTGTTGAGGAAAGATAGATTTCTCAAGTCCATTCTTGCACACTCTGGGCTGGGCAGCTGAACTGTAACAGTAAAGAAAGGACTGAGTGGGGAGTCGGGCTGTAGTGCAGTGGGCTAAGCGCAGGTGGCGCAAAGCGCAGGGACCGGCATAAGGATCCCGGTTCGAACCCCGGCTCCCCACCTGCAGGGGAGTCGCTTCACAGGCGGTGAAGCAGGTCTGCAGGTGTCTATCTTTCTCTCCTCCTCTCTGTCTTCCCCTCCCTCTCTCCATTTCTCTCTGTGCTATCCAACAACAACAATAATAACTACAACAATAAAACAACAAGGGCAACAAAAGGGAAAAAATAAAATAAAATAAATATAAAAAAATTAAAAAAGAAAGAAAGGACTGAGTGGTTAATAGAGGAGGAAACACAGCTGCGTAACTTCAGGTAATAGTGTATATCACTGGCAGGCCAGGCTGATGGCTCAGCCTCTGGAGTGCACATGTTACCATACCAAGTACCATGGCCTCGGGTTCCCATCTGCAGAGGAAATCTTCAAGAGCTGTGTCGTAGTGCTGTCAGTGTCTCTCTTCCACTTTGTCTCTCTATCTCTCACTGTCTCTCATCCTCTATCAAAAAGAAAGAGAAAGACAGAAAAAGGAAAGAAAGAGAGAAAGATGAAAGAGAAAGTAGGAAAGAAAGGAAGAAAGGAAGAAAGGAAGAAAGGAAGAAAGAAATGGCCACTGGGAATAGTGGAGTTGTGCAGGCAGCAACCCTAGTTATGGAAAAAAAATAATATAAATATGAATGACTTTATTTTTTTTTAAATTTATTATTCAATAGATACAGAGAGAAGTTGGGTGTGGGGAGATAGAGAGGGAAAGACAGAAGCGCCTGCAGCCCTGCTTCATCATTTGTGAAGCTTTCTTCCTGTAGGTGGGGACCAGGGATTTGAACCTGGGTTTTTGCACACTGGAATGTGTACTCTTAACCAAGTGCACCACTGCCAGGCCCTCAAATGGATAACTCTTAATGAAAATCAATTGTAATATGCTCTTTAAAAAACGTCATCAATTTATCATAGATTTACAATGTTAAAGATTTCAAGAGTACAGTCACATACACATACAGCTCACCACAACAATCACCAAATCCCCTTTGACATGACATCAGTAACTGTTCACTTATCCCTCCCCCTTCATTCCATCCAATAACCCCAAAGTAATTACAAAGTCTGAGTCAACTTGTTCATTATCACTACTGTAAGTTTTGATTATCCATTCATTAGTTTCAATTACCTCAATTTCACAGCATGAGTCAAGTCACCTGTTAGTTGTCTTTTACTTCTCTTACTTCTCTACTTGTTACGCTTACCATAATCACCTCTAGTTCTATCCATGGCACTTTGTAGTGGCATAGTGGCATCCCACGGAATATACACCCCTGACTTTTTCATCCAGTCATCTGCTGATGAGCCTTCAGATGGTTTCCACACCTTGACTGCTGTGAATATTGTAACTATGAACATAGGGGTGTGTGTACACTTTTGGATTCATGTTTTCATAGCCTTTAGATGGATGTTGAACAGTAGCGATAGGAGATGAGGGTGGAGCTCTTTGTCTGTTTATAGATCTTGGGGAAAGATTTTTTTTGAAGAGTTTAAGCATGAAGTTTTCTTAGAATTTTTGTAGAATTGATTCATGAAGTCATCTGGACCTAGATTTTTGTTCAGTGGGAGACTTTTGATTATCATTTTGATTTCTGCACTGTCTTTGGTCTGTTCTACTTATGTCCTCCTGACTCAGTCTTACACTTCTAAAGAGTCTAAGAATATGTTTGTTTCTTGTAGGCTGCCAACATGCTTGCACGTAGATGTTTATAGAAGTCTCATATTAGCTGCTGTACTCATGCCTTGTCCATTTGAATCTCACCTTTTCTATTTTAGATTTATTTTATCACATATTAATTTTTTCTTAGTGAGTCTAGTAAGGAATCTATCTATTTTATTTACCCTTTAAAAGAACCAGTTCTTGGGTTTATTGATCTTTTGTCTCATAATATTGATGTCTATTCCATTTATTTTTGCTCTGATTTTTATTATTTCACTTTCTCTTCCAACTTTTAGGTCTGTTGATTGCTACTTTTCTAGCTCCTTCATATGTCATGATAAGTTATTTGAGTTTTTTTTCATTGTTAATTTGGACCTGTATAGTCCTTATCTCTTAATACTCTTTGGACCTGTATAGTACTTATCTCTTTTTTTTTATTTTTAAATTTTTTATTTAAGAAAGGATTAGTGAACAAAAGCATAAGGTAGGAGGGGTACAACTCCACACAATTCCCAACACCCAATCCCCATAACCCACCCCCTCCCATGGTAGCTTTCCCATTCTCTATCCCTCTGGGAGCATGGACCCAGGGTCGTTGAGGGTTGCAGAAGGTAGAAGGTCTGGCTTCTGTAATTGCTTCCCCGCTGAACATGGGAGTTGACTGGTCGGTCCATACTCCCAGCCTGCCTCTCTCTTTCCCTAGTAGGATGGGTCTCTGGGGAAGCTGAGCTCCAGGACACATTGGTGGGGTCTTCAATCCAGGGAAGCCTAGCCAGCATCCTGGTGGCATCTGGAACCTGGTGATTGAAAAGAGAGTTAACATATGAAGCCAAACAATTTGTTGAGCAATCATGGATCCCAAGCTTGGAATAGTGGAGAGGAAGTGTTAGGGAGGTACTCACTGCAAACTCTAGTGTACTTCTGCTTTCAGGTATATATTTTGCAGTAGTTTATGGATACGTGTGCACATAAGCTCTCTCTCACAGAAACTGGTGTATATCTAGGTTATGGGACTTTGTTAGAAAGTGAACCACCTGAGATGAAATTAGAGTGTACTATAAAAGGAAAGGTCTCATCCGAGTAATGAAGCTGAAGGGTTGTCATTCCACACGTGAAGTCTCTGGACACAGTCTGAGGTGAAGCATGTTGAGGTGGCAATCGTTGCTTTGGTTAGGTTGTGATCGGCGGATGCAATAGTACTTATCTCTTAATACTCTTGTGTGGCACAGGATTTTATGACTGTTTATTTTCATTGCTCCCCACACAATTTATTTCTACTTTGCTTTCTTCATTGATACTCTACATACTTTCGATTTACCTGCTTTTTTCTTTTTTTTTTTTGTTTCATTTTTTCTTATTATTTTCTGTCATTAGTATTTTAAAATTTTATTTATTATTTATTTTCTTTTCTCCCTCCAGGGTTATCGCTGGGGCTAGGTTCCTGCACTGTGAACCCACTGCTCCTGTAGGCTATTTTTTTTCCTTTTGTTGCCCTTGTTATTTTTTATCATTGTTGATGTTATTATTATTGTTGTCATTACTGTCATAGGACAGAGAGAAATGGAGAGAGGAGGGGAAGGCAGAGAGGAGGAAAGAAAGACAGACACCTGCAGACCTGCTTCACCACTTGTGAAACGACCACCCTGCAGGTGGGGAGCCGGGGACTTAAATCATATTCCTATGCCAGTCCTTGAGCTTTGCGCCATGTGTGCTTAACCCACTGTACTACCACTTGGCCCCCAAAGTTTTATTTATTTTTATTAGCGATCTGATAGTTATTTACAAGAGTATAAGCTAGCAGTGGTATAAGAGGCATAGGAGCATTTCTACTCCCACCACCAAAGTTCTGTGCCCTCATCCCCTTTGAGCAGTAACGGTCATAGATATGGATTGAACGAATGGGTGTGTGTGTGTGTGTGTGTGTGTGTGTATGTGTGTGTTTGTGTGTACTTTGTACTTTTTTACCCATTTTTATTCACTTCTTTGTGTTTTTTTCCACTTCTATGACCCTGCCTTCACTTTCTTCCTAAGCCATACCTACACCTATTACAACTTCTTAGTGTCTTTATTTTATACTCTTCCCACTGAGATAAAAGAAACATTACCTGACTTCCCAGGGTATTCTCCAGATTCTCTTTCCTCTCAGTGATGGTATAAAAACAAATCCTGGAGCTCTGCTTCCCCAGAGCCCTGCCCCACTAGGGGAAGATAGAGGCAGGCTGGGAGTATTGATTGACCTGTCAACACCCATGTTGAGTAGGGAAGCAATTACAGAAGCCAGACCTTCCACCTTCTGCACCCCATACTGACCCTGGGTCCATGCTCCCATGAGGTTAAAGAATAGGAAAGCTGTCAGGGGAGGGGATGGGATAGGGAGCTCTTGTGGTGGGAACTATACCCCTCTTATCCTATGGTCTTGTTAGTGTTTCCATTTTATAAATAAATAAATAAATAAATAAATAAAAGAGTTCCTGGTCACAAATGTTTCCGGTCCCAATGGTACTAGGGTCATAATGCCCTAATAGCTCCTTCTTTTGGGTGTATGATCCAAAATTCCTTTTGGTATGCAGAAGGAAAGAGTTCTGGCTTCTGTAACTGCTTCTCCACTGGGCACAGACATTGTCCTGTTGATAACCTATCTCTATCTTTCCCTAGTGGAGTAGGGCTCTGGAGAGGTGAGGCTCTGGGTCATGTTGGCAAGGTCATTTTCCTAGGGAGGTCATGAGATTTAATTAGCATCTGGAAGTTGGTGGTTGGAAGGCAGTAAGATATGAAGCAGGACAAAATGCTTAATAAATAAGAACCGAAGAGTAAGAATGAGGTGGAAAAAAAAAAGGTGGGATATCTATCTTAGGTATGTTCCTAAAAGCCCAGGACTTTACTAATCTTTGCTGGAGCTTAATAGCTAACATGGAGGTGGACTAGAAATATTGTCTGGGAGAATGGCGTCAGAGTGGAGAAAAGAGCTTGAGAGCAAAGAGAGGCTCCCAAACTTGAAAAAAATGTCTAAATACTCATATATTTTATTAGAAAGTATAAAAGTTAGCTGCTTACCACACCAATCTGACTGGGGCCTATGTATAATCATGTTTAGCACTTGAGTCTCTATGATCACTAGGTCCCTGTCAGTCTGAGCTCACAGTCCATGGTCATAGCTAGACATAGTCTAAGCTGCACACACAATAAAAAACAAGTCATCACCCTGAATGGCCAAGAAGGATGACCTAGCTTCCCTTCGGGGAGAGAGGGATCGTCCTTACCGTTGCTAGTTTATAATGAGGGGAAGGTCCTGGAGAGGTCCATAGTACTTATAGTACTTATCTCTTAATACTCTTGTGTGCCAAGAGCAAATGAGGACATTTCCTGCTGACCAGTGACCAGTGGTATCCACATCAGCATTCCCAATGGGGCTTTGTGACAACAAACTTCTACCACTTCTGGCAGATTCTTTCTTTATGCTTTAGGGAGAAAACCAGGACAAGAGACACAGGAAGAGATGACGACATCACTACTCTGCTGCCTTTGAAGCTTCCCCTTGCTCACGGTGCTCCTGATCTTGCTCTGTCTCCTGATCTCCTTTCCTTCTTATTGTTGATTTCCAGCTTCCTGTCACTGTGATCAGAAAAGACACTGTTATGACTCCATTCTTCACAAATTAATCAATTTGTGTCCTAACCTGTATAGGTCCATCAGTAAATCCCAGATTTTTCTTTCTAAAATCAGAAGATGGTAGGACTCCTATCCTGTGTGATGTGGGAATAGGTTTTTCCATCAGGTAAAGTCTTTATTTTCTCTTTTTCATGGAGGAGGGAGACAGGGTAGATTTTCACATTACCTACTAGATTTTATTTAATTTTATTATTGAAATTATACTTCTGAGTGCTATCTTGGGGGATGGTGGTGGTGGTGAAAATTATATAATAATCGTGAGTGGCACATATAAGCAGGGGGAAAAATGAAAAGAACAAGGTGAGACCATCAAAGACTCATTTGTTGCTAGCACCCTTTAAAGGCATGACTTTGTTGCATGTATTTTCATAAATAAAGTCCTCCTAGTTGGGAGTATTTGATATAAACTTGGAACATCAGTCAATTTCCAAATATATGCTATGAAGAAATAGAACAGAACCAAATATGCTAGATTACTGCTACCAGACCCCAAGTCCAGTTTTATCTACCTAATCTCATTCTATGCATGCTCCCTGCAATGTTATATTTCCACGACAACTTTATTAAATATGATTCCAGTATCCACATCTTCAGCTAAGATCTCTCTGAAGTTTCAGACTGGTGGGTATGGACATCTGCCTATTCTCTCTCTCTCTCTCTCCCTCTTTCCTGCCATGAGGGTTATTTCTAGGGCCATTTTTTTCTTTTTTTTTTATTGGATAGGACAGAGAGAACTTGAGAGATGAGTGGGTAGATAGAGAAGGAGAGAGAAAGAGAGACAACAGCAGAGAAGCATCCTCCCTGCAGGTGGGGAGCATGGGCTTGAACCCTAATCCTTGCATAAGGGAACAGGTACTAAGCCAGGGCACCACTGCCCACCCACCCCCATCTGCCCGTTCCCCCCAATTAAATACCCATTCTGTGTACCTGCTGCTGTGTTTGTAAAATGAACAAATGAGAATAAGATACTGACAAAATTCATACACTCACAAGACCCTTCATGAACTGCTCCTGCTTACACTCTAGCCAGACCCCCTGCAATTCACCACTGTATATATTAATAGTTTTACAAATGTACCACATTGTTTTTTCTCTATTACAGTCCTGGAAAATACTTTCTCATTTTTTATTTGATTAGCTTTTAGATTTCCTTCGGGATTCAACCAACATTTCAGTTGCTTGATGCATCTCTAAGTCATCATTTCTAAGGCATTTTTTCTTCACTTATTTAACTTACTATGTGCCAGGGTCTGCTAGACAATAAATTTCTATTGCTTCTATTTCATATCTCAGCATGATCTTACAAAGGTCTTAGTAGATTCAAACAGAAAGTAATTTGTTTGGGTTTGAAGATGGTAAGAGTAGAAATAGTTGAGAACAAATTATAGGAGACCTTGTGTGATATTCTCAGATCTTTCTCTTCTGATAAAAGCTTGAAAAGTTATTTTACAAATAACAGGGAGCAGTGAAGATCATTATGCTAGGAACTAAATTTTATAAAGCCCATTTCTACTGTCTGGGTAGAGAAGAAGAGGTATAAAATAATGGGTAATGACAGATGACCACAACAGCTGTGGCAAGAACTGCGATAGGAGAGGCTGAGAAGTTGGTCCAAAGAGTTGGGAGAGTATTTGGAGGGGGTGAGGTAGATATAAAAATATTTATGAAGGAAAACTGGTCAAACATGGTAACGTGAGCAGATTTGTGAGTGACACTGTCAAACTGCTTCAGTTACATTTATCTTTTTACCAAGAGAATCTGAGACTATGAAACACAAAGAGAGGAGACGTAGCAAAGAAGTAGGTTCAGACAATAATACATTGCCTTCCTCCAGTGTCTCCATGATTCAGACACTGAGCACAGGTCAGGTAATCAGAAATCATGTTACTGATGCTTTGGTATTAAAACTTATTAAAACTGAATATACAGAAAGTATATAAACAAACTAAATGGCACTGATAAAGGTTATCAAAGGAGGATGAAAAGGAGTTGAGGACCCAGTATCCTATGGTGGAGGAAGATAACAATTTGGTGGAGGGTGAGGTGTACTAATGATTTTTTAAATTAGTGGTTTACAAAATTATGAGATGATAGGGGTATAATTCCACACTGCTCCTCTCACCAGAGTTCTGTGTCCCCATTCTCTCCATCGGAAACTGCAGTGGTTCTCCTAAGGTCACAGATACGGGTTGACTATTATTTTTATTAATATATATATACATATATATAAATACACATATATCCCCTATTTTACAATGGTTCTACCTTATCTTCCTTTCTGTGGTCACACCTACACCTATTAATAATTATGAATGTCCTTCTTTTTACCTCATCTCTCTCCAGATCCTTCTAGAATTGGAGTTCAGTGACCTCTGTTCATCTTCCCCTAACATTTCTCCCCTCTGGGAGTATGGACTAAATATCTTTATGGAGTACAGAAGGTGGGAATTCTGGCTTCCGTAATTGTTTCTCTGCTGAACATGGGCATTGGCAGGTGGATCCACACACCCAGCTTGTTTCTATCTTTCCCTAGTTGGGTAAGGCTCTGGAGAGGGGAGGTTTTGGAACACAAATGAAACTATACCCCTGTGACAATAGTCTCCGAAATCATTTCCCAAATAAAATGATCTTAAATAAAGAAAAGTTCAACGAAATTCCTTCTCAAAGAGGCAAAATAAGTATACTTGACTAAGTTTATTCTAGAATTTATGTCTTTTGCCATTGAGGACAATTGATCTCTCAAATACACACCTTCACAGTTGATGCTATGTACTGAAGGCAGTATGTAGAGTAAATACATGTTGTGAAGAACTTAAAAAGAATGAAAAGGACTTGTATTTTGTATAGCTGTGTGTGGCAATCCCTCAGTGATCTGCTGGAGAAAGCGTGAGAACACTACATGTACACTTGACCTTGCCCATTTTAACTGCACATCACAATTTTTTAAAATGAAATCTTTTAAAAAGAAAGTTTTTGGGGTCCTCTTTACTCCTACTAAGACCTAAAAATATTTGGGAGGTGACCACCTGACTTGCACATCTTCAAGTAATTAAGAAGATGATTTAGAGTGAATTAGTTCAAGTACTAGCACTGACATCACTAATACAAACGGGGGAGGGGTCCATGACACTGAGAGTTGTGAGGAACACTCATGGAAAGTGTCTCTTGGTCATACTGATTCAAAATCAATACTTTTCAAATATCAGTGTAGGCCTGTTATTTAATCAATGTCATGCCAACTCTTACTAAGTTCATTAATTCAACCATTAATGCTTCTTAATTTCCTGCATGTTGATGGGATCTGTGCTAAATACTCAGATTAAATATGAGCTAAATCCAAGCCCTACTCCAGGAGCCTGGAGGGAGAGAGAACACATGATGTGCAACAAGGCTGTAATGCCACAGAGCCATTTGTGAGGTTTCCAGAGGTGATGCCAGAGAGAGTCAGGGAGGGTTACCTAGCAGAGCACTTGAAGTGGATTTGGAAAGTGAGGCTAAGATTTGGATTTGCAGATGGAAGGAAGCTCAATTCAGGGAGAGGGAAACAGTGTGAACCAATACTAGCAGCAGGAGAACGTTACATTAATAACAGAGACTGACTTTTGTTGAAGGCTTGTCACTTCTGCCAGATCCATCATCAGTGCCATCTCACCTGATCCTTGGAACAAAACAATGACGTCAGAATTGCCGTTATGCCCATCATGCAGACGAGAAAATTGATAGGCGATGAAAAGGTCATGTATCCAATAAACAATGTAAACCAGGGCAGAGAGACTCTTTGATTCAATACTCCTTTATAGTGCTAATGTGGATATATATATATATATATATATAATTACAATGTTATTAGTTATTTAATAGTTATTAACAAGATTGTATGAAAACAAGAGTATAATTCCATAGAATTCCCACTACCAGAGTTCCGTATTCCATCCCCTCCATTAGAAGCTTCCCTATTCTTCATCCCTCTGGGAGTATGGACCAGAATCCTTTATGGGGAGCAGAAAGTGGAAGGTCTGGCTTCTGTCATTGCTTCTCCACTGGACATGGGTGTTGGCAGGCGGATCCACACCCCCAGCCTGCTTCTATCTTTCCCTAGTGGGGCAGGGCTCTGGGGAGGGGGGCTCCAGGATGCACTGGTAAGGTTGTCTGCTCAGGGGAGTCAGGATGGAATCATACTAGCATCTGCAACTTGGTGGTTGAAAGGCGGTAAGATATAAAGCAGGACAGATTGTTTAATAAACAGGAACCCAGAGGTAGGAATGGAGCAGAGGAAACTAGGGGTCTTTGTGTGGGAAGAAGCTAGGACGTCTCTTTTAGGTATGTTTCAAGGGGCCCATGACTTTAGTAATTTGTCCTGAGCCTGACAGCTAACATGGAGGTGGAGTAAAAATATTGTGTGGGAAGATGGTGTCAGAGCTGAGAACAGGTCTAGAAAGCCTGAGGAGGGCAGAGAGTAGCTCCAAAAATTGAGGAAAGTATATATAGTATATATGCCAGTGAATGTTTACCCCAGTGATGTCTGTTCCTGTTTAGCACAGAAGCCCCTAGCCTCCATGTCCCTGTCAGTCTCAGCTCACAGTTGATGGTCACAGCCGGGAACAATCTAGGCTGCACTCCTTTCAGAGACTTTCTTCTTCGAGTGGCAGAGTAGGCTGATCCAGCCTCCTTTCAGAGAGTGGAGGAGTCCCTGGCATTGCTACTTTATGGTAAAGACAAGGTCCTGGAGAGGCAGGCCCACAAAAGGGCTTATGATGATGTTCCTGATGGAAGTGGTCATTGACGAGGGATGGAGGGATCTACTAGAGGTGTAAGCCCACCATTTCTCTGTGGGAGAACAAAGATTCCCTGACTAGAGCCCGAGATGATGGGGTGGTGTTAATGTCCATTTTAATTTAAAACCTTTATTTCGGAAATGCTTTAGGGTATAGAACGGTTAAGGAAGCTCCCTAAAGTCACCCAGCTCGTTGTTGGGATTTGTCATTTTGGCGTAGTTTCCACTTATGCAGGAGAAAAGGGATAGTCATCATTTTACTTTGGGCTATTAAAAATATGGAGAAAATATGACATCTAAAAAGCAAACTCAGAGATGACCTTTATCCAAAATCCAGTTTTTGAAAAATATGTATTTATTTATTCCCTTTTGTTGCCCCTTTTAATTGTTGTAGTTATTATTATTGTTGTTGGATAGGACAGAGAGAAATCGAGAGAAGAGAGGAAGACAGAGGGGAGGAGAGAAAGACAGACACCTGCAGACCTGCTTTACCGCCTGTGAAGTGACTCCCCTGCAAGTGGGGAACCGGGGGCTCGAACCTGGCTCCTTACGCAGGTCCTTGCGCTTTGCACCACCGGGACTTAACCCGCTGTGCTACCACCTGACTCCCAAGATTCAGCTTTTTGAATGAAGAAGGACTAATATAAGGGAGAGACGGTAAAGCAGTCTACTTTAACTCCCTTTGCATTCTCATCTATGAAATGAAGAAACAAGACTATCAAACCTTTGCCTTTGAGCTAATCCGTACCGTCCTAGAAAGGACTAGATAGCTTGTCTATCTTCCTGTGGGTTTGATGAACTAAATGATAACCAGTAATGAGTAACCATAGTCTCGTAAAATCGTACCTGGGAAGCATGCGTGCTGCCAGATAAGTGAGGAGAATTACATTTTCCAGGTCAGTTCTAATTCTCCCACTTGTATGTGTCAGATGATACTAAGAAACCACTTCATTCATTCAAAGAAGTCTCCAGAAACCAGTCAATCTCTTCCATCCAAAAGAAAGAATGCAGAGAGAGAAAGAAGGTGCTTTTCTGTACTGCAGACAAGTCAGAAGAACAGCTTTTTGGGGTTAAGGTCACCCGGATAGTTTCCAATTGTCTATTATTTCATCCCCCCCAAAATTTAGTCTACTGATGATAAGAAATTCCACGTGCTTTCCCTGTGCTGTACTATGCTTTTAAAGTGAAATAAATACCCCTAAGTGTGGAATTTGAGGATTGTTAATTGTTCATTTTTTTCTCTTTTCAAAAAATTTTTTTCATTATCTTTATATGGTAGAGATAGCTAGATATTGAGAGGCAGGGAAAGATAGAGAGGAAGAGAGACAAAGAGACACCTGCAGACCTCCTTCACCACTTGTGAAATTTTCCCCCTCAGGTGTGGGTGGGGCACTTGAACCAAGGTCATTGTTCATTGTAACATGTGTTTTCAACCAGGTGAGACACCCACTTAAACCCTTTTATTGTTCATTTTGTCTGATACCAACAAACCTAATACAGTTCTTAAAGCTTCACCTATTTAGAAGGTTGAGAATAGTAATAGTCCTGAAAAATATTATATCCTGTGGAATTAGAGAGATGGGGGAAATATTTTTCTTTTTTTAAAATTTTTTTAAAATATTTATTTTATTTATTTATTCCCTTTTGTTGCCCTTGTTGTTTTATTGTTGTAGTTATTATTGTTGTTGTCGTTGTTGGATAGGACAGAGAGAAATGGAGAGAGGAGGGGAAGACAGAGAGGAGGAGAGAAAGACAGACACCTGCAGACCTGCTTCACCACCTGTGAAGCGACTCCCCTGCAGGTGGGGAGCCGGGGTTCGAACCGGGATCCTTATGCCGGTCCTTGTGCTTTGCGCCACCTGCGCTTAGCCCGCTGCGCTGCAGCCCGACTCCCGGGGGAAATATTTTTCTATACAACAATAGTGATTACACTTTGTATTTTCATAGTGCCTAGCTCTGGAAAGCCTTAGAGACTTTGAGATTTTTTTCATTTCTTATTTTTAAAAGCCTGTTAAGTTGATTAGAGAGGGCCTACCAGCAGGTAGAATAAAATGAGGCATATAACTAGTCTGATTTTTCTGGCATATTCTCCAGTTGGTGGTTTTATTGCAAACACCAAGGTTTTGCATGGTCTAGGCACTGAAGGGCAGCAGTAATTGAGTCTATGCGTTTTGAAAATGTTGACAGCTCTGTTGACTTGCAAAGGCAAAATGAAGTCCTTGCAGTGAAGTAAAAAATGACAACAACAACAACAACAACAAGTCAATATTGAGCACAGTCAGAGAGATTTATGAATATAGCAAAGGGAAGTCTCGAGAGAAACCAAGATGTTAGACTGGAGATATGAGTGAGCTGCAGCATAGTTTCATGTTGAAAACCTATTTATTTAGACACAAAAACAGACATGGAGATGTATATATACATATATGCATGTATATAACATATGTATTGTATATTCAGTTGTAATACACACACACACACACACACACACACATATATATATATATATACATACACACACACCTTTGTAGGTCTTACCTCTTTGTATTAAAAATAATGAGAAGCATTGTCATTCCAGTAACAATAAGCATACTAGACTTCCATATTTTGCTTTCCAAATAGAATTTTCCACTTAAAATAATCAATATTCCTTGGAGAAATGTTGACTACAAGACTCAGGTAGGAAACACGTCAACAGCAACTCAAAATATTGTTGGCACAAGAATGTAGAAGACTTCTTAAAAAATATCAGGACAAGTCCAAAGGAAAATAGAATCAGAGACTCTCTCTGGCCAAGTATAGGACAAGAAAACATCAAAATAAGGGACTGGAGTGGATGACCATGTGTTGCAGAAAACAGCATTCCTGTGTGCTTACTAAAGAAAGGAAACAGAGCAAAGCGAGAGGCCTAGGGAGAGAAAGAATGTCAAGTAACAAATGTAGCCTGTAATATGAACCTAGAAAACCAACATCTGAAGGCTGGATGGTGGCACATCTGGTTGAGCACAGACTTTACAGTGTGCAAGGACCCAGGTTCAAGCACTCAGTCCCCACCTGCAGTGGGAAAGCTTCATGAGTGGTGAAGTAGAGCTGCTGATGTCTCTCTCTCTCTCTGTCTCTCTGTATCTATTTCCCCCTTCCTCTTGATTTCTGGCTGTCTCTATCCAATAAATAAATAAAGATGTAAAAAAAACAAGAAAACCAACATTTGACAACAATCACGGTGGTGGATTTTCAGGCAGTGAATATGAATGGATCATAAAATGGATGGGTAGAGGCTTGCTGAAGTGTGGCAATGTTGGTGAGTTAATAGGTCAGACACACACACACACACACACACACACACACACACACACGTGTACGTACTGTTATTCTGAACAGTGAGGACCTTATGCACATGCAATTTCACTGCTAAAGGCAGCTGTTTTCTTTTTTTGTTGTTGTTGCGCTTGTTGTTTTATTGTTGTAGTTATTATTGATGTCGCTGTTGTTGGATAGGACAGAGAGAAATGGAGAGAGGAGGGGAAGACAGAGAGGGGGAGAGAAAGATAGACACCTGCAGACCTGCTTCACCGCCTGTGAAGCGACTCCCCTGCAGGTGGAGAGCCGGGGGCTTGAACTGGGATCCTTATACGGGTCCTTGTGCTTTGCGCCACGTGCGCTTAACCCTCTGTGCTACCGCCCAACTCCCAAGGCTGCTGTTTTCATGCGAGGTGGAGGAGGAGAGTACAGGAACAGTGTGCTCGCTCTCACGTGTTGTCAAGGCTTGAGCTGGGCCACGTGCATCGCGCAATGCATGTACCAGGAAAACAGTGATGTGTGAGAACAGAGTAGACATGCCTGGCAGAAAGGTACCTTTATTTTTTCAAGGTGATTTTTATTTTACAAAAAAAAACAAAACAAAACAGAAAGGCACTTTGACCAGGTAATCGATGCTTATCATTATTAGGGATGAAATAGAGTGACCTTAGGTGTTTCTTCAGGGAATGAATTAAGAGGAACGAGTGTGTGACACTCCTGCAAGAGTTTATGCACTGGGCCTGGTTGTGAGGAGATGCCAGCTAGGTCCAGGCTGAGGGACAGCCTGTGGGGGTGTAAGGCTTGTCATGCACAGCTGTGAGGTTCAGGAAAGATGGAAGAACTGAAGCAACCTCCTGACTAAGGGAAGTGCATGATCCTGCAGAGGCTCTTGCCTAGACCATAAAGATCTAAGAAAGCAACAACTGAAAGGGGCGTATATGGCTGAGGTGTGGATCTACCTGCCAACATCCATGTCCAGTGGAGAAGCAATTACAAAAGCCAACGTCTGCACCCCATAAAGAATCTTGGTCCATTCTCCCAGTGGGGGGGAAGTGATAGGGGAAGATGACCAGAGGGCTCTGAACTCCAACTCCATCAGGACCAGAACATGGGAGAGAAGAGAAAAAGGGGAAGAACATGGGAGTCGGGCAGTAGCACAGCAGATTAAGCGCACATGGCATGGAGTGCAAAGACCCACATAAGGATCCTGGTTCAAGCCCCTGGCTCCCCACCTGAATGGGGGTCCCTTCACAAGCAGGTATCTGTCTTTCTCTCTCCCTCTCTCTGTCTTCCCCTCCTCTCTCCATTTCTCTCTGTCCTATCCAACAACAACATCAATAACAACAATAATAACTATAACAATAAAACAACAAGGGCAACAAAGGGAATAAATAAATAAATAAAAAAGGGAAGGACATTTAGAGGTAGAAATGGGTGTTTGTGTGACATAGAAAGGAAGAGCAAGTAAAACCACAGCGGAAAAAATTTGCAAATATATAAACACGTTAACAGAAATAACCTGGTATTCAGATGCTACCATGATTCCATCTTGACTTCCCTGGGCAGACAACCTCACCAGTGTGTCCCAGAGTCTTACCTCTCCAGAGCCCTGCCCCACTAGGGAAAGACAGAAACAGGCTGGGGGTGTGGATCCACCTGCCAACACACATGTTCAGTGGAGAAGCAACTACAGAAGCCAGATTTTCCACCTTCTGCACCCCAAAAGGAATTATGATCCATATTCCCTGTGGGGGAGAAATGAAAAGGAGAAGATGACCAGAGGGCTCTGAACTGCAACTCCATCAGGAAACGGAGAGAAGAGGAAAAAAAAGGGGGGGGGGCATTTAGACTCAGTAATAGGTGTGTGTGTGTGTGTAAGGAAGAGAAGATGGGATCTTAAAAATGGGCAAATGTATAACAATATAGACAGATAGTTGCAGAAGTAAAATAACATCTAACTAATATCTGTAGCCTTGGGAGAACTGCTGTAGCAGGTGTCTGTGTGCATTGAGGCTGTATTTCCTACACTGGACAGTTGCACTGGGCTTGTGTTGGAAAGTGTTTGTGCTGCTTAAAGCATATTCATATTGGCTTTGAGAGACCAACAAAAATAACAACAATCATTAATGTGTGTGTGTGTGTGTGTGTGTGTGTGTGTGTGTGTGTGTGTAGGGTGAAGCTATAGAGGTTGACAACTGAGAAATATGAGGGAAGATACAGTGAAGTTCTTGCAGTATTTCAGAAAGTTCAAGACTACTAGAAGATCAGAGTAGTTTGAGGATGGTCCTTGGATCATTTATTTCTCAAACATTTTTAAAATGCATAAATGCAAGGAATTAAAAAAATAAAGAACTAAGGTTATATAGGCTCCTGTGCTGACGATAGGCCTCAGATTAAATCGATGGGGTTTACAGTTAACAATATTTATATACTTTCCCCATATTTGGGTGCTACTCTCTTCCTTGATCCAGCTTTCTAGCTCTGTTTTCCAACTATGACACCATCTCCCCAGACAATAACTTAGGTCACCTGCATGTTGGATGCCAGACTCAGACAAAAACTAGTAGTCATGGGTCCCTTGGAATATACCTAAAATAGACCTACTAGCTTTTTCCAAAGTGGAGACCCCCAAATCTTCATCTGCAATATTCTTGTCTTTAGCTTCATGATTGGTCAACAGTTTGTTCTGCTTTATATCTTAACTCCTTTTCAGTCACCAGGTTCCAGATGCTACCATGAGGTCAACCTGACTTCTATGGGCAGACGACCCCATTACGTGTTCTGGAGCCCCACCTTCCCAGATCCCTATCCCACTAGGGAAAGAGAGAGGCAGGCTGGGTGTATGGATTGACCTGCCAATGCCCATCATGTTCAGCGGGGAAGCAATGACAGAAGCCAGACTTCCCACCTTCTGCACCCCATAATGATCCTAGGCCCATACTCCCAGAGGGACAAAGAATAGGAAAGCTATTAGGGGAGGGCATGAGATATGGAGTTCTGGGGTGAGAACTGTGTGGACATGTACCTCTCTTATCCTATGGTCTTGTCAATACTTCCATTTTATAAATAAACATTAACCCCCCAATAAAGAAATTAGGAAAAAAAGAGAACAAAATATTCAGGATTGATTTTAGGAGGCCAGATGAAAGTATGCTCTGATCTGAAGCATTTCCAATACTCTGACATCAAATACAATGATTGAAAGAATTATTGCCTCTACTCTCAGAAATGACTTATTCAACAAGCATTTTTCATAAACTTAGTAAAAATTGTGAAGCATGGCACTGGATGATAAAAAAAAGAATTAGGGAGGCTGATGGTGGCACACCTTGTTAAGCACACATAGTACTAAGTGCAAGGACCAGTGCAAGGTTTGAGCAGTGGGGATGTTTCACAATCTGTTCTATTTAATAACAAAGAAAAAAGGAAAAAAAAATAAAAGAAAAAGGAAAAATAAATAAAATGGCTGCCACAAGCAGCTGATTCTTAGTGCCACAATGAGCCCCAGTGATAACCCAGGAGGAAAAAATGAAAGAGAGAGAGAGGGAAAGAGAGAAAGAGAGAGAAGGGGGAGAGAGAGAAAGAGAGAGAGAGAGGAAGGAAGAAAGGAAGGAAGGAAGGAAGGAAGGAAGGTAGGAAGGAAGGAAGGAAGGGAGAGCAGACTTAGACAGCAGACGCAAGTATCTGAAACTACAGATATAATCATGGGGAGACCTGGAAAGAATTCTTAGAGATGAGGTTTAATATAGGTGTTGAAAGCAGGATAAAATAGAGTGGAGAGAGTTTAGGGTAGGGCACCAAAGTAAAAATCTCTGGGTGGAGTGTGAAAGTGGATGTTCAGCTTCACTGGTCAGGCGTGGGGTGGGATATGACACAGTCTCTTAGTGGTGGGAATGATGTTTGTGTACACTCCTATTAACTTGTAGTCATATAAATCACTACTTAATTAATATGAGAGGGGAAATATATATTGAATGTCTTAAAATTTTTAATGCACAGGCCATAGGCTGAGTTTTTGAGATGTTGACTCTCCTGTATAAGTACTAACTGATTGCACCACTGGAGCTCCAAGGTGTTGACTCTCCTAAAAGCTTAGACCAGGGAGAACAGAAGCAACCAGTGGCACAGAGATATACAAATAATGTCAAAGGACATAAATTATGGTGATGTTGTGTATGATACAGCAAATCCTAATAATGGGATTTTCAAAGTCAACCCAATTGCCAAATAATTTTATTACAGCAATAACTATCCATTGCCTTCTTAAACCCTCAGACAGCAGGAACTTCCCACTTCCTCTATAGAGCCTATATTTCCCCAGTCCTGGAACCACTATGGTGGGGCTCACTTTCCTGCATGCTTCTTTGAATTCATACCAAACGATATTGCATCTGCTGATCCCAACCTAATCAACGCAAGGAGTACCACCTCAGCATGCTTCACTTCAGACTGTGTCCAGAGACATCAGGCATGGAATGCCAACCCTTCACCTTCATTACTCGGGTGAGACATTCTCTTTCATAGGATTCTCTAATTCAAATCCAGGTGTTTCACTTCCTAACAAAGTCCCAAAACCTAGATATACACCAGGTCCCATGATATAGGGCATATGTTCATATGTATCCATAAATTAGGGCAAAATATATACCTGAAAGCAAAAGTACACAATAGTCTGCAGTGAGTCAGTATATGCAGCAAGCAATTAGAAAGATCTAAAAACACTCCATAAAGTTCCTAATGAAATAGTGTCTACTTAGACTTAGATACCCTCCACACCTACTTCCTATTATACTTCCCTCAGTCACTCCAAAGCTAACCTTATCAATGTAAGGACTGCAAAAGCTGAATAAGGACAGGAGACTAGCATACTTTAATGATGACTCTTTAGTCACTATCAGGCCACCCCATCAGCTGGGGTCCCATTCGGGTAGTCCTGAGATTCCCATGAATAGACATGATAGGCCTAGACCTAGAATAAATTCTTCTCTCTATTGTTACTGTCATCTCTATGATGAATAACACAATAGATCCCTTTGTGGACCCCACAGGACCTTGCCCTCAATGTGGACCAACAACGGTAGAGAATGTTCCATCCGCCGAAGGGAGGCTGGACAACATACTCTATGCTACACCTGAGGAAGATGGGTCCTGAAATTGGGGCAGCTTGGAACGTTCCTACTCATGACCACAGAATGTGAGCTCAGATCTACAGGGATGCAGAGGTCACATAGGCTCCTAAGCTGAATATGGGCAATAGATCAGAACAAATGGATGGGGTTTACAGTCAACAATATTTATACCCCTTTCCCATATTTGGGAGCTACTCTCTTCCCTGATCCAGCTTTCTGGTCCTTTTCCAGCCATGACATCATCTCCCCAGACAATAATTAGAATCCACCTGCATATCAGATTTCAGGCTCAGGGGGAAAAAAAAAACTAGTATAATCATGGGCCCTTTGGAATATTACTAAAGTAGGCCTACTAACTGTCTACAAAATGGAGACCCCTCAATTCTTCATCTGAACTATTCCAGCTTTTAGGTTCATGATTAGTTAACGGTTTGTTTGGCTTTATATGTTACCTCTTTTTCAGGTTCCAGATGTTAACATGATGCCAATCGGACGTCCTTGGGCAGAAGACCCCACCAATGTGTCCTAGAGCTCCACTTACCCAGATTCCTGCCCCACTAGGGAAAGAGAGAGGCTGGTTGGGGGTATGGATCGACCTGTCAATGTCCATGTTCAGTGGGAAGCAATTACAGAAGCCAGACCTTCCACCTTCTGCATCCCACAATGACCCTGGGTCCATACTTCCAGAGGGATAGAGAATGGGAAAGCTATCAGGGGATGGGATGGGATATGGAGTTCTGGTGATGGGAATTGTGTGGAGTTGTACCCCTCTTATCTATGGTTTTGTCAGTGCTGCCTTTTTATAAATAAAAATCTAAAAAATGGAGTGAGAGAGAAAAAGAGGAAGTAGAAGGAGGGGGGCAGGACAATGAAATACAGGTAGAGAAACAAGAGTATTTAGAGTAGTACTGTGTGAATGCTGAGTGCAGAAACCCATTTTTTAATTAATTAAATAATGATCATTAGCAAGACCATAGCATAAAAGGGGCACAGTTCCACAATGTTCCCACCACTAGAGTTCTCTATCCCATCCCCTCTATTGGAAACTTTCCTATTCTTTATCCCTGTGGGAGCATGGACCCAGGATCATTATGTGGTGCAGAATGTGGAAGTTCTGACTTCTGTAGTTGCTTCTCCATTGACACGGTTATTGCAGGTGGATCCATACCCCCGGCCTGTTTCTATCTTTTCCTAGTGGGGCAGGGGTCTGAAACTATTTTAACTAAAAATCAAGTACAAAGACACTGTTAGTCTAAATGTTTAAAGTAAAGCTATGTGTGCATTCCAGCCTCTGGAGTAGTCAGATCCTGTATCACTAGGCCTCAAGTCTCCATGTCCAGGCCCTGTTTCTTATGTAGTGAATTCACTTTTAAGTCACCCCTGCAAGTACTAGTCATAGCTGAAAGATTAACCATCTTGACAGAAGAAAAAAAGAGTTTCTCTTTCCCAACTGTTCCAGTATAAGTCCAGAATTATAGCTCATTGCCCTAGCTTCCGTTATAGGCTTATATCAGAGTCACTATGATAAAGAGACAGACAAGAATGCTCTCATTGCCAGGTAAGGGATTGTTAGGGATTCTTTACTAGGTCTGAGGTTAGATTTAACCCCCTTGAGCCATGAAGAGTGAGCACTAAAGAGTGACAATTTTCTGAAATTTGAGTTTTGTAACCAGAAAAAAACTAAAAAAAAAAAAAAAAAAAAAAAAGATGGATGTGAAGTGTTTCTGCCATTTGCTGTTTCAGGAACACTAAGTATTCCAAGTTGATTCTAACATGGGTAATGTGAAGGGTAAGATTAGAAATTAAAGTGAGAAGCCGACTAGTGGTGTCTGGCAGACCTTTAGTGCTAGACTAAGATGGGAGTTCTTATATGATGGATTAGAGATTAGTTTAGCAACCTCAAGATATAATTACAAGTGCATTTGGGTGCATAAATACAGAGTCTCCATTACCGCTACCCTGCTCTGTAGTTGCTGTGTGCAAAGCAGTCATGGCCAAGCTGGGAACAAAGGAGTATGAATGGGTTCCAGTGAGACAACACTTACAAAAAAATGGCCAACTGTCTGGATCCTGCCTGTGGGTTATAGTGTGTAGACCTTTGTATAGATCACTGAAAACTTGAAACCCACGAACACTAACATAAGAATCAGGCCTGGGGAAGATGTTTCCAGTACCTGAACGAGGAATGGATTGCAGGGAGTATTCTGAAAGTAAGAGGCTATGCCATGGCCCAATTATTTGTATACTGAAGAAACCAACATAGATTTTATAAGCCAAGTGGACCTGGGAGTTTGGCTTCACAGATTAAAGCTGATACACAGCAGAGTCTGTTTGTCCTTCACTGACTAAGATTCTTAACATCTTACCATGGTAGCCGCCTCTGAAGTCCTATATTGGGGGTTGGCAGATCATCTTGGGAGCCTGATTATTTCTTCTCTTTAGTCTACAGTCCTTTTGATTTTGAGGACTAAGTCTGTACTATTTGTATGAGCTGGAAAAAAAAATCAATAGAAGGAGAAAGTTTAATAAAAACTACATTCTCCATTGACTTTAATTAACTTGGCCTTAGGTTTACAACTGTGGCAAGTGTAGAAAAATGAAGAAAAAAAATCTAACCTTACATTTCACCCTATACACTGAGCTTTTAAAACTAAAATATCAAATTAAAATCTATATGTATCCAGAATTGATTTGCTTGCAATAGTTGAGGGTAAAAAAAGAATAAGAAAGCAAAGAAATTCTCTTGTAGGATCTGTTAGGCAAGCTGGCTCTTCTAACTCCCATGGGGAATGACTGAGTAACAGAACCAGCTAAGTCACTGAACAGTGAGGGAGCGTACTTGCAGGCTCTCACAGGGTCAGAGCTTTTGCGTGTTCTCATGATTTAAGAGCTGGAGTCTTTAAAACCGTCTGCATGTCCTTGTCCCCTCAGCAACACTGCTCTATGTCTCCAGGAGGAATGATAAGAGCCCCTGTTCTCCTGCCAGGTGTCTGCTGAGGCAGCCCATGACCAAGTCAAATAATTACATGTGATGAGAGGTTCTTGTCATTTGAAGTGACAACAAAGCATCTGTGGGCACACTCACTAGTGTAAGGAGGACATATATATATATAATCACGTGTGTTCACGTGCTTGTGGGATACTAGGCACGTTAAATAAAATTGCAAGCGTTCCACTACAGTACTGAAACAGAAACATATATTACCATTTGTAAAGCGCACATAGACATAGTCAACGGAATTGTATACAAAACCATTCAGGGTATTTATATTTTTATGTATATATATATATATATATATATATATGTAGACAAATATGTATAAGATCAGCCCAAGGTGGCCAAATGAAAAGGACTTGCATTTCTCTCACTATCTCCCCTCCTCCTCTGAATTTCTCTGTTCTATCAAATTAAATAAATACATGATTTTTTAAGTTAATTTTTTAAATCTTTATTTATCTGATAGAGACAGAAATTGAGAGGAAGAGGGAGACAGAGAGGAGACAAAGAGACACCTGCAGCACTGCTTCACCCCTTGTGAAGCTTTTCCCCTGCAGGTGGGGACGGGGGGCTTGAACCTGGGTCTTTCAACATGATAACATGTGTGCTCAACCAGGTGCACCACCACCTGGCCCCTAAATGATTTTTTCCTTTTGGTTTTTATTTATTATTTATTCCCTTTTGTTGCCCTTGTTGTTTTATTGTTGTAGTTATGATTGATGTAGTTGTTGTTGGATAGGACAGAGAGAAATGGAGAGAGGAGGGGAAGACAAAGAGGGGGAGAGAAAGATAGACATCTGCAGACCTGCTTCACCACTTGTGAAGCGACTCCCCTGCAGGTGGGGAGCTGGGGACTTGAATGGGGATCCTTATGCCGGTCCTTGCACTTTGCGTCACCTGTGCTTAACCCGCTGCGCTACCACCTAAATAAATGATTTTTAAAGAACTCCATTTGAGGGTGTCGGGCGGTAGCACAGTGGGTTAAGCGCAGGTGTTGCAAAGCACGAAGGCTGGTGCAGGGATCCCGGTTCCAGTCCCCAACGCCCCACCTGCAGAGGAGTCACTTCACAGGCGGTGAAGCAGATCTGCAGGTGTCTGTCTTTCTCTCCCATCTCTGTCTTCCCCTCTTCTATCCATTTCTCTCTGTCCTGTCCAACAACAACATCAGTAACAACAAAAATAATAACTACAACACAATAAAAATGACAAGGACAACCAAAAAGGAAATAAATAAATATTATAAAAAAAAAAAGAACTCCATTTGAAGAATACTCTACTGCGACCAGGAAGTGTATACTCTGTAAGAATTTGTAAGAATACAGGTTCAAGCCCTCAGTCTCCACCTGTAAGGGGAAAGCTTCACAAGCAGTGAAGCAGGGCTGCAGGTGTCTCTCTTTTTTCTATTCCTCTCTGTCTCTCCATATTGAGTCCCAAGGATAATCTTCATGGAAGCATACAAACAAACAAACAAACAAATGTCATCTCAATTCAGCTAGGTTATCACTCAGGTTTGAAGGAATTAGGAAGATATTTTCAGACAAATAGGAATGAGAAGTATTCATAATCACCAGACAAACCCTTTAAGAAATACTTAATGGAGTCACAGAAAAGGAAAGTATTAAACCAGTTTATTCATATGGACAAGAAGGAAGAAAACAAAGTGAAATGAGGACAAACTTTTGGAAGGCAAATCTTGGGACTTGGACTGCAGAACTGTTGTTACCACAGGGAATGGGAGGTATGTGTTATAGGGGGGAGGGGGTTCAGTGAACTTTTCAGGGGGTGGGTTGTATAACATAATTTGAAGAGGTAATAATTTGAGTCAGAAACACTATATGTACCCAATTACAGGAGTCTATCATTATCGGCTATTGACAGATAAGTTCAGGGTGGCAAAAAGTTATGGAAAGTTAACATACTGGAGCGGGCAGTGTCATACCTGGTTCAGCACACACAGTATGAAGCACAGGGACTGGAGCAAGGGCCTGGGTTCGAGCCACTGCTCCCCGCCTACAATGCGGCAAAGCAGCTCTTCAGATGTCTTCTGCTCTCCCTCTATATGTCCCCTCTTCTCTCAGTTTCTCTCTGTCCTATCCAATAAACTGGGAGAATGGCCACCAGGAACAGTGGACTTGTAGTATCAGCGCCAAACCCTATCGATAATCTTAGAGGCAAAACAAAACAAAACAAAACAAACAAATAAAAAAACCAAACCAACCAAACAAAACACACCATAATATTTGGACTTCAAGAACTATGCTCATTCCCAGATCCTTAATATCAGGAGTTAACTCTGTTTTTTTTTTATTAAAATTGGTAACAAGTTAATAATAAATATAGAATTTCAACTTTGAAAACTTTGCTGTAGGATGAGATAGAAAGACAAAATACCTTCTACGGCCATATACCACGCTGAACACGCCGGATCTCATCTGATCTCACAAAGACAAGGTACCATTTATTCCCCTAGATCCAAGCTTAAACTTGCTTTCTCAAGATTTTTCATCAGCTTCACCCAGAGAAATACGAACTAGATAGGAAATTTGAAGTCAGACTTGTAGAGATTTGGAAAACATGAAAAGTCACAACACAATGGTCCATGTCTGAGCCTTCTACAAGTACTTGTACAGATGTGACCCACTGGAGACCAGACATGCCCTAAAAACCCTTCTCAGTCACTGTCTGAAAACTGCCCTGTCTCATTGGTTGCCTTGTGACTCCTCTAGTGTCATGGAAAATTTCCATGTCCTAATCTCTCTTACATTCCTTGTTCTTTGGTTTAAAATATCTCTGAATATTAATGAACTATCACTGTGGTGACCATACCATCTATTGCCCAAACTGAAGCACTTCGGAAAGTACAAGAATACTATTTCTAGTCCTGTCTCTTCCTGCTTCTCCCCTTCTTCATCTAACCTGCTTATTTATACATTCTCCATATTTTTGACTGCCTACATTGTGCCGGTTACTGTGGTGATCCTTAAACCTTACAACGGTCTGCAAAAAATAACACTGTTTTTTGTCATCAGTGGACCCAATAATAGTGGGTGGCTGTCACCAAGTTCTACACAGGGGAAGAGCAAGAGAGAGTCAGTCAGTCACCGAGGTTTTACAGGTCAAGTTTATGAGCAATTGAGTAGTCTTTCCATCAGTGGACCCAATAATAGTGGGTGGCTGTCACCAAGTTCTACACAGGGGAAGAGCAAGAGAGAGTCAGTCAGTCACCGAGGTTTTACAGGTCAAGTTTATGAGCAATTGAGTAGTCTTTCCTGGAGGAAGGAACAGGAGGGAAGATGAGAAGGCGCTCCAGCAAAGAAATGGGAGGAGGGCCTTGAGTGAGGTAGCCACACTAGGCAAGGGCTGAAATCCTTATAAATGAAGAGCTCTGTTACCTCTTTGGTTTAAGGTGCAGGCTATGCTGTATTTCTGTTTAGCTCTTGATAATGGTTCCTCTGATAGTTAAATAGAAATCTTATACTCTGCATAACCTGGTGTTGACAACTCCTGTAGCTTCCTGAATGCTATCTGGTAGACTCATTGGAACATCTCGAACATGCTGCCTTTTGATGACGTGGGGACAAAGAACTATGGTCTTCTCCCTGGGGCCCCTCTTCCTGTCTCGACATCCTTTGTCTTTAGGGAGCTTTTGAGTTGAGGGTAAGAAACGAAATCATTCTCTCAATAAGTAATGTTTAGATTGTCTAGTATGTGTTTAGCAGTGATTTCTACAATAGGACCAAGAAGTAGCCTGTCCCTATGGAACACAGAAATAACTAAATATATAATGACAGACTGACTTTTTTTTCTCAAGTAAAGGTATACAAAGTTAGGAAAACCAAATAATGCCCAGTTCTAGTCTGGGAGGGGTCAAAAATATACTTCTGGTAAAATGATGTTTGCATTAAGTGGGTGAAAGGTTAACTAGTGAAGGCAGATGATGAAGAGAACTTCTAGGGAAAAGGAAATAGTATGTGCAAAGTCCTTGCAGGAAAAACAGCATCTTCAGAGAACCAGGCAATTGGGGCAGAGGTACCAGGTGAAGGTAAAGGGGGAGGGGTGTGTGACAGGAATCTGGAGAAAGCAGGGGACAGTCTTCATACAAGAATTCAGACAAAGGTCAAGGTAAGACCTTACTTTTCACTTGGTTGTCCAGAGAAGTTTCAGACTCCTAGAATAATGCAACATGGTGGAGCTCAGCAAAGCAGCAGGAAGCCAAGCCTGTGAATAGCCTCATGCACAGAGTCTACTGTTGTGATAAGACTCAGAGTACAGTCATCTGTCTTCCTGTGTGGTCACACACAGGAAAAGAAGTGGCAGTGAAAACTGGTGGGACAGAGGTCTGTGACCATGATAAAATCCTGTGGTCATAGAAGAAATGCTATGTACACCAAGCCTGGAGGTAATGTTTATATTCATTCATTTATTCACCTATGTGTATTGAGCCTCTGGACTGATCCAGAAGTCTTGTGATATGGTGAGGAACTAATTAGTATCACAATAGGTGATATATCTGCCGCCAAGGGAGTTCGAATCTACTTGACAGAACAGGTCTAGGCACCATATTTTGAAGGGACAATGAAAACTAGCACTGAGGCCCCACAAAGATGATAAAGAATCTGGACAGCAGAGCCTGTGAAGAGAGTTGAAGACTAAAGGTTACACTAATGACTAATCTCCTTGGGAGGAAGGACACAGCACTCCGTTTAAGCGGGTAGGACCTGAGCAGGGGTTAAGGGTTCTGACATCATCTGTTCTGGTTGAAGAAGAAAAAAAGAAAAAAAGGAAGACTGGCCATAGGAAGAAGAGTGTTGAGGGAATGGTCTGGGAATTTGCAGTCTGCTGAAGAGCACAGACATGCACAAATAGTGCCATCAAGAATTCACTGCAACAACAGTCATAAGGAGGAGATTAGTAACTTCAATTTTTTTTGTATTATCTTTATTTATCGGATAGAGACAGCCAGATATCAAGAGTGAAGGAGGTAGGTAGGAGAGAGAGAGAGAGAGAGAGAGAGATGCCTGAAGCATTGCTTCACCCCTTGCAAAGATTTCCTTCTGCAGATGGGGACTAGGGGCTCGAACCCAGGTCCTTGCATATTGAAACGTGTGCACTTAACCAGGTGCTCCACCAGATGCGTCTCCTCCCTCAGCCCCTGATTATTAACTGAGAAAGCAATTTAAGTTGGGTAACTTGGTGGCAAGTTTTGAAAAGAGGAATTGGAGGTCTCATATTATATGGTATAGATAGGGTGATGTCAGAGTCTAGCTATGTTTAGTTTTCCAGGAAATATGCCCTTTTATGAAGGAGAAGGATAGACATGCTCAGTAAAGGGACAGACAGTGATCATAGAACATCTGTATGAAAAATGGAAGGGACCATTATCAGGAATATAGATCTGGCCTTCAGATTCCGGGCCCTGTGTGGGGCAGATCTTATCTGCAGGTTCTGGCTTGGTTCAAAGTCAAAGAACATTAACTATGTGATTCCTCCCAAGTAGGAGTTATCACACTCTCCAGAGTCCAAGATTAAGGCTACTTTGTACTTTCTGATCCTCAGAGGGCATGTCAGTTCCATTCAGGGAAAGAAGGGGGTGTGAAGTCACAAAAAGTTTTAACCAGATATAACTCAAAGAAGCAACCCTAAGCACATAGGACTGGGGAGCCATGGTTAGCTGTATAACTGGGAAGGGGCAGGCTTCCTAGTTATATCGTGAATTATTTCACACTCAGTAATATGTTTAATATGTTCAGGCAGATATGAGGATACCATACCTTTCAGGTTTGGCAAGAGAAAAATATTCTGGTGGGACAGTCTGTCACTTGATTAGCTCTTAGAATACAAATTTCTTGGATCTGGAACCTTTTAACTACAAAAATTTTTGCTTTTAGTCTCTGATTCTTCTCTCTCCCTCTCTCTCTGGTCATTGTAAACCTTTGTTAAAAATTTTGAGTAACAGATCAATGATCAAGAATTCCATGGGGATATTCCTCCCACTTTCTTTTTTTGACATCATTATTTAATAATATGATTTATTTATTTTTATATAGTGCTAGATAAAAAACCCAGGACCTCAAGCATGTGGGCTTTGCTGTGAACCTGTTCCTTGATCCAGTTTATTTTCAGAGTGTGAGAGTACATCTTTTTAAATCTCATGATACTGACTTTGTATTTTTTAATTTTTAATTTTCCACTCCTGTCACCACAAGTCAGTGTCCCTGCCTCCAACCCCATAGATAACCACTCTAGTTCTCCCACAGTCTTAAATAAACGTTGGCTTTTTTTTTTTCACATTCCTATATTCAATCTCTATATTTTGCATATGAATGAAGCCATTGTGTAGCTGTCCTTCACCTTCTTCCCTTCTTCCCTGAGATCATCTTCTCCACTTCCACCCATTTTATTCCAAAGGACACGACATCATCCCTTTTCTTGCTGCTCAATGCTCTGCTGCGTACACGTCCCATAACTTTTTTTATCCAGTCATCTGTGGCAGGGTATTTTGGTTGTTTCCAGGCATTTTTTATTGTAAATAAAGCCTTTATGAACATGGGGTACATATATACCTTCATCTCTGATTCTATAGGGAGGTTTAAAATGTATATTTTGCTTCTTAATGAAAATCTGGTGACAAAATTCAGCAGAGATTTTTCTCATCCCTGAGAATTTTCATCTTAATCCAAGAACTGAATCTTGTGAAAGGAATGTGCTCTAAAGTCACTTCCAGAAGACAAATTCTTCCATCTATAGTAATGGAGATCAATCAAGGATAACATCTGTAATTGTTAAGAAGATGGACTATGCTAATTTTAGATCCTTGGAAGAGTAGACTGTAGTTGTTTGTTTGTTTATTTTTTCTTATATTTTTATTTATTTATTGGATAGAGACAGAGAGAAATTTAGAGGGAAGAGGGAGAGAGACAGAGAGATACCTGCAGCCCTGCTTCACCACTCATGAAGCTTTCCCCATGCAGGTGGGGACCAGGGGCTTGAACCCAGGTCCTTGTGCACTGTAGTGTGTGCACTTAACTAGGTGCGCCATTGTTGGTATGCATGAGACCCTTTCTGTTTCATTTGGTTTAAATCCCCCCTGCTTAACACTATTCTATTTACATAACCACTTCATTCTATTTACATAACCGCTGTTAACAAGCATCTCCCTCCAGGGCATTGGTTCAATCCCCACTGTTTCATGATATGTTTTTGCTCCACCCCCCCTCCTTGTCACACCCTGATCCCCTCTTTGTCACACTCTGATTTTCACCAGTCACTTTTCTCTCCACCCTCTCTATGTCACATCCTGTTTCCACCCTACTTGGCAAGTATATATAAAGACAGCATTGTGAGTTGTACAGTACTTTACCTTGAGTTCAGCTTAGCTCGTCTTAGATGGTCCTGTGTCCTGCATGAATAAAGAGATACTGTGTACAACCCAGCCATGAGTCCCTGGTCGTCTGTAATCCGGCCGTGAAGCCAGCCCTGCGAAAACAACATAACCCGTCGAAAACAACATGCCACCACCTGGCCCCCATTTTTTTTTTGTTTATTTTAACTAGTGCACTGCTCAGTTTTGGGTTCTGGTGCTGCTAGGGGTTGAAGCTGGAATATCAGAGCCTTAGGCAAGGAAGACCTTTTCATAACCAAGATGTTGCCTGGCCAGACTCTGTATTTATCAATTAACCTCAGTCTCTGTTACATTCATCTCTGCTTTAGAAATGTGAAACCTGATTCTCAAAGCACCATGAGTTTTATTCAATAATGCACAGTAAAGATTTGCATCTGTCAGAATATGTCAGTAGGAAATATTGGATTGTTGGAAACGTCATGATGCATTTTTGCTTAAGAAAAAAATGCATCATGACGTTTCCAACAAACCAATGTTTCAGTCTTAGAGACACCAAGCTCAATTCCCTCTCCCCTCACAACCCAGAATAGAGAGTTCAAGGGTTTTACAAAAGATATTCATGCTTTAGTTGTTGAGGTACCAGGTTCAGTCTCAAACACCACCGACTATAGCTGAACATTGTTCTTAGAGAGAGAGAGAGAGAGAGAGAAAGGAATTTAATTTTTGATCCTGCTAAGAGAACTGCAAGATCAAACTGAGAGACCTGCTCTGTGTCTGTCACCTGGGTCCTTACCCTGGTGCCCAGGCTGACAGGGCACCTATAACTGGAATCGTGGCCTTGACAAATGGGAAAAAGGGAAGCATCAATAATTAAAGTCAGCCATTTTGTCAGGAAGTGACTCACCTGCCTTGTGCTCCTATTTCATAGACCAAATAGGCTACAGCCAAATTTACAGGGGTGGGAAATTCAACCTTGCCACATGCCCAGGAGAGAGAAGTGAACTATTTGTAAACAGCCTTCATGACTGCCAAAGCTCTAAGAGTGGGATTCAGCTATTTCCTTCACCGTGGCAAATCCATGTCCTTCCCACTAAGCTCTTTGCCTCTTTGTGCTAAGTGTGGAGTCAAGACAGAGGTTGGCGGTAATTGAATCAACTGGAAAAATCTCAGGTTCCTTTTTTCCTTCTCAGTTTTGTCTCTTGATGTCTGTTCTTTTGTCAGGGTACAAGATATTAACATAATTCAGTTTCCCCTTCTGGCCTGACCATATGGACTTCTTTAGAAAAGACTTGACTTAGACTGGACTTCTTTGAGACAATTTAGCTATTAAATGTTTTCTTATGAGGCTTGGAAGATAGCATAAGTTGTGTGGAAGGCTCTCTTGCCTGAACTTCTAAGCTCCCAGATTCAATTTCCAGCACCACCATAAACCAGAGCTGAGCAGGGCTCTGGTCTCTCTGTTATCTCTCTCTGATAAAATAGATAAAATGTTAAAAAGAAGTTTTTGTTGGGATGGCTTCGCTTAGATGTGGAGTACAGATGTCTAAAACAAATGAATTTGCAAACAAGCAAAATAAACAAATGACACAGGGAGAACCATAATGGTTACAGGGGTGGGGGAAAGGGTACAGAAATTTGCTGAAAGGTGTGGTGAGTTGCACACACCACCATATGTGAGTGTGAAATTCCACCCCTGAGGTCTTATGATTTTGTAAAA
Organism: Erinaceus europaeus; assembly: GCF_950295315.1. Classification (NCBI taxonomy): domain Eukaryota; kingdom Metazoa; phylum Chordata; class Mammalia; order Eulipotyphla; family Erinaceidae; genus Erinaceus; species Erinaceus europaeus. Next base: position 5,553,962 of record NC_080171.1, read on the forward strand.
CTCTGTTAAATCACTAATAAAAAAGGAGGGGAGAAGCCCTTGTTATACTCTCCCAGTGGAATTGCCCAAAGATTGACATGGAACACAGATCTAAAGAAATAATAGCTATTCTCTCCACAGAGGAAGTACATTTCATTCATCATTAAGACATAGTTCTATATCCACCAAGATGCTTCTCCTCTGCCCCCCCCCAATATATACAGTCACACAAACACATAAAATTATGGGGTGGGGAGTTAAAAGAGGAAGTAACCCCAGGAACAACACCCTTTATTGCTCCAAAATGCCATCACTGATTCTGTTTCCTGAAAATAGAGTGTCCACAGGATCAGAGGTGGCATTCAGGAACCATAGGAAGTAACACAGCAGTGCATATAGTATTACCTTCTCTATCTCCAGGATTTTTTCTTCTGTTATAGTTCAAGTAATTTGAAAATAACACACACTCACACACACACGCACACACGCACACGCACACACACGGCACCTCAATGTAAAATAGCCCAAACTAGGGTTTTGTACATGACGTTTCTGTTCTTTAATAACTTGAACTATAACAGAAAAGAGAATCCTGAAGTTTTCTAATTCTCCAGTCAATTAATTCCATTATTCTTAGCAGCAGCTGCGAGAGAAACCTCGGTGGCTAAAAGAGAGAAATGAGATGTTTGTTGAGACCTCATACCACAAAAATAGCAAAGAAATAGGTCACCACTAGTAAGATTAAATCCCAACAAAACCAAAAATAAAACGTCAATAACGATGATGTTTACTGAAGTGTTTCTTCCTCTGAACCCAGGGCATGATTCAACCTTTTCTTACTTTTTTGTGTCCTGGATATCACAGACTTCCAGTATCATCTCATCATAGTATCATAGCCATCGATAAGATGTGCATTTACAATTACCAGTCAGGGGATGATGTATGTCTTTGTAATTTCTTTATCTTTTTTGGGGTGCAGAAGGTGGGAGTTCTGGCTTCTGTAATTGCTTCTCTGCTGGACATGGTAGGTATATCCATACCCCCATCTGTTTTCCATCTTTCCCTTCACATATTTAATACTATTCCTGTAAGCTAAGTATTACTATCCAAGAAATAAGGGAAATGAGGCACAATGAGCTTGAGACATTTTTTTAGCACTGCACAATTTTTTTTTTAGTTGTTCAAGCAAAAATGTGAACCCAGATCTAACCGACTCCTAAATGCAAATCAATGAATCTTACTAATCATAGGATTTATCTCTGAACAGCATAGCTGCCTATCTAACCGAAATATGACTTCTCAGAAAAATGACGACAAGGGATAAAGTAGATGACCTTAAATGCAGGGTGGTATCACAGTGGCATTTTGGATCTAGATTCTAGATCTCTGTGTTCATTTGCTCCAGAGGAGGGTCCGAGAACATGATTTCCACACTGAAGCTAATGTGAATGAATGTACTCAAGATACCATATATACAATTGTGATACGATCATTTTACCTGACAGATGCTTAGGAAATGTGTGCAGCATTGAGTTCTTCATGGATGGATGTAAGGAAGATCTTCCATAATATCAGAGCCCAGTTGGATCTGTTGGGTAAAGAGCTAATTACAGAAGAGAACAAAATTTTCTTCATATACACTAAGTAAATTAGGTAAGGTCCAAACAGTTTAAAGTAAATAAATTCTAGCCAATGAGAGTAAGCTTGTTGAGTTACTTGGAATTGAAAATCTGGAGATGGGAAAATGGCCAAAACAAATGCTAAGCTTCTTAAATATGGTAGTGCCTGGGCTTAATCTTGAAGGACATGTATTTCTTGACCATGAAAGGTTTGGAAGGGGGTCAAAAGGTGGCTCCCCCTGTAGAGTGCACATGCTATCATATGCAAGCACCTGGATTAAATGCCCCCCCCCCAAGGTCCCCACCTATATTGGAAAGCTTCACAAACGGGGAAGCAGATATGTAGGCACCTCTCTTCTCTCTATTTCCTTGTCCCCTCTCAATTTCTCCCTGTGTCTATTAAAAGAAGAAAAAGAGCTAGAAGAAGGGGAAGAAGAAAGAGGAGAAGGAGGAGGAGGAAGAGGAGGAGAAGAAGGAGAAGGAGAAGGAGAAGATGAAGACGAAGACGAAGAAGAAGAAGAAGAAGAAGAAGAAGAAGAAGAAGAAGAAGAAGAAGAAGGAGAAGAAGAAGAAGAAGAAGATATTAAAAATTTATGCAGGCACCGAGTCCCAGCAATAACCCTGGTGGCAACAGAAAAAAAAAATAAAGTTTTGAAAAGATACTTTAGGAGTAGTGAGGGAGTATTGTAAAAGCATTTCAGCAAAGCAAAGACACTTCTTCTTCCAAGAATATGGATTTTAGCATGACTAGAACAGGCTGTCCAAAGATATGATTCTAGAGGCTGGGGAGATGGATCCACCTGCCAATGCCTATGTCCAGCAGAGAAGTAATTACAGAAACTAGACCTTTTACCTTCTGCACCCCAAAAGGAATTCTGGTCCATAGTCCCAGTGGAGTCCCAGTGTAAATAATGAGTTTACAATGGAGGGAATGGAACACAGAACTCTGGTGGTGGGAACTGTATGGAATTGCACCCCTTTTGTTTCACCACCTATGAAGAGACTCCCTTGTAGGTGGGGAGCTGGGGGCTCAAACCAGGATCCTTACTCCCGTCCTTGCTCTTGGTGCCATGTGCACTTAACCTGCTGCACTACTGCTCAGCCCCCAAATACTGTGCTTTTAAAGTTATGTGAATGTAATCACTCTTTTATCCTCAAAGTATCTTACTGTAGGCAGTATTTTCAGCCCACAGGTAACCTTGGTTAGCAGAACCCACAGAAAGTGAACACTGCAGATAAAACAGACTATTGAATTTTGAAGTTTCCAGTCCTACATAAAAGTGAAAATGTAATATTGTATGTAAATCAACATTTCCTCAATAAAGTGATGCTGAAGTTGAAGAAAAAAAAAGAAAATGAAAAGTGAAGTTCTCCATGTATCAACATTCATGCATTTCAACTTGCCTTAAAACTGAAAAAATCTGTATCTAGGTTCTATAACTCTACCAGGAGGTAAGCCACCTGAAATGGAACTTAAGAGTCCTATGAGCTAGGAAAGGTCTCACCTTCTGCACCCCATACAGAATTTTGGTCCATACTTCCAGAGGGATAAAGAATAGGGACCCTTCCAAAGGAGGGGATGGTATACAGAACTCTAGTGGTAGGAACTGTGTGGAATTGTAACCCTCGTATCCCACAGTCTTGGTGATCATTATTAAATCGCTAGTTAAAAAAAGAAAAAAAAAAGTGAAAATCTAGGAAGCTCTGAAATGAAAGTTAAATTTTTTTAAGTTGGGACTGGGTGGTGGTGCATCTGCTTAAGCACACACATCACAGTGCATGAAAACCTGGGTTCAAGACTCCATTCCCTCACTTGCAGGGGGAGAGCTTCACAAGCAGAGAAGCATTTCAGCAGGTCTCTCTGTCTCTCTCCCTCCCCATCTTATTTTTCCCTCTAAATTTCTCTCTGTTCCATAAAACAGAATAAAGTTAAAAAATTAAATAAATAATAAGCTACTCTTTTTGTAAAGACACATATATACATTTCTGAAACATATACATACATTTTAGAGATATATGTTAATATATACATATATTTAAAGACAAACACAAGAGTGGGAACCAGAACATCACGCTGATACAAGCAGTGCTAGGGATCAAACTCATGACCTCACACATGCAAGTCTGGTTCTCTAGACTTGCATGTGCAGTATCCTTAGACCACACTAAAAGTTACTCTGAAAGATTATGTGATTTTAGGGTTGGAGATATCATTTTCCAGGTAGATGTCTGTCTTCCTAGGTTCATGTTCTATGTCAGAGCCCTGACACTACATGATACTTTCTTTGTACAGGGGGAAGATTACTCTCTTTTTTGTCTCTCTATCTGAATAAAAGAGCCATGAAATTGTGTGTGTGTGTGTGTTCCTGGCTTCTCAATTTAAGATTACTTAGTCAAAAAGTTTTAACTGATAATTCTAAAAAAAAAAAAAAAAAAACATAATGTGATTTGTATTTGAAAATAATTATCCTTGGCTAACCCTAAGGAATATACTAAGAACCAGAAATACATCACAGTAATCTTTACAGGTTAATAATGGCGGCTGCACAAAAAGGAGCTTGTGGGACACGTACTCTTGGGCAAACTGCTAACCTCTTGGAGACTTGGTTTCTTTATCTTTAAATGGTGAGAACTGCTTTCACCTTATAGAATTGTTACTAAGGTTAGAATATTTGTACAGCACTTGGCACACAGACATTCCATACTCTAACTCATGTTGATTTTACTATACAAAGTAAAGGGCGAAAAAACAAAACAAAACTTAGTTTCATAATGGAGTGATCGAATTGAGCACCACTAATCATAGAGAAACCTGGTATTATGTGCTTTCTGAAGGAACGTGGAATCCTTCTCATCATTACTCATCTAGCTAATCAAGTTTCTCGTCTTCTGGATTACAGGAAACACAGATAATTGAGGAAACAGTTATATGATACCACAAAGAACTGTGAGACAAACTCAGACAGAATATTTTAGAAGGATGACCTAGTATCAGGAAAAAGCTTACATGGTGGTACTGTTTTAGAGTAAAAGAGATTGGACAAAATCTCTAAGTCCTAGCTTGAAAGACAAAGCTGTAAAATACAAGCCAAAATTAGTTGGAGGCAATTTGAATATAAATGTTCTTAGATGATATAGAAATATTTCTTTATTGGAGAATGAATGTTTTACATTCAACAGTAAATACAATAGTTTGTCCATGCGTAACATTCCCCAGTTTCCCATATAACAATACAACCCCCACTAGGTCCTCTGTCATCCTTCATGGACCTGTCTGTATTCTCTCCACCCACCCACCCCCACCCCAGAGTCTTTTACTTTGGTGTGATGATTTTATGAAAATTTGGTGTGTAATTTTATTAACAGAATGATGATGGTGTTGAGGTCTTCTAGATTGATAATTTTAGTGACGCAGGTTAAAGTGAGGAGAGAGTGTTGTAATGTCTATAATTTACTTTCAGTGACAATTTAAAAATATACATATATGTATGTACGTAGAGATAACAAATAAATGTTAAAGTTTACTGAATCTAGAGAATAGGAGTACTAGTGTGCATTGTGTAATTAAATTTTCCTGTAGGATTAAACATGTATTAATAAATGTCTGTCAGAAAAATGGGGGAAATCACTTAGTAAAATCATGACAGCCAAATGACTCAACCTGGTGATGACCAAAAAAAAAAAAAATTGCAAGTTTTGTGGCATTTTCAGCACAATATCTATAGCAGAAGGAACATTTTCACAGATATTTAAACAACTATAGAATGATAAAAATGTATAGGGTTTATCATACACTACAAATATTTTTATAAACAACCTAAATATATTCAGGAAGCCAAGAATTTATGTGGCAGTAATTTGAATTTCCTAAATTTGCTTAATTTTCTTACATTGGGAATTGTCAGGTGATAACCCTTTGCTTCCTCTTTTAAACAATATAATTCTGCCTCCCTCTTCTTTTTCTCATTTTGTTTTTTACTATTATAGCAAGAGTGAGGATAAATTACGACATTCATAACCATCCATCCATCCACTCAGTTCAATCAACTATAGTACTGAGCTCCGGGGATAAAAAGATGTTTCTACAACATAGTGTGGAAAACAGATCTTTTTATTACTAATGACAGCAAGGCATGATAGGGGATGTTAAGAAAGAGAGGATGGGGATATAAAAAACAGGAATAATCAGCTCTGACTAGGGAAGTTTGAGAAAATTGTATTGAGAAGTCAGTTTATAGGGACAGGATGAGATAGATCAGTGCTTGAGCATTTAAGACTCCCTTGTCCAGTCATGCCAAAGTTGAGCAAGATGGCAAGATGATTTTCTTTCTTTCTTTCTCTCTCTCTCTCTCTCATATAAAAATAAACAAAACAGGGGGCCGGGTGGTGACGTACCTGGTTGAGCGCAAGACGCTACCTGCAGGGGGAAAGCTTCACAAGTGATGAAGCAGAGCTGCATGTGTCTCTCTGTCTCTCTATCACCCCCTTCCCTCTTGATTTCTGGCTGTTTCTTTCCAAATAAACAAATAAGATAATAAAAAATTTAAATAAATGAACAAAAAATCTTTAAAATGTCAGTGTTTTTTTTAAAAGAAAGCAAGGGACATATGCTATATGTGGAATAATACTGACAATACAATAGAATCAAAAAACTGCCTTCTGTACCCCATAATGATCCTGGGTCCATAATCCCAGAGCAATAAAGAAAAGGAAAGCTATCAAGGGAGGGGATGGGATACGGAGTTCTGATGGGGGGAATTGTATTCCTCTTATTCTATGATCTTATTAATATTTCCATTTTATAGATAAAAAAGTAAAATAGATATTGTTACGGGTCCTATATAAACAGAGATGTCAGATAATGGCAAATATGGAATAGAAGGCTACATGCCAACTTTCTGTTTTGCTGATGATGGTTTCTTTCACTGTCATAGTTTGATGTAATCCTGCTTATTTATTTTTACTTTTGTTTCCCTCTTCATAAAACTCAAATCCCTGAAGAGATTTTCAAAGTCTACTACTTAAAATATAATGTCACCATTTTCCTCCATTTGTTTTATTGTTTCTGGTGTGACATGCAAGTCTTTAATCCATATTGAGTTGATTTGGATGCATGCTAAGATATAATGATCTTGTCTTGTCTTTTTTTTCATATTCATTAAGTTACCCAATTTTCCCAACGTGATGAACTTAAAAGGTTTCCGTCTCCATTTTATGCTCTTGGTTCCTTTGTCATCGATTAATTTGCCATATGAGTGAGAGTTTATTTCTTCACTGGACATTCTATTCCACGGATAAATCTCTGTTTTTATTCTTGTACCCCACTGTTTTGACTATTGTTGTCCTATATTAAATCAAAGTCAGGGGAAAATGCTTCTTCTACTTTTGTTCTTTTTTTTTTTTTCTTTTAGTGTTGCTTTGGGGACTCTGGGCCTTTTGTGGCTCCAGGAAAATTTCTGTAGTTTTCGGCCCATTTTATTTTCTTTTTAGTTATTTTTATCTATTGAATAGATACAGCCAAAAGTTGAGAGGGTAAGGGGAGGTAGAGAGGGAGAGAGACACATTGTGGGATTTTATTATTTTTTCTATAATAAACATTCAGTTAGAGATATAGTGACATATATACATACATTATACATAATGTAACTGCAATATTCCATGTATATGTAATAATACCTATTATTATTATTATTATTTGCATAATATTGGAGGGTTAATGGTACTTGTAATCTTTTAAAATATATATATATGATGCTTTTGCAAACATTTATGCCTTGAATATGCCTTTGTCTCTGCCTGGAATGCACTTTCCCCCCCTTTTCCTTAATTTAAGAAAACCATTTTAATGGTTTCAGCAAAGACTGTCTACAGAAGAACATGTATTCTGCTTCCTCACTGCTACTCTAGCACTCTGTTCTTTTCTCTAAATGGTACTTATCTCGATGTATTGGAATTAGGATTTTATATACTTGTCTTCCTACATCCCATCCCCTTTGAACTATAAAATCATAACAGGATAATGTCTTATTCATTAGTTTATCCCCATCACATTCACAGGACCTGGCACTTAGTAGGTTTCCAATGAGTGTTTGCTAATTAGATGAATTAATACATGCATGAAAGGTAAAATGAAAATTGATATCTTTCACATTCTAATGATAATACTCCTAATCCCAGGGCAGTAAGATCTAAAGACCAAGTCCCATGTTTACCAGGCTGTCCAACATCCATTCTTTGTCTCTTGGTGGTGGATCCAAATTGTATTATTTCTCAGAGGCCATTAAGAAGCCTTCAGAGAAAGCACAAGAAATTACCTCCAGTGCTGGTTTGCAATAATGTCCTTTTGTTCTCAGATACTCTCCAGTTGACAGCTATCAAGGTTGTTCTAATTTGTGTCAAACGGGCCATCTACAGGGAACATTTTGGAATGGGGAAGGATCAAGAGACAGGAAAAAAAGAAAGTAATGAATATAAAGTGTAAATGCCATAGGAAAGTAATAGAGACATATAATAACAGCAAGGGAAATTTGACCTTCTGGCCGGAAACTCTGTCGTGAACCAATTGGAGAACTTTAGAAAATTGGATCAGCCTCACTGGTCACAGGGTAAACATGGGAAGTGCAATCCAGTCTTATTAAACATAATGCACACTTAATGCATAATTTTATTGCAACCAATTTCATGCTGCTGCTTTAAATGAAGCTAGGTTTACTTCCACTGCACCAGCCCACTACCATTAGTGCCTCTTAAGAGAATGGGAAGGCCAGTAAACTGTCACTGGGCTGAGCTCTTTCTAAACCCATACTTTCTGCTTCATAAATTTATCCCACAGCATGTACCGAGATCTTGTCTCCATTCCATACATGGCTTTGGATACACTCTACTATTTTGGTAAGTGGTTTGCAGATGGGAACGGAAGGCTATTTCCATTTCACGCCAGCACATAAGGCAGTGAACCTTTGTCTTGGTAGAATGTCTGACTTGATCCAAGCCCCATGACCGGGGGTTCCTTCCTATTATCTGTGAAGTAGGCAAAGGTACTTTCAAGACAGTGATAAGAAGAAGAAGGTCACAGAGAGAAATGAAATGAAATTCAAGGTTAGAAATGTCCAGGAGAGAGAGAGAGAAAGAGAGAGAGAGAGAGAGAGAGAAAGAGAGAGAGAGAGACTGTCACAGCCAAATGAAGATTTATTTCATACTGTGTCTGAATTAGTTATTGTCACCACTACTCTGTCATTCTTATTCTGAACTTTACAGATGACACAATCACTTAAAAAATCAAGACTGTAAGTTTTTTTTTTTTAAATTTGGTTGAGAGTATCTACCCAGATGTGTAACATACAGGACCAAAAGCAAGACAGCAAAGAGGGAGAAGCTGTGTTTACCTCCTCTAGTGAATGCAGATAAACTGAGCCAAAGCAGGAATGATGTGCACAGAAACATTTTGGAAATGAGTGTGAACTGATCTTCCACAGCAAGGGAAAAAGACGTGGTGTCCAGGTGGAGAGGAGAAAGTGACACTCAGCCCAGGAAAGACCCTATCAAATCTCAACCAATTACAAGTGGGAAGATATATATTTTAAATCTTTTGATTAGTGAACTAATAATGATTAACAAAATTGTAAGATAACAGGGATATAATTCCATACAGTTCCCACCACCAGATTTGCTCATCCCTTCCCCTCCATCGGAAGCTTCCTTATTTCTTTATCCCTCTGGGAGTATGAATCATAATTCTTTCTGGGGTGCAGAATATGGGAGGTCTGGATTCTGTAATTGCTTCTCCACTGGACATGGGAATTGACAAGTGGATGCATAGTCCCAGCCTGTCTCTCTCTTTCCCTAGTGGGGTGGGACTCTGGGGAGGGGAGGGTGTGGGACACATTGGGAAGAGATTTTTCAAGTGTAGAAAATGCCAAAGGCTGTGGGTGGGGGCAGGAGAGAAGTTTGTAATAACAAAGTCTGCAAGCCCAATCTTATGATCTTATACTTCCAGTGCTGAACTGGGAAATAGGTATAAAGGTAAATAGGGTATAAAGTCCATGAAAGTTGCTGGCAATTGCCATTTTTGTCTCCCTCTCACAACAACGGAAGGGAGTGGTAGTGAACCTCCATATTGGACCTCATTTCCATAGCAGCAGGTCTGAGGGACAAATCCCTGAGGGGTTGCTTCACTCACCTCCAGCTGAACACTGAGACAGTTAGACAGATTTTGAATGTGTTCTCATGACCAGCTGGAACTGAGACCTCGACCTCCTTTCAGACTCACCTCAGAATTAAAAAATTTTTTTTTAATTTATAAAAAGGTAACATTGACTAAACCATAGGATAAGAGGGGTACAACTCCACACAATCACCACCACCAGAACTCTGTATCCCATCCCCTCCCCTGATAGCTTTCCTATTCTTTATCCCTCTGGGAGCATGGACCCAGGGTCACTGTGGGAAGCAGAAGGTGGAAGGTCTGGCTTCTGTAATTGCTTCCCTGCTGAAACATGGGTGTTGACAGGTGGATCCATAATCCCAGCCTGCCTCTCTCTTTCCCTAGTGGGGCAGGGCTCTGGGGAAGCAGGGCTCCAGGACACATTGGTGGGGTTGTCTGTCCAGGGAAGTCTGATTGGCATCATGGTAGCATCTGGTACCTGGTGGCTGAAAAGAGTTAACATGTGAAACCCAACAAGTTGTTGACTAATCATGAACCTAAAGGCTGGAGTAGTGCAGATGAAGAGTTGGGGGGCAGGGTCTCCACTTTGTAGATAGCTAGTAGGGCCCATGACTATATTAGCTTTTTTTTTCCCCCTGAGCCTGATATGCTGGTGGATCAATGTCATTCACCACATCAATAAGAGCAAAACCAAAAACCACATGATTGTCTCAATAGAAGCAGAGAAAGCCTTTGGCAAAATCCAACACCCATTCATGCTCAAAACACCACAAAAAATGGGAATAGATGGTAAATTTCTCAAGATAGTGGAGTCCATATATATAGCAAACCTACAGCCAATATCATACTCAATGGACAGAAGCTGAAAGCATTCCCCTTCAGGTCAGGGACTAGATAGGGCTGTCCACTGTCACCGTTACTCTTCAACATAGTATTGGAAGTTCTTGCCGTAGCAATCAGGCAAGAGAAAGAAGTCAAAGAAATACAGATAGGAAGGGAAGAATTCAAGCTCTCATTATTTGCAGATGATATGATAGTATACATAGAAAAGCCCAAAGAATCCAGCAGAAAACTACTAGAAGTTATTAGGTAATATAGCTAGGTATCAGGCTACAAAATCAGTGGCATTTCTTTATGCAAACACTAAATCCAAATAAGAGGATATCCAGAAATCACTCCCAATTACTATTGCAGCAAAATCAATAAAATACCTAGGAATAAACCTGACCAAAGAAGTGAAATACTTGTGTACTGAAAACTATGAGTTACTACTCAAGGAAATAGAAAATGATACCAAGAAATGGAAAGACAACCCATGCTCATGTATTGGAAGAATTAATATCATCAAAATGAATATTCTCCCCAGAGCCATATACAAATTTAACATGATATCCATCAAAGTTCCACCAAGCTTCTTTAAGAGAATAGAACAAAAACTTCAATCATTTATCTGGAACCAGAAAACACCCAGAATTGCCAAAACAATCTTGAGGAAAAGAAACAGAAAGGAGGCATCACACTCCCAGATCTCAAACTATATTATAAGGCCATCATCATCAAAACAGCCTGGTACTGGAACAAAAATAGGCACACAGACCAGTGGAACATAACTGAAAGCTCAGAACTAAACCCCCACACCTATGGACATCTAATCTTTCATAAAGGGGCCCAAAATATTAAATGGAAGAAGGAAGCTCTCTTCAAAAAATATCTTTATCACAAAAACCTTCTTCATCTGACTTATGTGTATGTGATGTCCTATTTCATTACATTTTCTTCTTTTTAAAAAATTTCTTTATTGGGGAATTAATGTTTTACATTCAACAGTAAATACAATAGTTTGTACATGCATACCATTTCCCAGTTTTCCATATAACAATACAACCCCCACTAGGTTCTCTGTCATCCTTTTTGAACCTGTATTCCCCCCCCCCCCCCAGTGTCTTTTACTTTGTTGCAATACACCAACTTCAGTTCAGGTTCCTCTTGTGTTTTCTCTTCTGATCTTGTTTTTCAACTTCTGCCAGAGAGTGAGATCATCCCATATTCATCCTTCTGTTTCTGACTTATTTCACTACATTTTCTTCTATTCCCCATAGTTTGACTTTATGTTAGTACTACACTTCTCTGTATAACAAAATTAAAATGAAAAGTTTTCACCGATTAAAGAACAGCTAATGTGAAGTTAGTTAAGGCTAGTGTTGTAAGTGATAAGGACCACATGCCATGACCTGCAGCGTCCTGGACACCTGATGGGGTCTGGCTATTAGGTGGTGGGTTGGAAAGATGTATCAGATCTGGATGATGTTTTTGTTTTTGCTTTTTTCTTCTGTTTTTGTGATACTAGGCTCTCATCCATGCATGATTTCACTGTTCTCTGCTCACTTTTCATTCAGACAGAGAGACAGAGAGGGTGCTCTGGAAGGTGGCGCCATGGATAAAGCATCGGACTCTCAAACATGAGAGACAGAAAGGGAGAAACACCACAGCACAAAAGCTTTGCCCAGTGCCAGTGCTTCCAGGGCTCTAACCCTGACAGGATGAATAGGAACACAGGCTCCCTACCAGTGAGCTATTTCTTCAGCCAGATATCTGAAGTTCTGATGAGTCTAGTCTTTATTAGTGACATGGTCAGTTTACCATCTGGTTATTGTTCTACTTTCTTGGAAATTACAATCCTTCTTGGGGCTGGAAAGTGGCGCACCCAGCCAAACACACATAGTACTAAGCTCAAAGACCGGAGCAAGGACCCTGGTTCAAGCCCCAGGCTCCCCATCTGTAGTAGGGACGCTTCACAAGTGGTGAAGCAGGTCAGCAGGTGTCTGTCTTTCTCTCTCCTTCTCTATCTCCCCTCCCTTCTCAATTTCTCTCTATCCTGTCCAGTAAAATGGAGGGTGGAAGGAAGGAAAATATGGCCTCCAGGAGCTCTGGATACATAGTGCTGGTACCAAGCCAAACTATACTTCTTTACAGTGACTTCAATTTTTTTTAACACTACAGTGACTTTATATTTAATATATGCTACCTTACTGTCCCCTGAGATTTTGTACCTCCTCCTCCATGTTTACACTTTAAAGTTGATATGTAATTCTAATACCATATTCCCATCATTTAAAGTACAAGTTTCAGTGGCATTTTCGTATATTCATAAAGTTGGGCAATATTCACCCCATCTAATTTCGGGTTGTTTTCACCATAAGCTTGTGCTGTGTCATGTTACTACAGACATCTGTGCAAGAGTTCTTTTTATTTAAAAGGTCTATTTCTTTTGAGAAAGTTTAGACAGAGAGAATACAGTACTGGTATACACAATATTAAGGGCTGAATTTGGGGCCTCATACAAGGAAATTCAGTGCTCTCCCCCCATGACACACCTTCCAGCTGCTGTATACAGCTGTTTGCGTGGTTATGCATTTATGGTTCTCTCCATTACAGTCATCAAAGTGGAATTACTGGGTCTTACGGATATGTTTAGTGCTTCCAGGAACTGTGAGGTTGTTTTCCGAAGCACTGATATGTTGCTTTATTTGCATATGGATATATTTATACATTTTCACTTTATATATCTATTCTAATTTATCTTCATTCCGGTGAACACTTTTTCTTGGTATTCATGTATATTGAAGTCTCCCAATTGTGTGTAAAGTATTGTTTCCTGCCACTTTTGATTCATATTTCCAGAGTGAAAATGATATTGGGTAATCATTCCTGAGCTCATAGAATATCTGGATGCCTTTCATTTTTATGTGTATCTTTCTTGAAGACACATCTTTTGCCCATTTTTAATTCAAGCTATATATTTATTATTAGCTCATAAGAATTCTCCATGTGTTCTAGAAGTAGATTTTCAGACATGCCATTCTCAAAGAATCTTGCCAATCCTTTGTGCTCTCTCACTTTGTTGATGGTGTCCTCTGACGTATAAATCGTTTTACATTCAGTCATTCAGCCACTGTGATTCTGGTGACATACCTTGAAAGAGTTGCTTATGTCAAGGCACCAAAATTTAATTCTATCTTGTCTCCTAAAAGTGCTATAGTGGTAACTTTTACATTCAGACATTTAACTCATTTTCAGCTTTTTTTTTAAAGCCCCCCCCCCTTTTTTTGACCTGTGGGCACCCAATACAACTTTTGAAAAGACTATTCCTTCCCCCATTGAATGATCTTTGCATCCTAGTGAAAAACTCACTTTGCTACTTCCTCAATAAAAGATACTACAAGCAGAGAGTTAACAGGAAGCTAGAATGTCATCATAGAACAGCACTAAAAGAAACCCAGGCATTCAGTCAATAGTAACAATTGTACTCTGTTAAAACATTGGGTGACAGCATAGCAGGTTAAGTGCACATGGCGCAAAGCACAAGGACCGGCATAAGGATCCTAGTTTGAGCCCCCAGCTCCCCACCTGCAGGGGAGTCGTTTCAAAAGCAGTGAAGCAGGTCTGCAGGTGTCTATCTTTCTCTCCCCCTCTCTGTCTTCACTTCCTCTCTCCATTTCTTTCTGTCCTGTCCAACAATGACATCAATAAAAACAACAATAATAACTACAACAATAAAACAAGGGCAACAAAAGGGAATAAATAAATACTTAAAAAAAACATTGGGTGCGTAATGACTAAATCAGATGTAATAATCGAAAGAAAATATGGCAGGCTTATGTAAGTTCAATTTTTCCCCCTCATCTTTCTCTGATAATGTGAACTACAGAGCAGAGTCTGGCAGACAGCAAAAATCCAGAGAAATTTGATCGTCTGTTAGTCATATACAGAGTCAATGCTTCTAATGAGGAAAGAGCGCTTGTAAACACTTGGAGGGAGTGTATACGCATACCTGAGAGCAGCACACATTTCAGACATGAAAGAAGGACACTAGAAGTGGAAATATTTTTCCTAACCTCAACATCAATGGTTGGACAAGAAAGCATCCACAGACCCTGGTGGTCTAGCATTTGAGTGCTAGTGCACAGATTTAATCCTGTTTTATAAGTTTATTATATAATGATCGCAGCAAACGTATGCAATGTTAATTAATTATCTCCCTTTACTCTTGTTTGAAGATTAACTATCCAGGGGACATAGGTAAGATCGTACCTGTTCTGCACCAGACATTTTAGGGACTATTGAAAACAGCCTCTAGAAATGGGAAGGTGCTTGTGGATGGCTAACAAGAAGTGAAGGTGTGTACGTAGTGCCACTGGACTTAAGAAATGGTTGATTCTATGAGTTCCAGAGGCAGACTACCCAGGATTCCACAATATGGCCCCATAGATGTGTGGAAAGTGACAAAAATATGGTGAGAGAATCTCAGGGAGGAATTTTCATTGCATTCCTATGGCGCAATCTCAGCTGGACGAAGACAGGAGAAAAGATAACAATAGGAAGCTGAAAATAGAGAGCATGAAGTGAAGATAGTCGGAGAACACACTGTCAGAAAAACAAACAAGACAGAATGTGTAGAAACGCACGAGAAGTGTGAAGCAGAGGAGAAAAGGTTAAAGAAACATGCTCATTGGACATCAAAACCCAGTTATGGATTCTAACACATTTCACATAAAGATGCTTTATTTTTAAAATTTCACATAGTTCCCACCACCAAAGTTCCATATCCCGACCCCTCTATTGGAACCTTCCCTATTCTTTATCCCTCTGGGAGCATGGACCCAGGATCATTATGGGGTACAGAAGGTGAGAATTTTGGCTTCTGTAATTGCTTCTCCACTGGACATGGGTGTTGGCACGTTGATACACACTCCCAGCCTGTTCCTATTTTTCCCTAGTGAGGCAGGGCTCTGGAGAGGTGGGGTTCCAGGACTCATTGATGAGGTCATCTGCCCATGGAAGTCTGACTGGTGTCATGGTAGCATCTGCAACTTGGTGGCTGAAAAGTATAATTGTCACTAGTGTTACCACTGGGGCTCATTGCCTGCACTTTGAATCCAGTTTCTGGTGGTTCTCTCCACCCCCTTTCTTTTATTTGATAGAACAGAGAGAAATTGGGGGCTGGGTGGTAGTGCAGTGGCACAAAGCACAAGGACCAGCATAAGGATCCTGGTTCAAGCCCCCGGCTCCCCACCTGCAGGGGAGTCGTTTCACAGGCGGTGAAGCAGGTCTGCAGTTGTCTATCTTTCTCTCCCCCTCTCTGTCTTCCCCTCATTTCTCCATTTCTCTCTGTCCTATCCAACAACAATGGCAGCATCTTGAAAGTTGGAATGGATATAGTGAAACATTTTATAAGGAGTGATGTAGGATGTGAAAAATAAAAGACTGACTATGAGTAAGTTGTATCAGAAAATATATATATATTTTATAAACACATATAAATATATGTGTATATATGCCCTGGATTGACAGTATGGAGATAAATGGTTAATTCTATCCACAGAATATTTTCAAGAATGGGAGCTATTATCTGCCCTAATCCAACGTTCTAGCCCTTTTCTCTACTCTGACACTATTTTCTCAGAATATATATACATATGACTTCATCCTAGCTATCAAACTCAAGCAAAAACTACCATAGTTGCGGGCCCCAAGAAACATTCCTAAAATGGACTTCTGAGTCTTTCTTCCGTCTTCTAAGATCCCTAATCTCATCTGCTCTGTTCCTACTTTTTCATTCCTGTTCATAAACACTTTTGTCTCACTTTATGTCCTGCCACCTTCCACACACCAAGTTGCAGATGCCGCCATGACTCCACCCTAACTTCCCTGGGCAGACGACCCCACCCATGTGTCCTGGAAGCCCACCTCCCCAGAGCCCTGCCCCACTAGGGAAAGAGAGAGACAGGCTGCCAACGCCTATGTCCAGCAGAGAAGCAATTACAGAAACCAGAACTCCCACCTTCTGCACACCCCAAAACCCTTGATGCATACTCCCAGA
This sequence comes from Erinaceus europaeus, assembly GCF_950295315.1. Taxonomy (NCBI): domain Eukaryota; kingdom Metazoa; phylum Chordata; class Mammalia; order Eulipotyphla; family Erinaceidae; genus Erinaceus; species Erinaceus europaeus. Next base: position 5,570,604 of record NC_080171.1, read on the forward strand.
GGGGGAGAAGAGATAGGAGGAAGAGGATAAGGGGGCTGTGAACTCCAGCTCCATCAGGTCCCAGAGAGAGAGGGCAAAAATGAAAGAGATACTTGGATGTAGCAATAGGGTTATGTGTGGCCTGCAGAGGAAGAGAGAACAGGACCTGGAAGAAAAAGGGGGCGATTATGTATAAACGTAGACAGTTGGAGAGATGACAGTTAGCTCATACTTGCAACCTTGGGAGAACTTGGTGGTTTGCAATGGAGGGACTTGGGATTCGGAACTCTGGTGGTGGGAATGTTGTGGTATTACACCCCTGTTGACATGTAATTTTGTAAATCATTATTGAATTGTTAATAAAACATTTTTTAAAACTTGTAGCAGATAAAATGGCAGAAATAATGAAAGAAAAAAATACTTACTGAGCACTTTATTTGGAGTAGTTAGTCACTGTGCTGCTAACTGTCACATATATTATCTCACACAAGATTGACCACAACCCAGAGAGCATTGGTTCTACTTTATAGATGGAGAAATCAAGGTTTAGTGAGGTGTATTAATTTACAATTGATACATAATAGAATCAGTCTTCAAACTTAATTCTCTTTGATGTTGATATCCTTCTATCATACCATACCATTTCCATAGGGTTCAAATTTCCGAAGAGTTTTCAAGTGTTGGAAAGACAGTGCCACTAGGTGCCTATAAAACAGTGAGTACACCTAAAGGTAGAAAGGGTTAAGCTGAAGTGGTATCCATGGAAACAGAGGAGTTAACAGGAGGTCAGATCAGGCAAATAGACAAGGAGGGCCAGGGGTCAGCAAAGGAATGCTACTGAGAGAGAGACTGAAAGATGCCAGCCTCAGGGAGTGGGGCAGGTGCCAGCATTGTGGCAGCCACATGTGAATGCCTCTGACTGGCTTTTCAAGAACTTGCTAGTCAGCTGTGATGTTACATTCCTGGGGCTGTGGTCATACCCTTTCTGGATATGCCCTTGTCCTCTAACGAGCAGAGAAGCAGTGCTTGATCACTTCTTGACACAACAGGAATCTTCTGACAGGCAGTCTTTGCTGTGGAGTGTCTCAGAGGGCTAAGAATCAGTCATATGGGCACTGTGGTTTGAAACTCTCCCTGTACAATCTTATTCCCAGAAAACCAGAACTGACACAGAAACACAAGCTTGGAGTATCACACAACCTACCAGGTCTCCTACAGCATCCATGTGCCAGATGCTAGTCTAGTAACTTTATGTATATTCCTTTGTTTACTCCTCAAAGGATTATGTGCTGAGTACTTCTATTATTTCTGCTTACAGGTTAGGATTCACAAATAAATAGTTGTTCTAAAGCCTCATAGCTAGTAATTTTTAAAGTCAAAATTTGCACCCAGGCAGTCCAGCAAAGAATTAAAACCTTGAGACTCCTCCGAACAATTACAGTTAAACCTGAAAGACATGGTAGTGTGTCCTTGTGAAATAGTTGCAGTCCCTCTGGATATCCTTGCTCATCTCCACCCCTCCCTCTACTGCAATTCCCTCTCCCTACACTGGCCTTCTTTCCTTTTCCAGTACTCTCTCTCTCTCTCTCTAAGATCTTCTTCCTTAAAGGACTTGCACAAAGTCACTTCTTCTAGCGTTTGGCCTTCTTCTGTAGCCAGTCAACAGCATCAGGTTGAGCCTGATGTAAAGTTTCAAGACCTCCTTTGAATCTGGAGAGGTGGCAGTCGTTGACTATGTGGGTCATAGTCTGTCTGGAGCCGCAGGGGCAGATTGGGTCGTCTCTGGCTCCCCAGCGATGGAACATAGAGGTGCACGGGCCATGGCCTGTTCGATAGCGATGGAGGAGGGCCCGATCATAACGTGCTAGGTCAAAGCCGGGTGGACGCTCGCAGGGGTCTGTGATGAGGTGTTTGTTCTTTACCTCAGCTGACTGCCAACTCTGTTTCCAAGAGACTGGAACAGAGAAGTTCAGTGTAGGCGTAGGGGACCAGATTGGGTGACGAGACCTCAAGCGTTGGACAGGGTGGGCGAAGATATCCGCGTATATTGGCAGGTCCGGTCGAGCGTAGACGTGGGAAATGAACTTAGATGATGCCGCATCCCGACGAATATCTGGCGGGGCGATGTTGCTAAGAACTGGCAGCCATGGAACCGGGGTGGAACGGATGGTTCCAGAAATGATCCTCATGGAGGAATATAATTTGGAATCGACCAAGTGGACATGGGGGCTACGGAACCATACTGGGGCACAGTATTCTGCAGTGGAATAGCATAATGCCAGAGATGATGATCGTAGTGTGGAAGCGCTCGCGCCCCATGAGGAGCTGGCCAGTCTTGCAATGATGTTATTCCTCGCGCCCACCTTTGCTGCAAAGTCACTATTGAACACAAACTCTCCTCTGCCTCACATGCACCTCACATAAGTCAGTGGCCTGACTAACCCTAACCCTTCTTATTTTCCAGATTTCAAGATTCATCAAGGCTCTGAGAAATCTGTCTAACACCAGATTCTCCCTTAAGTTCACTCGTGACTTCTGAGACTTTTCTTCCAGAAGTCAAAGTTCAAGAAATTACAAAGTCAACGAAGTCCATGAATTCTGTAGTGACTGGTGTAATGCCTGTCCTTCCACGGACTTTGTGCTTACTTTGTGGTGATGGGTGTTTCACAGTCCTGCTCCTATTCCTCCATAATAGTAGATGATTCATGGGTATGTGACCTGGTAGACTATCTCCTGGCAACCCAGGTTTCAACTACTATGAAGAGAGAGGAGGTGAGAGGCTGGAAAATATCTCAGTAAAAGAACACCCTTTGAAAATTAGGCCAGAATGACTTAGGTGAACTTCAGAATATGCAACCACCAGAGGTTTAGAAGATCATTGACAGCTGAGGAGATAGGACAGTGGTTCTACAAAAGACTTTCCATTCCTGAGGCTCTGAGGTCCCAGGCTCAATTCTCAGCAACACCATAAGCCAGAACTTAGTAGTGCTCTGGTGAAAGGGGGTAGTTGAAATTTGGCAATGTACATTTTTTTTTTTTAAACCAGAACACTGCTCAGCTCTGGCTTATGGTGGTGCAGGGGATTGAACTGGACCCTCAGACATGAAAGTCTCTTTGCCTAACCATTATGCTATCTACCCCTACCCATGGTAATATACATTCTACTGGTTGTACCACTGATAGTTGAAACTTGGTACACATTTTGAAGAGGAATGTGAACAAGGCAGGTATGACTAGATTCCACTGTAAAACTTTGCATCTCTGATAGTTCTTCAGTAACCCCTCTAGGTCTGAAGTACCTACAGGGGTCTTGCCAGCACCCAGAGGATATGCTATTTGAGCCTCATAAAAAGAAACTGAAACATCTAGAAACGCTTATGTGAGTCTTGCTTTATAGGGTCAATAGTCAAATGTTAGACATAATGGCAACACAGATGTATTTCTATCAATCTTTGTAAGGCTTAAGGTTTTATTTTTGGGGGGGTAGTTTCTGATTTATTACCTCTTATTACATTATCATTAAGAGATATGCATACCCTCTTGATAGGCAAGGAAACCGTCAAAGTCGGGTTCCTGGGCTGACTCAGAGCTGTGTTGCTAGGATGTTTCAGTTAGAAACTGACCCACGCACGGTTTGACTGTTCTAATCCAGTGTGTCTTCCGCACCAGCATGAGGCACTTCCTTGCACACTAAGTGAAAGCTCCATGCCTCCTTTCTAACAGATGACGTTGGGAAAGAATGTAGAAGGTGAGGGAGCCGGTGAGCAGAGAAGCTGAGCTGGTGTAAGAGAAGCCTGTATATCAGTGGGGGTGAGTGAGAAGGCAAACCAACGTCTAATTTTAGTATGCAGCTAGTGCAGTGTGCCTGTTAATCACATTCGGTCAGGCTGACTGAGGAGGAGAAAGGAACAAAACTAACATTCCACTTAACCTTTAAAGTCCAGACAGTGTGATTGTCCCACCAGCTCTAGAATACTGTTCATGTTGTAACTGCCAGCTGTTTTCCACAAATTCTGTGGTCTTTGCTCTCATTTCTTTCTCTTTTCTTCCTGTTCTGTCTTAAGAGATTTCCCTCCCATTCTTTCTCCTCCCATCCCTCCTCAACCCACTGTCCTCAACAACTGCTTTTCTTCTTGCATGAAAAGGTTGACAGTGGAGCTGTGAAGAAACCTCAGAGGGAACCTGGAGGAAGAGGAGGAGACACGAAGCTAACTAAGCCACAGAAGCAGCAATATGACAGAACCCTCAATGCAGAGGACAGAGAGAGGGAGAGAGAGGGAGAGGGAGAGAGGAGAGAGAGGGAGAGAGGAGAGAGAGGGAGGAGAGAGAGGGAGAGAGAGAGGAGAGAGAGGGAGAGAGAGAGGAGAGAGAGGGAGAGAGAGAGAGGGAGAGAGAGAGAGGAGAGAGAGGAGAGAGAGGGAGAGAGAGAAGAGAGAGGAGAGAGAGAGAGGAGAGAGAGGAGAGAGAGGAGAAAGAGAGGAGAGAGAGGGAGAGAGAGAGAGGGAGAGAGAGAGAGGAGAGAGAGGAGAGAGAGGGAGGGAGAGAAGAGAGAGGAGAGAGAGAGGAGAGAGAGGAGAGAGAGGAGAAAGAGAGGAGAGAGAGAGAATAACTGGAGAGACAGCATCCTGGTTCTGCAAAGACTTCTGTCCCTGTGTCTCTGAAGTTCTAGGCTCAACCCTGGCACCACCATGAGCCAGAGCTGAGCAGTGCTCTGATCTCTTTCTCTCTGTATCTCTTTTTTAAAAATCAATTTGAAAGAAATTTAAAAATGCATTTGAAACTTTAAAAAAATATTTATTTATTTATTCCGTTTTGCTGCCCTTGTTGTTTTATTGTTGTAGTTCTTATTGTTGTTGTTATTGATGTCATCATTGTTGGATAGGACAGAGAGAAATGGAGAGAGGAGGGGAAGACAGAGAGAGAAAGAGAAGACCACCTGTGAAGTGACTCCCCTGCAGGTGGGGAGCTGGGGGCTGGAACCGGGATCCTTACGCCGGTCCTTGTGCTTTGCACCAAATGTACTTAACCCACTGTGCTACTGCCCTACTCCTGACACATTGTTTTTTTCTAACTAGATGAAAACCTAGTGCCACTACCAACACTAACAACTAGAAAAGATCAGAAAGTGGAAATAGATTTTTGTTCTTGTGCTCAAGATAGCCAATATAAATGCAATGATTAAACAATAATCTGTGTGGGTGGGTGTGGGGGGGCTGGCGTCCCTAGAGCTCTGGAGTTGAACACTGAGGAATTGGATAGTACAATTAAGAGAGTAAGACGTTATTTCCAAGTTGCTCTCAATCAGGAAGTTGCATATCCCACCAAAATGTGAGCAGGATAAAAAGGATTCTGTTACCATACCCCAAACCACTACACAGGACCCATGCTGTACTATGCTGCCCATTGTGGAAGCTATGAGCCATGGCTGGCTTCTGAACATATGCCATCTGGCTAGTCCTCATTCAGATGTGCTGGAAGGGCAGAATACACACCAAATTTGGTGTGGCACACATAAAAGTAGTATAAAAGATTTTATTAAGAATGAAACAAATTGCATCTTGAAATAGTATGCCTTTATATGCCATACAGTTTGCTTGTATATGTCTGCATGTTTTAAAATTAAATGGTATATATGTAATTAAAATGAATAGTACCTTTTATTGTTTTTTTAATATAGTCACTAGAAAATTCGAGATTACATATATGGTTTATATGTGTGGTTTTCACTGTATTTCAGTATCAGAACACTACTATAAAGTTTGAGAGTTGCAATTAAGAACAAAGAAAAAGAGAAATCTTTTCCAGGATACTAATCAATATGCCCAGTCTGGGCAGCCCCTGGAGAATATCTGAGAGAGGAAATTGTCTTCAGATCGTCGTTGCTGAGATCTAGATACTCCGAGTGAAATGTCTGCTACTGTGGTGCAACTAGCAAAGCAAACAGGAGTCAGAAGACCAAGGTAGCAAGACAGCTTCTTGAGGAAGGTGGGACTTGAAGCCCAGTGGAATGAGTAGGGTTGGGGTAAACCAAGACGGGAATCCAGACCAGAGCAGCTAGATACACGTATTTTTGCTATATTTCCCTAACGTTGTTTTGGTTTTTAACAATTCTTTTATATTTTATTTATTTATTTATTTATTTATTTATTTATTTATTTATTTTTAACCAGAGCACTGTTCAGCTCTGGCTTATGGTGGTGTGGGGGATTGAACCTGGGACTTTGGAGCCTCAGGCACGAGAGTCTGTTTGTATAACCATTATGCTATCTACCCTACTCATGTTGTTTTGGTTTTAACAAGAATGAACTGAAAAATTCTTTGGAAGAACCTATATGTTATACATAAGACAGTTTTGTATCTTTTTGCATACAAGTGCTAACTATTCGATGCAGAATATGTTTTCTAATGCCCAAAGAATCTTTCTGAAGGCTGTATATAGTTCCATTAATATATATTACTAAATATTATGTGTGTGTGCGTGTGTGTGTGTGTTTTAATCAGAGTTCTGCTCACTTCTGGCTTATAGTGGTGTGGGGAATTGAACCTGAGACTTTGGAGCCTCAGGCATGAGAGCTTCTTTGTATAATCATGATGCTCTCTCCCTAGCTCCAAAGTTAATTTCTACTTTGCATCAGTTACTGTTTTTTTTTAACCAGAGTACTGCTCAGCTCCGGTTTATTGGGTACAGGGGATTGAACCTGGGACTTTGTAGCCTCAGGCATGAAAGTCTTTTTGCATAACCATTATGCTAGCTATACCCCAACCCTGCCTTTTTTTTTTTTTTTTTTAATTAAAGAAAGAGTACTGCTCAGCTCTTGGTGATTCTGACAATTGAACCTGGGACTTTGTAGCCTCAGGCATGAAAGTCTTTTTGCATAACCATTAAGCTACCTCTCCAGTCCTACTTACTTCCATTAGAAGAAACCCCTCCAGGTATTCCTGTGACCAACTCAACTTGGAATTTCCTCAAATAAAATTCTTGTGAACAAGTATGTGGAAAATTGGTCCTCCTTATGAAAAGATTCAAGTCCTGCTAACATTATGTTCATTTGAATTCCAGTTTTGCAAAAGCAAATATAAAATAGGATACTAGCTTAACAGATTTACAAGCTCATTATTCCAAAGAGAAACTGATGTCAAACCATGAGTTTTACCATTGGCAAAAGCGTAGATTACTCTCACAGAGAGGAGTCTCTGAAGATGTCAACTGTGGCTTCTGTGTCCTGGAACTACTTCCATGGTGACTGTGGTTGTGGACCAAGCTAGGTTTCATTGGGTTTTCTCTCCCAAATATAATGTTGGTTTTTAAACCAATCAAGAAACCTCACACAAGAAACTGTTTTGTTCGTTGGCCTTGCCTTTAGTCTTCTTTGGTTCTAAATTATAACATGTGTATATGAGTAGGAGATGTGGCTACTTTTAAACCTGAGAGATAAAGACTGGTTTTGAGTTTTGTCTTTCTTTTTCTTTTCCTGGGTCTCGAAACTTTACAGCAGGCTCAACCTGATGCTGTTGACTGGCTACGGAAGAAGGGCAAACGCTAGAAGAAGAAGAACTGGGGCTCAGTGCCTACACTACAAATTCACTGCTCCTAGGGCTATCTTTTTTTTTTTTTTTTTTTGACTTTTTGGATAGTATAGAGAGAAATGGAGAGGGGAGGGAACGACAGAGAGGGGAAGAGAAAGGTAGATACCTGCAGACCTGCTTCACTACTTGTGAAGCAACCCCTCTGCAGGTGGGGAGCCGGGGACTTGAACTGGGATACTTGAGTGGTTCCTTGCACTTTGTACTATGTGCATTTAACCCAGTGTGCCACCTCCTGACCTCTATCTTTTGTATTCTAACAGAAACACAAACTAAAAGAAAATTGTTATAGAATGAACTGCCCAAGCCAGATTTTAATCTTCGGGTGGAAGATACAATTTAAGAGATTTCTTTTGGATTCTTTTTAGAGACATCCTGAGCTAAGACCTCCTCTTTTCTTCCTTCTAGGTCTAAAGAGAGGAACATTCAAGGGAAAAGCCTTAGGTACTGACCGTGAACTGTTGTAGTACTAACATCTGTTTGCCTTAGATTTTACAGCAGTTATCCATTTTCTTTTGACCACTGCAAAGGCCTACAGGTTATTTTTGTTGTTACTGTTCTGAGTTTTTAATAATAGAGATAACAATACAGAGTTTCTTTTTTTAAAAAGACATTTTTCCATTTGTGATTAATAGTGGTTTACTATTAATTACTCTCTTTTCCATAGCTTGCTGATTTTTGTAAGCTGAAAGATTTTCACGGAATGAACGCTGTGTTTTGACTCTAGTTTTCAATATTCTGATCATATTGCAGACAAGTTCTGGCTTCTCCTCCAAAACTATAAGACCGTGGGCAGGTTCTGTAGTCAGACTAAAACTTGGCTTTCTCCTTTAGAGTTAGGGGTAATGATACTGTCTTCACAGAGTGACTGAATAACACCAGATCTGCAACAGGAATATTGAAATAAAAAAAAAAGGGGGTGGTGGTGGTTACACGTGGTTAAGTGCAGGTAGTAAGAAGTGCAAGGACCCATATAAGGGTCTGAGTTCCAGCCCCGATTCCCCACCTGCTGGTGGTGGGGGTCTCTTCACAAGTGGTGAAGCAAGTCTGCAGGTGTCTATCTTTCTCTCCCTCTTTCTTTCTTCCACTCCTCTCTCTTAATTTCTCTCTATACCACCTGCAGGGGGGGAAGCTTTGAAAGTCACAAATCAGGTCTGCAGGTGTCTTTTTCTCTCCCTCTCTATCTGTCCCTCCTCAGTTCCTTTCTCTGTCCTATCACATAAAATGAAAAAGGAAAAAAATAGCCTTCAGGACCAGTGGATTTGTAGTGCCAGCAATGAGCTTAAGTGATAACCATAGAGGTGATTACCTCATCATCATCATCATCATCATCAACTTAAAAAGAGGAATCATTCCATTTCTGCAATTTCTCAGTACATAGTTGTTGTTTTCGCCGGGCTATGTTGTTTTCCGTGGGCTGGCTTCACAGGCGGGTAACAGACGACCAGGGACTCATGGTTGAGCTGTAGGCAGTATCTCTTTATTCATGCAGGACGCAGCACAATCTAAGCCGAGCTAAGCTAAACTAAAACTAACTCACTGCAAACAATCTTGTCATTATAAATATACTAGCCCAGTAGGGTGGGAACAGGATGCAACGCAGAGAGGGTGGAGAGAAAAGTGACTGGTGAAAATCAGGGTATGACAAGGAGAGGGGGTGGAGCAGGTAAGAATTCTATCACTGAACCACCAATGCCCTGGAGGGAGGGTGGTGCTTGTTAATAGTGGTTATGTAAATAGAATACAGTGGTTATGTAAATAGAATAGTGTTAAGCAGGGGGGATTAAACCAATGAAACAGAAGGGGTTTTTAAAAGCATACCAACACATAGTAGGGATGCACATCATAATGACTGAATGGCTATTTCTTAAACTTGTCTCTATAAGGCAATTTCATGACACAGCCGCATGCAAGCTCCACTTTCTCCCATAGCGCTATATCTAATGGACAGGACTTTCCATATAAGTTAGCAAACACAATGAAGATATGCTTGATGTTCCGACTTCCCTCAGGGTGCTATCACTAGAACTTGCAATGACCCAGGTCTGAGGTAAGCATGTTATGATGTTGGCAGTTCACGCCTCACCTATTTCTCACAAAAATGTCTTGCTTTCATCCTGAGCGAGAACTAGTGGCCTTGTTACTGGAACTACAGGTTAGGCTTAGGGACTTAGTCTTAGGGACTGCCCACTCTGGAAGGAAACTGACATCTAAAAAAAAAAAACTATCAAAAATGTGGTCTGGCAAGTGATGACACACCAGACTGAGAGCACATGTTACAATACTCAAGGACCTGGGTTCGAGGCCCACCCCCCCTCTGGTTCCCATCTGCAGGGGGAAAGCTTTGCAAGTGGTAAAGCAGGGCTGCAAGTGCCTCTCTGTCTCTCTCCTTCTCTGTGACCCCCTTCCCTCTTTCTGGTTGTCTCTATCCACTAAATAAATAGATTTTTTAAAAAATTGTGGTTGGGGAAATAGTTCTGTGGTAAACTTGGTATGTGAGGGACCAAGCCCAATCTCTGGTATCACAGATGCCAGAGTGACACTTTGGTTCTTTGTCTCTCACACGAAATAAATGAATAAATAGTAAGAACCACTAACTAAATCAGTAAATAATGTGCACACAAGAGTCTAGTATGAGAACGAGGTTAAAAGAGATATTGCCTAGATGCTAATCTGACATTGCCAGCCATCGTAAGCACCTCCCAAGGCAGTGAGGTCGAAGGCAATGAGCCTGGAGTGGCCAGGGCAGTCCCTGAAGGCCCCCCTGGGAGATGAGAGCAGAGGTGAGGCTGGGATTTTTCCTGTTCCACCACCCACTCAGGGATCATGCTGGGGCCAAGGATACAAAGGAAATATATCTTCAGTTTCCTCAATTGTAAAAGGGGAGAATTCTTCCCTCTCAAGGTCATGAGGATTAAACAAGCTATGGAAGAAAAGCACTTAGGCCCAGTCCCTTGCCATGAAGTTCATTAAAACCATATGGTGTCAAAAAGTTCATTAAAAAAAAAGGCACATAGCTACACAATAGTATAAATATTGTTAGGGAAAGGTATTAGAGGCTTCCAGAAAAGAGAGGGAGTAGAAAGAGAGAGAGAGAGAGAACCTAATACTCTTTAGCAGAGTAAAAGAAGGAAGCTAGATAGGTTTTGAACAAGAAAGAGCAGTCTGAGGTGAGTTGGATGGGTTGGGGGCATTGTGAGGAGAGGTAATAGCATGCAGACACCATGCATGAAAGAGCATGGCTCATGGTGGGAGGTGGGCTGTAATTGCCTCTCATGTTTGGGATGTGAGTGCCCCGGAGGAGGGCCAGGAGATGAGCTGGCTAAACTCACAGAGTAATCTCCTTTTCCATGGCTGTCAGGAGCTCTGGGAGGCGATGTGAGAAGAGCAGGGCCAGAGCAAAACCTCTGAGGCCCAGGCCCAGACGTGATGGGCCATTTGGACCATCATCATCTGAGAGGTGAGACCCCAGTCCTGTGCCAAATTGCCTCTTCAGGCTCCCTTCTCTCCCCACTGTGGACTGTTTGCCTGTCTGGAAAGAGATAATTTGTCAGACACCAGCTGCTGATCGTTCTTTCCTCATGGACACATTTATTATTATGTTACAATGCACATGAAGAAGCTTTACCATTACTGAATTGAAAATGATTAAAATGTTGTTTTTTTTTTCCTTCTAAAACTCTCAAACCTTCCCTCTGCCAGAGACGGTTTCCCCCATAGTACTTCATTTTAGGGGAACAGCATGGGGGGGGGGGGTCACTCATTGTCAAAATCATCAAAACAGGCAACAGAGAACCCCCAGGGTATGGGACTGGGGAAGGAGGACCATTTGGAGCCTCTGTGATCAGACCTGGAGTTTGGCAGCCTCAGACACTAGGCTGTGTGTCGGTCTCTGAAACATGGGTTGGCAGGCTGGCTTCTAGAGCCCCGCCAGGTCTAATTATGTACCAGAAGGCCAGAAAAAGGTGTAGGTCTGTCTTTCCAGTTCAGAGGGAGGGAAAAAAAATGTGGTATCTCGCGTCTAAGAAATGAACAGGCTGACCTTTTCAGAGCATCTGAAAGAAAAAACCAGATGTATTCCTCAAGAGTCACTGTGACTGAAGGCTTGCATTGTGCACTCACATAAAGACAGAGCTAACCAGAAAACAGCAGCTGATGATCTGAAGCCAGGCTGTGCTATTGTCCAAGACACAAATGTTCTACAAGGACCCAGACCACCATGCAGTTCTCTGTGCACCGACTATGGAAGTTATGGGGGGGAGGGGGGCAAAGTGCTTTTTATTCTTCTGTCTCTTTCTTTCCTTCTTGAAACCCTTTCCTTCCAATCCCTCTACAGCAGCTCACATTCAATTGCTAGTAATTATTCCCATTGACCCTCCTAGCTCTCCAAGTGCAGTGTGGGTCTCTGAAGGTTTTTTTTTTCTCCCCCTTTCTTTTTTCTTCTTTCTTTCTTTCTTTCTTTCTTTCTTTCTTTTTTTTTTTTCTTGCTTTGTACCTGACAATCCCATCTCACAGGCAGGCTCCAGGGAGGAGGTGAGGTCTCAGCCCCCAGGGACAGTCACTGGGGTGGAATGGTTGTGATTTATTTTCCATCAGGGCAACGTCAAAACAAGGCAAGTGTGAGCTGGGAGGCAGACAGGAGAATCATTCTCCTCCCTCCTGCCCCCTCCCATCAAGGGCAGCTTATCTATTGTCCTCTTGGAGGCTGGGAAGCTCTGGTGAATGCTGGTGGCGTTGCCGAGGGGGGGAGGGAAAGGAGGAGCACAGATAAAAAACAAAACAAAACAAAACAAAAAAGGAGGCAGCTGAGTTAGATGAAATGGGAGCTTTTTTCTCCATCCCAACTCAGTACTTTTAGGCTTTCTCCACAGCCTTTGACCAGTCTCAGCTTTGGTGAACATCTTTCAGCACACCCTAAACACTTGTCTTACCATCCTTCCCATCTTCCCTGTCCGCAGTATGGCATTTGCTTCCAACAGCTTCTCAATGAGTGTCTACTAAATGCATTTAATTCTCTGACACCATGCCCCCACATCTGACTTTTGGACTTACATCCTTCCTGTTGCCGTGAGCCAATGTGTCTCCTCTTATCTTCGACCTTGATGACTAACATAAAGTGGCCCCAGACCCCCACTTTGACTTCACTTTTTTGGCTAGAGATTTTTTTTTTTGTGCTGGGGGGAAGGGTGGAGAGATATGTCTATAGAGAAATTCATTTAATATCATTTATTGGCCAGTCAGGGGGAAGGAATTTTATCTAGTAAGATGGAATCAAAACTCTCTATCCTTTAAAGTGGTCTGACCACACTTCTCATGAGCTACTTGAGGTAGACTCAACAATATTCCAGAAACAGGATCTGACTACCTCTAAAACTCCAATAGGAAGACCTACAGCCTCACCACCATTGAGCGCTGGACTACTGAGGATGGAGTCTAATTCCCGATGTTACAGGCTGCTTGCTGTTTCCTATTTGCCTCTTTCCTTTGCACTGGGAATCATTCTGATCATTTGTATGTTTACTTCTTTCTTGCTTCCTCCCCCCAGACTTTGTTACATACAACATCAATAAGTAACATTTATTGAGCGGGTTGGTGTATTGAACTGCTAAATAAAAAAGACAAGCTTCACATGTATTATCAAGTTTCCATTTTGAGAAAGTACATTCCCAATGCCAGGAAGAGTGGCTAGTATGTTTGGAACTTAACGAATACTTGTTGAACCAACACAAGAATGAATATTAGTTTCCTTCTAGATGGCAACTAAACAAATCAGACTTCCAGAAAGACCATGCAGCGAGAAAGCAAACAAGTCAAAGGAATGACCTAACACATCCCTGAAACTCTAGCCAAGTCTTATTTATTTATTTATGTATTTATTTATTTATGTATTGGATAGAGACAGCCAGAAATCCAGAGGGAAGGGGGTGATAGAGAGGGAGAGACAGAGAAACATCTGCAACACTGCTTTGCCACTCATGAAGCTTTTCCCCTGCAGGTGGGATTGGGGCCTCAAACCCAGATACCATGTGCTTCACCAGGTATGCCACCACCTGACCCCTCAAGCCTTGCTTTGTACAATAAATTTCCCTGGATTTTTCAGGATCTATTTTCATTTCAAACAAATAAACAAACAAAAACATATGCCATGGGTATAACTCAGGTTCCAGCTTGGCCCACACCATACTGAAGGAAGCTGCAGGGATGTGATGTCTTGTCTCTGTCTTTCTATACGGAACATTTAGCCAGGAGCTGTGAGGTCCAAGTGATGACAAAATTAACAACAAACTAAAGTCTTCAAGGAGGAGATAGCTAGTTTCTGAAATGTCTGTTGTAGATTCTTTGGTTAAGCAAAGGCACATTTTGCAATGAAAATAAATCACCCCCTTTTCTCCAAATAGTAACCACGTGCGAGAACATCACAATTAACATTCCTCAAACTATTCTTCTACATAGATAAGCCATATGCTTACAAACGGTCTTCTTGGATCAGCAGAGAACCCAAACTCAGGGTATTTACCGTCAGCAACAGATGTCTTAAACACTAAATACTCAGGGGCTGGGTGGTGGCACACCGGGTTAAGCACACATAGTACTAAGAGCAAAGACCCATACAAGGATCCAGGTTCAAGACCCCGTTCCCCACCAATGGGGGAAGGAGGCATGATTCACAAGTGGCAAAGCACATCTGCAGGTGTCTGTCTTTCTGTCTTCCTCTTTATTTCTCCCTCCTCTCTCAATTTCTCTCTGTCCTACCCAGTAAAATGAAAAAAAAGAAAAAGTAAATACTCCCACTATGCAGATAATGACATTGAGGGCTAAAGAAATAGCATAACTTGGTTAAGGAAAGTCCTTTTGACAATGTCTCAAGCATGCTTTTACTTTGAAACTTAACTTGGGATAGTTCATACTGAGAGTTAGTATGACTTGTGAGGTTGATTCTTGAGCAGAGATGTCTGTTTTGTAGCCAGATTTATTAATCGACTAAAAATATATTTTGGGGGGTCAGGTGGTGGCGCACCTGGTTAAGTGCTCACATCACAGTGAGCAAGGATCCAGGTTCAAGCCCCTGGTCCCTACCTGCAGGGGGAAAGCTTCACAAGTGGTGACGCAGGGCTGCAGGTGTCTCTCCATCTTTCTCTCTATCTTCCTCTCCCTTTCTCAATTTCTCTCTGTCTCTATGCAATGATAAACAAAGATAATATATATATATATGTATATATATACGTATATATATATACATATATATATATATGTATATATATATGTATATATATATATGGAGTCGTGTGGTAGCACAGCAGGTTAAGCGCAGGTTGTGTGAAGTGCAAGGACCAGAGTAAGGATCCTGGTTCAATCCCCCGGCTCCCCACCTGCAGAGGGGGTCGCTTCACAAGCAGTGAAGCAGGTCTGCAGGTGTCTGTCTTTCTCTCCCTCTCTGTCTTCCCCTCCTCTCTCCATTTCTCTCTGTCCTATCCAACAATGACAACACCAAACAACAACAACAACAATAACTACAGCAATAAAAAAGCAACAAAAGGGAATAAATAAATACTTAAATATATGTATACATATATATATATATACATACATATATACATATATATATTTTTTTTTTTGAAGGGGTCCTATGCACTTGGCATTTTGCACTGAAAACTATGAAGTATGATAAGAGACAAAACAGAGGGGGGAAAAAGCCCTGTTCTCAAATACTTTTCTGGAAATTTGCTGTTCAAAAGAAAAGCCAAACGTAGTATGTCACTGTTTGATTTGAAATTAAATGACTTGTTTAAAAAACCACTTTAATTCTCATTTCTCTAGTGCTTCAAGTACTTATTTTATTTATTTTTTCTTGTACCAGAGCCCTGCTCATCTCTGGCTGATGGTGGTGCTGGGGATTGATGCTGGGACCTTTGATGCCTCAGGCATGAAGGTCTTTTTTCATAGCCGTGACACAGTCTTCCTGGCCCCTAAATACTCAGATATTTGAGTTTTATACTTTTCAGTAGCTTCATGTAATCTTCAGCTCCCATTCTGGATAATAAAGAGAAAGCTGCCATAATGAAAGGAAGTTCTTAGTTCCACTGTAGAGAACTAGTAAATAAAAATGTAATGTTTCTGAGAGTTGGGCAGTAGCATAGCGGGTTAAGTGCACGTGGCGCAAAGTACAAGGACTGGCATAAGGATCCCTGTTCGAGCCCCCAGTTCCCCACTTGCAGGGAAGTCACTTCAAAGGCAGTGAAGCAGGTCTGTAGGTGTCTGTCTTTCTCTCCCTCTCTCTGTCTTCCCCTCGTCTCTCCATTTCTCTCTGTCCTATCCAACAACAGTGACGACATCAATAACAACAACAATAATAACTACAACAATGAAAAACAACAAGGGCAACAAAAGGGAAAATAAATATAAAAAAATGAAAAATGAAAATGTAGTGTTTCTAACACGGGCACAGGCTGTGCAGACAACTAAACAGGCCCAGGGCATGAATACACTGAGGGGAGCTGGTTCATACTGGTGCTGAGGTAGGAACTCTGAACCAGGCCTGACTGAAGAGAGGGAGCAACCAGTGGGGATCTGGGGGGAAACGCATTCCAGGTAGAGAAGCACTTAGCACAAGGGTCAGAGATAGTTTGCACAAACCCTTGAAGAGTAGCAGGGAGACTTCTGGGATTGGAATAAGGTAAAGATAAAGAGGTAGACAGTAAATGGGTCTGAAATTAGAAGTCAGACTGGGTCAAGTCGCACAGGGACTTGTAACCATGGGAGAAGCCTTGCGTCTCCGTGAAACTGATAACCAGGACTTAAGAGTTTTATCTTCCCCTCCTCTTCCCCTGTCTCTCTTTTCTTCTCTCTCTCTCTCTCCTATGGCACATATTTACCCTGCAGCATCAAGCCATGGCCTCCGCCAGAAGTCTGACTCTACGACTGTAAGATTTACAGGTCTGCTACTTGTTGGGTGGGCATGACAACTGGCAGAATCTGGATTTATTGACGTGTCATCTTCTAGAGGACCGGAAACAAACAGTGATCAATATTGTGGGTAATCAGTTCCCATCCTAGCATCATTGACAATTCAGGAAAGTAAGGAGATATAACACTTTTTAAAAATTAATTCACTTAATGTGTTTACTGAGCACTTACTGTGTGCTCATTTCTTGCCTGTAAAAGAGGAGACACTTCTGTGATAAAAAGAAAATCCCAATAAACTGGAGGGAGTTAGCTGCCTTCAACATGCAGACACTCCAGAGTTCTGTGTTGTTCCATAGAAGAGAACTAGTTGTTCTGGCAGGTTACACACTCAACACAATGAGGACAATGGCAGAAGGCTTCCTGGTGGAGGAAGATAGACACCTTGGTTCTTGAAGATGACCAAAGAAACATGTCTCAGAATGTCAGCACAACGTCTCCCTCTCTGGGCTCTCCAGATATTTCTCAATAGGTGCACGTATATTTCTGGTTCTCCATGTGCTCTCCCCCTCCAAAAACCAAATCAGTCCTTGACCTCAGAGACTCCACTGTGTCCCAAAGGCTTCATGTCTGCTGGCTGTTCTTGATTAGGGAGTCCTGGGAGGGGAGGGGAGGAGATGACTACACATTTGTCCACAGGGGTCTCAGTATTTGGGCTGAATTATATCTGTAATTCTTTCATGGCATAAAGAGGACTAGAGGACATCTCCAAGAATGTACATTCATCTAAATTCGTGGGACAGAGGCGTCAGGCGGAAAAGGCTTTTGCAAGGCATGCTGCATCTTGCTCTGTGAGCACGCACTTCTCAATTCTTTTTTCAGAAGCAGACATTAAAACCTGCAGCACAGTCATTTAGAATTTCAAAGGTTTCTTCTTCAGGGGGTGGGACACAAAAGACGCCACCGTTATTCACATAATACTGAGATGGTGGGGAACAGCAGCACACCATTAACGAAGTCTGTGCCGCAACCATTTATGGAGAAAGGCAAAAGCTATTCTTCCAGGATAAAGAAGATGCCTCATTACAGATGCTTTAAGAAAAGATTATTATCATTATTGCTTTTTAAAATTCACTCCTGCATTCTGCCTAGGTTGGGAGAGCTTAAGAAGAGAAAGACAAATTTTAAAAGTAGTTCGTAGATCATTGAAGATTCGGGAAACATTCAACATTTAATACACAGCCCTCTCTCTCTCTCTCTCTCTCATCCCTCCCTTTCTATCTCTCTCTGAGTTTAGGGTATCAATCTGAATTTAGAATGAATGCAACCCCCCACATGGAGAAATCCCTCCTTTCTTCAGGCAGTATCTTTTATTTAAATGTGCCCCAAATCCTAACCAGTGGTTTGAAGGACCAAATAAGATGGAGCTTCTCACACAACAAGCGGCTGCCTCCTCAACATTGTCTGGCGTGGCTTCTCCTGTCTTCACTCTCTCCTTTGTCTGGGAATTACAAGAGACAAATGCCACAGATCTAAGTTGGAAAACCAGGAGCCCAGGCTGCAGAGCAGCTAGCAGACAACATTGTCTCTAAACTGCTATTGTTTCTATTTTAGGAGCACATTGAGTGATTAGCTTGGGTAACAGTAACATTGCATTACCTTGCACAGCCTGAAAATGTCTTTCAATAAGGAGGCAACACGGAGGCCATGTGATACAATCCCGTAGACAGAGCCAAGTGGAATACATCAAAGAGAGCCTTGATGCAGATGTTTCATGCAGAAGAAAATTAGGTCAGAGACCACTTCAATTTCAGCTTCTGCCAGCCTCGTTTGAGAGCTTCCAGTGAATTTGTAATGAATAGCTTCTAGGGCACTTTTCTCTCATTCAGTCACAGGCTGCCACAGTCAGATGAGCGTTCCATGTGGAATCTTCTCTCATTATTTAAAACTGCTACTTTGTGATCAGAAATTCCAGAACCCTTCCCATACATCACCACTATGTCCTAAAACAAAAAGATTTCCCAAAATATGGACCAACATTATCTGGATTCTTGTTTCTTTTTCTCTTTCTCCTGCCAAGCCTTCTACACACATGTTTTTTAATTTATGCCCCAGCCCCCTTTTCATCTGTCAGGTACATAAACCATGGCTGAAGCAGTATCTGACATGTAGGGCTTTTTTTTTTTTTTTTTAAATCTTACTCAACTTTGAAGAAACTGGTCTATAGATGACCAAAATGCTTTGTTGGCTTCTTGCAGGGACGTGTGTATGTGTGAGTGAGTGTGGTGTGCATGTATTAAAAAAAAGAAAAAGCTTTTCTCAGAATCTTAGAATCTCTGAAAAGAGCAGAGAAGGGCAGTGTGACCTCAATGAAAGTGAATGATACATCTTTTCCCCTGCCCACCGCAAGTCCTCTCTAACATTATTTATTATAGTAGAGAGTTAGGATGTGGATACTGCAGTCATTCTCTCTCTCTCTCTCTCTCTCTCTCTCTCTCTCTTTCTCCTGTGCTCTTGCTGCCTACCCTTTTCAGGTTTCATGCTGACAAATCCTTACTGATTGGAGTGAGGTGGGGGGAGGGGAGCTTGTGGAGGGATTCCTTCAATTCATGCCAGGAGAAGAATCATTAGATTCTAAATGCATTTGGAAGAGAGGAGCTGAGAGACAGCCACATAGGATCACAGAGGCTTCTTAGAGCTGGGGACGCTTCAATTTCCCATGGGAAAGGAAATGAAGTGGCAGCCCCAGCTCAGGCTCCTCATGGTGACACAATTGCTTTGTATTTGCTACCTCCAAAGCACCAGGGCATTCATTAGCTGTGTTCCTCCTCCCCCCCCCCTCAGTTCTAGGGTTTGCAAAGCAGTGGCAGGAAGCCTCAGTAAAGCACTCAGAGGCCTGCTTCTGCTCCAGTCCAGGATGGGAAACCATCAAGAAGATGTTGCTTTTTAAGTCCTGCCATTTAAGGTGCTATATCTAGTTTAAAAAGATGCTTCTCTTCCTGCCTTTCCTACAAGTTGGTCTTCTCTCTGCCAGCACTCTTCAGTGATTTTTTTCCTTTTGGGTACACACACACACACACACACACACACACACACTCATGTGCGCATTCAATTACAATTTCTGAGGAGAACAGCCTGCAAAGAAGACAGTGACAATGGAGTAGAGTAGGAAGATCCCTGATGACAAAAGGACATAGACAGAAAGCTCTTCCCACCTCTGTGTGGACAGGGACGAACAGTTCTTCTTCTTTTTTTTTCAGTTGTTTCATCTTTATTTATTTGTTGGAAAGAGATAGTCAGAAATTGAGAGGGAAGGGGGTGATAGAGAGGGAGAGAGACAGAGAGACACCTGCAGTCCTGCTTCACCACTTGCAAAGTTTTCCCTCCTGCAGGTGGGGACCAGGGGCTTGAACCTGGGTTCTTGCTCACTGTAACATCTGCTCTCAACTGGGTGTGCCACCACCTGGCCCCTGGGGACAAGCAGTTCTATCCAGTGTCCTCACCTAGGAAAACATAGATGGGGAGCCCAGAACCACATGCAGCTCTCGTACAGACTCAGAAAAGAATTTTTCTTATGTCCTATAGGTAATCGGCATTGTTTGGAGATGTCTGACTATAGTTTGTAGTTGCAGACCTACCTCCTAAGGGGCTAACAAAGACCTCGCTCATAGGATTAGCAGCAAGGCATATGGTCTTGTTCTTAAAGTTGCAGGACAGCCTGATTCCTTCCAGACACCTTGCAATCAGGCAGCTTTGTACATATGGGTTTTGGAATCAAACAGACTTGAAATTGGATGTAGATTTTGTCACTTCCTTGGCTGTGGGATCTGAAGCAGTCACTTAACCTCTCTAATTTTGAGCTTTATCCATAGTAAATTTGGGATCATATTCACTAGGAAAGTTTGTTATGGGATTAGATAAAATATATGTACCTGTTTCATTGAAGATTCTCAGAAAACATTAGTGAGATTATTACTGCTGTTAAAAAATGTATGGAGGCAAACATACACAGGTATATCTATATTTATATCTATATATTAAAATGGCACATATAACTCAGGATAATCAAAAAGTTCACATGGGACCAGGTAGTGGCATACCCAATAAAGTGCCCAGATTGCCAGGTGCAATGACCAAGCTTCAAGTCCCTGATTGCCATCCACAAGGCTTAAGTTTCCTGACTGGTGGAACAATGCTGCCAGTGTCTCTTCTCTTCTCTCTTTCCTCTCTCTCTTCCTATTTCTCTCTTTCATCCTCTATCAAAAAAGAAAAAGAAAGAAAACAATGGCCACTAAGATGCTGGAGCTGTGGAGACACAGAGCCTAAGATACAGCCATGGTAGGAAGAAAGAGAGAAAGAAAGAAGAAAAGAGGAAGAAAGAATGAAAAAGGAAGAGAAAAAGAATCAATTCATTGTTTTATTTCACTGCTGCTACATATGGGAAATCTTCTAACCCACACTTACACACACATACAGTTCAATTTCTCAAGACAGAAGCATGTAGTAACAATTTAAATGCATAGTAGAGACGTTGGCCCATTAAGCATTCAATAAGTGCTCTTACTTTTATATACAACAACCTCTTTCACTAGAGTGAATGTGAAGTTGTCATGCCCCCTTGCCCTCTTCTCCACTCTGAACTAACTAGTCATTCTTTTAGGAGATGACATGGGAAAATATGTCCAAGTAGAAGCCCAAGTCATGCTTTTGATAGAGCGATCTTAACCATAAACCAAGAGCACTTCAGAGGCTGGTGAAGGACAACCTGTAATACAAGGTTGCACGGCTTGGTCAAGGTCATGCAGGAACCCCAGCTCTCACCGAGTCCTCCCCTGTGTCCTCAGCTACCATAAGATTTAACTAAGGCCAGGAGCATAAAAACACTTGGCAAAGACCAGGTGCTTTGCACATGCCAGCACACCCCCACCCTCAGCACCTGCCAGCTCTCCTGCGGAGGCTGTGGCTGAGGGCCACTGTTACCATAGTGACTCAGAGACTACCTGCCACCAATGGCACCACCATCCAAGGTAATCATCGTCTGTCCTGAGGTGGCCTCGGTCCCTGTCAAGCGATAGGGTTTGGAGGACAACACACAGGAAGCGGCTCCCCGGCCAGCACTGGGGTTGAGCAGGGCCTAGAAGAGCTGCCCAGAGTCAAACATCCGTCTGCCAGACGCTGGCTCCCTATGCTGCTCTGTGGCCACGGGCAATGACAGAAGCCAGCGGGGCCAAACTGGGGGCAGAGAAGCCTTCATTTGTTCTGCACCAAATTTGCTCACTTGCTTGCTCACTTACTTACTCGTTCATTCAATTATTCTTCATTGAAGACTGTGTAGGGAGAAACGGGACTGCAAGATTTCATTACTTAGTAAGAGAGATTATTTTCAGATGCTAAGGACTTACAATAAACACAGCAAGTTTTATAAAAAGAAAATATTATGGCAACACAGGGGATGGGAAATGAAATCAAGATTCAATCAGAAAACAAAAGTTGGTAATAATTGAACATATATTCATATGCACAAATGTCCAGTTGATTTCACAGGTCTATATATAACTATTCTCTGCAAGGGCTTGGGAAATTCGTTTCTCTGTAAAGGGTGACATAGTAAATACTTGGATCATGATAGAGACTCAGCCCTGCCATTGTAGCATAAATTTAGCTGTTAACAAACAAATGGGCACATCTACATTTCAAGAACATTTTATTTAAGAGACAGGCAGTAGAGTGGATTTGTCTGGCAGGTCAAGGTGTGCCGCTCTTGGGTCTTTACCGCTGGGTATGGGGACTGACATCAGTAGGACAGATTGGCAGGGACTCAGAGGCAACACAGGCTCTTATGCAAAACATGAATAGACTTGGGCCCTTGGTGAGATCGATCAGGTAGACAGTTGATGGTATTTATACACTTTCTTCATGTTGGGGAACTACTCTCTGCCCTAGCCCAGCGTTCTAGGCCTATTCTCAACTCTGATCCCATCTTCCCAGACAATATTTTTGGTCTACCTGATGTTAGCTATGAGGATCAGGTAAACATTAGGAGTCATGGGCCCCTTGGAACATTCCTAAAATAGACTTTCTAGCTTCTCCCTACCGGAAGACTCTTAATTTCATCTGCTCTATCTCTACCATTGGGTCCCTGTTTATTAAACTATCTGTCCCACTTTATATGTGACTACCTTTCAGCCACCAAGTGGCAGATGCTACAGTGATAAAATCCTGACTTCCCTGGGCAGACGACCTTAACAATGTGTCTTGGAATCTCACCTCCCCAGAGTCCTGCCCCACTAGGGAAAGATGGAATCAAGCTGGGGCTATGGATTCACCTGAAAACACCCATGTCCAGCGGAGAAGTAATTACAGAAGCCAGAACTCCCACCTTCTACTCCCTGTAAAGAATTTTGGTCCGTACTCCCAGAGGGATAAAAAAGAATGAGGGGATAGGACATGGAACTCTGATGGTGAGAACTCTTTGGAAGCATACCCTTATTATCTAACAATCTTACTAATCATTACTAAATCACTAATTAAAAAAAAAATAGAAAGATGGATGTGAAGTGGAGATGAGGAGAGACAGTCTGAAGCCCAGCAAGACCGCCCAGAACCTGCCCTAGCCTGTCACTGCCTTTGCACCTTCCATGTTACATTGAGTTCTATATTATTAGCTAAACCCATCTGTGCCTAGGAACTGCAAGTACTGTTGGTGGCATTAGTCATAACTGGAGCTGTTGCTGATAAGCTAGCAGGTCAGCAGCAAAGGACACGATCTGTATCTGCAGTGGCTCCTGCATTGACTTTCTGTGCAGAATCTCCAAAGTAGAATGGACTTCAGTTCCACTTGCCACAGCTCATGCAAAAACCATCTTATGATATGCACTAACTGGAGAACAAGCTCCTGGTGCACCTGGTTAGTTGCACACATTATGACTTGCATGGACTGGAATGAGGGAGGGAAGACAATTCCAAGAGATGGCTTCCCAGTGGAGCTAAGGGGAGCCCATCAAGCCCATTCAGGTGGGAACGTCCCTGGGAGGTGTCACTGGGATTGGAGCTTTAGCGCAGGTGAGAGAACCCTAAAGCAAAGTGCTTTCTGAGCCATCTAGTTCCAGAAGACTTCAATACACAATTTAAAGGACAAAAAGAGAAAAGGGATATGTTCTATTACCTCTCAAGCACATTTTACTTCCCTAAATTTAACTAACTAACTAACTAACTAACTAACTAACTAACTAATAGTCTCAGAGTCCAAATGTGAGCAGAGTGGTTTCTGCTGGGATGTACAGGAGTTTCCCAGTGTGGTCTGACCATGTCAATCTGTCTGTCCATTCCCAGTAGTCACACCCAGAGAGAGGTGGCTAATTTGTGCAGACTGCAGTGGACGGCCAATGAACATATATACATTAAACAAGGTCTTAGCAATTAATCATCTCAAAGTTTTCTTTCCTGAGACACAGCACTGAATGTTTTATTATTTCTCAGTAATCTGTCCTTGTGTCTGTCACATTTTACTATTCTTGTACCAGAAGTTAAACTTACTGCCTTATTGTTTTCTATTCCTTTATTGTTTTGTTATTACCCCCACACTATTATTGTAAACCTCTTTGTAGTAATTCATTCTCTACTCATATTAATGCTTTCATTCATCTTTAAATTTATTTGTCCATCCATGCATGCATCTACTCATCTCCATTTGGGGGGCAGGAGAAACTACTAACAATTTACATTTTGCTATAATCTCATGCTTCAATGATCAGAAGATCTAATAAACCGAATTTTTTTTTGGAAGGTGGAATGAATGAATAGTATACAGAACAACATAAGAATAGATTTGAATTTTGTCTCTGTCATTCATTAAGTGTCACCCAAAGCACAAATTGAAGCTCTGTTAAGAAACAGATAATATTCATATTTTAGAACTATTGTGAGTGTTAACTGGCATAAGATACAAAAAAAAGGTAACACATTTCCTTCATACAAGAAGCATTCAGTGAATCTTATTTTGCTTTTCCCTTCATTATTTCTCCTACCTGTTTTACTTCTACTTCCTTTAAAGCAGAGCACCACTCAGTTTTGCTAGGTGGTCCTGTCAGGGATTGAACCTGTGAGCTACAGCATGCCTTCACTGTGTTATTTCCCCAGCCTAGAAACTGGATTTTTAAGGATACTTTCTTGAGTGCTGATATCCATGCCATATACCTTTTACAGTGACTTTATGAAGAATTTTTATTATCTTCACTTGTTAGTAGAACTTTCCTGAGATTGTTTCATTAGGAAGAATCAGAGCAAAAAATTGAATCTGAGACAAAATATCCTATTTTATACATCCTTGTCTTTTTTTTTTAATTAGGGGGGCTAATGGTTTATAATCAACAATAAAACACAGTAACAGAAAACAAAATACAGTTTGTATATGTATAAAATTTCTTCGTTTTCCACATAATAATTCAGCCCCTTTAAGGTCCTCCTCTGCCATCGTGTTCCAGGACCTGAGCCCTCCCTTGACTCCTCCCAGAGTCCTTTACTTTGGTGCAATACTCTAAACCCAGTCCAAGTTCTGCTTTGTGTTTTCTTATTTCTCAACTTCTTCTTTTATTTGTTTTTGGTGATTTAATAATGATTGATAAGATCGTGATACAAGAGGGGTGCAATTCATACACAATTCATATACCCCATCCTCTCCATTGGAAGATACCCTATTCTTTACCCCTCTGGGTGTATGGACCAAAGATCTCTAAGTGGCATAGGAGGTTGGAATTCTGGTTTCTGTAATTGCTTCTCCACAGGACATGGGTGTTGGCAGGTCCATTAACCCAGCCTGTCTGTACCTTTCCCCAGTGGGGCAGGGCTCTGGGGAGGTAGGGTTCCAGGATATACTGGTGAGGTCATCTGCACAGGAAAGGCAGACCAGTGTCATGGTGGTATTTTTCAATTTCTATGAGTGTGATAATCTTCTCTTTCTGACTTCATCCTTCTCTTTCTGACTTATTTCACTTAATACGATTCCTTCAAGCTTTACCCAAGATGGGCTGAAGAATGTAAAATTGCCACTTTTAATAGCTGAGTAGTATTCCACTGTGTGCATAGACCACAACTTTCTAAGCTCTCATCTGTTTTTGGACACCTTTATTTCTTCCAGGTTTTGGCTATCACAAATTGTGCTGCTATAAACATAGGTATACACAAATCTTTTTGGATAGGTGTGTTGGGTTCCTTAGGACATATTCTTAAAGAAGAATTGCAGGGTCATAGGGTAGGTCCATTTCTAGCCTTCTGAGGGTTCTCCAGACTGCTCTACACAGAGGTTGGACCAACTGACATTCCCATCAGCAGTGCAGGAGGGTTCCTTTGTTCCCCACAACCACTCCAGCATTTGTTGCTGATACCTTTTCTGATGTATGGCATTCTCACAGGAGAGAAATGGTATCTCATTGTTGCCTTTATTTGCATTTCTCTGACAATCAATGACTTGGAGCATTTTTCATATGTTTGTTGGCTTTTTAAATTTTTAAAAATATTTATTTATTTATTTTCCCTTTTGTTGCCCTTGTTGTTTTTTTACTGTTGTAGTTATTATTATTGTTTTTGATGTCATTGTTATTAGATAGGACAGAGAGAAACAGAGAGAGGAAGGGAAGACAGAAAGGGGAGAGAAAGATAGACACCTGCAGACCTGCTTCATCGCCTGTGAAGCGCCCCCCCCTGCAGGTGGGGAGAGGGGGCTCAAACCTAGATCCTTAGGCTGGTCCTTGCACTTTGAGCCACTTGTGCTTAACCGGTTGTGCTACCAACCGACTCCCTGTTTGTTGGCTTTTTTGAATCTCTTCTGTGGTGAATATTCTGTTCATGCACTCTCCCTATTTTTTGGATGGGGTGATTTATGTTCTTGTTGCTGGGTTTGGTGAGTTCCTTATATATTGTGGTTATTAGCCTCTTGTCTGATGTATGACATATAAAGATCTCCCATTCTGTAAGGAGTCTCTTTGTTTGGATGGTGTTGTAAAATTTTAACTTAAAATGGGGTTTTGGGGAGCTGTGGCACATGAAAGGATTCACAGCACGGAGTTGAGAACAGGTTTAGACAATAGGAAGTCTTATTAGGGCGAAACAGGTAAAAGGCAAAACAAGCGATTATCATCAGGGGGTAAGAGTACGCTAGGTCCGTAAAGCCTGAGTATAGCTATCACACGTTTAGTCCCATAAGGTAAAAAATTATCAGCTGAGGTATAGGTAGCTCATGGAGGTAGGGGGGTCTTAAAAGGTTACTGGCTAGCAGAGTCACACGTGTTCAGTCCCCAGAAGTAGCCATGATGGATTCCTAGAGCACCTCTGTCAAGATGCCTCTGACCAGGAGAAGAAACAGCAGCCAAAGAGAGTGACCTGCTCCACGTCCGTGCTTTTTATACCTTCCCTTGTGTCCCAGTCTCAGGCTGACTTCATTCCTATGCTAATAGTCCCAAACTCCTGTTGGGGTCACAACAGGGTGGTGATTTCTTTTGCTGCACAGAAGATTTTTAATTTGATGTGGTTCTGTCACTTTATTTTTGCTTTAGTCTTCTTTATAATTGGGTTTGTATCATTGAAGATGCCTTTAAAATTTTTAAGAGTTCTGCCAGTATTTTCTTCTAAGTATTTGATAGTTTCTAGTCTAACATCCAAGTCCTTGATCCACTTGGTATTTACTTTTGTGTCTGGTGAAATATAGTGGTTCAGTTTCATCCTTCTTCATGTTTCAACACATTTTTTCCAACACCATTTGTAGAAGAGACTCTGCTTTCCTTTGTCAAAGATTAGGTGTCCATGAAATGGAGTTGGAGTATTGCACCAAAGTAAAAGACTCGGGGGTGGGTGGGTGGGTGGGGAGAATACAGGTCCATGAAAGATGATGAATGACATAGTGGGGGTTGTATTGTTAAATGGGAATCTGGGGAATGTTATGCATGTACAAACTATTGTATTTACTGTTGAATGTAAAACATTAATTCCCCAATAAAGAAATAAATTATTTAAAATAAATAAATAAATAAATAAAGATTAGGTGTCCATAGGTATGGGGGCTCACTTCTGGGTTCTCAGTTCTATTCCACTGGTCAGTGCATCTATTCATGTTCCAGTACCAAGCATTTTTGATTACTCTATCTATTTTTATTAAACTTTTGATTTGCTCTATAATACAATTTGAGATCTGGGGGTGTGATGCCTCCAGTTCTGTTCTTTCTTTTCAAGATTGTTTTTGGCAATTCTAGGTCTTTTCTGGTTCCAGATAAACACCTGTAACTTTTGTTGTATTCTTCAAAAAACAATTGGGTGGGGTCTTGATGGGCATCACATTAAATTTGTATATTGTTCTGGGTAGTATATTAATTTTGATGATGTTAATTCTTCCAACCCATGAACATTTCCACTTTCCACTTCTTTGTATCTTTTTCTATTTCCTTGAATAGTGACTCATAATTTTCAGTATACAAGTCTTCCACTTCCTTGGTTAGGTTTATTTCTAGATATTTTATTGTTTTTATTGCTTAGTAAAAGGAATTGATTTCTGGATTTCTTCTCCTGCTACCTTAGTGTTTGCATAAAGGAATGACACTGACTTTTGTGTGTTAGTTTTGTAGCCTGATACCTTTCTATATTGCTTGATAATTTTCAAGAGCTTCCTATTGTATTCTTTAGGTTTTCCCTTGTATACTATCATATCATCTGCAAATAATGAGCGTTAGACTTCTCTTCCAATCTGTATCCCTTTAATTCCTTGCTCCTGCCTGATTGCTGTGGCAAGAAATTCCAACACTATGTTGAATAGTAATGGTGATACTGGGCAGCCCTGTCTAGTACCTGATTTGAGGGGAAATGCTTCCAGTTTTCCATCACTCATTATGATGTTGGCTGTAAGTTTGCTATATATGGACTCCACTTTTTTTTTTTTTTTTTTTTTTTTTTTAGTTTTGATCATAAAATGATGTTGGGTTGGATTTTGTCAGCGTTTCTCTGCATGTATTGATATAACCATGTGGCTTTTGGTCTTGCTTGTATTGATATGGTGGATCACATTGATTGATTTACGTATATTAAATCAAAGTTGCATCCCTGGTATAAACCCCACTTGGTCGTGATGAATAAGTTTTTAAATATACTGCCGTATCTGGTTGACTAGGATTTTGTTCAGTATTTTAACATCTATGTTCATCAGAGACATCAGTTCGTGGTTCTCTTTTATAACTTTGCCTTTTATCTACTATAATATAACATCAGTTGCCAGTCCCTGTTCAGGGCGCCATTATGCCGGGCTAGCTTAGCGGGCAGGAGACAGACGACCAGGGACTCATGGCTGAGCTGGGAAGCAGTATCTCTTTATTCATGTGGAACGCAGCACAATCTAAGCTATCTCTAATCACAATCCTGTCCTTATATATACTCGCCAAGTAGGGTGGAAACAGGATGTGACGTAGAGAGGGTGGAGCGAAAAAAGACTGGTGGAAATCAGGGTGTACTAGGAGAGGGGGCGGAGCAAAAAGACATCATGAACCAGTGGGGATTAAACCAATGCCCTGCAGGCAGGGCTGTGCTTAGTTAACAGTGGTTATGTAAACAGAATACAGTGTTAAGCAGGGGGGATTAAACCAATGAAACAGAAGGGGTTTTAGAAGCAGAATTAGAAGCATACCAACAATCAGTAATTATATTCTGATATTTGTACAAGTTCTTTAAAAATTAAAAGCTATGTTAGACCCTGATATATCTGAGGATAGGGATAGTGTTTTTTTTTAAGTTTTGATTAGTGATTTAATAGTGATTTATAAGATAATAAGGTTATAATTCCACACCACTCTCACCACCAAAGCTCTATACTCCACTACACAAGGATAACCACCATAGTTCTCTTTAGGTTTAAGATACAGATTGACTATCTTTTCCCCCTACAAGTTCATATGTTTAAAACCATCTAGCAGTTGTCTTTCACTTCCTTACTTACTTCACTAAGCATAACCCCCTAGAAACCCATCTATTTTGTCTTGAAGGACACCAAACTAGGGATAGTTTTTTAAATTTATTTTTATGTCCCCTTAAGAATCCTGATACAAATATTAAATGACTATCAGTAGATGATAAATATACATCAAAGACATTCAATATATAAATTGGACGTTGCATCTGCCCCGACTTCTTCTTCTTCCTAAAGATTTATTTGTTAATAAAAATGAGAGAGAGAGAGAGAGAGAGAGAGAGAGAGAGAACCAGAGCATCAGTTTTGTATTTGTATTGCCAGAGATAAAACCCAGGACCTCATGCTTTAGGGCTTAGCAATTTATCCATTGTACTACCTCCTGAGCCACTCTGGCTCAATTTCAGATGTAATAATACATAGTGCAATGTTCTCAGAAAAAAAAAATCAGCTTTTTTTCTTTAAGTGAAAAAGTTGCATCAAAGAGGAAACTATTATTGTTATTTATGTAAAATTCTGCAACAATAAAGGTTTCCTATAGCTTCTGGTGTCCTAGATTATTTTTGTGAAAATCCTTGGCCTGATCATTACATCCAGCAGGCATCCAGCCTACTTGTTTCTCTCTCCACAGCATTAGGAACTCTGTAAAAGTTAAATTTGTTTTATTTATAAGTTGGAAGAGACTTTGCCCATGAGGAGAACTGAATAAATAGACTTTTGCCATCATTCTCCAAAGAGATTGGGAAGGACTCATTCATGAGGAAAGCCTGGAGGGTACAAATTGTCAGAATGAAGTACAGTCCTTTGTTCAGAATCACAAGAGTTAACCACTCAACTCAGAAATTCCAGACAAAGTTCACATCACCAAGCAGGAGTGAGCAAAGGGAGAAGAAAGACATGATGACACAGAAAATATCCAAAGTATAATCTCTTCAGGTTAAATCTAGGCATGGTCATTTGGGACCCTACAAAGTCTAGAAGGCTTGCTTTGTGACAGCGCAGAATTAGGGCTTTCAACAAAATTTAATAAAGTGGGATGGGATAGATTGTACGATGTAAAATAATCTGTGCCCCCACTCCAGAAGTGTTTATGTCTAGTTACTTGAATGTAGGTATAGAAAGACACAAATTTTAAGCAGAGAGAGCACAAAGAGAACCCAAACATTGTTAAATAATCAGATTATGATTTGAATAAATATTATAACTTAAGTATGCCATCTGGAGGGGGGAAATAAAATGGTTGTTCTTGTCTGAAGAGCTATCAGAAGGATAGAAATGGACCTACCCTATGACCCTGATATTTCTCTCCTGGGGATATATCCTAAGGAAACAATCACACCCATCCAGATATGTGTCCATCTATATTCATAGCAGCACAATTTGTAGTAGCCAAAACCTGGAAGCAACCCAGGTGTCCAACAACAGATGAATGGCTGAGAAAGTTGTGGTATATGTACACAATGGAATACTACTCAGCTATTAAAAGTGGTGATTCACCATTTTCAGCTCATCTTGGATGGACCTTGAAAAAATCATGTTGAGTGAAATAAGTCAGAAACAGAAGGATGAATATGGGATGATCTCACTCTCAAGCAGAAGTTGAAAAAATGTGATCAGAAGGGAAAACACTAAGCAAAACTTGGACTGGAGTTGGTGTATTGCACTCTGGTGTGGGTGGGTGGGTGGGTTTTCGGGTCCTAGAACACGATGACAGAGGACCTAGTGGGGGTTGTATTGTTATATGGAAAACTGGGAAATGTTATGCATGTGCAAACTATTGTATTTACTGTTGACTGTAAAAAATGAATCCCTCAATAAAGAAATAAAAAAAAATGGTTGTGCTCTATGATAAATCTTCCAAATAATGTTGTTCTTGAAAGAAAGGAAGAGAGGGAGGGAGAGGAAAAAGAGAGGGAAAGAAAGGGGGGGGGGTGCTGCTGCTGATTCACCATGAGTTTTGAGATCAAGAGAAATGATAGTTTTTTTTTTGCTTAGTCTACACGTTCTTGGTGATCCTTTTGATTAATGACATTTGCTCCCCTAGAGAGCTGCCTGAGGCTGAAGACCAGAGAGATGGCATTGAAACTGAGCTAACCGACCAGGCTCTCATGGGGACTGATCATCTGCCTTGACCTTTCACTACGATGTTCTGAGTATTGGAGTTGACTGGATGTGCCTCCCCTACAAATGTGTCTCAGCCACTCAAAAAAAAAAAAAAAAAAAAAAGGCATTTTCAGCTATCAGATTTCAAGTTCTGTACTTTTAAGAAAAGCTAAGGTTTACCTTCACAGCTAGGTGTGGGGCTTTCTTTCTTTCTTTTTTTTTCTTTAAATTTTTTTTTTTTTTACTATCTTTATTTATTGGATAGAGACAGCCAGAAATGGAGAGGGAAGGGGAATAGAGAGGAAGATAGACAGAGAAACACCTGCAGCACAGCTTCACCGCCTGTGAAGTTTTCCCCTGCAGATGGGGACCAGGGAACTCGAACCTGGGTCCTTGCACATTGTAACATGTGCGCTCAACCAAGTGCGCCACCACCCGGCCCCAAGGGTGTGGGGCTTTCTAAAGAGAAGTCCTGCATAGTTATAAATCATTCACACAAGCTGTGTTTCTAGAACCAACTACTTCCTACTTGTTTTCACCTTGTCTTGCTACCACCTGTTCATCTCCTTGATACCACTGTTCTCACACCTACCTTAAACATAATGCAGACGCTCACACTGGATGTGATATCCGCTATAATTCGATGTCTGACCTTCACTTGCCTGAGCACCATTTTCCCTACTTGTACGAGAGGTAGGGATCAGGTTCAGGCACATTTATCAATGTCTGTTCTTTCCAACCCCTGTCTCATCTTGCACTTTGCTCTTTTTGTGAAAGAGCCAGGTGCAGTACAGGGAGACAATCACAGCTGCCATAATTGAAGTCTAGAAGGCTGTCAGCCTTAGAGGGTTATGTCCTATCATTCTTGGCTCCTAAGCTATGAGAGGCAGAGCAGTTTCACACTTCCCATAGGTCACAAATACGGAGGTAGTTGAGCCTATTTCAGGTTCCACTGCGTCTACAACACTGTCTTGAGAAAAGCCAGTCATATCAATAAGCACAACCCAATGTGGTGCCATCACAGTATCAAATGCTTTGGTGTCAAGCAGGCTGCGTTTGAATCATGATTCCATTCTTGGTTAATTCTGTCACTTCAGTCAAGCTTCTTAGAGTCTTTGAGCCTCATTTTCTTCATCTATAAAATGGGGGTGATTATTGCTACCTTGTTCTGTCATTGGGAGAATCTAAAAGAGATAATCAATATAAAATAGAGAATATCAGACAGGTTGGGGGTGTGGATCCACCTGCCAACATCTATGCCCAGCATAGAAGCTATTACAGAAGCCAGAATTCCCACTTTCTGCACCCCATAATGAATTTTGGTTCGTACTCCCATAAAGAATAAAAAATAGAGAAGCTTCCAATGGAGGGGATGGGATACAGAACTCTGATGATGGGTATAAGTGGGTTAAACTAAAACACTAATAAAAATAGAGAACATTGGATATGCTATTCAGTTTTAGGGATATTATTTTTACACAACTCACTACTATTGATGTTGGTTTTGTTGTTAGTATTGACATAGTCATAAAGATCCTAATGCCACATTCTGGTGAGAATGGAGAACTCTTCAAGTATTTAAGGCTGCTGGTTTCTTGAGAGACAGGCCCCAGGTTTGTTCCCGCACTGCTCAAGCTGATCAGTGTTCTAAGTCATCAGTTGGCTTCCTGCCTGAAACTTTAATCTTGTCCTCATCTCAATTTAAAGAGGGTGAGAAAGCAGAGACGACATCAATCGTTTTCTTGTCAAGGACAACAGCCCCTTCCTTCTTCCTTAGTTCTCTCCTGGGGCCCCATGCACGCAATGCCAAGGGGAGGTGGAGGCTACTGGAATATAAAGCAGCACATGGTGGGGAGCTTCGTGCCTCCATGGGAACGGGGAGAATTGCACCAGGTCTGTGCAAGGCTTGTGATGAGTCTGCTCTGGTCTTTGGATACCTTTAGGGTTAAGTGCCCCACCGTGTTCCCCAGATCCCCTGGATAGTGATGTAACCATGAAGATGGCAGTTACCCAAGGCACTGGGACACAGACTTCATTGATTTGTTCTTCTAATGCATTAGGAGGAAACAGGAAACCTCAGGAAGGTCACAAACGACAACTGTGCATTGACAGGCACAGACATTTACTTCATTCAGGAAAGAAAGCACGGCTCAAGTGGCTTTGCTATCAGAGAGTAAGAGAAACCATAGACGACCTCCCCAAAAAAAAGACAGTCCGCATGGGCAGAATCAGAAGGTGTTAGAGGGACTGAAACACCTAACTCCCAAGCTCACGTTTGAGGGAGAGTCTCTGTTATACTGGCTAGGCCAGATGTTAAAGCTCTCAGGTGAAGGAATAAACCAGGCAAGTGTGATGCTTCTAGGTGTAAGCTCTGCCTACACTCAGTCATTCTACTTGATTCTATGATTGTGTGTCCTTTCTTGTTACCTCTCTTCTGTGATTTTTCAAATCTGAATCCACCAAAACCCTTCTTACATATCCGTGCTATTCTCTCCCTCCTTCTCCCCTTAGTGATTCCCCTAGGAATAACAGGTCAATGCAAAATTCACTACTTGTTTGGAGGTCTAGCTTTCTGCCACCTTCTCTTATTGTAGATTTATGTACCGAATGTTTGAGGTCTGTCTTCCACAAATCTAGATGAGCCTTGTATTCCCTAATGATGATAAGAAGTGGCATCTTACTTTGAAAATTCTGTTTTGTTTCAACTTTATCAAACTTTTTTTTTTCCTGGTGAGTAATTATTTCAGATTCTCAGCTACCCGTGTTAGTTTTCTAGCCCTTATGAAATGACACAAGTTGCCTATCAATCAAAGCTTTTCTAAAGTTTGGTTTTTAATCATTTCAGGAGATTTTAGATAAGGCAGTAAGATTCCAACTTCTCCATATGTTTATACATAAGATAATTAGTCCAGAACTCAGAGGAATATTTCAGTTTTTCTAGAGATAGGTTCTTATTGATTATTAAAAACAAAAGCTTAAAAACTACCAAGGTAAAAGTAATCTTTAACCTGTACCTTGCTTCAGGCTTTTGTGAATTTTTGTACTGGCATTCACTATCTAATTCTCATCTGAGTGACCAGAGGAAGTATCATTTTGGCAGTTGGAAAAGAACCAGAAAAATCATGCACCAGCTAAATGTGTAGTGGTCTAGTTTCCTCAGAAGCGTATGGGGATGGGTAAGGGGAGTCTCAGGCTTCTTCAGAGCTCATTCCAGTACAGTGAGATGAACTGTCCCAAATCTGTGAGTTAACTCTCCTCATAATTTGTATGGGACATACATTTGTGGGCCATTATAGCCTTGTATTGAATAAAGATTCATTATAGAACTAACTTGGTATTGTTACAAAGATGAAATGAGACACTGAACTGTAATAGCTTAGCTTAATAAACACATTCATCCCCCCTCCCTCCAAGGACCATAAGATGTCTAGTCCTTGGAATGTAATTTGAGTCTTAGAATAAAGTAGCTGATATTTATTAGTTATAGACTTTGACTCAGGTAATATGCTGAGCAATTTGACAGTGTTATTTTATTCATCTCTATTTAAATATTATACTAAATTTTCAGATAATGAAAGCGACATACAGAAACATTAAGTAACTGTCCTTACATTAGATAGCTAACCACTGATAAAGCCTAGATTCACTCCTTGGACTGTCTCATACCCGAACCCATTCTCTCAACTACTTCATTGTCAGGGCATTTCAGAATGAGAAACAGTGATATGACTTTAATAAGATAAAAACTCAGTGAACTGCAGTGCCCCAGGGGAAATAGGGGCTGGAGAGTGGAGGTGGAAATGCACTAAAATAATAGATTCCATTATTGATCCAGTGAGCAGGGCTGAGGAGAAAGAGATTAGTAGGATTTGTAAAGTTGTTATTAGTATTTGCCAAAGATGTTTGCTTTCTTCCATGTTCTTGGAATGTTGTCTTTTGAATATCTTTCTGGAAATAGATAATAATAAACATCCTATTTCTTTCTTTCCCCTTCTCTGAAAATTCTATTCTTAAAAATTCCTATTCTAGGCCCCTTGGTAGATATCACAAGTACACAGGTTTGGGATATTATTTTACATTTGATATGTTTGAATTATGCCTTCAAGAAGTTAGATCTGCAGCAAAAATCTAGCAAGATCTGGTGGGATGAGCTTTGAGTCTATATCGGAGAGCCCTGACATTTGGCGCGATCCCCTCATATGGAGTGATTTGGGAGGAGAATGATGTAAGAGTTGTCATTTATAAAGCCCATTTTGGATCAGTGATGGTGCTCATGGTGATCATGAACACTGAGGGCTTCACAGACGCAATGAAGTCAATGCTCTAAAATTTCAGGTGAAAAGTTGTATTGCTTGTGTATGAGTCCACCACCCTCACCCCCTCAACACCAACGACAATGCTTATAGCTTTATTTTCAAAGGTAGATAACACAAAATAATTAAGATCAAATACAACACATTTGATCCTGAAGGTAGAACAATTAGATTAAGACGATGAATGATGGTGAAAAATAGAGCCAAGCATCTCAGATGAGCTAAGAGAGAGCCAGTAGATACAAAGTGTACTTAGTGTATCATTGGAACTGTCTTTATTGTAGGGGGTTGGTATGACAGGAATTGATGAGATACAAGACAGTTATTCTCCATGATGCAAGCAACTTAATTATCCAAAGATATGTGAGAGAAGCATAGGGGTTAAAACAGTAGGGTGAGACAAAGAGAAGATGGATGTCAAAAGGCCATATGGTTTGGAATTTCTCTTGTCTGGAGTCTGAGGTGTATGATGGAGTGTGTGATAAGGTGTGTTCTTCTGTGATCAGAAGATGACTTTGAGTAAGTGAATCTTAAAGTAGGCAGCCATGTGGCCAGCAGTTAATGGGGAGAAGTATTGGGGTTTCTGTGGGCCTGAGAGTCAAGAAGCAAAGAACTAAGTCTGAGTTTCCCCCCTTTTGCTCACCTCGGCTGAGAGAGACTCACCAAGAGGGTATCTTCTCAGACCTCCATCCAAGGATGGGGGTAGTTCTCCCTAAGCTCTATCAAGCTTACACATAGTCCCAACAAGGTGGGTCCAAGTTATTGTCTGGGGAGATGATGTCATGGCTGGAAAAAGACCAGAAAGCTGCATCAGGGAAGAGAGTGGCTCCCTAATATGGGAAAAGGGTATAAATATTGTTGGCTGTAAACCAATCGATTTGATGTGATCTGGGTATACTGGCAGTTTCCATCTGCACATTTGTACTTTACTTTGCACCCCATAGGGCATTTATTTCTCTTACGGTACAATAGCTAGTGGATATCTAAGAATATATTTATAACTTACACATGATGTGAAGGTGACATTAAACTATCTAAAGATGATCGACAAAGAGATAATAATGTACATCACATTGAACCTGAAATACCGATAAGGTGTCTATTTTTCCTTGTTTATTGACTATATTGTTCATCCAACAGATCTCAGGAACTGAACACCATCAAGTGAGGACTACATTTCCATCTGCTTCAGCAGTAAGGCCTTCTTGCTAGTTTTTGCCGGCTTCTCCATCCCTATACCAAACATCCAGTACAGTTCTCTTGTCTCCCTTTCTCTACCTGCATCCATTTCTGCGTGAAATCATGCAGTTCAAATTTCTATCTTTCCCTAAACTTTTCCACGTGATATGAGAAAGCAAACTGTCTACCAAACACAGAGTGTCTGCTAGTATCTGCTATGTAACATGTCTAAGACTCAACTCTTGATTCTCTCTTTTCTCCTATCCGATTAATCCTTTGAAGCATCTTTCAAAACCTAGAACTCATCCCTGATGATCTGCTCATGTCCAACTCATCAGAAAAAAATGGCAAATTTTAACTTCATCTTTTCAATTCGCTTCATTCTCAGCACAATCTCGATGCCATTCTCTTTCCTTGTGTGGAATCTAACAGCCTATACAGCTGATCTCACGGCTTCTGCTCTCCCTTCTTTCCTTCTCCTAGGTCTTTTCTCCACCTATCATCCAGCGTTACCATTAAAAGGAAGCAAGTCTCTTTTGCCTTCCTAAAACTGCTTTTGTCTCTTTCCATTTTACTATGAATAAAATTTAAGCTGCTTACTGTCATCCGGTCATTGCTTACCTTTTTAACTTTCTTTCCTTCCCTTTCCTCTTCTCTCTCTTTATCTTTTAAACTTATTTTTAAAAAAGGAAACATTGACAAAACCATAGTACTAGAAAGGTGCAACTCCACAGAATTCCCACCACCAGATCTCCATATCCCATTCCCTTCCCTGATACCTTTCTTATTGTTGTATACTATTATTTATCCCTCTGGGAGTATGGAACCAGGGTCATTATCGGGTGCAGAAGGTGGAAGGTCTGGCTTCTGTAATTGCTTCCCTGATGAACATAGGCATTGACGGGTTGATGCATACTCCCAGCCTGTCTCTCTCTTTCCCTAGTGGGGTGGGGCTCTGGGGAAGCGGGGCTCCAGGACACATTGGTGGGGTTGTCTGTCCAGGGAAGTCTGGTTGGCATCATGTTAGCATCTGGAACCTGGTGGCTGAAAAGAGAGTTAACATATAAAGCCAAACAAGTTGTTGACTAATCATGAGCCTAAAGGTTGGAGTAATGCAGATGAAGAGTTGGAGGGTCTCTGTTTTGTAGATAGCTAGTCCTTTCCTCTCATCTCCTCTTCTCTTCTCTTCTCTTCTCTTCTCTTCTCTTCTCTTCTCTTCTCTTCTCTTCTCTTCTCTTCTCTTCTCTTCTCTTCTCTTC
Source organism: Erinaceus europaeus (assembly GCF_950295315.1). Classification (NCBI taxonomy): domain Eukaryota; kingdom Metazoa; phylum Chordata; class Mammalia; order Eulipotyphla; family Erinaceidae; genus Erinaceus; species Erinaceus europaeus. The sequence continues at coordinate 5,608,862 of NC_080171.1, forward strand.
TTTTATTTTCCTTTCTTTTTTTGCCATCAGGGTTATCATTACACTATGAATCCATAACTCCTGACAGCCTTTTTTTCCCCATTTATTTTCTTTCTGTTTTACTTCATGAAGCTTCCCCACTGCAGCTGGGGAGTCAGGGCTCAGACCCGGGTCCTTGGACTTGGCGATATGTATGCTTAACCAGGGTGTGCCCCCGCCCAGCACCTTGGCTTTATTTTCTACATTTTTTACTGACCAATTGTGCCACATCTACACTGGCTTTCTCATAACATGACCCTGAATCCTTCCTGTCCAAGGACCTTTGCACTTATTGATCATTGTACTCAGAGTACTCTCAGACAGGAATTTGTAGAACTCCCATCATGAAGAGGTCAGAACATCTTAAAAGTATAGAATATCAGAGTTAAAACTAATTTGAGCCTTTTCAAAACTACCCTTGCATTTTACAGCTTAAAACTCAAGTCCAGAAAGGATAGGACTTGGTCAAATCCACATAATACATGACCAAGCTGGAGCCACCATCAATCACTTGATCAATTAATTCTCTTCCATTTAAATTTTCTTAGAGGAGCAAACTACTCTGTGTATGGGATTCCTATTGCTTGGGATTCAAATAAACTGTAATTATCTTTAAATTGCAACACAATTTATTCCTCAGAACTAACTGTGTGCTTCTGCATTCTTTTCACACACTCTTTCATGGGGCAGTGGGTTCTGCTGGGTGAGGTGGAGCAGAGAAAAGAGACTGGAAACACAAGAGGAAAGATATTTTAATTACATAGAAGCATGTGGCTTTTCTTTGTTAGATCAAAGTGCTTCACCCAGGTGTTAATTCAATTCTCCTGCGATCTGTCTCAAGTCACTCCCAGAGACCACTGCAGAGAGCTGAGGACTGAGGATGTTACCTCCTTTGTATATCTCCAGAGGGACAGCTCTAAAATTGCAAACTAGAACTAATGGCTTCCTTTCTCTGGCTGAAAATCCTTCTGTGAGCTCCTCTGCCCTCAGGGTAAATTCCAGTCTCTATTATCAGGCTCCCCAACCCTCCCAGACCAGGCTTTTACCACTGGCCACATCTCCTCTCAGGGACCACTCACTGCTTGAAGTCAGCCAGGGATTCTTCTCAAACTCTGTTGCTATGTGCCACACTCAGTGCCTGCAGCTCTCCAGCCTTTTGTCTGTGCACTTCTCCTCCACGAGCCTCAGCATCCCTGTTCTGTGCAACAAGGAGCAGGTGGTGTCTCTTGTGTCTCCTGTAAGAACTGTTTTAGGCAGAGTCATTTGCTTTTCCAGAATTATGAACACTTCGCCTGTGCCCCTGCTTGAGCACTGTATCAATGTGTGGAAAAGGGGTTTTGTTGGTCACTGGCACTTCTCATGACCCCGAAGGATCAGGAGCTCTTGACAGGCAAGAATTCAGTTTTACTCTTTTGGCCTCTGCAGAGACAGAGTTGTAACAGCAGGCGCAATTTAGTCACTCAGAAGGTGTGGGATGGATGAGTGAAGGAGTGACTGTGACTAGCAAGCTGGCAGGGAGTGAGAACCATCTCCCCAGTGAATATTTTAACGGATTCTCATCTGCCACGGCCTTGACCACGCCTCTTTCAACCCCACTTATATTCCACAGGCTTTACTATAATCTCTCCCCAGGGTGAAAGAGCCCAATTACTCTTGCAAGGCTCCTTCTGGCCAGCACTACCCCTGCTCTCTAAAGGGTCTCTTGAGCCATCTACGAGGTCCCAAACGAAACACATGCTACAGGACTTGCTTACTGCACGGTGCTTACTCCTCTTGGTAGGCAAGATGATTCTGAGGTGCTCTGAGTTTTCTTCTTTCTTTCTTTCTTTCTTTTTTAATAGATACAAATTTAGATATATAAGTTTTTTTGGAGAAAACCCTTTTCCATGTATGATAAAAAAAATTGCACTGCCTGTTTGAAAAATTGTTTAGGGTTTAAAAAGGGAATCGATATGCAGAGGAATCGTGCTTATTTAGCACAGATAAATGGTGAAAATCGTGAAGTGGGGCCCGAGTGACTAATGCATTTCACTCATTTAAGTGTTCCTTCTTCTGCTCCTCAGTCATCAAATATTCATGGCACGTCACATGCCAGGCCGAATGCTTTGTGAGGTTTACATAGACAAATAGTTTCAGATTTGGTCACTTCTTTACATTAAAAAAAATTAGACAGTATTCTTAGACACTCTGCACAGTCCTATACTGAATACTACAAACAGTCTGACAGTCCTACCGATGGGGGGTGATAAGGGGTGTGGGCATGGGCTAAGAAAATTGCAAGCGATCATACTGTCCTTGCACATTGCACGTACACATGCACATTACATGTTTGCATGCAGATTACATGTACGCATGCAGATTACATGTACACATGCACATATATGAGCGTAAACTGGATTATGATTTACTTCTGACCAATGTAGTCTGCCAGGGTACATGGGCACCACTTCCGCCCACACTCAGCTATTCAGATGCTGGAATTGGGAACATCTTTTTTTTTTTTTTTTTAATTTATTTATTCCCTTTTGTTGCCCTTATTGATTTATTGTTGTAGTTATTATTGTTGTTGCTATTGACGTTGTTGGCTAGGACAGAGAGAAATGGAGAGAGGAGGGGAAGACAGAGAGGGGGAGAGAAAGACAGACACCTGCAGACCTGCTTCACCGCCTGTGAAGAGACTCCCCTGCAGGTGGGGAGCTGGAGGCTTGAACCGGGATCCTTATGCCGGTGCTTGCACTTTGCGCCACACGCACTTAACCTTCTGCGCTACCGCCCGACTGGGAACACCTTTCTCACGGCAAAGTGCCTTGTCAGGGTCAGAGTTCTGAGGCTGCCAGTCAACTGCGGGAAGAGAATAGCTATTGAAAGTCAATAATCAGAATTATTAGTCTCAGAATGAGAATTCTACTCTTAGCTTTTTACTGCAAAACCTTGAGTCAGTTGATCACTGAGTTTCAGTTTTTCTCTGTGAAATGAGTGGATTGTCCTTTATCAGTAAGAGATAATGCATTTCCCTGATGGAGGATACATTACTGAGGGTCTCTGATGAGATAGTTTCTAAGGACATATCTTAGTTGAGTGGTATAATGTTTTGTAATGATTAGTTATGTCTAGCATAGTTGCAGGGGGCTGAAAGATTAGTTTACCTGGTAGTAGCGGAATAATAGCAGAGAAAGAATAATAGCAACAATTCCTACACTGCATTTAGTGTTTTGAGTTGCATTACCTCAAAGAGAACTTAAGAACCACAAAAGTCACACATGCAACCATGAGCAATGACCAGGTCCCCACCTGTGTGGGTGGGAGGGGGCTTTCATGAGTGCAGGAGAGTAGTGCTGCAGGTGCCTCTCCTTGTCTCTGCCTCCTCCTCCTCCTTCTTCCTTATCTCTCACTTTCTATTAAAAATAGAAAAAAAAAAATATGGCCATTCCACTAGGAATGGTGGAATTGTGCAGACACTAAGCCCTAATGATAACTCTGAAGGAAAAAAAAAATTTATATATATAGGAAACTAAAAACATAAAAACAAACAAAATTCCTGCAAAGTCACTGTCATGTGCTTTCTTAACAGTAAGTACTGAGTGAAGATGGCAAAGATGGTGGCGGTGGTGATGGTGATGGTATGCAGTTTCAGTCTTTCTTCACAGGACTTGTGGTAGACCATAACTAACATAACTCCGGTGGCCTACATTTCCTGGCATTTTCACTTTGTGGACAGTGAGAGTGAGCTGGACTCTTTTGCTTCTAACAGATTAAAAACAGTAGAAGTGACATATTCAGCTATAAAAGACTATGGCATCTCCCCTGAATTGATTCTCCCTTTGAAAGAAACCAACTGCCACATTGTGGGTTAGGCCACCATCTGGCCTCTGCAACAGACGACTTTATTGTCATATTTTGAGAAATCCTGAGATAAAGAAGTCCAGTCAAGCTGAACATGGGTTCTCGACCCATAAAAACCATGATAAAATCAGTATTGCTTTGAACTGTTAAGTTTTTGGACATAACCTTGTCCAGATTAAATATTAAACATTCAGTAATAGGGGCCAGGGTTCAAGGCCCTTTTCCCCACCTGCAGGGCAAAGCTTTATAAGCAGAGAATTAGGGCTATACGTCTCTATCTCTTTTTCTCTCAATTTCTCTGTCTCTATCCAAAAATAAATAAATAAATAATTCAGTTTTTGAAAGACAAGTTACTGAAGTGGCCGTACTATAAGAGGAAGCCTTGGGTCAAGCAAGGAGATAAGAGTCACTGTCTCACTAGTTCAGACATACTAACAGTGAATCTGAACAATGCCAGTGAGGGATATTCTAGAGACAAGCTAGTGGGAGTAGGTATAAACTGAGGGAGCCGACAATTTCAAAGGCTTGGACTAGTTGCTAGTGAAACACTCTCTTTGATGCTATCAAGTAGGAACTTAAAATTCAAACTTGGAGCTGAAGGGTGACCTTGCTCTCTAAGCCTTTTTAGAAGAGAGTGCGATTTTGCGGCCTATCAATATCTGAGCCTGTGCTAATTCTTACTACATACACAATGACACTTGTGTCTATGTGTAATTTGCCCAATTAAAGAGTTCTGTAGCAGTTATTTTACTGCACGCATACCTTTGTGTATTCATACATACTACATACAAAGTCCCAACTCTCTAGTGAAAATCAAACTACCCATATCTTGTTACCATAAAATCTGATTAATTTCTGTGCACCCTTCCAGTCTCTGAACACATAAACAATGTATTTCATTGCCAAAAAGTAAAAAGAAAACAATGAGACACCACTGTACACTTGTGAGAATGTCATACATTAAAAATGACAGGGATAACAAATGTGGGTGAGGATATGGAGCAAAATAAACAGTTCTGTGCTGCTGGTGGGAAGGCTTATTGATCAAGCCCCTGGGAAAAAACAGTCTGAACAGTCTGGACACTTCTCACAACACTAGAAATGGACCTACCCTATGACTCCAAAATTTCCTGGAGATATATCCAAAGGAAACAAACACACCCATCCAAAGAGATGAGTGCACACCAATGATCCTAGCAGCACAAGCTGAAATAGCCCAAACTTAGAAACAACCCAGATGTCTAACAAAAAATGAGTGGCCTGGAAAGTTGTGGTATGTATACACAATGGAATATTATCCGGCTGTTAAAATGATGAAGTCAGTTCCTTTGTTTCATCCTGGATTAGACTTATAGACATTAAGTTAAGTGAAATAAGTCAAAAAGAGAAAGTCAAATACAGGATGATTTCACTTATAGGTGGAACTTAAGAAACAAACCAGAAAAAAAAAACACAAAATTAACCTTGGGCTGGGAAGGGTGTATTGCACTAAGCAAAAGACTCTGGGCAGGGAGAGGGTGGGAGACAATAAGAAGGGTCCTAGGGTACTGGTGTGCCAACTGCCATACTATAAACATTTAACCCTTTAGTAAAATGAAAACAAAGTCTGTTTCACTTGATGTTAGTAGTAAATTATATACTTTTTTACGTTTTGATTTCAGTGTTTCATTAAATAATAGCTTTCATTTATCTTTACATGCCATACATCAGATAAGAGTTTAATAACCAACATATATAAAGAGCTTACCAGACTCAACAACAAGACAACAAATAACCCCATCCAAAAATGGGGGGAGGAATTGGACAGAATATTCACCACAGAAGAGATCCAAAAGGCCGAGAAACACATGAAAAAATGCTCCAAGTCTCTGATTGTCAGAGAAATGCAAATCAAGACAACAATGAGATATCACTTCACTCCTGTGAGAATGTCACACATCAGAAAAGGTAACAGCAGCAAATGCTGGAGAGGGTGTGGGGTCAAAGGAACCCTCCTGCACTGCTGGTGGGAATGTCAATTGGTCCAACCTCTGTGGAGAACAGTCTGGAGAACTCTCAGAAGGCTAGAAATGGACCTACCCTATGACCCTACAATTCCCCTCCTGGGGATATATCCTAAGGAACCCAACACATCCATCCAAAAAGATCTGTGTACTCATATGTTCTTGGCAGCACAATTTGTAATAGCCAAAACCTGGAAGCAACCCAGGTGTCCAACAACAGATGAGTGGCTGAGCAAGTTGTGGTATATATACACAATGGAATACTACTCAGCTATAAAAAATGGTGACTTCACCGTTTTCAGCCGATCTTGGATGGACCTTGAAAAAATCATGTTGAGTGAAATAAGTCAGAAACAGAAGGATGAATATGGGATGATCTCACTCTCAGGCCGAAGTTGAAAAACAAGATTAGAAAAGAAAACACAAGTCGAACCTGAAATGGAATTGGAGTATTACACCAAAGTAAAAGACTCTGGGGTGGGTGGGTGGGTGGGGAGAATACAGGTCCATGAAAAATGATGAATGAAATAGTGGGGGTTGTATTGCTAAATGGGAATCTGGGGAATGTTATGCATGTAAAAAAAAAAAAAAGAAGTAGAAACGCAAAGCAGAAATTGACTGAGTTTGGAGTATGGCACCAAAGTAAGAAAGCAGAAGTATACTAGAGTTTGCAGTGAGTACCTCCCTAATACTTCCTCTCCACTTTTCCAAGCTTTGGGTCCATGATTGCTCAACAATTTGTTTGGCTTTGTATGTTAACTCTCTTTTCAGTCACCAGGTTCCAGGTGTCATCAGGATGCCGGCCAGACTTCCCTGGATTGAAGACACCACCAATGTGTCCTGGAGCTCAGCTTCCCCAGAGACCCATCCTACTAGGGAAAGAGAGAGGCAGACTGGGAGTATGGACCGACCAGTCAACGCCCATGTTCAGCGAGGAAGCAATTACAGAAGCCAGACCTTCTACCTTCTGCAACCCTCAATGACCCTGGGTCCATGCTCCCAGAGGGATAGAGAATGGGAAAGCTATCGGGGGAGGGGGTGGGATATGGAGATTGGGAGGTGGGAATTGTGTGGAGTTGTACCCCTCCTACCCTATGGTTTTGTTAATTAATCCTTTCTTTAATAAAATAAAATAAAATAAAATCAAGCTCAATAGAATCAGATTGCCTGGGTTCATTCCTCAGTTCGTATACCTTCAAGCTGTGTGCCCATAAATATAACTTCCTCTCTGATGCTTGGTTTCCTCATCCATACTAATCCTTCATGTTAAATAAAGGTAATATTCATACTTCCTTGAGGCATGTTACAGTGGTTAAATAAATCAATATACAGAAAACAATCAGAAAAGTGAAAACACACAGTCAGTGTTCGGCAGCTACCAGCCATGAGAACCATGTGCTTTCCAATTATTTGCTTACAGTAGATTCCCAGAAGCAGAATTCTCAAGACACAGGGTAAGAACATCTCTTATTCTCTTGATGTGGCTAACGTCTCAACATCTGTTGCACTCATTTCCACTGAAGGGAGGTAGTATTTTCTTCTCTCTCTTTTGTTGAAAGAACATTTATTTTCAGGAAAAAGATAGATCAGAGCACTGCCCACCTCTGGCATATGATGATACTGGGTGTTGCATTTAGCAGGGCTAGGGCTTCTGATATGAAACGCCAGTGCGCTATCTCTGTGATGTCTCTCCAGTCATGGGGGATGACATTTTCAAGGACTTTACCTCTCTGGAGGCTGAAGATGAAAGTGGGAAGATAAATGATTCACTGTGGTTGTGATGCTGCCTCAGCACAGAGATTCAGGTTTGCGTCTGAGGCAAAGGCAGCCAGACTCGCCAACATTATGAAATCAGCTCTGTCAGGGTGTCAGCCAACAAGTTGATACTGGAGGGAAGTCAAGGAGAAATATGATTGCCTTAGGATAGGGCTGCTCTTGTCAGAAAAATTCCTGGGAACTTGAAGAGAGACATGCTTAAACGCTTCTGTGAGTCGTATCCAGGAATCTGTAGAACAAAAGGGCCATCACGCCATGGCCAAGCAGGACTTCTGACAGAGAGCTTTCATGGAAGGACCAAGGAGTGTCTGAGAATACAAAGCAGATCAAGTCATTACCACCCTGGTGATTCCTGACCCACATTCATAAGAGTTGGTCTCCCTTTTTCGTCTACTTCTTCTTCTTTTTCTGTGAGGGACATTAATAGTTGAGTTCTTTTCAGTAGACAGAGAGGTTCTGGTTATCTAAGGATGACTGACAGAGATGTCTGTGAGGAACTTCACCCATGCTGAGAAAACTTGACTTCCCCAAATAGCTTACTTGTTCCTTCAGCAGCAGTCAGGATGTTCTCAAGTCAGCCTTCAAAGTCAGGCCTGTTGCTATTGTCTCTGCCAATGATGAAAAGCTAGGGAGGACATGGTCATGACAGTAATGAGAGGAAAGTGAACCCAGTAACTAGAGAGTCCACCAGAGCTGCATGCTTTCATGAGATTTAATCTTGATTTATTTTCTCGACTCCTCCTCCCCTCTCAGGTGGGGTACCAGCTGTTTCTCTTGCACAGATATGCTTCACGGAGACCAAGACCCATGGCCACAGATCTGCTAAGGGTTTGCCTGATCCCTTCTATATTATTAGATTGTTGAGAAAGTTATGACACTTTTTTTTTGCATCAAAAATATATCATGACTTTTCTGACAAACTAATATATGTATTAGACGGAAAAGAAAAAACCTCATAACACACACACACACGCATACGCACACGCACACACATGCGTGCGCACACACACACTTTACCTTGGAAAACGACCCCCGTGTGACCATTTCAAAGAGCACTGTATTTTTTGGAATTATAACAACAACTTGGCTGACTCTGCCACACATTCTATTGCAACAGAGCCAACTAAACATAGTATTTCTGCCAGGGATTTAGATATAAACTACTACTGGATTTGTGATAATAGGCTCAAGATTTGGTTATTGAAATGGACTGATCCTGATGGATTAGACCATCTGAAGGGCCAGCAGCCTTTCACCCAGTCAACCTAGTGTCTGAATGCCCACATAGAGTGACAGACTCTTCCCAGTTGATTTTCTTTCCTGTGCAGCCAGAGAGCCTTTTTTCATCCCTCCCACTGGGAGCAAACCTGAAGCTGCCTGGCTTGTCAGAGAGCTCAACAAATTTGTTGACCTGATTAACCTACGATAATTATCTTCTGAGGCTACACAGTGGGCAGAAGGGACCAGACAGACAGCCCTGTTGGCTAGGTTTTCACAGTTCATTTTCACAGGGCATTTCCTTTGGGTCTCTGGACATAAGCTAAGTTCACCCCTGCATCTTTCTTTCTTTGACTTGCCCTCTCCCCTACCATGTACACACCTGGGATCACCGATTTTCTTGTACAAAGATATGCAGAGCTAGAAACCAAAAGAAAGGTGAATTGCTCAATTGCAGGACAAGCTAAGTAATGTAGTGAATATTTAATATGAACGCTTGCAAAACAATCACCCTGTCTTCCCACACTTGTGGAGCTTTTCAGACATATGAAAGAAGTGAGGAGTTTCCTTCAAAATTCCCTGGCAGAAAACTTTGAGAAGGTTATAAGCAGACCTACCCTATGACCATGCAATTCCTCTCCTGGAGATATATCCTAAGGAACCCAACACACCCATCCAGAAAAGATGTGTGTACACCTATGTTCATAGCAGCACAATTTGTAATAGCCAAAACCAGGAAGCAACCCGGGTGTCCAACAACAGATGAGTAGCTGAGAAAGCTGCTGTCTATATACACAATGGAATACTACTCAGCTGCTAAAAATGGTGAATTCACCTTCTTCACCTCATCTTGGATGAATCCTGAAGGAATCCTATGAAGGGCTATCAGTCAGAAAAAGGGTGAATATGGGATGACCCCACTCATGGACAAGAAGTCAAAGAATAAGAACAGAAGGGAAATACAAAGCAAACTTGGACTGGAGTTGGAGTATTACACCAAAATAAAAGACTCTGGGGGTGAGGGGGAGGGTTCAGGTTCTGGACATGATGGCAGAGGAGGACCTGAATGGGGGAGTTATATTAGTATGTGGAAAACTGAGAAATGCCACACATATACAAACTACTGTATCTTGCTGTTGACTGTAAACCATTACTCTCCCTAGGGAAAAGAAAGAAAGAAAGAAAGAAAGAAAGAAAGAAAGAAAGAAAGAAAGAAAGAAAGAAAGAAAACTAAAGTTCTCTAGTAGAAAGGGCAGAATGTCAGCTTTTCTCTGAATCAGCACAGCTGCAACGAGCAGTGGTTAGGACATGATTTTTGTGGTTACAGACTTTGGTCTTGAACTTTCCTAGTGTTCTGGTCTTGAACTGACTTAAAAAGAAAACTCCTCAGAGCCACAATGTTCTAGCCATAGGATTGCTCTAAGAATGAAATTAGTAAATGAATATGAGAATCTCAGGGAAGTTCCAGCAAACACTAAGTTCTATAGACCAGGCGCTATGAAGCAAGGCAGAGTGAGGAGGACGCAGGACTATGACACAAGACCCTCTTAAGAAGGTAGTAGGGAGTCGGGCTGTAGCGCAGCGGGTTAAGCGCAGGTGGCACAAAGCACAAGGACCGGCATAAGGATCCCGGTTCGAACCCCGGCTTCCCACCTGCAGGGGAGTTCGCTTCACAGGCGGTGAAGCAGGTCTGCAGGTGTCTATCTTTCTCTCCCCCTGTCTTCCCCTCCACTCTCCGTTTCTCTCTGTCCTATCCAACAATGACGACAACAACAATAATAACTACAACAATAAAACAACAAGGACAGTTTGCGTCTTGTGCGCTTAACCCACTGTGCTACCGCCAGACTTCCTCAGAGAACAGCTATGAGATGGCGTTAATCCACTTGGCACTGCTGATCTGCTTCACCAGTTGAAGGTGAGGGATAGTCATGTTACATTTGAGGGCACAACTATGGAGAACTGGTGTTCTGTTCTCCCATACCTACTCTTCCTTTTGCTCATGCAAGTGACCTGAGTAGCATGCTATGCAAATGACCTGTCTTTTGAAAGAGAAAAATATAATGACACTATGTTAAATGTGGAAAAGCAAAAAGAGCCAACTTAAACCATTTTCAGGTCTCTTCATTTATTTTCTTTATCTGAATCCTGACATATTTTGTAGTTTACCCTTTGTGGATATCTGTGTAGATTGCTCCATGGTTTCCTCTCCCTCCAGTGTTGGATATTCAACTTCACATTTTTCTCTCATTCAGGCTGATCTACAAAGAGCCTTATTAGCTATAGATGAATTTTACTCCTTTATTATTATTTTATTTTTTTGGCCATTAGGGTTATTGCTGGGGCTTATCCCAACAGACTTCCATTACTGAAAGGACATTTTTGACAGGGGGTGAGAGACAGAGATAGGAAGAGAGGGAGAGAGAGGCAGAGAGAAGAAGAGGCCACTATGGCTGTGCACCGACACTTATGAAGCTTCCCTCCTGCAGGTGCAGATCAGGGACTGGAACCTCGATACCTGAGCAAGGTGACATGTGCAATCGACTGGGTGTACCAACACCAGGCCACAAATGTTATTCATATTAATAATTTCCTTGAGGTAAATTCCCAGTTCAGAATGATCCATAACTCTTGATATGCTCTACCCAATTGCTCTCCAAATGACCTGTACTAATTTTTATTGCCCTCAAAAGAGTATACTTATAAAATAGTCAGACTCGGAAACTATTTGCTAATTTTTAACTTACTGACTTATGAATATAGCCACATCTGCAGGCTTACCAGCTGTTCATTTTCCCCCTCAAATGGGAATTGTTGACTGCAGTAGGCCAAGTCCAGATACCCTAGGTAGTCTTACCTATCATTCTACCCTGGCCCTGGAAGTCGGATCTCCATTCCTGGCCTCCTGCTCTTAGCCCACTTTCCAAGCACTAAACTGGGCAATAAGGGAAGAAAGAGTGAACAGCAGACTAAGGATGCCAACCCAGAGGAGGAGATCAACAAGGGGTAGGGAGTCACAGGGGAATGCCCAGGTCTGAGAGGAAAAGCCCTGGGGGAAGTTTCTCTAAGAAAAGGCTCAGGATGACTGTGGAAAAAAAAAACAAACTAGAATCTATGAGGCCCAAAGAAAGGAAAAGTACACCTCCCCCTGCCAGGAGCACATCTCCCCTGATCCCTCACTTTTCCAGAGTCTCACTGTAATGCAGTTACACATAGATGTATGTGGCTCATTTTCACAGTCATAATTTGTTCTTTCTTTTCCTTGCCTTGGAATCTTTTCTTTCTTATCCACTTGCTCAAGTCTTATTCTTTCTTCAATAACTATATGAAACTCATTTATTTTCTTCTTTCTTCTTTTCCCTTCCTCCCACCTGTCCTTCTTCCCTCCCTTCTTCCCTCCCTTCCTTCCTTCCTTCCTTCCTTCCTTCCTTCCTTCCTTCCTTCCTTCCTTCCTTCCATCCTTCTTTCGTTTCCTGTGGGAACACATTGATCTAGGTCAGCTTTCTCAGACAGAGGGAGTGTTAGGCAACATTGAAACATTCCCCCAGGGCCATGGGGGAGAAGGCTTGACCCCAGGTCACACAGAGGGCAAAACAGATGGCTCCCCAGGTGAGCTATCTCACCAACTTGAACCTCACTCCTTTATGACTTCCCTACCCTAGTCTGGAGGCAGAGGTGACCCCAAAGACGATTCCACTCCCATGGCACTTATGCATGACAGACAAAGCTTTCATCCAATGACTTTGTGCTGCTTTGCTGAACTTAGACTTGGGGTGACTCAGTTCTTGGTGTTGTCTTTGCTGAGCCCAGCACCAGACCTGGGGGTGGAGGATGGAGGTGGTGCTGGATGATTACTTAGTCAGGATAAACTCATTGAAAGATCATCTTTCAGAATTCAAACTCTAAGCATCCCCAGTAAATAAAAGCATGGTGAATATATTGGAATGTTCAACATCAACGTCTACTAAGTTTCCCTTCAGGAAATGCCTTTCTTTCTCTCTTTCTTTCTTTCTTTCTTTCTTTCTTTCTTTCTTTCTTTCTTTCTTTCTTTCCTCCTTCCTTCCTTCCTTCCTTCCTTCCTTCCTTCCTTCCTTCCTTCCTTCCTTCCTTCCTTCCTTCTTCTCCCCCCATCCCCTGGTATTTGTAGGGAAGTCCACCTCTTATTACATGTGGTTTTCTTCAGTGCCAGAGAAATCTGAGCCTTCCTGAAGATCATCAGCAGACTTGAGAAGCTCCACCCACCAAGAGGCAGGCCAAAGCACGTCTCCTTAACACAGAGCCCTTTTTTTCTCCTTGTGAGAAAGCCAAACTTACTCTGCTATCTGAGATGAATAACCCCTGCTAAAATGAAACCCACTAAGTCTTCCAGCCAAGGAGGTGGCCAACCGAGATGGGGGAGGTGAGCACATTCTGAAGCACAAAGACTCCCAGGATTAGGGTATTTCATTAGGAAACTTCTAGATGTGCTTTTCTCTCTAAAGACTCAAAGGAAAGTCCAGAGAATTTACCAACTCCAGTGAAACATTCTTTACCACCAGGAGCTCTGTTGCCCATTAATTGTAAGCAAATTTGTGGGTTGATCTAACAAATGCCTATTTATTGATTTCTTCTGTCTTTTTTAAGGTTCACCCTTCTCATTTTTAATTAAAATCATTGCATTGATTTGTTTTTAAAATAATGGTGAAGACTCTGACTTTGTAGGTTGAAAAATAAATTATCATTTGGAGGATTAGAGTGGCTCTTCTTTTGATTTTAATAAAGATTAGAAGAAGAAAAAGAAGCACAAAGGAATGAATGCAGCTCCTCCAATATAATGAGTTAGACGGCTTCCCCCCCTTGATCAAACAAAAGAACAAATGTATTAAACAAAGAGTATAGATTTGACAAACCATCTCTGTTCTTGCAAAGGATTTTCTAGGGGATTTGGAAAGTTGTAGCCTGCCCATGTTCTGTTATTTCTGAGTATATTAAAGCCAGTACTCTGTTAGCTTAGCTATTGTTTTTGTGTGTGCTTTGCTTCCTGGCAATAGAGTCTTTCTTTAAGAAAAGCAATTGGGAGATACCCTGGTCCCGGTTAATCTGTTCTGCTTTTCACACACAGACCATTGTCTGCATGTGCTTCCCAAGAGGCTACGGCTTTATGTCTTGGGCCCCCTCTCCCAAGTCGGCAGTCCTTACAAAGGACATAGTCTGTCTTGGGAAGAGCCTGATGGATTTCCATTTGACACTGGCGCTGTTCTGCTTTGTGCAAACCTCAATGCAGAATGCTCTGATTCCCAAGGAAAAACAACACAAAAGCAAAAAACAAATGTGGTGGTGGCTTGTCTGTATTCTACCCAGACCCTTCATTGCAGAGAAGAAGGAAGAGTTTGGGAAGCGTCTGTTTTCTTCATGGGTGATTGCAGGGCTGCCAGGGTCAGGAGAAGAAGCTTCCCCTGGGGGTGCTGAGGGTCTGGCTGCATGTCTAGAATAGGATCTTCTGGAATAGTCTCTTTGTTCATATATCCACTGTGACATTCCATCCAGATGCAGAGACAAGGCCAGCTGTCAGTACCCTTCTGTGAAGTCTGACAGCATGCCCCAAGATGACATTTAACCATTTTTACATGTTGTTGGTCCTCTCCATATTGATATTTAATTAATATCCCCTTAATTTTTTTCAGGTTATAAACATGACCTCAGACACACACACACACACACACACACACACACACACACACACATTTAGATAGATATGTGTCTTCTTCACATCAGTCTCCCTCTCTTTGTCATCTAAGTTCTGAAAATACGCTCTATTTCTGTTACCTCTTCAACTCCCTATTATTCAAATCACTCCACTGTGAATGCTGTCCTTTACTTCTGTTCATGATCTTGATGGACCAAGATTACTAACAACTGCCATGTTATTAATATTACTTTTTTAAATTTTTTGCCTCCAGGGTTATCTCTGTAGCTTGGTGCCTGCACTACGAATCCACTGCTCTTAGTGGCCATTTTCCCCCCACTTTATTAAATAGGACAGAAAGACATGGAGAGAGAAGGGGGAGGTATAAAGGGAGAGAGACAGAGAGACACTTGTAGACCTACTTCGCTGCTTGTGAAGTGACTCCTCTGTAGGTGGAGAGCTGGGGGCTCAAATCGGAATCCTTTCAGGAGTCCTTGTGCTAATTACTATGTGCACTTAACTATGTGTCTCCATCCAGCTCCTACAGTTACTTAAAAAAATTATTGATAGCGGATGGAAGTAGATAGCATAATGGTTATGCAAAAAGAGTCTCTTGACTGAGGCTCCCAAGTAAGTCCTAGGTTCAAACATTCCCCCATTCCCCACACCACCATAAGCCAGAGATGATAAGTGTGTTGGTCAAATAACAAAACAATAAATAAATAAATAAATAAATAAAATTATTGATAGAGAGATCAGAGCACTGTCCCATCACCCCAGACCGAACACACACTAGGCATCATCTCTTTTGAGTCATCTTGCCTGTCTGCCTGCCATAAGGCTGCATTTATCTACTTATTCTTTCTACTTATAAGTCATAAAATGTTTAAGAATGAGCTTATATTTTATTCTTCTCTGTTCACAGCATCAAGGTCGTCCTCTTGCTATCACTTGACTGTACCTCCTTTTCTTGAATTAGGGGAGAAACTATTTCTTGAACATTTTGTTAGATGTGGCACTGGGAAGCATCATGTATATTATTTGGGTGATTATCTTTACTACAAAAAAGGGGCTGGGGATTGGGGTTTGTAGAAGAGGCAGTTGAGATTCCAAGATACTGAATTATTTACTCGAGACCACACTGTTAATGAGTAGAAAATGGCAAATCAAAGGTGGGGAGGTGACTCACCCAGTAGAGTGTGAGGACCCAGGCTTGAAATCCTAGCCACCACCTGAGAACACGTGGCATTTCCCTTCCATTCTCTTTCTATTTCTGCCTCTCATTTTCTATCTAAAGAAAAAAGTGGTGGTGTGGGTGGGATTCTGCTAGGAGTGATGGCATTGTGTAGGTCCTGGGTGGTGTCATAGCATGACATTGGGATGTAATTGGCTGGAGCTAGTGTCATCCTGAAGGACTGAAGTAACTTTCAAGTGGCCAGAAACCAGCTTTCTTTGCCCCAGCCCACAATGTGACTGGACTTTGGGGTGGAGGGTGGTGCCTGGCACAAAAATTCAAAAGGAAGAGAGGGTGGCTGAAGGATGTTGGCTGCCCCTGGGGCCTGGACACAAGTGAATTTAAACCTTACTAATTACCTTTCTCATGATCTGGTTGACTCTTAAGCCTGAATTTCCCAGCTCCTTTTTTGCCACATGGTGAACCCAGCTGAGGCTTCCCAAGATCCACTAGACTACTGCTGACTGGAATAATATGGGGGATGATCTTTGGGTAACTAAGTCTTGGACTTATGAGACTGACTTATTTACCCCTGCCTATCTTATTTTATGATACCTAATATATTAAAGTTTCATGCTGTTGTACTTCCATAATAAAGCTTTGATTGTTTAAACCCACCTCCAGCCACCCAACAGCTGAGCTTTGATTTTAATTACAAAAATGGCGCCCAATGTGGGGCACAACCCATGACCCTGAGATTAAGAGTCTCATGCTCCATCCATTGAGCTAGCTGGGGCTTCTGTCCAGTATCAAGTTATTTCAATCCTTTAGGCTGACACTGGCTCCAGCTGATTACATTCTGATGTCATGCTGTATGTAACACAACAGTACTGAACTCTAATGATAACCCTGGTGAAAAAATAAGGACAAGGGAAAATCTAGGGGCTGTGTTTTAAAGACATTTGTTGTTGTTGTTGCTGTTCTTTGAAATAATTTAAATTATGCTCCAAGTGTTCCAAGCATTGAAAACACTTCATCTAAATGGAAGATTAACTGGAGGTGAATGTGGGCTCTCCAGAAGTTCAGGAAGTAAGGATAATTTTCAAGCTATCACCAATACTGGAGAGATTCTCTTATTGGGGTGTTACAGCTCGTAACTGAAGAAGGGAAAGTAGTGGCAATAATACATAATGAGGTCGGTGTTCTGCTATAGAACTTGTGTTAAATTTATTAACTTTACCAACTCTCTTGAAAATAGTTGCCTTAGACTCATTTTATTTCAAATTCTTGTTCATTCACTTCTGTTACTGGGAGAAACATAATAGCACTGGCCAGCTCTGGGCATATGGTGGTGTTGGTGATTGAACCTGGCATCTCTCAGGCCTCAGGCATGTGTCCTGTGTTCTAAAGCTAAGCTATCACTCTGTTTCATTGATGAGAAAACTGTAGGCCAGAGACATTGGATAACTTATCCAAGGCAACATAGCTGGTGCATAGTAAGAACAGGGTTAAACTAGGTATCATGACTACCATATAATCCCAAGAGGCAATTTCTTTCCTTCTAAAAGTCCTGGGGTTTCCACATTTGCCTCGGGGTGGGAATATCTTAAATTCTTATCACAGATTCTCAAAGTTGAACATGTTGTATCTTTTCATCAGTTGAACTTTGCCATCATGTTGATGGTGAACCATCCAGCTTGTGTGCTGGGGCTCCTGTTCCACTTCAGTCTCTTCTGAAATCATGAATCCCCAAACAGTGTCTGTCTCAGGAGCTGCTTGAGGCTGAATAATGGACTAGCATATCAGTTTTAGTAGTCATATCATCTACATTAATTTATATGTTATTTATACTATGCTTCTTGCTAACCATAACTGCTGAATCTCCCCTCCCCCCTTTATACTGTGTTGATGATTCATTCTCCCATGTTACAGGATGGATTTATTGGGCATAAACTCAGGAAGTTCCTTACATTTAACCCTGACTGATCTTAACTTACTCAGATTTATTTAAACTATGATTCCTACAAAGCAAATAGGCACAGACTTTTGGGACAGTGTAGCATAGGATTTGAAATCAGAGAACCTTATTTTCGGCCATTGTCAGGTCTTCTTCACAGCTCTAGGTGAGTTTTTAAACTTTTTTTCTTTATCCAGATAGAGACAAAAGGAGAGAGAGGAAGACACTTTAGCACAGAAACACCACCCCACCCTCCTACCCCTGCCATGTGTTGGGGACCAGACTTGAACTTGGGTCATACACGGTACAACAGGCACATTCCATGGTTAGCTATTTTGCCTTCCCAGAACCAGAGAACTTTGAATTCTGAATCTAGTTTGTCACTTAGTAGCTATTTTATCTTGGGTTGTTCTCATTGACTCTTGCCTTCATTTTTTCCATCTGTAAATTAGGGTTAATGGTGTTGACTCTAATGGACCGAAGGATCTCAACTGAAAGCAAGGTTTTAAAAACTACTCCTATTATCATTATAGTAACATATAATCATTATAATCATAAATATTTCAATCCTTGCTTACTATCCAAGAACCTGTCTAAAAGACAGGAAAAGGGAGTAGGACAATATACTTTTTAGGAGCCTTTGCTTTTGTTCATATTTGTACTACTAATGTGATCATATTTTTTTTCTTGGGCAGGGTTTCCAGAAATTTTCATTAATTTCTTAGAAAAATGTGATAATTGTTTACTGAGAAACTTGCAATAGAATATAAAATGCCTGTTCTCAGAAAGGCTCCCAGCAAGCTTCAGTAATTATAGAAGGACTTCAATAATACAGCTACCTGCACAAAGTGCTAATAGGGGGTTATCTTGTGGCAGGACAGTGTGAGCTGGGCCACATCAGAAAGGAACCCAATGCTTTTATGGACCCTTTCTTGGGTCTACTGAGGAAAGTTCCTCTGCCCTTCCCTGGTTCAGTCTGCTAGCTTTTATTGGAACTGTGAATGAATACAAGAACAGGAAAAAATAATTTTGATTCTTGATCTAGATCAGAAATTCACCTTGAGCTCTCACTAGCCACTTTAACTACCAAATGCTGGGCCCTTGTTATTAGATTTGACTTTCAGAGTCTTCCTCGTCCTTCAGCATTTTACTGACGTCTCAGTTTTTTTTTTTCCATGAAAGCTCTGATCCCATTTACCTGCCTGAACTATGCAAACTTTGAAGATGTTTGGACTTGCCCATTGCCTTTGGCTGACATCAGATGCCTATCCAGCCCTCAAGCTTTCCACAATCCTCTCACTAACAGTTTGAACAGTAGATCACACTCTGCTGCTAAGGGTAAGAAAAGACCTCTAAGCCATATTTGCAAAGGCTCTATGAGGTCTTCAAGAAGAGTAAATCACTTATAAAAGTCCCCTACTGTATTTAGGCAATGAAAACCTACACAGCTCTTTCAACTGGATTTGAGTAAGGGAGCAGCAGGCAACAAGTTGTTAGTTCAAACTATAGACTTTGTAGTAAAACATCTGGATTCAAATCTCAGTTCTTTCAATCACTGATGTTGAGTGGGAAAGGGTATTTTCTCCCTAAACCTCAGTTTTATTACCTATGACATGCAGAGAAAAAATCATATCTTGTCAGAGTACTGTATAAACTCTGTGAATTACTATGTGATGTGCCTTGTACACAACACATCATGAAAATAATGAGCTCCTTTATAAAATTTGATATGGCAACTATTCTGCAAAATTCAGTGAAGCCTATTGACTAGAAAGCCCATTTTCACTCTATGTCCTCAAGGTGTCTTCAACCTACATTTTCAAATCCATCAGTTGGTTTAAAGGTTTTGCCGCAGATACAGACCATCTACGGGGTTCTTCATTCATTTACTTCAGTGACTCTATATTTCACTTGAAGTTCTAATTCATTCTTTTTAAAGTTAGTTGTTCTTTTATCTGTGCCTCATACTTATATTTATTTAGCCAACATACATGTTTTATATTAAATTTCTGAGTGAAAGAAATTATCAGAATTCTGCTCAATTCTTTTTGTTTCTACTGAACATGATTTATGGTAGGTTAATGTTTGGTTATGCTTTTAGTTTGTGACTAAAGATTCATCTCTTAATGGTCCTTTGTTTGGTCAGCATGGGGCTTTTCCAGTATGGTGGAAGTTGGGGTCAAACCTGGGTCATGCATATGACTTATCAGGTACACTATCCAGGTGAGCTAATATGCTGGCCCTTGAGATGGTAGTGAATTGTATCAATCATGTCCAGTTTCTTCGGTAAGAATGATATTAGTTTTGTCCAGATAAGGATATCAGAACCTGGGCCCTGTAACTTATGTATGAACTATTTAAACTTAGGAGTTAGCTTACTGAAAGTGATGGTGCCTGCCACT
Source organism: Erinaceus europaeus (assembly GCF_950295315.1). Classification (NCBI taxonomy): domain Eukaryota; kingdom Metazoa; phylum Chordata; class Mammalia; order Eulipotyphla; family Erinaceidae; genus Erinaceus; species Erinaceus europaeus. The sequence goes on from NC_080171.1 coordinate 5,628,918, forward strand.
GGTCCCTTCATGGAAGCTATAGCATCAGCACACATGCTCATAACCTGACTTTGCAAAGTCTTCTTCCCTTGATCTCTCATCTTTGTGACTCTCTCTCTCTCTCTCTCTCTTTATTATTTCAGTCACGCATCTAAAAGGATGTTTGTTCCTTTTTATTTTTTTTTAAGTTGCGTCTTTATAGACATTTGTGGAAAGACTCCCCCCCCTCCCAGAATATTGACTGTGCAAAATGTTGAATCCACAAGACTTGCAATGGAAAACATTTTCCCATTACCTAGTGCTTCCTTGACCATGAACATTTTAATTATTTTTCTTTATTGGATAAAGACAGCCAGAAATTAAGAAGGTAGGGGGCAGACAGAGATGGAGAGAGGAAGAGAAACACCTAGCACTGCTTCACCATTTGCAAAGCTTTCCTCCTGTAGGCAGGGCCTGGGATCTCTAACTAGGGTCCTTGCACATTGTAACCTGCACTCAACTAGGTGCACCACCACCTGGACCTGGGTTTTTCTTTATCCACTTGAGGAAGTCCCCTTCAAACCTGCATGTTAGACATGAGAAGCTTTTAAAGTGGGTTTTGTCATTTAGACTGAAACTGTTAAGCAATATCATAGATGGTTTTGGATGTCTCTAAATTTGAATGCCTCTGTTATTAAAAGTCTTTTCCCCCAAAACATTATGTGATGAAGATAGAAAGATGCATTTCTATGTGCATGTAAATCCTTATAGAACTGTACTCAAAAAAGAAGAGAAATATCTGCAGTGACTGGGTCACATGAACCATGGGTGGGAGACACATTTTTATTGCTTTGGGTAATGACAGCCAGCTTCCTTTTAAGAAATTATTGATCATTTCCATTCTTCCAATGCACTAAGCCTTATCTCACCACAAAAAACAGAAGTGAAGACCATTTGCTAGAACGGAACCTAAAGATTATAAGTGCGCACAATATATGGCTACCTCCCTCTACCACCTTTTGCTCAAAAATGAGTTTCAGATAGTCTCAATAAAAGTCATCAAGTCTGTACGAGCCAGACAGCCTCTCCCTGGTGTGGGATACATGTCTGTTTTGTTTCATGTCACCTCATTCTGTAGTAACCCCTGACTTCTGGGGCACAGGGCAGCACAATTACTGATGAATTTTTTTTTAAGGCCTTAGGCTTCAAGATTGAAGGAGCAAAATATTTGCTGATTGTCATGAAGCCACAGGACTATTTTATTTTTAACTAAAGATATCCGAGGTGTGGAGGGAAGAATCGATGTAGGAATCAGTCAGAAGTGTTCCCTAGTCTTGGTTCTCTAATTTCCAAACTGTATGATTTTCTGGCAAGCTCCTCAGAGTCTCCCAGCCTCAGTTTCATGAATTGGAATTAATTTGAGAAGCATATTAATCTAGTTTCTGTGAAAGGCTAGAATTTAGAGCAGCATGGTGTGTTGTACAAAGGTATTAGGAACATCCAAATGCAAATTCAAATTCTGACTCTGCCGTTTTCTTAGTGGACAACACTACTAATTCCACACGATTGTGGTGAGGATTAGTCAATAACAAAATCTCTACTGGGGGGGGGTTGGGCAGTATGGCTGCAGGTTAAGTGCAGGTGGCACAAAGCATAAAGATTTGTGTAAGGATCCTGGTTCCAGTCCCTGGTTCCTCACCTGCAGGGGAGTCACTGCACAAGTGGTGAAGCAGGTCTGCAGGTGTCTCTGTCTTTCTCTCCCTCTCTCTATCTCCCCTTCCTCTTTCTTTCTCTCTGTCCTATCCAACAACATCAGCAACAATAATAACTACAACAACAAAACAACAAGGGCAACAAAAGGGAATAAATGCATAAATATTTTTTTTTTAAAAAGAAAGAAAATGTCTACTAGGCACTGGATCTGTACTATATGTTCTCCCCCTTTTCTTATTAGTACAGTCCTTGGCTTAGTTGAGGCAACTGTCATTCCTCTGCTCCCTTGAGAAACTGTATCTCTGAAATAATTCTGATTCCTTAATCCCAGTGTCAAAGAAGTGATAGGGGAAGATGATCAAAGGACTCTGACTTCCAACTCCATCAGGATCCAATTCCAGAGAGAGAGAGACAGGAGGAAAAAGGAAGGGACATTTGGATATGGTTATAGGTGTATGTGTAAGTTAGAGAAGAGAATATGGGTCTACAGGAAAAATAAATGGCAAATCTATGCAATTATAGACAGATAGTTGTAGACATAATAGTTAAATTAATCCCTTATCTGCAATCTTAGGAGAACTACCATAGCTTCCAATGGAGGGATTGGGGATCCAGAACTCTGGTGCTGGGAATGGTGTGGAGTTCTCCCCCTGTTATCTTGTAATTTTGTAAATCAATATTAAATCACTAATCAGAGAAAGAGAGAAAGAAAGAAAGAAGGAAGAAACTGAATCACTTGTCTGTTCTACCTTCCCAATACCCTTTGTGCAAGACAAGGCCAATTGCTGTTGTTCTGTGTGTGTGTTACCTCAGTAAGATGGCTCTTTCATTCTTCTGCCACCTCCCCAGACAGAACAGTTATTGGAAGCTAGGAATGGCTCCAGGCCAACAAGCCATTTCCTGCCTGCCACCTGGCCCTGCACTGGAGCTTTCCATCTTACAACATCTGGGGTTGTGGCAGTAGGATTCAGGAAGGAGGCCACTGGCTAAAACCTGGCCTCAGATTACTGACAAGTTCTCTGGAATTTCTGGAGACAGAATGGGATTCTGTTGGCAGCTGGCAGCTTGGAGAAAAGTGGACAGGAATGCATGACAGGCTGTTACCTTGAGTCTTCCCTACCCCTCTCTCTTGTGGTTTGAAAGCTTGAATTGCTGAGATTACAGCTATCCTGTTTGATTATTGTGCCAGAAATGGCCACCCCCAGCCTAATGCTGGTCACGGCAGCTTCTTGCAGAAACCCTTAGCTGCGTCTTTAGAAACCATGGCAGGCCAGAACCTCCATGGGGTTTGTGTTTCCCTTCCTATGAAATATACTCCTTGTGTTTGGAAGGCCGCCTCATTCCCATCTCTCTGGCTCTGCCTCTGGCTTCTTTAAAGGGTTCAATGTTTCCTCAAATTAAGGGACCCAGCTGCTCCAGGCCCTTTGTTCAGTGTCTCCGGGATGACCTTTCAGATAATTCGTCCCCACTTGCAGAAGCTGAGCTTTGCTGGTATTTAGGCTCAGAGCTTCCTTGCCTAATCGGAATTTATTATCCTCTTTGTTAGAGGACTATGAGGTTCTTTTTCTTCATGGAGGGCTGCCTTTTGGATGAGTGATACATGGGTTGGCCCTGGCTCTCTCTAATCCTGGCAAGCTCTGTTTCCAGGTTGTGTGTGTCTCCATGGTCCAAGATTCTGTGTGTGTGTGTGTGTGTGTGTGTGTGTGTGTGTGTGTGTGTGTGTGTGTGTGTGACAGAGAGAGAAGAGGGGAGAGATCCACTTGGCTATAGAAAAATACAAACTTTCAGGATCTCAGGATCCTTCTGGGATAAAAAGAATCAGATTAGCCTTGAAGAGACATGGAGTTGTTTGTAGTCTCCCTTTAACAGCTTTGCCATAGCAATTCAATTATTCTCACAAATCTGATTAAATCTTGTTCACTGGCTTTTTATTGTGGTAAAATATGTATAGCATAAAATGTACCATTTTCATCATCTTGAAGTGGACAGTTCAGGGTCACTAAATACTGTCACATTATAACAGTCACCATCCTTCTATAGAGCATTTTTGCATCTTCCCAAACTGAAAACCTGCCTACATAAGAATATCTTATGACCTTGGATCTATGCTCCCAGAGGGAAAAAATAGGTAAGCTATCAGGAGGAGGGGATGGGATACGGAGTTCTGGTGGTGGGAATTGTGTGGAATAGTACCTTTCTTACCCTATGGTCTTACCAGTGTTTCCATTTTATAAATAAAAATTTAAAAAAAAAGAACTGCTCATTCCTACCTACCCCTCCACTCTAGAAATTATTCTGCTGTATGTCTCAGGTAGTTGGCTACATACACCATATAATTGAAATAATGTAGTATTTGTCTGATAACAGTCCAGTATATAGGTCCACCAAAAACTATCTATTTACATGTCAGTGTACATTTGGGTTTTCTCCAACTTTTAGGTACTGTGGGTAACATTTCTTTGGGCATTAGTGTAGCACTATCTGCTTGGGTTAACTAATTTCAAGTCTTTGGGCTGGCTCACTGTATCCTGTGGTCATGTTCGGTTTAATATTTTGAAGCACTGCACCACCGCATGCTATTTTGTTTTTGTTTCTATAATAGCCAGCATAATGGGCATGAAAGGAATGTTTATTTAAAGTTGACAATGATAAAAGTAAGAATTAGAACATTGATTATTTATAAAATTCATTCTGTGCTAAATACCTAACACAAATTACCTCATTGTTATCTCTAGTTTACAGAAGGGAGAAAATGGAAAATCAGTTTCCCCAAATCAACTAATTGATAATGAACAGAATTGGGAGCCAAATCAGGGTATTAGCATGTCATGTCCAACTCTCTCACTGTACCACTTATCTTTTAATCACATCTGTGGGTTTACATGGAAACTGAGTGCACCCCCATCCCCACTGCATCGTAAACCCAAAAGGCTTCCAAACAAACAGCTAGTCTCCCCATAAAAGTGGGACATGGGCAGGAGGGTGAAGGAAGCAGTGGTATAATCAGTTGAGCCTGCATATCGCCTTGCACAAGGTCATGTGTTCAAGTTCCCCACTCTCCATCTGCTGAAGATTAAGGAGCAGTGTAACAGTGCTGCAGGTGTCTCTCTTTCTCTCTCTATCTCTCCCCCCCCCTCAATTTCTTTCTGTCTCATCAAATAAAAAGTAAGGAAGAAGAAAAAGTAAGGAAGAAAAAGTAAGGAAGAAGAAAAGGACAGATATATATCTGAAGATATATATATATATATGTAAAGATATATATCTGATATATATATATATATATCTGGTATATATATGGTATATATATATATGGTATATATATGTATATATATATATGAAGAAAGAGAGAAGGAAGGAAAGGAGGAGAATAAAAGATGAACTGGAGAGAAAGCATAACGATTATGCAGAGAATTTCGTATCTGAGGCCCCAGGGTCTCTGGTTCAGTCCCCAGCACCATTATAAGCCAAAGCTGAGCAGTGCTCTGGTCTCTCTCCCCCGTCTCTGTATCTTTCATTAAAATAAATAAAACATTTTTATAAAAGAAAGAGAATAAAAGAAAAAAAGGGAAGAAGAAAGGAAAGGAAAGGAAAGAAAGGGGAAAATGGCCACCGATACATTGTGCAGGCATCAAGCCCCAACGGTAACCCTGGCGGAAATAGATGAGTAAATAAGTAAATAAACAAACAAACAAAAACATTGGGGTGTTGTCAGGTTTCTTGGAGAAAACATACAGACACAGAAATAAGCAAAATGCAAATCACTGAAAATACAGTCACTTAGGAATCACTCTAGGTCTTCTTTGTATCCTTACTAAGCGCAACTTGCTGTGTTAGACCCCAAGGCCACAGAGTTGAGCTATGAATTCCTCCTTCAGAGATAATACCACCTGGGTGGGGAATCGCTTTTCGGGGTAATTAGGGTACTGTGTAGCAGATCAAGGCAGAGGCTGTAACTATAGTTCAGCATGGCCAGTGACATGACTATGGAATAAAGAACTTTCAGAGCACAGATGGAAACGATAATAACTTAGCTACAGTCACAAGGATCAGGAAAGGATTTATAGCAGTGTCATCACTGAAACTGAATATTGAAAACTGAACTATAACAACTAATGGAGAAACAGCAATGCCAGGAGGAGGAAGTTATTTGGTCAGAAGAACAGCGAGAATGGGAGGAGACTTGATGTGCGCGAAGTAATGCAGGTAGTTTAGAGTGTGTGTAGCATGAGGGGCGGGTGAAAGAGAAGCGGTGGAAACAGGACTCAAATATAAACATAGGCTATCTCAAGTCATCTCTTCTGGTTTTCAAAATGTTTCTCTTGGTGGTGAAATTAGCAATGAGGCATAGAAAATCCATTTTAGGGATGACAGTGACTGACTTGGTCATTTGTGTGTCTTAGAAAATCCAGATTTCTAGTCCTATCCTCAGCTCTAACACCATCTTCCCATAAAATACTCCTAGCCCACCTGCATGTTAGTTGTTGGGCTCAGTCAAAAATTATATCTATTAACTATCAAATACTTAGAGGAAAATATTGGCAGAACTCTTTTCCATCTAAATTTTAAAGGCATCTTCAATGAAACAAATCCAATTACAGGAACAAAAAAGCTCAACAGTGAGCACCAAGCAGAATTTGGACTGGGTTTGGTGTACCGTATCAAAATAAAGGACTCTGGGGTGAAGGGGGTGGGGGAATTCAGGTCCTGGAACCTGATGGCAGAGGAGGACCTAGTGGGGCATTGAATTGTTATGTGGAAAACAGAGAAATGTGAACAGGGGTAGATGGCATAATGGTTATGAAAAGAGTCTCCAAAGTCTCTTTGGTTCAAAGGCTCTGAGGCTTCAAAGTTCAGGTTCAGGGTGAATCCACTTTCTTTATCCCGTCTTGCATGGAGCTCAAAGATATGTAAAGTGAGATAAATCACAAACAAAAGGATGAATATGGGATGATCTCATAGGTAGACGTTGAAAGACAAGGTCAGAAGGGAAAATTCTAAGAAGGACTTGGACTGGAGTTGGTGTATTGCATCACAGTAAAAGACTCTGGGGTGAGGGGAGTGTCGTGAAATATGATGGCAGAGAGGGACCTAGTGGGGGTTGTATGATTATGTGGAAATGTTATTTGTATACAAACTATTGTATTTTTCATTTACTGTAAACTATTAATCCCCCAATAAAGAAATTAAAAAAAAAATAGCACAGTCTTGGGCTCCTGGGAATATACCTAAAATAGACTCCTACTTCTTCCAACATGAAGACCGCAGATTTCATCTTCTCTATTCTTACCTTTAGGTTCCTGTTTATTAAACAAATTGTTCTGCTTTATATCTTTTTTAAGAAGTATCATTTTATTTATTTATTTTCCCTTTTGTTGCCCTTGTTGTTTTTGATTGTTGTTGTAGTTATTATTGATGTCATCATTGTCATATGGGACAGAGAGAAATGGAGAGAGGAGGGGAAGACAGAGAGGGGGAGAGAAAGACAGACACCTGCAGACCTGCTTCACCGCCTGTGAAGTGACTCCCCTGCAGGGGGTGAGCCAGGAGCTTGAACCGGGATCCTAATACCGGTCCTTGTGCTTTGCACCACCTGTGCTTAACCCGCTGTGCTACCCCCCGACTCCTTCTGCTTTATATCTTAATGATTTTAAGCCATGAAGTTGCAGATGGTACCATAATGCCAACCTGACTTCCCTGGGCAGATGACCTCACCAATATTCCCAGAATCCCACCTCTCCAGATCTCTACTACACGAAGAAAAGATAGAAACAGGCTAGGGGTATGGGTTGACCTGCCAACATCCATATCCAATGGAAAAGCAATTACAGAAGCCAGAACTCCCACCTTCTGCTCACCATAAAGATGTTTGGTCCATACTCCCAGAGGCATAAAGAACAGGGAAACTTCCAATGGAGGGGAGGGAGTATAGAACTCTAGTCATGGGAATTTTGTCAATCATTGTTAAATCACTAATAAAAATTACTTTAAAAAAGAAAACCACCATAGGGTGGGTGGATTGATACTGTGGTCAGATATAAGGTGGGCTCTGAATCTAACATTAGGGAAACTAAAATATATTTATAGCCTGCAAAACAATTGGTTGTTTAACTTATCAGCTTTGTGCAAAAACATTCCAAACATTTTTCATTCAACTTCTACGATAACCACGAATAATGAGTTATTATCATCCCTTTTTACATTTGGGAAAACTAAGAGTAAACAGTTAAAGATTACAACCACCTAGTCCCTATATGAACAGCAACAAACAAACAAAAACAGTTTAACTTACTCATAAAAAGTCATGTTACAGAAAAGGTGAGAATAGCATTTTAACCAGGACTATCTTAGCTCAGAGATCAAAGAACTGTCTGCTGAAATCAGGGTGTCATAGTATAAAAGAAAACAAATGGATATCCAAAATAACTAGGAGAAAAAGAAAAAGCTAAAAAAAAAAGTAGTGCTTGGGTAGATTTAGGGAATGAATCAGAACGATTCGTTTGAAGGACTGTGTGGGTGGTCACACTTTTTACCCAGCGGAGGAGAAACCTAGAAACACTGGGAGGGTCCAAGAAAAAAAGTGCTGGGCTCAGCTATGGAGTCATTGTAAAGCCTCTAAATCAGGTGTCGATCCAGTGAGTCTCTGAATGTCACATTTCTATCAGTTCTCATGGATCATAAAAATAACCAGAGACACCAACTAGCAAGAGCTTATAATAAAGACAAATTGGAAGTGGATAATTACTAGTTGTAGCAGTTTATGTCTGAATGATCACAAACATTTGGGATCTACTAAGTGAGTAACAGATTCAAGAGAGATCAAGATCTAAGTCCACCCAATGAAGGACACTGCCTAAAATATAAGGATAATGTTCGGTGGCATGTGGTTCTCTTGAGCACAGAGCTTCTCATACACAACTACATCCCACTGCTTGTCAACAGAAATCAACTACACATGTTCAAAACTGTTGACTCTGCCTCCCCTTTTTTTCTTTGATCCTCATTTCAATACCTGGTCACAATTTACTGATTCAACATCTTCTTTCTTCTGAAATTAACTCTAGGGGCCAGATGATGGCACACCAGGTTAAGTGCATCCATTTACGGTGCACAAGGACCTAGGTTCAAGCCTCCAGTCTTCACTTGCAAGGGGAAATCTTCACAAGTGGTGCAGCAGCTCTGCAGGTGTCTCTCTCCCTCCCTATCTCCCTTTCTCTTTTAAATTTCTCTGTCCTATCAAATAAAATAAAGTTAAAAAATCAAATATTAAAAAAAATAAAGTAAAATTACCTCTGCAAGTCCATCTCTTTTAGAGTTTGCTTGTTTACAATTTTCTGGAGCATGGCTTCACTGATCTCAACTGCATTTTCATTCACATAGGAGACACAGAGAGACAGAGAAAGGGGCACCATCATAACAGTTTCCTCTTGATCCCTGGCATTGTTCACATGCTGTTAGAACTTGAGCCTGGACCATACACATGGTGAGATACATACTCCAGCCTATGAACTATCTCTCTGGCCCTCTGCAAAGATCTTTGAAAAATGAAATCTATCCATGTGATTGCATTACTGAAACTCTTTCTTTCAATTGACCATATGGTCATCAGCATCTTTTCGTTTTCTCCCACTGTCAGTTACATAAAGTATTTGTTTTCAAAGAACATCTTTTTTTAAGTTATCTTTTGTTGGGTATTGTGCTGAAACCCTATTCCCGGAGTGCTTTGTTTCCTAGCCAATCCCGTCCCAACTTGCCATCTCTGACTTTTATCCTATAAAGCCTGATGCTGTTTCGGGTTAGTTCTCTTTGCCCCTTTTCACCTTGGCGACCTGATTGCTGTGCATAGCGGGAGGTGGCCATTTTGCTAGCTCCACGTGGCCCGGACCGCTGTACACTCACGGAATTCTGAAGTGCCGGAGTGAATAAAGATTTGTGTTCCCTCTCTGCTCTGATCTCTTCTCTCTCCCTTGAGGCGTAACTCGACAATCTTTATTTGTTGGATAGAGACAGAAATTGAGAGAGAAGGGGAGAGAGAAAGAGAAATACCTGCAACCCTGCTTCACCACCTGTGAAGCTTTCACCCTGCAGTTGGCAACCAGGGGCTTGAACCCGGGTCCTTGCAAACTGTAATGTGTGCGCTCAACCAGGTGCACCACCACCGGACCCTTATTTATTTAATGTATATAGGGTAGAGACTGAGATAATTTGAGAGGACTGAGGGGGAGGGAGCTAGAAAGAGAGAAGGAAAGACAGACACAATCCGCTTGTCAGTTTGTGAAGCATCCCCTCCTGCGGGTAGATAAGGGGAACTTGAACCTGGGTCCTTGAGTACTGTAACAGGTGAGAGTTAACAGGCACTCATCACTTGCCCCCTCCTATCTAGCTTTTCCAGTGGTAGTTTCAGTCTGTCTGGAACCCAAAGTGTCCTTTGCAAGCAGAGTAATATTTATTCCAGAAAACATCACCACATTCTTTAGGCATGGATCTGTCTTTTCAGATTCTTTCCCCCATCCCCCCAGAAGTACATAAAATGAAATGCCAACACATCCGCAGCTGAACAATGAAGTTTGTTTTCCTTCTGTGAGGCTGAACATTTATTGATGAATCGTATTGTACTGACAGCGACTTCCTCGATAATTTCATGGGTTATATAGCAGTTGGCAAGCCTGTGGGCAGGAGGGGCAATGCAAATAGCGATAATAATTATGCCCGGTGTATGCAAATTCCACCAGGTATTCTCAGAAATTAATCTTCCAGATTACTTTTGCACAATTCAGGAAAATTGAAATGTGCATTTCAGTAATTGTAGAAAAATTTAAAAGCAATCCCCATTCATTTAAACTACCCAGCTAAGGAGCTATTACCAACAAAAGGACTGCAGATCTTTGAGACACAGCAAGCATACTGTCAAAACAGAATTATAGAGATCATGAGAGCTATGCTTTGTTTGTCGACAATTTACCAAGGGTGACATTATTTGGCTTAAAATATTATTAATATTTCTTAAAAATCATTACTCAAAGGTGGAACTTTGATTTTAAATGTTATGTGCACACATAGCTATTCTGACTCTGCGAATATATCTATTTGTAAGTCAACATACACAACAAATGCATGTTTATTAAGCAGGGACTGGGTTAAACTGAATTATGAGGGCAGGAAAAACATTAATGAATGCATGCAGCTCAATGTGGGCTATAAATTTACATATTTAGTCATATTGGGAATATATACATATGCATATATATATATGTATGTATACACACACCTACACATACACACACACACCTACACACAAACACAAACACACACACACACACACACATATATATATATATTGCCACCATGATTATTACTGGGGCTTAGTTCTAACACCACAAATCCACCATTCCTGATGGCTATCCCCCCACCCCACCCTCTTTTTTTTTAGATAGGACAAAGAGAAATTGAGAGGACAGATGGAGATAGAGGGAGAGAAAGACAGACACGTGCAGACCTGCTTCACTTCTCATGAAGTGGACTCACTTCAGGTGGGGAGCCGGGGGCTTGAACTAGAGTCTTGGCACTTGGTAATATGTGCACTGAACCAGGTGTACCACTGCCCAGCCCCATGCTGGGAATGTTTATGTTCCCTCCATGTGTTTACCATAAACCTCAGCTTTTTATGAAAGCTCAAAATTCTAGGCACTAATTAGGTCATTACATAGGTTAAGCAACTTCAGTCTCTCCTGCTTTCATGTCTTGTGAACTCTTTATAACTGGGGCTTTAAATGCTGATCATGATCTTCAGTTGCTTTGAGTTCCTTGAACACTTGATCATACAAGGGAAATATTAAGTTAGGGCATAATGGACAGAAAGGTAGACACAGCCTGCCCATAAGAAACCGCATCTCTGCCCCACTCTCTGGAGGGAGACTGTGTCAGCCTACTCTGCCACTCAAGAAAGACTGCCGGGATAGCCTGAGGGTACTTCTTCCCTAGCTCTCTGGCTTGGAGAGAACTCAACTGGAGCCGATCTAGGCTGCTGCGTGGGAGAGGGATCAGGAACTCGTGCCGCACTAACTTCCGCAGGAGATACACTCTGGAACTCTCAGAGCCGGAAAGCAATTTCCAAGTGTCTTTAATCAGAAGAGCAGCCGTTTTTATACTCTCCAAGTAGGGTGGAAACAGGATGTGATATAGAGAGGGTGGAGAGAAAAGTGACTGGTGAAAATCAGAGTGTGACAAGGAGGGGGCGGAACAGGCGAGAATCCTATCACTGAACCACCAATGCCCTGGAGGGAGTGCTTTATGTAAATGTAAAAGTGATTTATGTAAACAGACCAAAGCTTTGGATCAGTAAATCCCTATGTAGGCATATGGTTAAGCAGAAGCCAGGGGGAGGTGGCATACTACCCAACAAAAGACAGATCCTGAAGTGAGTGCAAACTACAGTGTTCCTAATTATGACCATGGAAAGCGACCTCAGACTGACAGGGATGCAGATACACAGGCTCTTGTGCCGAATATGAATAGACACGGACCCAGGGTTCAGTCGATGGGGTTTACAGTTAACAGTATTTATATACTTTCCCTATATTTGGGAGCTACTCTTGGTCCTAATCCAGCTTTCTTGTCCTATTCCCAACTCTGATGTCATCTTCCCAGACAATATTCTTAGCCCATCTGCATGTTAGCTGTTGAGCTCAGGCAAACATTAGCAAAGTCTTGGGCCCTTGAAACATACCTAAAGTAGACGTCCTAGTTTCTTCCAACATGAAGACCCCAAAACTCATCTGCTATATTCTTACTTTTGGGTTTCTGATTATTAAATGATTTGTTCTGCTTTGTATCTTAATGCTTTTCAGCCACCAAGTTACAGATGTTACCATGACACAAATCTGACTTCCCAAGACCTCTCCAGTATGTCCTGGAACTTCACCTCTCCAGAGCCCTGCCCCACTAGGGGAAGATAGAAACAGGCTGGGGGTATAGATTGACCTGCCAATGTCCACGCCCAGCAGAGAAGCAATTGTAGAAATCAGAACTCCCACCTTCTGCTCCCCATAAAGATCTTTAGTCCATACCCCCAGAGAGATAAAGACTAGGGACTCTTCCAGTGAAGGGGAGGGTATATATGGAACTCTGGTGGTGAGAATTGTATGGAATTGTACCCCTCTTATGCCACAATCTTTTTGATGATTATTAAATCACTAATAATGAAAGAACAGGAGGGGAGAGGAGAGGAGAAGAGAAGAGGAGAGGAGAGGAGAGGAGAGGAGAGGAGAGGAGAGGAGAGGAGAGGAGGGGAGGGGAGGGGAGGGGAGGAGAGGAGAGGAGAGGAGAGGAGAGGAGAGGAGAGGAGAGGAGAGGAGAGGAGAGGAGAGAAGAGAAGAGAAGAGAAGAGGGAAGGGAAGGGAAGGGAAGGGGCGGGAAGGGAAGGGAAGGGAAGGGAAGGGAAGGGAAGGGAAGGGAAGGGAAGGGAAGGGAAGGGAAGGGGCGGGAAGGGAAGGGAAGGGAAGGGAAGGGAAGGGAAGGGAAGGGAAAGGGAAGGAAAGGAAAGGAAAGGAAAGGAAAGGAAAGGAAAGGAAAGGAAAGGAAAGGAAAGGAAAGGAAAGGAAAGGAAAGGGGCATCTCACAGATGCGTGTGACAAGGAATAAGCCAATTAGTAATGCTTCTACTGAAAGTCCCGTCACCATAGTCTCCAGACAGTCTGAGGGTGACTACCATGATTTCAGGAGTTTCCTGAAATGTGTCTTCTTAGAAATAGGTTTTTACAAAGGAGGGAGTGGAGACCACTTTGGCAGAGGAATGTTTCAAGATTTTTTATTTTGACTCAATAACTATGTGATTGCAAGATTTTAGCAATTAGCCTCATCTATAAAATGAATATGGAAGGCAGTGGGATGGGAAAGTTCTTTTTATTCCCCAGAATTTAGCTAGTGGTTGCTGAAGCACTCATTAAGTTATGCTAAACAGGAGATTCTAGTAGAAAGCACAGAAACAGGAAACAGACATATAGAGACATTCGTAACAAGGCTGATTTGCCCAAAATTAGTCCTTCTTAAGAAAAACACACAAATATGGTTTTTAAAAGGATATTTTTCACTTTTTAATATACTTGTTTATTTATGTATTGAGTAGGACAGAGAGTAATTGAGAGGAGAGGGGGGTATATAAAGAGAGAGACAGACACACCTGCAGCTCTGCATCACCACTTGTGAGGTGGGGGTGGGGGCTCAAACCTGGATCCTTGTGCACTGAAATGTGTGTGCTCTATCTGGTGTGTCACCATCTGGCCCCTGCCTTCTTTTTTTTTTTCATCTTGAATTTGTGAATTAATCATATGGATTTTTTTAATGGAAAACATGGGCCAAGAAAATCTGTAGTCTCAGATGGTAAAAGACACCTAAATGTGTGAAGTTAAGATCTTTTCTTCTGATGAACTCTATTCATTTGATTGTTTCATGTGGGCTCAGATCCAAGAATGATTTCATGGTAAAATACCTATATTCGTCCATAAATCTCAAATTTGATGAGATGTTCCTTATAAAGAATATACATCTGATCTAAAATATAGATCCTAAACTATCCTTTTTGTTGTAATTATGGAATTTTAAAGCATTCTATGTTTCTATTTTGTTGGAGATTAACACTAAAGATGTTCTGCCTGTACATGAGCAATTTATCATAACTCAGTCCTTTGTTTATTATCTTTAACACTTAGTACTTACAGTAACTGAGAGAGAGCTGAATTCTCAGATCAATCTATTTTTCTTTTTCCTCCAGGGTTATCTCTGGGGCTCAGTGCAGGCTCTAGGAATCCACTGGCATGAGCTCCACAAAAGAAACAGCTTAGAACCTGGGATTCTCTGGATAGGCCACCAGGTTCCAGATGCTAGCAGGATGCCAACCAGACTTCCCTGGACAGATAACCCCCCCAATGTGTCCTGGAGCTCCACTTCCCAGAGCCCTGCCCCACTAGGGAAAGAGAGAGGCAGGCTGGGAGTATAGATCGACCTGTCAACACCCATGTTCAGCTGGGAAGCAATTACAGAAGCCAGACCTTCCACCTTCTGCATTCCACAATAACCTTGCATCCATGCTCCCAGAGGGTTAAAGAATAGGAAAGCTTGGAGTCGGACGGTAGCGCAGCAGGTTAAGCGCAGGTGGCCCAAGCTCAAGGACCGGTGTAAGGATCCCGGTTCGAGCCCCCGGCTCCCCACCTGCAGGGGAGTCGCTTCACAGGCGGTGAAGCAGGTCTGCAGGTATCTATCTTTCTCTCCCCCTCTCTGTCTTCCCTCCTCTCTCCATTTCTCTCTGTTCTGTCCAACAACAATGACATCAGGAACAACAACAACTACCTCAACAACAATAAGAAAACAACAAGGACAACAAAAGGAAATAAATAAATATAAATTTTTTTAAATTTATTCCCTTTTGTTGCCCTTGTTGTTTTATTGTTGTAGTTGTTGTTGATCTCATTGTTGTTGGATAGGACAGAGAGAAATGGAGAGAGGAGGGGAAGACAAAGAAGGGGAGAGAAAGACAGACACCTGCAGACCTGTTTCACTGCTTGTGAAGCGACTCCCCTGCAGGTGGGGAGCCGGGGTCACGAACCGGGATCCTTACACTGGTCCTTGTGCTTAGCACCACCTGCGCTTAACCCACTGTGCTACCGCCCGACTCCCAATAAATAAATATTAAAAAAAGAAAGAATGGGAAAGCTATCAGGGGAAGGGATGAGATACGGAGTTCTGGGGGTGGGAATTGTGTAGTTGTACCCCTCTGAGCCTATGGTTTTGTCATTGTTTCCTTTTATAAATAATAAAAAAAAACATTAAAGGACTCATCATGGAAGGGTAACATCACCTTTAATAAAGGGGATAAGGATAAAAGAGATACTTCAAGGAGGAAACAGTTTTCAAAATGGGCTATCACATTTCAGAAAGCACAGAGGAGGCATTTCCAATGGAAGGAAGAGCATGGACAAAAGCATGGAAACAGAAAAGTCTCAGGGGGGAGGGGATTAAGGAACAAGGACCAGAAGCAGGGCGAAGTTAAGGTGGAAAAGGTCCGGTGAAGTCAGTCAGTAGCCACTTCTGAGTGGGAATTTCAAGACTTGGTTCTGAATTCTCTTCTTTGGTGGGTATTGATGAAACTTTGATTTGAACCTGGGGGAGTGACAGCCATTTTGATTTAACTCCATCAGTATTTTCATGAACCGTTTCTCTGAACCAGGCACTGCAATAGGGTCTAGGGACACAGACACAAACACTGGCCTGGTGAATCCACTGCTTCACTGTGTCTGTGTCATCACCTATCCCCATTTCTTTCTCGTCTCCATCTGTTTCTGTCTGAAGCCATAGTCAGGTCTACAGCTGCAGTTGGGAGTAATAAGAAGAGGAAATGAAAGGGCACTAGGCAGGCGTAAGCACCAAGTTCGAATGTTCTAGTCAGAATGCCCTGCACTCGTCCTGATGGGGAGGGTGGGGGGAGCTCCATGGTGTAACAAGAAGAACCCCGACTCTGGAGCCCAAGGGACTTGAGCTTGAAATTTAAGACCTATCATGAACTCTTTGAGAACTTCTCTAATTAACTGTCTCAATCTCTCTTCCCTACCTATGAAACAAAAACAATAACCATTACTCAACTTTCAGGGTGGGAGAGAAATACATGGCACTGTATGCCATTGCTCTAAGAGAGGTCTCTGTGGTTGGCAGTGCTGGTCTTGATGATAAGGAGACTACATTGGCTTTGGTTTTCCCTCCCCTGCCCAGAGAGAAGTAGATATTTCACTGTAGGAAGAGAGGAGGTAGGTCTGATGCCTCTCTCCAGGGAAGATTACGGCTTTGATGAAGTCTGCACTTCCACCTGTGTGCTTTGGCTTCTGGGTAAGAGGCCCAGAATCTGCACTTGGCTGACAAAGCCAGGCTTACCTCAGGAGGCCCTTTTCATGGACAGCTCTTCTCCATGCCATCAATGAACCCACTGACTGGGAGCCTATGAGAGACTCTGGCAGGGAGCACGGTTACAGCTGTGACTGAGCCAGGTTGCTCCATCTCCAGCAAACATTTACAGTGGCTCGGTGCCTTCTGCTCCCGCCTGACACACAGGAAGCTGACAATGGAGCCAACGAGTAGCAGCCAAGAGGATGCTGCCAGCCAGCGTGGCAGTGAGTAGCAGGAGGAGGGTGTGCGTCTGGCTGCAGAGACCTCCTCAGTGTCAGCCCCATGGCTGTGGGTGTAGCCTGTCCCAGGAGATCACTCATTGAAAGGAATAGGATGGTCTCCTGGGCCTGGCTCTTCCCAGTGGATGCCACATGGCTTCCAGGGACAATGCTGCCATGGTAAATGGAAGCAGAGATACAGTGAGGGCAACCAAACCTCTCCAAAGGCAGAGCCTGTCTAATGAGACTTGCCTCTATCATCACTGGCTTCTGTTAAGAGCTGAGCGCTTACTACTTCAGCTTACAACTATTTCACACACTATTAAATAATTGTTATTTTAGTACGAGCTTAAAATGCTTAAAACTAACTCTTGGAAGGAAGGATGGGTGGAAGGGGAAAAGGAAGAGGAGAAGGGAAGAAAAGGAAAGCCCTAACTTGCAGCCCCCACCCCATCATTTCTGTGATAATCAATTCACCACAGAAAATTCTAAAAGACTAATGAGGTCTCACTGAACATGAAGTTGAAAAGAGAGGTGCAGAATGCAGTCCATTGTTGCAGTGTCCTCACCGTAGAGATGTAAGACACTAAATGACCTCAAGCCAACCAAAGCCCTGACCCAGCTTTCCAGTCCTGTTCTCAACTCTGACATCATCTGTTGGGGTCTGCTTGGCCCAGATCTAGGCCCAGCAGACATTCCGTAAACCTGGCTCGAGTTTCGCTGATGGTCACTAACCTCCACAGAGTGACACAACATTTCCTGTAGGCCATACCTGAATTCACCTCTGCCCTCCAGCTGATGATGCCTAAAGAGGATAGGCCCCGCTGACGGTGACGCCACCTCACACCACCTCTAACGTCATCTCACCCTACCTCTCCATCCCTGCCTCTCCCCCCTGCCTATAAAAAATGGTCTTTTCCTCAATAAAGCGAGTCACTGCCTTGACAGAACTCCCGACTTGGTGTGGTGTCTTTTCTCAAATCGTCGACACTCTCCCTCCTGCTCAGCCCCAGAAAGGGGGTCCAGCTGGTCCAGATCTCCCTCCTCGCGACTACCTGTCGGGGAGAACCCCGACAATCATCCTCCCAGACAACATTCCTAGCCCACCTGCATGCTAGCTGTTGGGTTCAGGTAACAATGACTAAAGTCCCTTGAAATATACCTAAAATAGGGAGTCAGGAGGTAGCGCAGCGGGTTAAGTGCACATGGCGTGAAGTCTAAGGACCAGCTTAAGGATCCTGGTTTGAGCCCCCGGCTCCCCACCTGCAGGGGGTTCGCTTCATAGGCGGTGAAGCAGGTCTGCAGGTGTCTGTCTTTGTCTCCCCTTCTCTGTCTTCCCCGCCTCTCTCCATTTCTCTCTGTCCTATCCAACAACGATGACATCAATATTAACTACAACAATAAAACAACAAGGGCAACAAGAGAATAAATAAATAAATAAATATTTTTAAAAAAGAAATATACCTAAAATAGACTTCCTAGCTTCTTCCCACATGAACACTGCAAAGCTCATCTGCTCTATTCTTACTTTTAGGTTCCTGATTATTAAACAATTTGTTCTGCTTTGTATCTTAATGTTTTTCAGCCACCAAATTGCAGATGCTGCCATGACGCTAATTTGAATTCCCTGGGTAGATGACTTTACCAGTGTGACCTGGAACCCCACCTCCCCAGAGGCCTAATCCACTAGGGAAAGACAGAAACAGGCTGGAGGTATGAATCCACCTGCCAATACCCATGCCCAGCAGAGAAGCAGTTACAGAAACTAGACCTTCAACCTTTTGCTCTCCATAAAGATCTTTGGTCCATACTTTTAGAGGGGGATAATGAGTAGGGAAATTTCAAATGGAGAGCATGGGACATGGGAATCTGGTAGTGGGAACTGTGTGGAATTGTACCCCTGTTATCCCACAATCTTGTCAATCATTATTAAATGACTAATAAAAAGAGAATGGATTGGGACAAGCACTAGTAATGTGAAAGGAATATGAACACTCATTACTTTGTTTTTAATTATTTTTATCCTTCATAAGAAAGATTTATTTGAAGAAATTATAACATAAAAAACTACATAAAAATTTAATTTCCACTTATACAATGACAGATCTAATACAATGCCTAATTAGATATCTTCCCCCAGCTTTTTTTTTTTCATATGATGTGTCCCTATGTTTATCTATGCCCAAATGTCCTTTTCTTACAAGGACATCAGTCATATTAGTTTAAGGTATTCCTCATTTTAACTTAATTATCTCTCTAAAGGTCACTTCCCCCAATATCATGACAGTTTTGAAATAATGCAGGTTAGGACTTCAACACATGAGAGGATGGGGTGTAGGGAGGGTTCACATTTCAACTCACAGCTCTTTCCCCTAAGCTGATTTTTTTCTCTCTATTTTCTTTACTTTTTTAAAAAAATATTTATTTATTTATTCCTTTTTGTTGCCCTTGTTGTTTTATTGTTGTAGTTGTTGGATAGGACAGAGAGAAATGGAGAGAGGAGGGGAAGACAGAGTGGGGGAGAGAAAGACAGACACCTGCAGACCTGCTTCACCACTTGTGAAGCAACCCACCTGCAGATGGGGAGCCAAGGGCTTGAACCTGGATCATTGCTCTGGTCCTTGCGCTTTGTACCACCTGAGCTTACCCTGCTGCACTACCTCCCGACTCTCTCTTTTCTCCCTCTGCTCGGGTCCTAAAAAAATTACATTCTGCGGTCATTCCCCATAAATTCTCCTATGATTAAATCATACAACATGTGGGCTTTCATGTCTGGATTCTTTCACTTAGCATAATGTTTTCATTTTTATAGTTCTGTGGCTCACAAGAACTAGGTGTGGCAGTTCAAAACAAAACACAGCCCACCCAACTAACCAGAATGGGGACCCTAAAATTCAGGGATTTTCCTAGAAATCCACAAAAATGTTCTATATTTGTAGATAATCTTTTCTTGTATTTACAAAAATAGAAGCAAAAAAAAAAAGAGCCAAGGTCCACTGAAGGAGCTGAGGCAAGAGGCAGATGGATGAAGAGGAGATTATGTCAGTCATTAGTTACAAATCAGTCTCCCAAATTTAAATATGACACATTTGAAGTGTCTATAAAGGTGAACTGCAAAGACAATTAAATATCTTTTGTGATCCTACAAGGCAGTTGCAAATACTGGAAGCCTTGTGGCCTATATAGCTTTTCTTTTCAACCCTGACACCATCTTATTGAGGGGATGTTGATCAGGAGAATTTCTGTTACTACAAAAGTATGGCATATCTAAGTTTTATCAAGAAACAACATATGCATAGAATAGAGCACAAATGATGACTGTGTGTTCATATAGAAAGACAGACAGGGACAGAGATGGAAGACAGAAAAAGACACCACAGTACTGAAGTTCCCTTCCATACGGTGAGAGATCTGGGTCATTTGCAGGGCAAAGCAATGATGAGATTTTCTTAAAGTCATTTTTAAAAACTGTGATTAATAGTGGTTTACAAAGTAACTAACCCATATGTCTGACCCTGAGATCATGTCCTGTGACAGTACCATGACCACAGAGGCCCTTCTTATTTTTTCTTACATTTGCCATGAAAGATGAACCTTTATTAGTTTTCTTAAGAATTACTTATTTTTCACTGCAGCTGTTTCTCTTTCTCTCTCCCTGTCTCCATTTCCTCCTTACCTTTAATAGTCTTTCTAGAAAAGTAACTATTTATGAGAGAGAGAGAGATAGAGAGAGAGAGAGAGAGAGGGAGAGAGAGACAGAGAGAGAGACAGAGAGACAGAGAGAGAGAATTAGCTCTCAGGGAATAGTTCAGCTTGGCTTTAATTCCATAAAGTTTCTGCCACCAGAGTACCTTGTCCCATCCCCTTCACTGGAAACTTCCCTATTGTTCATCTCTCTGGGAGTATGAACTAAATTTTTTTATGGGGGGTCAGGTGGTAGCACATGGCCTGAAGAGCTAGGACCAGCATAAGGCTCCCAGTTCAAGACCCCGGTTCCCCACCTGTAGGGAGGTCACTTCACAAGTGGTAAGCAGGTCTGCAGGTATCTATCTCTTTCTCTTTCTCTCCCTGTCTTCCTCATCTCTCTCTATTTCTCTATGTCCTATCCAACAGCAACAACAAAAACAACAACAAGGTCAACAAAAATGGGAAAATGACCTCCAGTAGCAGTGGATTCGTAGTACAGGTACTGAGTCCCAGAGATAACCCTGGAGGGGAAAAAAAATAGCCTGGCCAGCTGGAGCCCCTGAAAAATTTAACAACAAATGGCGCCCATGTGGACCTGACCTGCGCATCTCTCAGATAAGTGAAGACAATTTGGCTACCTATGTACTATGGCCTTCTCTTTTGCTTGTGAAGAGATCTCCAAAAGCCCCTGCCCTTTCTTCACGAGAATGCTTCGCTGTTTCTGGAACATTTATCTCTGGACCACTCTGTGGTTTCTGCCCAACGCCAGCCCGCAGGAGCCCAACGCCAGCCTGCATGAGCCGGCTTTTCGCCGCGTGGCGTGGGGCATTGGGCACGGGCTCCCTCCACGCTGCTCAGCTGCTGGGAGCAGGGCAGCAGACATGGCCGCCACCCCGTGGCACCTTGGCCCTCGCCTTCTGCACAGCTGGCCCGCCCGCCCTCGTGCTATGAAGTCTGGACAGATCCCGGACCCCCCCCCCCCAGACTGCGGGCTCCCTGCCGAAACTGGGCAGACGAGCTAGAATACGCAGAGATTCGTGCAGAGACCGCAACCTGCAATTCCTAGAAGTGGAGCTGCGCGGGAGGCCACCTCCGGATGGTGACCCCCCAACAACAACTAAGACAGTACAGATCTAAATTCATGTTTAAAATGACTTCGTAACAAAGGTTTCTCTCCTTGTGTATTAATGACCATGTTTACATGTGTGTTTAAAGTTTGATAACATTAACTTTAAGGTTAACAATGTAACTTTAAGGCTATATTCTTACCAGACAAAGTTAAATGAAAAAGGTTTTCAACGTAATTCTCATAAAAATAAAATTAACTTACATTTAAAGTCTGAGATAAAAAATGAGTTAAAAATCAATATATTTTAACCAAGTTGGTCTAAACAAAACCTGCGCACAGCTAGGGTGTGTCTCCATCTTGAATGGGTGTAACAAAAGGTTAAATAGACTTGTTGATATGTAAAACTCTCGATTACCTTCCCTATTAGAAATGGTAGATTACACAATGGCTATGCTAATGATACTCATGCCTGAGGTTTTCTTTCCTTGATTCTCATGTTTACCTTTTCACATTCTATTGTTTAAACTTTAAACAACCTTAAAATCATTCTAAAAAAGACTTCTAATTGTAATAGAGTTATCAATTGTGGTAAATTTATAGCCTGCTACAAGTTTTGTTTCATAGTAAGTAAATTGCATCTCTCAAGTTCTCTACAGAAAAGTGGAATTCCGGCAGTGGACCTTCCTCATACAACGTTCCACCCCCTGGCATTCTTCTGTGGATATCTGCTTTCTACTGGCACTCCTATTGGACTCACTGGTACACCCTTGGACACTTTGCACAAAAGTGCAAAAGTGCTGCTAGATTTCTCAAACACTGACTGCAGCCAGTTGCCTTTGGGACTCTAGGCCGTTCCCCGCCCCCATGCTAAAAAATGCCCATTGAGGCAAGTACGCCCCCCAGAGGCAGGAAATGTTTTTTTTTAAGCTGATAAAGTTTTGCCCACAGAGGCAAAAAATGGCCCCCTCAGGCCTTCCCTTGGCAGCACACTGTTTCTTGTTGCCCGCTTACATGTTTCTCCATGTTTGTGCCAGTTTCTTTTTTTAAAAAATGCCTGTATGATATAGGTTTCTGTTCACCCCGCACCCCTGATACTGTGGTCATTTAGTTAAAAAGAAAAGGGGGAATATGTTGGCATTCTTCGTGTTGGTTTGGCCCCCTTCCCCCTACCACTGAGAGAATTGGTTTGGTCCTTGCTAATTTTGCATCCCTCTTTCTCCCTGCCCCGTATGCTAAGGACATCCAGAGTCCCAGCAGCAGCAGCAGCAGAGGGAAAATGATGGAGAAGCACATGGTGTGGTGATTTGCCTGTTTGTGAATAAAGATTAAACCGCAGCTTCTCAGCCCAGCCGTGTGTCCTCGAATCTGTCTCTGTCTACCACCGAGATGCTAGCCTGGCCTGCTGGAGCCTCCGAAACATTAACAACAGATTCGTAGTACAGGTACTGAGTCCCAGAGATAACCCTGGAGGGAAAATATATATATATATATATATATATATATATATATATATATATATATATATATATATATTGCAGAAAATGGATAGTCTGGCTTTTGTAATTGCTTATCCACTGGGCATAGATTTTAGTAATTAATTGGACCCAGTTTATTGCTATTTTAATGAGAGGACAATTTTGAACAATAATTATAAGTGTTTTGGTCTTACTACAGAAACCTTTTACAACCATGGAACAAACTAGAACATGAAGATAAACTACCCTCAGCCTGATATTATTTAAACATAAAAGGAAGCAGGGCAGACAAAGTGCTTAGCAGGTAGGACCTTGTCATGTGTGACACCCAGGCACATGTGGGAGGTTCCAGAGCAAGAAAACTACAGTGCTGTGGGGTCTCCCCATTCTTACTTCCCTCCTATCCCAGTTCTGTCTCTATTTAGATGAGAAACAAAAAAGTGCCCTGCAACAGTGAAACTGTGTATGTGTGAGGCCCCATATTCACAGTAAAAAGTAAAAAATGAATAACAATGTTGTCATAGTGGGATGAGGTGGAAATAAAATGTAAAGCAGTTGGGTGGTGGCCAACTTAGTAATTGCACATGGTACCACGTGCATGAAGCCCCTGGTTTGAGGTTTGAGCCACTGCTTCCCTCTTGCAGCAAACAAACTTCATGTGCAGTGAAGCAGGTCTTTTGCTCTCTGTCCTCCTCTACCTCCCTTTCCCCTCTCATTTTTCTTTCTGACCTATGGAATAAAATAGCAAAAAAAAAAAAAAGGCTGCCAGGAGCTATGGATTCATAGTGCTGGCACCTGGCCCCAGCAATAACCCTGGAGGCAAAGAAAGAAAAACAAAAGAAATTAAACATATGTCTCCCCAATTATTTACTCAGTTTATTTGAGTAACAGCTTTTATTATATGTGCTATCTCATAAACATATTTCTGTGTTTAAATCTTACATTTATTCTATCTTTATATGGTAGGAAAATAAATAACACACTTAAAATAGCTGTAGATTAAGTAATAATAAACTAAATAGTATACTACTCTTCATTTGATTGTACTCAGGTCTACCTTTGGATGTTCTCTTTCATTTTCTTGATTTGCCCTTCAAATATTTTTTTAAATATTTATTTATCTATTCACTTTTGTTTCCCTTGTTGTTTTATTGTTGCAGTTACTGTTGTTGGATAGGACAGAGAGAAATGGAGAGAGGAGGGGAAGACAGAGAGGGGGAGAGAAAGATAGACACCTGCAGACCTGCTTCACCGCCTGTGAATCGACCCCCTTGCAGATGGGGAGCCAAGGGCATGAACCGGGATCCTTATGCCGGTATTTGGGCTTTGCGCAACCTGTGTTTAACCCACTGCGCTACCAGCCTGACTCCCCTCTTCAAATATTTTTTAGAAACTGTGTGTTAGGAGGCCGGGTGGTAGCTAAGTGGGTTAAGCGCACATAGTTCAAAGCTCAAAGACCACTGCAAGGCTCTCAGTTTGAGCCCCTGGTGGACCACCTTCTGGGACGTTGCTTCACAAGTGGTGAAGCAGATTTGCTGGTGTTTATCTCCCCCCCACATTATCTTCCCCTCCTATCTCAATTTCTGTCCTATCCAACAACAACAACAACAAAAAGAAAAAAATGGCCTCAGGAGCAGTGAGTTCATAGTAACACTGGAGGCAAAAAAGAAAAAAAACACTTTGTGTCATATATGCATGTATCTATATGTGTATACATACACACAAAACAATAATTCTCATTACTCACAGCACTTACATCCTATAAAGTCACTGCAAATATTGAATTAAGTATCTAATCAATATTCCCACAGAAAATACAACATCAGGTTTCTGTGAGTCTCTGGTCATAATACTTATTAATATCAGCTGACTGGTAAACTCTTTTGTTTTATTTGTATTTCCTTGTAAGCACACATACATATGTCTAATGTACATGTTTTTCTAATTATATATTTAATCTATTAACACTGAATTTATGTTGGGTTTAGGAACACCAGACAACACTTCAGCATTACTCCTGAGAGATGCTTTATATAGTGGAATTACCAACAGAAAGACCATACAGTAATAAAACATGATACTAAATATGCCACCAAAGAACCCCTGTCCACAGCATAAGAACTGAAACAAAAAGCAAACAGTTGTCCTTTCTGAACTCAGATGGGGATGTGCATGTCAGGTGACTCACATTTTTAGCCACTGAATGACCATGATTATGTTGACTATTGATGTTAGACTTCAAATTCATATGAGTGTGCAGGAGAAATTTCAAGTATAAGATATGCAAATAACAAGAATCTACTGTATGTGTGTATATGTATAAATATAACATTGATAGACTATTCTGTTATATTCAAATATTGTTTTGCTATTATAATAGTGTTTTCACCATTTTCACCTCATCTTAGATGGAGCTTGAGGAAATTATGTTAAGTGAGATAAGTCAGAAACAAAAGGATGAATATGGGATGATCGCACTCATAGACAGAAGTTGAAAAATAACATCAGAAGGGAAAACACAGAGCAGAACTTGGACTGAAGTTGGTGTGTTGCACCAAAGTAAAAGATTCTGGAGTAAGTTGGGGGTGTTCAGGTCCTGGATAAGATTGGCAGAAGAGGACCTGGTGGGGGTTGAATTATTATGTGGAAAACTGGGAAATGTTATGCATGTACAGACTATTGTATTTTATGGCTGACTGTAAAACATTAATCACCCAATAAAGAAATTAAAAAAAAATAAAATCATGTTCTTGACTATCTTACAGAGTTTCTTTTCAGAGTTGCTTGCTTTTTTTGTTTTTTGGGTCATCTCTGTTTTTAATTCTATATTGTTTTCTTTCTTTAAAAATTTTTTTTTTATATTTATTTATTTATCTTCTCTTTGGTTGTCCTTGTTTTTCATTGTTGTTGTAGTTACTGTTGTGGTTATTGATGTCATTACTGTTGGATAGGGCAGAAAGAAATGGAGAGAGGAGGGGAAGACAGAGAGGGGGAGAGAAAGAGACACCCTCAGACCTGCTTCACCGCCTGTGAAGCGACTCCCCTGCAGGTGGGGAGCCGGGGATCCTTATGCAGGTCCTTGCGCTTTGGGCCATGTGCTCTTAACATGCTGTGCTACCGCCCGACTCCCTCTTTCTTTCTTTTTTTTTTTTTTTAAGACTTTCTTTTTCTTTTTTTTCGTGTTTATTTATTTTTATTTTTTTATTTTTGAGAGAGATGCAGAGAGAGAGAGACACAGAGAGAAACACCAGAGCCCTGCTTAGCTCTGGCCTATGGTGGTGTGGGGAATTGAACCTGGGACTTTGGAGCCTCAAGCATGAGAGTTACTTTGCATAACCATTACACTATCTACCCCTGCCCCTCTGTATTGTTTTCTATGATCGGTTTGCTTTACGAATACAAACTAAAGAGTTCTCTTCTGTTTGGGTGTCTCCCCTGAGGTGTTCTTTTCTCACCTATATCTATTAGGACTCTGGGCTAGGCATACATTATAGAGATCCAAGACAATGAAGGGCCCATCTGTGGTTTCCTTCCTGCGTTTGTTTGGTAATTATACAGTCACCCTTTAGTGATATGGGGATACATACTGATAAATGTTTCATTAGGAAATTTGGGGGCCCACCTGGTTGAGCGTCCATGTTATAGTGCACAAGGATCCAGGTTCAAGCCCCTGGTCCCCTGTAGGGGGAAAGCTTGGCAAGTGGTGAAGCAGGGCTGTTGGTGTCTCTCTGTCTTTCTCCCTATCATCCCCTTCCTTCTTGATTTCTGGCTATCTGTATCCAATAAATACATGAACATAATTAAAAAAATTCAAAAGAAAAATTTGAAAAAAAGCAAAGGGAATTTCATCATTTTGTGAACATCACAGATGGCTATTACACAAACCTAGGTAATCAAATCCATTTCACACATCAACTGTATGGTACAGCCTGTTGGGACCAACCCTGTTGTTCGCCACTGATCAAAATGTTAGGCAGCACATGGCTGGATAATCTTTCCTCATATCTGCAGTGAGCAGACACATTGATAGGCAAGTTGTTCCGTATATTTCTCAGTGTGAGCAGTTTTCTCTTATAGGGATGGATGGATCCTCTAACACAGCTGTAGACCAATGAACTGATGCCTGTTCTACTGGGAATGGAGAAAATGTGGACAAGATATTGAGAATGGGGGTATTTAGTCTTTCGGGCTATTCTTTGATCTTGTTTCTCCATGTTTTGCTAATTCATCACTCTTTATTTTTATTTTTCACATCTTTTTACCTGTAACATACATTGCAACCCAATGTGGATTTGCCACTTAGTGCTTCAGCTTTTGAGACATCACTCCATCGCTTTTTCTCCCCCCCAAAATATATTCATTTAGAAGTTGATTGAGACAGATGATACAGAGCACACTCAGGTATCTGAGTCCATTATACACCCCTGTATGACAGCTAAAATGAAAATGACTGTCCGTCTAGACTGTAGGCCTATGTATTGTTGGAGCCCCACAAATTCTTCAAGGTGTGTGTGTGTGTGTGTGTGTGTGTGTGTGTGTGTGTGTGTGTGTGTGTGTGTGTGTGTGAAATCGGGGGGGGTGGGGAAGCCAAGCCCATCAGAGCGTGTTTCTCTCAGACCTGCCTTTACATCTCTGCATCAGAAGCCTCTTTGCTCACGAAAGTGTCTGCGATTCCTGAGAAGCTTTAGCTAAGCCCCACAATGGCTCCTCATCGTGCTGCTGCTTCTCAGCCTTCTGACAATTAAACTAAGCGCCAGAGAAAGCAACTCACCATCTAGGAGAAGGTGAAGCTCTTGCAGATGATCAGAGATGGCAGGAAAATCATGGAGGTTGCCGCCATTATGACTTGAATGAGGTGAAAAGAATGTTCCGCAGTGGCTACTGTCCGTTTCAACAAGGAAGCAAAGCTAGAGGGATGCTCTAGAGGGCTCTAAGAATGCAGAGAAAAAAAAAAATCTAGAAGGTCCTGAACAGGTTTTCTATGCTCTAAATATGAAAATATTTGATTTATAAATAAGAAATCCTACTTCATGAAAATTCACTGATGGCGGTAGAGTCTGGAACTGATTAACTGTGATGAATGAGGGGCGACTGTCTATAGATTTTCATTCATGTATGAAAGTCAGCCTGTGGGGCATGTGGTCTGTCCTGGCAATGGCCTTCACTTTTCATTCCCCAATCACCTTCTTCTGCACTTGCAAAGACAGGCATACGCAATGGTAATAATTAATAATTATAACTGCACGTCTAAATATTTGACATATTTGAATTCCATTAATTCTCACAGTTCGTCTCCTAAGTAGCTAAGTCTTATTATCATGCCATTTTATAGATGTAACAGCTAAGGTACAGAGAGATCCTTGAACTCATTCAGTTACCTGGTGGCAGACTCAGGCTTTGAATACAAGTAACCTTGTTCCTGAATCGATTCTCCTGAGCAGCACAGAGGGGCCCCTCTGTCTCTCCTTTCATCTGGACTATGTTCTCACCTGGGCTGGGCTCTTCCAGTTTCCATGCTGACTTGAGTGCTTTAGTTGGAGAGAGGATATTTTTCCAACATGCAGTCGGCTGGAAGTTGCTTTATTTCTGCATACCTCTCCATCCCTGCCTTGTTCTGTAACCCATTTCTCTTTTCTCTGAATGAACAGACTTGGTCAAAATGGCTGAAGGGTTGAACACAGAGCTAATCTAGAAAACAGCGTGGAGCAGAGGTGGAGCTGTGACCATTTCCTGTCTGCTTGACAGGAATCTCTAATCCTAAATAAGACTGGAGAGTGTGCAATGCATCTTTCTCTTTATTTGCAGACATCATTTGCTTTTGCGAAAAGCCATTCTGAGCTATGTCACATGCTTACATCTGATTATGTTTTCTTCACTCCACCTCTGTGTCTTATAGGCTCAATGTCTTTTTCTTTTCTGATATGTTATTTCTGATATGTATTTAAGTCTGTGTAAAATTCCTTTTTTTATTATTGTCTTTACAGATATGTTTGCAAAAGCTATCTTAGTCAACATTGAAAATTCCACACAGGTTCTTTCTTTTTTTTCTGTTAGCCTTAGTAAAGTTTTTTTTTTTTTTTTTTTTTTTTTTGCCCCCAAAACAAGCTCTATCCTGAAACTTGAGTGATATGTTTTCCTTCTTCTTTTATTCTGCAGCATCTTTTGACGGCTTTCACGTTGGTTCTAGCTCTGTTCAGTCAAGTGGAAAGAGGGCACATTGTGCACAAGGCTGATGTTTTCTCACGAACAGGATGGGTGGATCTTTTTTCTTCCTTTATCTATTTTCCCTTAGTCACTGGGCTCTTAGAAGTTCCATCTCAGAGGCTAGACTGGAAGGCTAACTAATTTTCTAATTGTCTGATGCTTTCTCTTTGGAGGGAAGCTGGGAACATTAGCATAGAAGTCCCTTAGCAGACTTTGGTTTTTGAGCCTGATGGTCCTGCCCTGTCCAGAATTCTTTTTTTTTTTTTTTTTTTTTTTTTTTTTGCTTTCTCTCTTGGGTGTGTTAAACTGAGAAACTGAACTCTGATCTTGTCAAGTTACAACCACCCCTTACAGCTCTTATTCTAGCAGACAAGTATTCAGGGCTTCTGGTCTTCCAGAAATACAGAAGGAGGAAGCTCTTCAGCTCTGTGCCCCCCCCCCCCCCACATCCTGAGGGGGAAAGTCAGGGCTGGTCCTTATTCAGGTGAACTTTGTGCAAATAGGTATTCTGTTAGTACAGTGCTGATTGTTTGAAAGTTCGTCAAATGGAGGCTGGTCGAGAGTTAATACTGGAAGGCCTTTGGCTTGTTAGGTTGGAGACTTCTAGGTATTTTGATGTGTCTAGACCTGTCTGGGACTGGACTCTAAATGTGTGCTGCTTGGCCTTAACCAGACTCATGGATGACTCCACGTTTGTTTTTGTTGTTAAAATGCATTATTCATCAGCTACTAGAGGGGCAGGGGTACCCTTCCGCCTTCTGCCTCTTTTGTTAGCTGTGAGCTCACGCACAGATCACTGCTGAGCTGTTCTTGGTAGCACTCCACTACCCAGTGCCACACTGGAGTGCAGAATTCCGTCTGGAACCATCACCTTCCTTTGCCCTCAGTCCTTCCTCTAATCAACACCAGCTTTTGTCACCGTTCCGACCTTACTTGGTAGCTTCCATTGCTCAGACCCACATCTACATCTCCTATGACAAAGTCCTTGCAGTTTGAGACATGTGGCCAATCACTACCTTTCCTGAGTTCACAACACCAGTGTACTTGTAGTTCTGATAGTATAAATTAGAATAAAAAGGGTCTTTTCAAAAGTGTGCATTCAAGTAACTATCTTCATTAAAGCCTTTAACTATCTCCATGTGCCCAGGGAAAGCTTCACAAATGGTAATGTAGGGCTGCAAGTGTCTCTCTGTCTCTCTACCTCTCTACCTCTCCCACCCTTCTCAATTTCTCTCTGTCTATATCCAACAATAAACAAATAAAACATGTTTTTAAAAAACAAACCTTTAACTCATGGTGTTTGGGGCAGTTCTGTAAATAATGCATTGGACTCTTAGGCATGAGTACCTGAGTTTGACCCTTCCTACCACATATGCCAGACTGATGCTCTGGTCCTCTCTCTTTATCATTAATAAACAAATAAATCTTTTATATTAAAAACAGCCGGTAACTTATGTTTGTTCAGTTCTGAGAGCTGTGGCAGGTACTTTCACTAATGCATCATCATTTAACTTACCAAAAATTTCTCTTTAAAATGTTTTATCACAATCCCCATTTTTCAGGCAAGTAAACAGAGATTCAAAGTACATATGAACTCAAGCAAAATGTATTTTCCTTTTTAGATATCTATAGAGAGTATATGACAGGAGTTTCAAATTCAAACTCTTCTAAGCACACAGCAAGTGGCACAAATACAAGTCACCACTTAAATACATGTCCTCAGGTAAGATAAAGATGGATGTGGACTAGGAAACCAGGAGAAAGCTTCTTCTGAAGGAGTGTGACAAGACTACTGGCTGCTTTCTGTTATGTTACACTCTCTTCTTACATGCCCACCACCAAGGGGCTGGGTGGTGGCACTGCTGGTTGAACATATATATATCATATTCCCAACACTGTTTTTGTTTTTCTGAATACATCAGATTCTATATGTTAATGGTTTTAGGGGTTCCTGTATGACCACAACAATGACTCCATACACCTCATTCACAGCAGCACAATTTGTGATAGCCCAAACTTGGAAACAACCTAGAGACCCAACAGCAAATGAGTAACTGAGAGAATTGTGATATATGGCTGAATATTACTTAGCCATTAAAAATGATGAAGTCTTCTCCATTTACCTCATTATAGATGGAGCTGGAGGGAATCATGTTATGTGAGATCAGATAAAAAGAGATGAACAGACTTCACTGTTTTCAGCCCATCTTGGATGGAGCTTGAAGAAATCATGTTAAGTGAAATAAGTCAGAAACAAAAGGATGAATATGGGATGATCTCACTCTCAGGAAGAAGTTGAAAAACAAGATCAAAAGAGAAAACACAAGTAGAACCTGAACTGGAATTGGAGTATTGCACCAAAGTAAAAGACTCTGGGCTGGGTGGGTGTGTGTGTAAGGGGAGAATACAGGTCCAAAAAGGATGACAGAGGGCCTAGTGGGGGTTGTATTGTTACGTGGAAACTGAGAAATGTTATGTACAAACTATTGTATTTACTGTTGAATGCAAAACATTAATCCCCCAATAAAGAAATTAAAAGAGAGAGAGAGAGATGAACAAACACCAAATGATATCACTCATATGTGCAACTTAAAGCAGAAAAGGAAAATACAGAGTAAAACTTGGACTTACTTGGTGGGGGTGTATTGCACCAATGCAGAGGATTCTGGGGAAGAAAGAAAGAGAAGAAGATAGAGAGCAGAGTCCTGGTGCATGATGCTGGGAAAGGGGCTAAGCTGGGGTGAGAGTGCTTAGCAGACAATGATTGTGGAGAGATGAGAAATAAAACCCTGGTGTAAGCAACTGTACTGTAAACCATTATCCCCCTAATAAAATGATAGAAGGGAAAGGGCCCACCAATGGCAACTGAATTGCACATAGAGACATGAAACCCTTGCATACTTAAAAAAAATACAGAAGGAAGACTTAAATATTTCATTCAAGGATGAACATTTCAATATTTAATTCAGAAATCCAACTTTTCTAATGAAAAAGGAGGTTTGTCTAGATTTCAGCGATTATCCTGGTTCTACCATTTTGGGATTCTCTGAAACCATTATGTACCTGGTTTGTTTTTAATACTATAAGTGTGAGTGGGATGTGGGATTAAACAGGGAAAGATTATCGAAGTATTCTGTACCTCATACCCTACCTTCTTCACTGAAGCATCTTTTTTCTTTCTTTCTTTTTTTGTTGTTGATAAAGGATTGGCAATAGAGATGGAAATAGAAAGAGAGACACCACACTGCCCCACTACAATACCACTTCCCCTTTTCACATTCCCATGTGGTGACTGGGGGCATGAACCCAGGTCCTCATGCACGGTAGTGTCCACTGTAGGGGTGGGGAGACAGCGTAATGGTTCTGCAAAAGACTCTCAGGCTTGAGGCTCTGAGGTCTCAGCTTCAGTCCCCTGTACCACCTCAGCCAGAGCTGAGCAGTGCTCTGGTCTCTGTATTTCTCTTGTTAAAATAAAATAAATTATATATATATATATATATATATATATATATATATATATATATATATATATAATTTATATATAGTGCACTGTACCTAGTCACCCACAAAGCATCTTTAAGTTCTTATCTAGGAATTGCATGGGGTGTCATGGGGTGTGGAGAATGTGTGTTAAGTATGTGCCAATTCCAATGCCTTCCTTTTTAAAAAAATCGTTCATTTGATTCCATTTGAGAGAGTTTCACATGAGAGAGGAAGACACAAAGAGAGAGCAGTGCCAGAGCACCACTCCCATTCATGCAATATCAGGGAATGAACTGGGAGCCTTAGACACATCACTCTTGGGTTCTCTCTGCTGAGCTATTCTCCTGACCACTCATGTCTCTTGAATACCAATGGCTATTTCCATAAATGAGGAAGAGATTTCTCCGAGGCAGAAAGCACCATATTCAGATCAAGACACTCAATTCTAAGAGACCGTCTGTGCAGACAAGCACATGTCAGCTCACATAAATGAGATCATGTCCCCAACTGCATACTGTGCTGATCTAGACCTCAACACAGATCTTCTGAATCTCACAGCAGGAAACTAGAAGCTTCAACTCAATAAATGTCTTCACTTCTCTTCCTCCTTCCTTGGTGTCCCTCCCATCTGTCCAACCTGCAAATTTCCTTCTATATGATCATTTTGAGTGAGTCATTTAAAAAAATCACAGATCTCGCTGAATGCACTGACAAGTCTTCAAAGAACTTCTTGTGACTGTAGAAAATGCTGCTAAAGGGAAATTGATACCTTATTTTATCATTTCTTTTCTCAAACTAACCACTCTGGAAACATGGGTTGATGGAGTTCTGCTTTCCTTGCAAAAGCCTATTTACAGAGGAGAGCAGCTGAAGCTCCAATGAAACTCTCTCAAAGAGTGGCCATTGCTTCTCTCCATAGCAGCTGTCTGAGACCCCGAGCTGGCTGAGCTTTGCCAATGAGAAAAGAGGTCGTCTTGAAGGTACAGGACAATAACTCCAAGGCAGCTGAGTGTTGGGCTAGCTTTGCAGGTGGGAGAGAGATGACCAGGAACTCATGGATGAGCTGGGAAGCAGTATCCCGTTTATTAATCAGATACATGGCCTTTTATGCATCTCTTCACCAGAAGTGGCAAGGGAAAGGAAATGACTAGGAGAGGGGGTGGAGCAAAAAAAAAAGAGCGCGAACAGAACATAGGAAGCTTCCATCTAACCAGTGGGGATTAAACCAATACCCTGCAGGCAGGGTGGGACCCAGGTAAAACAGTGATTATGTAAATAGACATCATAAGTAATACAAATGAACGTAATGTGATGATCAAAACAGAAGATCTTATCAGCAGAATTTAGAATCATACCAACATTTACTCCTTTCTTTTTAACTAATGGCCATAGAATCAGGAGTGTGGGGTGAACAGAAACTTATATCGTACAGGCATTTTCAAAAGAACTGGCAGAAGACATGGAGGAACAAGTAAGAGAGCAGCAAGAACCAGTGAGATGCCAAGGGGAGGCCTGAGGGGGGGCGTTTCCTGCCTCAAAAGGCAAGGCCTAACAGAAGAAAGGGTGTTTCCTGCCTCTGTAGGCATGGCCTAGTAAGGAGAGGGAGAGGTTCCTGTTTCTGGGGGTAGAGCCTGCAGGCAAAGGGGCGTGGCCTATAGAATCCCCAAGGCTGCTGGCTGCAAAGTCCATGGACTGCTGAAGTCAGTCTTTGAGAAACCCAGCAGCATAAAGGGAAACTGCTGTAAAGTTGTGTAAAGTGTCCAAGAGGTGTACCAGTAAGTTCAGTAGAAGTGTCTATCCAAAGCGGATGACTATGGAAGAAATGCCAGGGGATGAAATGCTGAACCTCTGTCTCGATGGGGAAGGTCAGCCACTGGAATTCCACTTTTCTGTAGAGAGTGAGCTTTGGAGTCTGTGAATCTGTTTCTTCAGGTCATGCCAGGTCACATTATTGGTTTTGGGGGGGAGGCTGCTATAGTCATGCCATCTTGTGGGTGATGTCAGAGAACAGGGGTCCAAAAGGATTTCCAGGGATTTCATTTGAGCAGATGCTTTTTCATGTGAAGACTTGACAGCTGAAATTCACTTACTTGTCAAACAAAACTTGAACCAGATTATCCAGATCTCACCATGTAGCATCATGAGGCCCCGGAGGGCATCCTAGTCCAAAAAGCTCCTCAAAATTCCATTTAGGGTGCTTCTGACAGTTCCTGCTAGATTGCTGCAGGCACCCATCCCCAAGAACATCTTCCCACAGAAGAAAGACTTGAATCAGGAAAGTAGAACTAACCACGTGTCTCCATTCTTGGGGACTGCCAGGGTACTGGAGAATGCTCTTCAAGTTAGAGTAGTCCTTCTCCATGGGAAACATGGGAGAGGAAGTCCAGAAAGTCCCAGGGGAAATCTCCGTGCATCTCCCAAGCTCTACAATCATGGTCATAAGGAACCAAAGTTCTTGGTCAGGGAACCAAAGTGTGGCCCAGAGCAAAATATTCCAGAGACAGAGAAACTGTTTCATGAAGAAAGAGTAGAAGCTTTGGGAAACCTCTTCCTAAGTAGAAAGGCAACCCATGGCTGATGGGTAGCCAAGTTTACTTATCTGAGGGATGGGCGGGTTAGGTCCCACGTCAGGCGCCATATGCTGGTCCCAGTTTGGGGTGCCAGATTTGTTGGGCTAGCTTTGCAGGCGGGAGAGAGATGACCAGGGACTCATGGATGAGCTGGGAAGCAGTATCTTGTTTATTAATCAGATACATAGCCTTTTATGCATCTTGTCACCGGAAGTGGCAAGGGAAAGGAAATGACTAGGAGAGGCAGCGGAGCAAAAAAAGAGCACAAACAGAGCATAGAAAGCTTCCATCTCACCAGTGGGGATTAAAACAATACCCTTCAGGCAGGGCGGGACTCAGGTAAAACAGTGATTATGTAAATAGACCACATTGTAAGTAATACAAGCGAACCTAATGTGATGATCAAAACAGAAGGTCTTATAAGCAGAATTTAGAAGCATACCAATAGCTTAGTATGACACAAGAGTCTAGTTTGAATAATTCTGGATTCCTTATTTCTTCACTGGGTATCTTTGCCTTTTTTTTTCTTAAGTGTCTGATTTTCTATTTGAAGAATCAGGATTTTATCATTTTTCCTACTTTGTTTTACTGAGGAAATATTGCTTTATGAGACCATGTTGCCTCTT
Organism: Erinaceus europaeus; assembly: GCF_950295315.1. NCBI lineage: Eukaryota > Metazoa > Chordata > Mammalia > Eulipotyphla > Erinaceidae > Erinaceus > Erinaceus europaeus. Next base: position 5,664,849 of record NC_080171.1, read on the forward strand.
GGCTATTATTTCACATCTCCCTTACACCTGATTTAGTAAACCCCACTGTAGACTCAAGTGTGAGATTCTCTCCACTGGAGCGATTTGCAGCCCCCGGTGATGACGTAGTATACGGGCTGACCACAGGAAGTTGGACACAGTGCTTGGCTGGCATCGGCCTGGTGACAACATATAGCAATCTGTGCAAATGCACAGGGATTGAGGGTGGAGCAAAAGGATTTAAAAGCTCAGGCAGCCTGAAGTCAGGTCATTTTGGCTGCTGCTTCTTCTCCTGGTCAGACGCATCTTGGTTGAGCTGGGGACTTGAAGTGGGATCCTTACAGGTCCTTGCACTTCACGCCATGTGCTCTTAACCCACTGCACTACTGCCGGACTCCAGTCCCCACTTGTATATGGGACTTCACAATTGGTGAAGCAGTGGTGTGGGTGTCTCTCTTCATTTCTATCTCTTCCTTCCCTTTCAGTTTCTCTCATCCCAGAATAAGGAAACTTTTGCAATAATCAAAGTAAAAGTAACTAGGTCTGAACACACACACACACACACACACACATACACACACACACACACACACACACACATACACACACACACACACACACACACACACACACACACTGAAAATGTAGTAGGTTCTAACCATACTAATTGGAAGACGTTATTTTTATTATTTACTATCTGCAAATTTTAATTGATAATTTTATCTTTAAATAGCTTCATTTTAAGTAATTGAAATTTTCATGACTTTTTATGCTAGTTATTTCTTCAAAGTCCCTCTTTATTCATAGGGGACACATTCTGAGGCCTTTTAGTGGATGCCAGAACCTCCAGACAGTACCAAACTCCAGACAGTACCAACCTCAATGATGTCTTTATATCCAGGCATTCATGCAATATGAATCGATCTGTGTCCTTCACAAAATATACTATTGTATGTAATATTCTCTTTGAAGCACAACTGACTGCAGGTAATGGTCACTGTAAGTTACTAAAACTCTCAGAAACAAAATTCACGGATAAAGGACTGCTGTAGATATTAAGGAAGGAACAGACTTCTCTCCACTTTTGGTTCTAGCCAGCTAGCATGTACGGACAATCCTCCTATGGATAATAATTAGTGGCCTGGATAAAAAATATTCTGAAATCATAATTAGGGCACAGCATCTAAAAGATAAGAGGACAGACATATCATTCCATCATAGCTTCTGACTGATCTGAGTGGCAGGCAGGACAGTGAGAAGCTGACCAGAACTTTCTGTACATTACACATGAGACAAGAAAGCAGCAGCACAGATGAGACAGACACTCAGTGTTGAGGGGCTTGAAAACACCTTAGATTTTCTGTTGGGACCACTGGAAAGCTTGTGATGTAAGAGGAAATTAGAAATAACTTATCCCTCTCAACAACATCATATCAGCCTAAGGACTGGTTGCAAGAAAGCACATTCCCAGCAGTGTAACTCATATTAGCTTGGACTCAGAGCATTATCAAAGCATGGATTGCAAAAGCTGAATAAGGGCAAGAGATTGGCATACTTTAAAGATGACTCTTTAGTCACTATCAGGCCTCCCCATCAGCTGGGGCCCTAGTCGTGGAGTCCTGAGATTTTCAAACAGACAAGATGGGCCTAGATCTCAAATAGATACCTCTCTCCATTGTTACTGGTCATTTCTATCAGAAATAATAGACCCTTTTGTGGGCCCCCATAGGACCTTGCCCTCAACATGGATCAACAATGACAGAGAATGTTCCATCCTCTGCAGGGAGGCTGGACAACTTACACTATCTTCCACCTGAGGGAGATGGGTCTTGAAATTGGGGAAGTTTGGAATGCTCCTACTTATGACCACAGAATGTGAGCTCAGATCTACAGGGATGCAGAGGTCACATAGGCTCCTAAGCTGAATATGGGCCCCAGATCACATTAAATCAATGGGGTTTACAGACAACAATATTTATAGCCCTTTCCCATATTAGGGAGCTACTCTTTTCCCTGATTCAGCTTCCTTTTTCCAGTCATGACATCATTTCCCTAGATAATAACTTGGATCCACCCACATACCAAATGTCAGGCTCAGGAAAAAGAAAATATAACAAAACAAAATATAGTATAGTCATGGGCTCTTTGGAATATAACTAAAATAGGCCTACTAACTGTCTACAAAACGGAGACCCCCAACTCTTCATCTGAACTATCCCAACCTTTAGGTTCATGGTTAGCCAACAATTTGTTTGGCTCTGTATGTTAACTCTCTTTTCAGCCACCAGGTTCCAAATACTACCATGATGTCAAACAGACTTCCCTGGGCAGATGACCCCACCAAAGTGTCCTGGAGCCCTGCTTCCCCAGAGCCCTCCCCCACTAGGGAAAGAGAGAGGCAGGCTGGGAGTATGGATCCACCTGCCAATGCCCATGTTCAGCGGGGAAGCAATGACAGAAGCCAGACCTTCCACCTTCTGCATCCCATAATGACCCTGGGTCCATACTTCCAGAGGGATAAATAATAGGAAAGCTATCAGGGGAGGGGATACAGATTTCTGGTGGTGGGAATTGTGTGGAGTTGTACCCTCTTGTCCTATGTTTTTTGTCAGTGTTTTCTTTTTTTTTTTTTTTGCCCTTTTTTTTAATGTTGTTGTAGTTATTATTGTTGTTATTGATGTTGTCATTGTTAGATAGGACAGAGAGAAATGCAGAGAGGAGGGTAAGACAGAGGGGGAGAGAAAAACAGACACTTACAGACCTTCTTGACTGCTTGTGAAGCGACTCCCCTGCAGGTGGGGAGCCTGAGGCTTGAACCGGGATCCTGATGCCGGTCCTACCACTTTGCACCACATGTGCTTAACCCGCTGAGCTACAGCCTGATTCCCCAGTGTTTCCTTTTTATAAATAAAAATTTTAAAAGTTGTCAATCATATTTGTCTCATTTGTTTCTGTGGAGTCTGTACACATTATACAAGCCCCCCCCTTTTTGGCTCTTTTTACCAGTGTCACTCTTCTGAGCTAACTTTTATTCACACAGAGGAGATACAGAGGGAGAGAGGGAAAGATACCACAGCATCGGCACCAAGCTCTCTCCAGGACGGAGGAAGGCAGAGCTTGAAACTGGGTGCATGAGAAAGCAGATGCACTACCGAGGTGGACTATCTTACTGGCCCACCAGCAGTATTGTTCGTTTTTCCAGTTTCTAAATGGCCTTGTACCTACTGCAAGCAGGGCAGCACTTCTGCTTTGGCAGCAGAGGCAGAGCACCCAGGGCTCATGCACAATGCCTAAACCCAATGGGATGGTCCCAGAACTTCCTCCTGTAGGCAGCCACAGTCACAAACCTAGGTCCCTCAGACTGGGCCCTGGCTCCTTGGCCCCTCTTGTCTATACTTCCTCAGTTTCTGCAGCTTTACTTCATTCTGCTAGTCCTCCTCCCTCCCCATTTTATGAGACTATGATGCTAGCAATCCATTACACTCAACCTGGCCTTTTGTTTTGTTGCTTTTCAGCAGACAACTATCTGTCTGGAGTCCATCCTGTTAATTTTGTCTGACGTTAATCTCAATAAATTCAGTGCATCTGGTTCCATCACCCAGATGAAGCTGAAATCCCAGGGAGAGCAACCTGTTTTCAACTCACTTGTTCTCTCCAATCAATTGTTAGAGGCTGCCGTGAGCTTGATGGTTAGGAAGACTGTGGGCACATCCACATGCAGACAGAGCACTGGCCATGCTTGATGGATGACGTCTGATGTGATTGTGGTTGATAAGGGTGAGGGAGCCATGCTTGTCTCTCTTACTTCATGCCCCAGACACCATTCACTTTCACCCAGTTTCTAGAGTCAATGAGCTGCATTTTTTTTTTTTTTTGATTTTGAAATTTCCCTTTTGTCACACTTGCCTAAGAGGCATGTCATGTGGGTATTCTCTTAAAGAGCTCCAGACAATACGGGCAGAGGGTCAACCATTTGCTCAAGCTCATTCCACTGGGAGATATCAGAAGAGAGACATAAATCCAAGGTCCCAAGAGCACATTTTCCACACTTTCTGCCATGCTCAGGTGTTTCTCCCTTAAGCCTTTCCACAGCTAATAATGACTCATAAATGAAGAATTGATATATTCTGACAAAAGTTTTCTTTTTTTTTCTTTCTGAACTGTGACTATTTTTATACAATAAGCCTAGCAAGGTTATAAAAATGGAATCACATTAGTTACACACTAAATGAGTCACCTTCTTTATTGAAAAGAATCAGGTTACAAGAAATCAGGATGGTCCCTGAACACCAAGAACATATTTTTGCATTAAAAAAAATATGTGTGAAAGAGAACTTAATCTGCTCATTTGACAGTGGTCACAGGTACATTCAAGCAGATTTTGCTTTCTCTGTGCCTCACAGGTGTGTGAATAAGTGCCACCCTCCCCGACTTTAAACCCCTCTCTCTGTCCCCCTGTGAGTTCAGTTTGACTTTCTCGGCAATTTTGCCTGGCTAGTTTCACAGGAGAGAGAGAGAGGACCAGGAACTCATGGCTGAGTGTGAACACAATCCAATGTGTTTATTGATCAGAAAAGAATCTGCCTTTATATCTTCTGAGGCGGAAGTGGCCAGCCGGAAAAGGAAGTGGGTAGGAGAGTGGGTGGAGAGAAGGAAAAGTGTATGAATTCCATCTAACCAGTGGGGATTAAACCAATGCCCTGCAGGACAGGTCTCCAGCTGTTGCAAAGGTTCTAACCAGTGGGGATTAAACCAATGCCCTGCAGGCAGGGTGGGTCTCAGGCAAAACAATGATTATGTAAATAGACCACAGCATCTAGCAATGCAGCAGACCTGGCATAATGACCAACACAGTTTCATTGACTTTCTTCTCTCACGGTGAGCAATTCAGCCAGAGGAACAACTTCTAGTTCCAGAAAAGTAGGTTCATGTCTCTGAACTAACTTCATCCGTCTTTGAACTGGGAAATGTAGCTAGTCACTTGTCTGCTCTGTGTAGTGTAATATATGTTAATCCATGAGAAAGGAAGGGATTTGTGAATAGTGTTTATAATTGGGCTGGGAATGATGAAACCATGGAGAGCTAGAACTAGAAGGATTCACATGGGTCATGTAGTCTCCTCGAGTCTTCGAAATACAAGTACAGAGAGACCCAGAGAGGTAAGCAAGAGCATTAGTGATCCAGACTGACAGGGGCTCAGAGGTTACAAAGGCTCCTGTGCTCAATGTGAATATATATATATACATATACACACAGACCCTGGGTCAGATATGTGGGGGTTACAGTTAATGGCATTTATATACTTTTCTCATATTTGGGAGGCACTCTCTCTCATAATCTAGCTTTCTAGACCTGTTCTCAACTCTGACACCATCTTCCCAGAAAATAGATTTAGTTCACCTTAATGTTAGCTCTCAGGCTCAGATAAAAATTAGTGAAGTCTTGGGCTCCCTTGAAACATACTTAAAATAGACCTCCTAGCTTCTTCCCACACCAAGATTCCTAATTTCATCTGCTCTATTCCTATCTTTGGGTTCTTGTTTATTAATCAATTTGTTCTACTTTACATCTTACTGCCTTTCAGCCACCAAGTTGCAGACTACTATGATTCCATCCTGACTTCACTGGGTAGACAATCTCACCCATGTGTCCTGGAGCCCTGCCTCCCCAGAGCCCTGCCCCACCCAGGAAAGAGAGAGCCAGGCTGGGGGGATGGATTCACCTGCCAACACCCATGTCCAGTGGAGAAGCAATTCTAGAAGCCAGAACTCTCACCTTTTGCTCCCCATAATGATCCATATCCCATACTCCATACTCCCAGAGGGATAAAAAATAAGAAAGCGCCCAGTGGAGGGAAGGAGACATGGAACTCTGGTAGTGAAAATTGTGTGGAATTGTAATCTTCTTCTATCATAAACTTCTTAATCACTATTGAATCACGAATAGAAAATTAAGACAAAGACTATTTAGTGGCCATGTAGTAGTTTGATTTAGAGTGTGTCCTCCCACAATTTACTACTCACATTTGGTGAGTAGTAACCCTCTGTACCCCCTCCCAAATATAACAGTATTTGGAGATAAGGCTTTTTAGAGAGGTGATTTAATTCAGATGAGGTTTTTAGCTTTGACCTCAATTCAATCTGAGTGTTGCCTATATAGAAAGAGTGAATTTGGGGGGCTGGACAGTAGTGCACTGGGTTAAGCGCACATAGTACAAAGCACAAGGACTGGCTTAAGGATCCTGGTTTAAGGCCCTGGTGCCCTACCTTTAGGGGAGTCACTTCACAAGTGGTGAAGCAGGCCTGCAGGTCTCTATCTTTCTCTCCCCATTCTGTCTTTCCATCCTCTCTCAATTTATCTCCCTTCTATGCAGCAACAACAGCAGCAACAACTACAATAATAACAACAGCAATGGGAAAAAAATGGCTTCCATAAGCAGTGGATTCATAGTGCAGGCACTGAGTCCCAGAGATAACCCTGGAGGCAATAGTAGTAGTAGTAATAATAATAATAATAATAATAAAGGGAATTTGGACACAAACATGCCAACACATAGAGGAACGTCTATAGGAGGAGACAAGGATAAGGTGGCCTGCTGCTGATAGAGGAGATGAGACATCAAGAGGAAGTAGACTGATCCAGAGTTAGCAAGCAGTAAGAATGGGATTCAGTCTAGGCCACTGAATCCCAGATTTGGTGCTTCCCATTGCATTTTCCCATCTTCAGTGACTTCTCATGTTGTTCATAACAAAATACAACACCTTTCTGTTTTACCACTTCTAATTATAGATTAAATAGATTCCTATCTCGGGACTATGTTAAGCTATAGCATCAAGTACTTGTGAAAAGAACAGAGAAGTTGATTTCTCCTGAATTTTAAAAAACTCTGGAAGCAGAAATACAGGGCTTAATTGGCTTCTCCTTGACTACCAAAGACTCCAGCTTTGTTGAACTCACTGCTCCATTTCTCCTATAGAGCTCTCCTTACCAGTATGGTTGAAAATAACTGATATATTTTCAACCATCACATCTTCAGATGAGGCCAAATATTTTTCAAGGAGGCTTCCCAGAAGCTACTACGTCATTGGCACTTCCATTTAACATACTGTCAGCAAGAATTTTTTCTCAGGATTCTAACTAGCTTTAAACAAGTCTGAGAAATATGGTGTTTTGTCCTAGGTGTGACGTGCCCTGCTGTGAATCAGCGTTTTGGGTGTTAAGGAAGAAAAACCTGGGTATTGGGCAAAGCAATTAGTAGTGTCTGCTTTGATGTCAATGTACTTTCATGGTTTAAATGACATTTTCTAGGCAAAGTGTATACTGCACATTGGCTATCTTGGATTTGTGGATTTTTTTTTTTTTTAAGTCAGTGACCAGAGCTAGTTCAGTGAGTACAGTGCAGATCTTGCATGAGAAGGACTCCACATTTGACCCCTGGAGCCACGTATGCACTGACCAGAGTAAAGCAATGTTCTAGTCTCTCTCTTTCAAAATAAAGAAACAATAATTTGAACACCCATTAATCCTAAAATAGAGTTTGTAAAGGAAGCACTCTACTTCTTTTTATAAATTCAGGAACTTATGTTCATAGGCATTTGAAGAGAAATTTCCCCACAAGTTTACCAGCAAATAAGTAGAAAATCCTGGATTGAAGTTTAAGTTCATTTGGTGTCAAAATTCTGCATGCTTTCTACTTCCTGGAAGCATAGAAAAAAAGAGTAACTGGCACAGATGGACTTAATAGTTGCCACAGAGTGATGGGGAGTCATGTTCAAGAAACTTGGCAGGTTTCTGTCTGCCCCTCTGTCCATCTTAAATCATGGTCCTACCACTTCTCCAGCCTGGATAAAATGTCCCTAGGACTCTGCCACTTCCATGAGAAACTTTACTATTTTATTTTATTATATCTTTTAATAGTTATTTTTTCCAGAAATATTAATCTTTTCATTTCCTTTGGGTATGGGGTTAATAGTTTACAGTACAGTTGTTGGTTTATGGATACAATTTCTCATTTCTGTATGACAGATGTCTGCAAAACACTCCTCCCCTACCCCACCCCCAGTTTGGGTTCTCTTCCTCTATTATGCACCTGGACCCAGAATGAGCATTCATTTACAAGTCTGGATAGCACCTCAATTTCCTCTGAGAAATACTCTCAACAGTGATCACTACAGAACTCAGAGGAAAAAGGAAAGTAAGAAATAACAGCAGCAAACATTGTGTTAAGGAAGCTTTCCTTCCAAAATTTTAAACATGTATTCTCTACGCTACATGAGATCATGTCTCTCCTGGATTGAAGCCCTAGCTGGCTTCCTGCTTACCCACAGGAAGACTTTCTGTTTCCTCATTGCTGCACACAAAGCCTTGAGCAGAATGGATGCAGGCTGCTTCTCTAGCCCCAGTGTCTGCTGCTTCTGCTTATTCAGACTGCTCTGTTAGAGCCTGTCCTCATGGCTCGTGGAACTGTGCTGCTGCCCTCTGGTTTGTTGGCAATGAAAAGGGCTGATAGAGACAGTCATCAGATCACATGGCCTCCTAGAACTTCTTCCTGCTTTATAATTCCAAGTTCCATGCTGCTCTTTTTTTAAATCTGGAAATCACATCATCTCACTGATTATTTGTTGTTCCTCTGTGATCATTGCAGTGGTCTGTGGTGTTCATAGTACAAACTGGTTAACGTTACTTAAGAGAAGTGAAATTTTAACATTGGGCTGTGGCTACAAATTCCTCCTTTAAGATGTGTTGTAAATTATTGGAAACACATGGCAGGATGGTAGTTTTACCTTTTGTGATGGTCTGTTTTATGCCAACTTGGCTAAGCTAGTATCTTCATTAAAACTATATATGTGCACTATATATTTTTATATATTATACATTTATATATTCTATGTACATATATATTATACATAGAAAAATACCTCAAATTTTCTGACAACCTAATATATATATGATCTTTCTTTCTTCCTTTCTTTCTTTCTTTCTTTCTTTCTTTCTTTCTTTCTTTCTTTCTTGCCTCCAGGATTATTACTGGGGCTTGGTGCCTGCACTAGGAATCCACTGCTCCTGGCAGCCATTTTTTTTTTCTATTTCTTACTGGATAGGACAGAGAGAAATGGAGAGAGGAGGGGAAGACAGAGAGGCATATGAAGCAACTCCCCTGCAGGCGAGGAGCTAGGGACTCAAACTGGTATCCATAAGCCAGTCCTTGTGCTTTGTGCCATATGCACTTAACCCGCTGAGCTACTGCCCAGCCTTGAGGTTTAGATACTCAACAGAGATTATCTCTCCAGTGACTGAAGTTTCTATTTTCTGCCAGGAATAGGTCCACTATCTGGAACACAGCATAAAGCTCTAAATTGTAAAAATCACCCAGTGTTAACTCTATCAATTTCATTTGAGGACTTGCAAATGTGGTAAACTGTGACCTCATAATTTGGGTTGGGGTCCACATTGTCACCCGGCACATGTAAACAGCACACACATTTCTTTTCATTTCCTTGATTTATTTTTATAGATAATGGAAGAATTTTGATTCAAAACACTGTAGGGGTTCTCTGGATTTAAAGTATTAGTATGGGTAAAGCCATATAGCTTCTTAACCATTGCTCTATATTTACCAACACAATGTATTTGTCCTCCTTGCAACTAGGAAAACTAGAATCATGAAGAAGATGTGATATCCCCAAAATTGATCAGAACTCCAGTGTACACTTTAACATTTTGCATCAAATATATTCACCCACATAGTCAACTGTGTGTTGTGCTCCAGCATGACTCTGGAGAGAGACACTCCAGAAAGGAATAGGAGGGGAACCCTGCCTCTAGTGCTGAAAGTCTACTGTGGGAATAAGTCACATAAACAAACCCCCTGCCCTGTGATACAGCCCATGTCAGAGAGATGCTTCAAGTGCATTGGGAGGAGAGAAGAAGGCACTAACTGCCTGGGTGAGTGACTGATGAAGTCTGGTGTGTACAAAACCCTGTTACATGCATCATCTCTCTTGATCATCATAACCCTCCCATGAGGTAGAGAAGAGGTTGGTTCTGTTTCCTCTCTTCAATCAGGAAAGTGAACTTGAACAGCAAAGGGACTTGCTGAAGGAAGAAGGTGCTCCAGAAAGTACAACAGGGCTCTTTGCATGTCTGTTGTTGCATCCGTTGTACTCAGGTGTTGCCTTTTGGATGCTCAGACAAGTTGTGATGCAACAAAATTTCATCTAATCTCTACCATTTGCCTCAGGAGATGGGATCAGATCTTAAGTATTGAATTCTACTGGAGCAAACATAGTCTCTGCCAGAAGGTTTCAGGTAGGTCAAGACATCTGTGTAAAGCAGGGGAAGTTTGCATAAGTAGAAGGCTACAGGGAACACTGGTCACATTTTGTAACTCAAGTCATCACACAACCAAAAGGAGATGGGGTGTTTAGAAACAGCTAAGTCTAACTCCTGTGGGTCACTCAGTGGTAGGCACTGAAAGTAAAGATAATTCTCACATGGTATTAGGTGGTACAGACTGTTAATACATTTCACTGAAGTGAGCCAGATAAAGAAATACTAATGAGGGACTGGGTGGTAGCACACCTGGTTGAGTACAGATGTTACAATGGGCAAGGACCCAGGTTTGCATCCCTAGCCCCCACCTGCAGGGGAGAAGCTTTGCAAATGGTGAAGCAGGTATCTCTCTGTCTCTCTCCCTCTCTATCTCCTCCTACCCTCTCAATTTCTGGATGTCTGTATCCAATAATAAGGATAGTAAAAAATAAAAATAAACATATTTTTAAAAGAAAGAAATATTAAATGAGAATGCTTCTGGACTTTTCCAGAAAGGAATCATGTCAGATTTTTTTGGCTACTAGAGGTCAGTGAAGCCTGTATTACACATGTACCCTCTACACCAACCATAGTAGACTCGCTTTGCAACAAGAACTCTTGAGCATCTTAGAGCAACTCTAAGTCTAACTGGTGCTGCCTTGCTACCATGCTAAACTTGCTCCTTCCTGTCCATTCTCCTCCTTACTGGATCCTAGGATTCCTACTTCCTGTACTTTAATCACTAGTTAATGGCGGCTGCAACAAATACATTAGGATGAAAAACATGCTGATTGGTTACAGAGTTCCACTTGTTCCAGTACCTATGAACCTATTTGTCTTCTTCATGTCTTCAACACTTTCCCTCACTTCCTAAATCAGCAGACACAGGATACACATGCAGTTGTCTGAAGCTGACACCATGAAGGCTTTTGAACAAAGAGAAGAGGGCTGAGCATAAGAGAACCAAGGAACTTGATGGTTTTAGTGTCATTTGCTGTTTCAACCAGTATCTACTGAAATTCAGCTGTGTCCCAGATGCAATGCTGAAGTATGTTACTACATTTAGTTTACCTCTCCTCTCAACTCCTCCCACCCAGCTTCTGTTCCCATGAGTTCTTTAAGGGCTGTGTATCTGCAATGCCTTTGCATGGTATAGTAGGTTCTTAGTTACTGAGCTTTCCATAAAGTTCTTCAATTTTTTTTTTTTTTTGATGAGTAATAAATGCTCCCTTTGGTACAGGCACTGACCTTCAGAAAGTCTTTTAGACTCTCTATGCATTTAGTTCAATATTTTTGTCTTATATCTCTCCCACCCTCCCAGAGATTAAGAGTAAAGACAGTTGATTCAAGATAACTAGGGTTTTTTTTTTTTATCATTTTACTATTCTAATGACTCTAATAATTTATATAAGCAATCACAGGTGCAAATGGGATTTATTCTGCAAGGTGCAAAGAGAGATTGTGACCCAAGATAGGTTCATCTGGAACTAAGCAGTCTGGATTTCAGTTCTGGTTTTTGCACTTGACAGTTAACGATTTTGAAAAATTTTACCAGATGGGGAAAGATAGCATAATGATTATACAAAGATTCTCTCTGCCTGAGGCTACAAAGTCCCACGTTCAATCCCCTGCACCACCATAAACCAGAGCTGAACAGTGCTCTGATAAAAAAAAAAAAAAAAAAGTACCTAAACTCCTGTGTTTACTGTTTCCTTTTCTTCAACTGAAAACTGAAGACGACACAAGGATATCCTCCATAAATAGGTTGTGAGGGTTAAGTGAGTTTATGTATGGAGGGTTATTCCTACATTGCCTGATAGGATAAATCCCGTCTACAGCTAGAGCTATAATATGAGCACTGGCAACACATGTGAGGAAGAATGAAGAGTCAGACATGTTTGCACAGTGGTAGCACAGAAAAACAAAAAAGGAAAATGGCTCAGGTCAGACATGGATTAAATTTCATTCTGCCAAAGAACATTGATTGTTCTCTGGTGATTTCTCCCCAGATGAAAATGTCAGAATTAGCCATCTCTCTTCGTCAGGTTTCTCTAGTCTCCTAATGATCTTCCGAGGACTAATTCCACTTTCCAGGTACCTCAGTACTGGGAAATGAGTGTGGTAGAGAGAGAACAGGAAGACTCTGGCCACAGGAAAGTGACAAATTGTGGCATTTTTAAAAAAATCAATCTTGTGTGAAATTAGTATCAGCACGCCATAGAGAATCTATCATCTTTAGGTGTACCTGGTAAGATCACTTGCTGAAGTTCCCAAACTTTGACTCCATTTCCTCCCCGGATGAATCCATAGCCGTGACCTTCCTCCGTCATTTGTGGGGGGATGGGGAGTGGGAGGGGGGTATTGTCAGTTTAGCCTCAAGACCATTGTTTTAGTTTCATCATGTGCTAAATTCTTTCCTTGGAACATAACATATCTAAAATAAACCTACCAGCTTTTTCCAAAATGGAGAACCCTAATCTGATCTGTTATATATATTCTTTCCTTTAGGTTCCTGATCATTAAACAATTTGTTCTGCTTTATATCTTAATGCTTTTCAGTCACCAAGTTGCAGATGCTACCATGACGTCAACCTGACTTCTCTGGGCAGATGACCTCATTAATGTGTCCTGGAACTTCACCTCCCCAGGCCCCGCTAGAGAAAGATAGAAACAGGCTAGGAGTATGGATCCACCTGCCAACACCCATGTTCAGTGGAGAAGCAATTACAGAAGCCAGACCTCCCACCTTCTAAAACTCAGAATGATCCTGGGTCCATACTCCCAGAGAGATAAAGAACAGGAAAGCTTTCAAGGGGACGGGATATGGTGGTGGGAATTGTGTGGAAATGTACCTTTCTTATCCTATGGTATTGTCAGTATTTTTTTATTTTATAAATAAAAATTAAAAATTAAAATTCTTTCATTGTATTCAAACTTCATAGGCCAGCCATCATCAGTACTGGTAGAATATCTGTGTTCTCTACTTCATGATGAATCACTTTTTTCCATGGTAATGATACTCTGAAATGTAGGACTGAAAGATCCAGAAGTTCAGAGGTCCTTGCCACAAGGTCTAACATCTAGTGTGTGCTCAGTGAATAGCTGTCATACAATTCCATGCACTCCCAACGATCTTAACAAAGCCGTTCAGAAAGAATTGACTCATATTCCATTATGAAGCACGTGAGTAAAATGTAATTAAACAAGTTGTGCATTCTTCTATACTGCATACAGCTCCTTGCCTTGACCATGCATTTCCACAGCCAATCTGCTGAAAGAGAAAGATCGCTCTGTACGTATCCTATTTCTCACACTTTCAAATCATTTTAAGTTACTACTATTGGTGGAGAAGGTCATGAAACATCTCATTCCAAAAAGGCAATTTAAAGGAAAGAAAAGCCAGATAGTACATTCAGAATGAGATATTCTGTGTCTATTTTAAGGAGAAGGTCAACTCAAGGTCAGAAGACAATCTGTGAAATTGCCAAAAATGAGAGACTACATTTCCCGTACTTTAGGGATTATGGGAAAGTCTGACCTGCTTGCAATATCCTTAGAGGTCTGTGGGCACTGGTTCAGCTGGTGCAGTGTTCATTTAAAGATGTTGTTTTTTCAACACAAAACCCCAAAGGTTTCCAGCTTCATCTGAGTCCTCAGCTCCACCCTGTAACACCAGCCAGACCAACCTCTGGCAAAATGAGACAAGTTTCCTACTTTATTAATTTCTGCCCTTATTGTTTTAAAATATCTTTCATTATGAATTTTTTAAAAATATTTTTGTTTGACCTTTTATTTTTTTCCTCATTTCTTCAGTTAAATTGAAAGTTCCCATCTTGATTTGTTTTTTGACCAAAGTCAAGTATAGAAATATTCGTGCACATGTAGAATGATATTTTGATGTGTTTTATTTATGTTTCTTTATTCTTGTACATCTGCCTCTTAACTATTAACTTATCACTTTGTTGCACAACTTTTGTTCAAAACACATGTATTATAAAATTATGCACAGTAGTGTCTGTTCATCAGGTACAAATTCCTCTAAACATTAGATGGCACTTGCTGATGTATTGTTACTTTAACTCTCCCTGCTCTATTGAATGTTTATGTTTGATTTTCTTTATGGTGGGGTTTGTTCAAGTTTTTAACAGCAATTCTGTAATTTCAATTTTTTTTCTTATAAATCTGCAAGGTTTTGTCTTATTTTATAGCCTTATTTTATATTTTCTCATGACTCTATTTTGACTTCATTATCAAGATGAACATCTTTGTTTCAAGGACTTTCCCTTCAAATTTAGTTTTGTTTGATATTGGTATGCTTTTATCTAACTGATGTTTATTGGCACTTCTAACCAAGTATTTTCTACTGCCTTATTTTCAGGGGGAAATTTCATTTTGATCATTTCTTGAAAGTAGTAAGTAGCTTACTTTTTTTTTTTCAAATGCAGTAGGAATCTATCTCTTACAGGTAAGTCTAGCCTTTCTAGATTAATATATGTGTTATGGTTTCATAGTTTGCATTTGCAGTTCACCATAGTTTCTAATTTCTCATCTCTCTCTCCAATTCTCCCCTCCCCTTATCAAATTTTTGTGGCTCCTTTTTATTAGTATTATTTTTAGTATTTATTTAGTTCCTTTTTGTTGCCCTTGTTGTTTTTATTGTTGTTGTAGTTACTATTGTTGATATCATTGTTGTTGGATAGGGCAGAGAGAAATGGAGAGAGAAGGGGAAGACAGAGAGGAGGAGAGAAAGACAGACACCTGCAGACTTGCTTCACCGCTTGTGAAGCGATTCCCCTGCAGGTGGGGAGCCAGGGACTCGAACCAGGATCCTTACTCTGGTCCTTACACTTTGCGCCACATACTCCTAACCCGCTGAGCTACCACCTGACTCCCAAGGCACTATTTTTTTTTTAAATGCTTTAAAATATATTCCAATATTTTAAAGACAAGTATGTATATATGCTGTCCTTTTGAGAACAAGTACATTTGTGTGGGATAGCAGGGTTACAGCTCAATAGGGAGACCATCACACTCTGATGCCTGAGGTTGCAAGTTCAGTTCTCTGCCATTTCGTGTAAGCAACCATAACTTATGCATCTTGCCTTTCTCTTCTGGCTTAATTTTTGGTAAAACTTCCTCTAGTGGAGTCTCCTGGCTCCCCACCTGCCAGGGAGTTGCTTCACAGGCGGTGAAGCAGGTCTGCAGGTGTCTATCCTTCTCTCCCCCTCTCTGTCTTCCCCTCCTCTCTCCATTTCTCTCTGTCCTATCCAACAACAACATCAATAACAACAACAATAACAACTACAATAATAAAACAACAAGGGCAACAAAAGGGAATAAATAAAAAATAACTTCCTCTAGTGATTATTTTTTCAAGAAAATATGGACTGTGATTTTATTTTTTTTTTATTAATCGATGTAGCTTTGAGAATGGTTTGTCTTCGCTCTTGAATGAAATGTTGGCTATTCCTAGAATTCTACACGTGAAGTAACTTTCAGCTAGAACATCTAACTTCTCTCACACCTCAAAGCAGTGACGGACAGCAAACCTGCCTCTTTCTCCTGAGCAGGTGAATCGCTGGTTTTGTTCCTGATCTTCTTTTTCTTTCTCTTTTTCATATATTGTCATTTGTATATGTAGTGTTGATCCTTGCTGATAACTTTAAGCCTGTGACTTGTCTTTCCTTTGCTCTAGTGTATTTAATTATGTAAATATTAAATATCAACTGCCTCTTATGCCACTTGAAAATGAATGTTGGAAAGTTTTCATAATTTTCCTATGCTTCTTACCTTGATCTTGTTGTCATAATCTCTATACCCTTTTGAATTGTTTGGTTTAATTGAAATATAGATATATAACACTCCATCAGTTTCTTTTTTTTAAATTTTTTATTTAAAAAAGGAAACATTGACTAAACCATAGAATAAGAGAGGTACAACTCCACACAATTCCCACCACCAGAAATCTGTATCCCCTCCCCTCATAGCTTTCCTATTCTCTATCCCTCTGGGAGTATGGACCCAGGGTCATTGTGGGGTGCAGAAGGTGGAAGGTCTGGCTTCTGTCATTGCTTCCCCACTGAACATGGGTGTTGACAGGTGGATCCATACTCCCAGCCTGTCTCTCTCTTTCCCTAGTGGGGCAGGGCTCTGGGGAAGCGGAGCTCCAGGACACATTGGTGGGGTTGTCTGTCCAGAGAAGTCTGGTCAGCATCATGCTAGCATCTGGAACCTGGTGGCTGAAAAGAGAGTTAACATACAAAGCCAAACAAACTTTTGACCAATCATGGACCTAAAGTCTGGAATAGTGCAGATGAAAATTTGGGGGGTCTCCATTTTGTAGATAGCTAGTAGGTATAGTTTAGTTATATTCCAAAGGGCTTGTGGCCATACTCACTTTTTTTTTCTTTTTCTTTTTTTCGCTGAGCCTGACATCTGACGTGCAGGTGGATCCAAGTTATTGTCTGGGGACATGACGTCATGGCTGGAAAAAGGACCAGAAAGCTGGATCAGGGAAGAGAGTAGCTCCCTAATATGGGAAAGGGGTATAAATATTGTTGACTGTAAGCCCATTGATTTGATGTGATCTGGGGCCCATATTCAGCTTAGGAGCCTATGTGACCTCTGCATCCCTGTAGATCTGAGCTCACATTCTGTGGTCATTAGTAGGAATGTTCCAAGCTGCCCCAATATTGACCCATCTCCCCCAGGTGTAAAATAGAGTATGTTGTCCACCCTCCCTTCTGAGGATGGAACATTCTCTACCATTGTTGATCCACATTGAAGGCAAGGTGCTATGGGGGCCCACAAAAGGGTTTATTGTGCTGTTCCCAACAGAGATGACTGGTATTATTGGGGAGAGGGATTTATTTGAGGTATAGGCCCATCATGTCTGTTTGGGAATCTCAAGTCCATCAGTTTCTTAGGGTCTACAACATAATAATTTGAAGCATGAAGTTCTAGTGGTGGGAATTGTGTGGAGTTGTACCTCTCTTATCCTATGGTTTTGTCAATATTTCCCTTTTATAAATAAAAAATAAAAAAATAAATATAATTTGTAGTATGTATATGATTTCAATCTACATATTCAGTGCACTAATATATATAGCATATATATTAGTTTACTCTAAATATAAAGAAATTCAATATATATATATAAAACTTGTGTATATATATATATATATATATATTATATTACACACAAATACGTCTGAAATGACAACAACAGTAAGTTTAGTTAACATCCATCACCTCATATTTACAAATATTTCTTGTGATACCAACTTCTAAAATTTAGTCTTCACGACTTTCAGATAGTCAATGCAGTCACCAATCTGTTCATTATATCACCCAATTTCATTTTTCTTATAAGCTTGGACCTCTGATAGATTTTCTCTGTCCATTTTCCTCACATATCATGCCCACCGCCCTCCCCTGCAAGCCACCCTGGAAACCACAATATGGGTCTCTGTTTCTACGAATTTGGTTAATTTAGAATCCACATACAAGGGAAATCACATAGCATCTGTATTTCTCTCTGATTTATTTAACTTCTTTGTCCCTTATCCCTAGATTCTAAGAGAATTTCTGGTCTCATAGTCTTCTAGATTACTATTTTTTAAAACTATTTATTTAGAAAAACGAAACACTGACAAAACCATAGGATAAGAGGGGTACAACTCCACACAGTTCCCGCCACCAGAACTCCATATTCTGTCCTTGATAGCTTTACTATTCTTTTTTTAAAATTTTATTTATTTTCCCTTTTGCTGCCCTTGTTGCTTGTTGTTGTAGTTATTAATGTCGCCATTGTTAGGACAGAAAGAAATGGAGAGAGGAGGGGAAGACAGAGGGGGAGAGAAAGACGAACACCTGCAGACCTGCTTCACCGCCTGTGAAGTGGTTCCCCCGCAGGTGGGGAGCCGGGGACTCGAACCAGGATTCTTATGCCGGTCCTTGAGATTTGCGCCACATGCGCTTAACCCGCTGAGCTATTGCCTGACTCCCAAGCTTTCTATTCTTTAACCCTCTGGGAGTATAAACCCAAGGTCATTGTGGAATTCAGAAGGTGGAAGGTCCGTTTTTTTTTCTTTTAAATTATGTTCATTCCATTAATATTTCCCATTTGTCCACTAATAAACTTTCTTATGGTCATGACGTTTAGCTGATATTCGAATATTACCTGTGAGCATGCATGTGTGTGTGTGTGTGTCTTCATCCTAAAGTCCTATTTTTTGGCTTGGCTCTTATGTTTTGGGGTCCCTAGTTATAGTTTCTGGATGTAGATTTTTCTGTTTCTTTTTCATGGGGTTGACTTTTTTGCAAGTACGGTTGAGTAGATTTTTCATCTCCCTTCCCCGCTTCATGTGCTTGACCCACACTCTTTGCTCATATCACCTGCTTGCAAGAAAGAGTCAGATGAACTTCCCAGACTGGGTTTGCCTCTTGCAGTGAGGTCTGCAAAATGCTTCTCAGCTGAGTTTTGTGCCTTCTGAGTATTGCTACTCCCCTCCAGTTGGATGTTAGTGAATTGAGATATTTTTCACTTAGAACTTCCTCCGTATCTTTTGGGTTTTCATTTGCTTTTTACATACATCCGCCTACTTGCTTGTTTCACACCTGCTTTCTACATTAAATGAGTCCATTATTTCAGGGAGGGAGGGTCTCACTTCTTTGTGTGGGATAGACTAATTTTGAATTATATTTTTCTTTTATATTAAAAAAAATGAAGATCTTTAAAAGGAAAGAAGGTCGTCCTGAAGAAAAGTTGAGACTGTCATCTTGCAACACAAACTAGTAAAAAATTCTTGTTAGGGCAGAGTTCTGTGACGACCTCCATCCATGTAGAGGTGAATCCTCTGATGGAGAGCAAGAGACAGAATATGAGAATGAGAGAGAGAGAGAGAGAGAGAGAGAGAGAGAGAGAGAGAGAGGAAGTTGGGGAGCTGTTTGCATCTCCTTTGAGGAAGGGGCATCTCATCTCATAAGTAGCTCAGGGCTATTTATCCTGTTCCCACGTCCTGTAATGACAGGTGCCACCTGCAGCAAAGGAACAAAGTGGGCATTCTTCAGAAGTATGGGACAGAATCAGAAGCTCAGCTAGAGACAAACCCCAGCTGGCTTCTTTTTACCCTGTCAATAAAAGGCCCAGTGCTTGCACTGTGACTCCATTATCCCTACAGCATCAAAGGCAGGACAAGCTCCTCCTATCTGGGATACTGACTACAACCCTTCAGCTGAGCTCTGCTTCCTGGTGCAGACGCAGCTGCGTGCACTGCACATGTTCTTTGTGTGTCTTCTTATTCTTTCTTCAGGCTCACCAAGAACAGCAAGACGTTTCTTCCAAATGAGTCGTTTGAAAGCTGATCCAGTCTCCGAATCTTCAGCTTCTCACATTTATTATTGCTTTTTTTCCCCTTTAATCTTTTTCATTTTCCTTTTTAGATGTGCCAAATTAATAACTAGTAACCTATTGAGTAGCTGCGTAAGAGAACCCTTGGAGAAAGAAGTCTGGAAATCCTTGTATTCCCAGACACATATTCTTAGAGGAGGAAATTCACAGATGAAGCATAGACCACAAGTATTATCTGTCCTAAATTCTCTCCTCTCTTCTGATTAAAAGAGCCAGAACCTTCTTTCTTTAAGGAACTGCTCCTGTCATAGTCTGAGCCTGTCATTCTGCAGAGGCCACTGACTGGTTCTAGAGTCCTGCCACAGACTATTACTCAGGCTTACTCAAATATTCAATACATTCTCTGTGGGGAAAACCATCCTGAGGTGGGCACATGACTTTAACTGGTTAACTTCAGTACTTCACTGGGATTATCATTCGTAGGAGCAGGAAGCAGGTAGCTCTTCTCTGAGTTTCTTCGGCTGGGATAATCTAAATTTGAAGTTGACTCAGGACATACCACCTGATTCCTTAATGCTTTTCACTGGAAGATGCTTCTTTGCATAGAAAATGAGACAGATGCTAAGGAAGAAAAGATAAGGGGGTGAGATGGAGAGAGAGGGGAGATAGACAGAGAGAGAAAGAGAGAGAGAGAGTGTGTGAGAATTAGAAATGGACATCTAGATGGAAGTAAAGAAAGAAGTTGGTAATAGGTGAAGTCTTCCATCTGCTCAGACCTCTTACCATTATTTTATTGTACCTTGCTTTGCAAACACCATACATCCATCTTCTACTGGAATTGGCAAATGGCTTATAACACAGGAAAAGCCTTTTGTTTGTTTCTGGGAAATATCTATTTGGGGAAATCATTCCCCAAATCCCAGCACAAATATCCTCCCCCACACCCCTGCTCCCTGCCCAATACACTCATAGTCTTTGGTCCTCTCGTCTTCTCTAACACCCATTGGGTAGACTTCTAGGATAGTATTTACCTCTTTGTTATAGTTCTTTGCTTCAGCTTCTTTTCCTTCCATCAGACAGTGAATTCATTGAGGGAAAATACTGTGTCTCATTGTGTGTTCACAGTGCCTTGGATAGAGCTGGGCACAGAGTGGAGTGTCTTGATCAGTGGGTGATCCCTACAGTGGACTTTCCCATGAGAGGAAAGGGGTTTCCGTTTGGGTGTAGGAAGGAAGAATATTATTCTAGAAAGAAAGCTCCATCCTGCCCTGAAACCAATCATCTCTGTCTCCTGAATCTGTTCTTTGTTACAGATTTCTGACCCATATGGTGAGACAAAACAGAATCCCCTCTTGTAGGAGGTGGGGGTGACTAGCTGCCTTTCAGCTTTCAGGAAAAGGCTTAGAGCGGTCTTATATGCTATGTAATTAATAAAGTGCTTCTGAAAGATTGTCATTAGGAGTATCTTAACTTCTAGAAATCTTATTTCTAGAAACATAGAAATAGCAGCAGACAATGGTGCAGAGATGGGACTGAGGACAGATTGAGGTTTCAGACAGCAGAGGTGGTAGCACTGGCTGAGAGGAGAATGTTAAGGTCTAAGAACTATGGGCTAGAGAAGGACTCCTTTTCTGTCCTTTTCTTCTGAGCTTCTTCCCTGAGCAGTGAGACCTCTCTCTCCTGGTGGCCTACAGCTCTGATTTCTCTCATTCTTCTTTGTCACATCTGCAACCCTCAGAGAGCCTCTAAATCAGGAGAGAACAGTGCTTTCTCTTGCCCCAGAGCATCCTTGGGAGTTATGTCTTTGTCAGCACTTCTGTTTCCAGTTCCCATCTGATCAGTTAATGTTTCTTTTATGAAGCAAGGACACCTGATTTCTGTCAGTGCAAGGCTGAAGACTGCCTTGTCAGCATTGTCTTCCTGGATGGCCGTATCAAACAGACAGAGGAAGAAAGTAACCAAACTGGTGATTAGATACCAAGACAGTGCTGTCTGGGCCACATGTTGTTTGCAAGAGTGGGGACGGTGAAACTTTGAGGGTCCCATAGTACTCAGATGACAGGGGAAATGTAAGAATAGACTGTCTATTCAGCTGGGAAGAGAGGAGGACCAGTCGCTAGCCATCTGGTTACCTGGACAAATCATTACCATGGCTCTGTCTTGGTTTCCCCTACAGTCCTTGAAAATCTCTTCTGGGCTCACCTAAGATAGACTAGACAATGTGAAAGGGTCTTTTCACTGTGACAACTAGTGGCAGTCCCATGAACCAGAGCAGTCCACAATCTACTTGGAACGCATACTCACACATTTGGTTGAGAGGAATCATGCCTTTATTCATCTATTCATGTATTCATTGAGAAAAGTAGCCATGAAGCCTCCACTATATGTCTGACCCTGTGCTGTGGGCCATGGACAAAGAGATCAGTAAGAGATGTTTTGGCTCCCAAATAGTTTATAATCCCAAGAGAAATCCAGAAATGTAAGCAGATTATCACCAGAAGAATCTGAACTAGAAACATGAAAGAATTTGACTCTTCTTCCAGAAAGGAAGCAGCCCTGGGCCTGGTATGTAGGGAACTGTGACATCTGTTAGATAAGACCGGAGGATATTATGGAAGGGGAAGAGCCTTCAGCTCCTTATCAGTCAAAGTAATTGGGTTTGGTCCATGGCAATGAGAAATTACTAAAAGTGATTTACATGAAGTCTTTAAAGATTAGACTGGGCTTGATGTAAATGGTTTGGGTCAGGGATAAGAGGGTCTACTGGAAGACCTTCTGCAAGATGGTGCTACTCTTGACACAAGAAGTGGGAATTAACAAGTTATCTCCAAATCTAGGCTCTCCTTCATCTCAAAAGGACAGGCTCACTTATTGACTAAAGATCCCAAGTAGAGAGAAGTAACAGATCATTTGTAGAGAATCTTGACCTAAACAATGTCCCTGTGGGTTGAATATCTCATCAGAAAATAACCAAAAGCCATCAGAAACCAAAGGAAGTAAGGAATCACTGACTCAAAGTCTCTGGGTGAACCTTCTCCAGCCTTCCCTAACCTACACTCATTTAAGAGAAATCTTACATGTTCTCTCCTCATCTGTGATATGTAAAAGTACATACCTCATTTTGGCTCAAAACAATCAGAAGCAATCAGATACTACCAAAGCCATAATAGCACCGATCTGTTGAATCTCCTATGTGCTTGGTGTGGGCAGCTGTGAACAAGAAGAGGGTGGGAAAAGAGTCTAGATAAAGCCTCAGCAAATAAATACCTGTAGTAAGATCAGAACACTATTGTCTGGCAATGGGTTTCTCTAGTGACTTGAGGCCTCTGACTCTCCATGCCAAAGGAATAGTCGAGTCAGTTGTCTTAATAAGCACGGTTGGTTAGACTCTCTGAGAAGATGAAGCCAGAATTTCCCCCTGAGACTCAGCCTACTGACATGTTCACATATTGTTGACTCATTTCCTGTAAGGAAGGTCACTTCCCCATTTAAAGACCTTGTATGCTGACAGGGAAGGTCAAACTACTTGGCCAGTCATCCCAGACACTCCTTTGTATGTTCCTCTTTAGTGTCCAGATTCATCTCTTTCTCTAATCCAGATCTGACCAGCAGTCCACGGTGGTTCTCAAGCCTGACTATATAGCAGAATCCTTTGGAAAAATAGTTTTTGATTTGGTCAATCTTTTGTTTGTTTGTTTTTGGTTGTTGTTGGAGCTTCACTGCTCCAGTTCCACTTTTTTTTTTTTTTTTGACAGAAAACAGAAACAAAGAAAAAAGACACCACAGCACCACAACATCCCTTTCCTTAGTTGGGGCCCAGGCAGGGGGATGACTGGTTATCAAGCTCATAATAAAACAACTAGACCAATCAAATGAGCTATCTTGTGATACTCCACACCCCACCATATACCCCCCCCCCTTTTTTTTTGGCTGTTTGTTTAACACTGAGGCTTGGTTTTATAGGCCTCTTCCAGAGATGTATGGGGTGGGTCTCATACATCTGCATATTTCTACTCTTCAGATGTAACTCTCTTCTAAGTAGAGAATCCATAGTCACCCACAGCTTAATCCAGACCTGCTTTGCCCTCGCAGGGGTTCCTGACTCACTGCCTTATCCTTACTTGTCCACTGTCTCTCACTATAAATCAGAGGCGTCAGGTCTTTGCACATACTTCCATTACAGCATCTACATTCCTTTTTAAAAAAATGAATGAATAAATGAATTAGCTAATGTTTTGTCTCCAGGGTTATCGCTAAGACTCAGAAAGCTATCAGTGGCGAGGATGGTATACGATGGTCTGGTGGTAGGAATTGTGCCAAGCTGGACCCCTCTTATCCTATGGTTTTGTCAATGTTTCCTTTTTATAAATAAAAAACTTAAAAATAAAAAAATGAAAAGGAACCCCCCCCAAAAAAAGACTCAGTGCCAACACTACAGAATTCACTGCTTTTGGTGAACCATCCTTTCCACCACCTCCTTTCCCCCCTTTTTTTAATTGGATAGAACAGAGAGATATTGAGAAGAGGTATATGTAAATATCGAGAGAGAGAGAGAGAGAGAGAGAGAGAGAGAGATTTGCAGACCTGCTTCACCACTTGTAAAGTGTGCCCCCCTCCAGGTGAGGGAGCCAGGGACTCAAACCCAGATCCTTGCATGAGTCCTTGCACTAATGTGCTTAGGCAGCTGTGTCACTGCCTACCCCTCCAGCATCTGCACTCCTTTGCTTACGTATCTCTAGACTACCTCATGGATGCTATGGACTTCAAAAGGAAGACATTTTTCTATTTCTCTGTTTCTTCATCGCCAGAAGCTGACATTTAGTGTGTGTTTTGGTAAATAACTGTGGTCTGAATAAGAGTTTTTTTGAACCCTAATGACTTCTACAGAAAGCTGCCTACATTCCCAGAGTCCTCAGTCCTAGAGAAATGCCCTGGGTGTTGTGTCCTAGAATGAGTCCTTCCTGTTGCCTGTCTCCAAGAAGAAAAATAATCAGAGAAGTTCTACTCACCTGAAACTGAAAATAAGTATCTAATTTCACCTCTATTTACCTGGGCAATCCTATAACCAGAAAAGGGAGTTAAAATTATTAAACTCAGGGAAATGATAGTGATAACCTCCTCCCCTTACTAACTGTATGGCATGCAGGGCCGTTACTTAAAATATGAAAGCCTCTACAAGAAATATGCCAAGTTCACACTGCCTGATATGCCAGTCAATGTTCTCCAGTATATCTGGATCAAAAAGTGGTAGATGATAGATAGATAGATTACCAGACCCCCTCCCCCCCACACACAGACACACATTCTCCATTGACATACTTATTATGTTGGACTGATGTCTGGGCCCCTGCAGGCCAGTCAAGATGATAGCAAATCAGAAAACCACCGTACGGAGTGACCCCTCCACACGTGTAAGCTACCTTCCAAAGGACATGATTCCCCAGTCTTACAGTCGTATCTATCTACTGTTACCTTTCTTTCCATCTCTCTGGTTCTGCTCTCTTTCCCTTCCCTCATTCCCTTTCTCATGACCCTTCTCCTTTCTTTCCTGTCTCCTCACTTCCTTGCTTTATCTCCCAACTGTTTTGTTTAGGATTCATTTCAGGCGTGGAATGAACACCTCTGGCATTGTCTCCTTACATCTGGTCTTGTGTGTGTGTGAGGAGGGGGGGTGAAATGAAAAATCCACAGTCAAAGTGGACTCTCACTTGCATATTCCAGTATCCCAGATGAAGCCTTGGCAGACTCAGATTTTAGCCAACCTGCTCTCACCTTTGATATCGCCAGCACTTTGAGGGGCTGTGATTGTAACCAATCAGCTAGTGCTGCACACAGCTTGAAAACAGAAAATAAGACTGGGAGCTGAAGCTGAACATGTCCAGGTCTGTTAGTGGGAAATAAACATAACTCCCTGCCCTCCGTGTGACCTGGGTCTTGTTCTTTGGTTACTTCAGAGCTGTACCGCTGGGAGAGCTATATTGCGGAATTTTTTTTTCCTAACAGGGACGGGACACAATGATCACACCCATTACAACTAAAGCAAGTTGCCAGAGAAGTCTGGGACTCACTTGTGCTACCAGCTAATCTAGACCAGCCAGGGAGCAAAAGGCAGAGGAGGAGAACAAGCAGGCCTCGGACATAAACACTGCACAGTGTTTTGATTACAGAACGATCCTTGTGTATACCACTTGCCTACATACCACCCGTTAATGGAAACATCATGTTCTGCTCTGGACCGCTCTGTAGTTAACTCTTGCCAGCACAGGTATGCACCCAGGTCAAAGGCAATCCTTCCCAGAAGGAAGCCAGGTTATCAGACAGGCGAGCACTGCTTCCCATGCTGGAGGAAGTCACCCCTGGGTGTGGTTCATGATAAAGGCAGGAAGGAGGTTGGGCACTCACTCTGTCTGGACCTGCTCTCAAAGTTGTCCCTGAAAAGTCACTGGGCTTCCAGGTGCCCTCAGAATCTGGAGCTCCAGCTACCTCTGGGTTTACTGGTCTCTCCTTCTCTCTCTCTCTTTCTCTCTCTCTCTCTCTGCTTGCTGCTCACTCTCTCAAAGCTCAGACTCACATGGGAGCAAGGGCCAAGGCATCTGCACAGACCATGCACAGAATAAGTGCACAGATGGAAGGCAATATATCCCAATATGTCACGTGCTGGGACTTTGTATGAAGGCTGTGTGAGCTCTAAGGAGACACTCATTCCTCTTGGGTTGTCAGCAACTAAATCCAGATAATGGATTATTTGATCTGGAGTGTCTTGAAGAACATAGAGCTGCTTTTATAAATCGGGCAAATAAAAAGAAAGGCCCGATTCTACTGAAGAAAAAAATAAATATTTTCAAGGCCTAGATGTAATTTCTTATACAGAAAAGGAGGCAGAGGTGGTGAAGTGGTTAAGAAGTGGCAGTGGAGTTACACTGGTTTTTAATTCCACCCTTCTTAGGAATAGTCTGTGATTCAGCTTTTTCTTTTTCTTTTTAATTTTTTTTTTTCTATTTTTCTTTTCTATTCTTTTCTTTCTCCCACCCCCCCACCCCCCCCGGCTTCACAACCTCTGCTTTCGTTTCCTCATCTGTAAACTAAAGATCACATAATGTCCACTTTGGGCATCGTTCTAAAGAGCACATGATAAAATATATACAGCACTGGGCCTGGTTTCTGGCATTTTCAAGGCCTAGATAAATGCTAGCTATCATTAGCATGTAGACACAAAGGACAGTTTGAAATGGTCAGAACACATGTTGTTTAGAGACAATGGAAAGACACAAGGTTAGTCAGGGACCAGATGGTGAAAAAACCAGAAGCTCTACTAAGGATTTGGACTTGATCCCATGGGTCATGGGAAACCACTGAAGGTTAATGCATTCGAATACTGTCCTCTGGTTGATTTCCTTTCTTGGAAGATCCTTCCAAGAAAGCCTTTTGAACTTTCTCATCAGGGATCCAGCCTGTCCTCAGTAACATTTGTCACCTTCTAAAGAGAAGCTTTAGCCCATATAGCTCAGACCCCACTCACTCCATCCGTTTTAACCATCCAGTCACTTTAGTCTGACACTTTATCTCTGGGACTTCAAATGCAAGAGCCTGCACCAGGGCATTCCTTCCCTTCACCACCAGTGAGAATGTGTGATTAGGAAGCAAGGGAGATCAACCACCAGGTCTAATTCTCTCCGAAGTTTTGCGCCCCAAAGAAAAGTTTGTAAAACTTGTCCCAGTTAGGATAAGTGGCTGGGCATGTGGAAAGCTCTGGAAACTTGCCACAAAGTGGCCGTGTGTCCTGTGAGTAACGCTGATGGGACGTGAGCTGCAGTTCAGGAATGACGACTGTCTTCTGTTTAAGGGGTTCTCAGAGTAATAGATCCTGGCATTCTGCTCCCACCATCTTTACAAACGTCACTTTCACTTTATTGTCCATTAACCCCAATCTCTTCACAAGCTCCACAACAAAACTTCTTGCAAACCACCAAGATCCTTCTGCTGCTCTGTTGAAAACACCTTAATATGAAAATAGGAAACCACCAAATGAATCTATCATCAGAGAATTGCAGTAAAGGGACTCACCTGGACAAAAGCCTGCCTCTGGTGGTTGTTTCTTTCTTTTATGAATAATGACAGAACCCCAGATTCTAAAGATAATTGGATTTCTTTCTTTCTGGTCCTTACTGGGACTTCACTACTCTGGATCAATTCTTTTAAGGTTAGAGAGGAAGACAGAGAGGAGGAGCTGGGGGAGGAGCATCGAGGGGAGTGGAGAAAGAGAAACACAGCTCCAAATTTGCTTTTCTTTTCCTGTCTCTCTCTCTCTTTCTTTCTCTCTCTCTCTCTTTCTTTCTGTCTTTCTTTCACTCTCTCTTATTACCCCAGGGCTATCTCTAGGACTTGGTGCCAGCACTACAAATCCACTGCTCCCAACAGCCATTTTTTTTCTTTATTTTTTTCTTTCTATTTTATTTGACAAGACAGAAATTAAGAGACAGACAGAGACATCTACAGACCTGTTTCACTATTGTGAAGCTTGACCCCTGCAGGTGGGGAGCAGGGGCTCAAACCGGGGTCCTTTTGTCTAGTGATATGTGTGCTTAACTACGTATGCCACCTTTTGGCCACCCCCAACATTTTCTCCAGTGCAGGAAGGGCAGATCTTGAATCTGGCCCGTGCACACAGCAAAGCAGGGTCACTGACCAGGTGAACTACTTTGCAGGCCCAAAGTTGCTACCAACTGCATCCTATTGTTCATATGAACTCAAATATCTCCGCTACTATAACCCCCAGAGGTGGACAGTCTATTACCTGCTGTCAGGTTGATCCTCTAGTTGGGAATGAGTGAATAGATACATGAATGAACCCCAGTGAGTAATTAGCCCTTAAAGGTCCCATATCCTGTCTAAATGCACAGGCTCTTTGTCCACTGCCTTCCTTATTTCTTCATCAGTTACTTCCTGAGCAAAGAAACAGCACTTTCCCAGGTCATTGCCGACATCCTGTTGGTTGGGTCTCACGTCCTCCTCAAAAGGAGCAGCCCCCCAGCAGTGAGTATTGAAGTCAGTCCTACCCAGCTGCAGGACTGCACAGCCCTCCTATCACAGCAAATGCCACTCTAGAATCCAGCTCTATGTATCATGTGCTTTGAGATTGCTCAGTTCCTAGGGCCTTTGTAAAGCAGACCTTTCATGAATAAATCAGGAAATACCCTGATGCATGCTTTATGTAGAGGAAGATATTCTATTTAGGTCACACGCGGAAGTTCTGCCAAGTTTGCTAAAATGAACAGTCCCTCTGAGTGCCGTCCACCTCTGCACGGAGTCTCCCAGGTCCCCGCGGCTGTGCTGTGCAGACACTGAGGACTCCGGGCCTATAAAGTATTAGTCTGGTCACCAGAGACTCCACAGGCTTTCAAGTCAGGAGTCAGGAAAGGAGTTCTGCTGGTCCAGAGGAAGAGC
Organism: Erinaceus europaeus; assembly: GCF_950295315.1. Lineage (NCBI taxonomy): Eukaryota > Metazoa > Chordata > Mammalia > Eulipotyphla > Erinaceidae > Erinaceus > Erinaceus europaeus. Next base: position 5,693,935 of record NC_080171.1, read on the forward strand.
TCTTTAAATGGGAAATTTGTCCACCAAGGAGCCTGGGGCAATGGGACTTTTTCAAGCAAAGGAGAAAGGAGCAAGAAAAATGACAGAGAGCTTGCTGTCCTGGCTTTTTTTTTTTTAATCTAAAGAAAGTCCCTGACTTGTTTGAGTCTAAATCACTGCAATTGACTCTTTTGAGCCTCTCCCTGAACACAGGATGTGGCTTCGTGCAGCCTTCCCTTTAGCAATGGAAATTCTCCTGATAAGAATAAGGATTTCCAGATTGCTAGCCAGCCTCGAATTAGAGAGGGTTATCTGGGGTAGAAGAATGCAGAACAAAATGTTGAGTGATCCCCTTCCTTTTAACTAGGGCCTGGCAAGCCCAGTCTCTCTTGCCCAGAGAAAAAAAGCAAAAGAGATGAAAAGACAGTCTGAAGAAACAGAGGGAGACATTGACTTGGACTGTGGGTGGTTAGAGTATGGAGCAACAGCAAAGTCATCAAGAAGGTGGACTGGATGTTTGGACAGGGACTAAACTAATAGGACTTTGTCTAGACAGAATCTGATGTTTGTTTTCTGAACTCCCAAATGTGTGTTGGGCACTGCAGCTAATGCCAGACAGAGACCAGTTCCCCCCGACAAAAGTCAAAAGAAACAATCTCAAAAAAAAAAATTTTTTTTTCAAGCAGCTGAAGTTTGTTCTGGAAGTAGATTAGAATGGTAAGCCAAAGGATATTTAGCTTATATATTTGTTATCTGTGAGTACAGTCTGAAATATTTTCTGTCCGTGAGTAAAGACTGAACAAAGAGACTTTTGCATCTTCTATAGCTTTTGATTGTTCTGAATATAGAAAGACCATATCCTCCTTCTTTTCCCAGGACACTCTTCTAAACATCTGTCTTTGGTTGAAGCATTTTCTTTTAGATTTGATCACATTCAGCTTTAGTAATCTGAACTGACTGAGGGCACTCCTCAAGTATTTCATTTAGTATCTCCACTCTTTTTTGCCTCTATTTCCCATTGATTGCAAACTGAAAATTTTACAGAGTTGGTTATAGTCAGTTACAACCTTGATTTTGATTACTTACCTTCTTAAAATGCTACAGATTTCCAAATTCTGAGAATATTGCTTGCATCCTGTTCTACTTACTCTTGACATGATCCAGTCATTTGAGTCCTACCTCAACCCTCATGGATCTAGTTATGTTGAGAAAGTTCCATCACTCATAAACCATTGATCAAAATGTGTAAATCCCTTAATCTAGAAAGGACAGATTGAGAGAATTTATATTAAAACATTATGTGCTCTACAAGGCTGCTATACAAATAGGAAAAGACTTTGCTGAATATTTTCAAATAATATCTTCGGGATTTCCTTTTTAAAACACATTCCACAGTGTCTGGCATTGGGTAAGAAATCAATGAAAGTCTGTTACTGGGTGGCTGTACTGTAAATGGAGTCTGAGTTTGAATATCAATTCTCAAAGAGAGAAGAAAGAGGGGAGGGCTCAAAAGAGGACATACTTTTTTTTTTGGTCATTATAAAAGTAATTCTAGCCCAAAGGATACAATTTAGAAGATGAGTTGAACGTAGTAAGAAGGACATTCAAATACTTTATATTTCCAACCTCTTTCCACTTTGCTGAGGACATTCAAATACTTTATATTTCCAACCTCTTTCCACTTTGCTGGGTCTGAAATCTCTTCAAGCTCAAAGGCTCTACAGCACCAAACAATGACTTTGAGGGGAGGGAGGCATTTTTGATGTCCTGATACAGGATGATTAGAAAAGGGTCTAAATTGGTATTGAGGATGTTTTACAGATACATGTCATAGGGGAATGAGAAATTGTACCCATGTGTCAACTCTCATCTTAAAGAGAGAGGAAGAGAGGGAGATGGAGAGGGAGAGAAAGAGGGAGAGGGAGAGGAGGGAAAGTAGTGAAAAGAAAACTAAAATACCAGGGGGCCTGGTGGGTGAGCACGCATGTTACAATGAGCAAGGACCTAGGTGTGAGCTCCCACCTGTGGAGGGAAAGCTTTGCTAGTGATGAAGCAGGACTGCTGGTGTCTCTCTGTTGTTCTCTATCTTCCTTCCCCTTCCTCTGTTTCTGGCTGTCTCTATCAAATAAATAAAAATTCTTTAAAAAAATTCTTAAAAAATTAAAATACTTTATATTTGTAACTTGTTACCATTTTGCTTGGCCTGAAGTCTTTTGTTTTTAATTTCTCCCTCTTTAATTTCTCTCTCTTTCTCCCTCCTCTCTCTTTCTTTTCTCTCTATCTCTCTCCCCTGTCTTTTAAATGCCAGCAAGAGCTCAGAGGAGAAATATTTATTTTCCCAGCAGGCAAAGGCACAGGAGATTAGTTCTCAGGTACATCTATTAGTTCATTAGTTAATAAGAATCTGAGAAAGAAGGCCAGGGAGATCGTTCAGCCTATTAAAACACCCACTTGCATGTCTGAAGCCACGTGTTCCATCCCCAGCCAGCACCACATTATGCTAGAGCTGAACAGTACTCTGGTTTCTCTCTCACAATTAACAGATTCAAATGTCTGAGAAGTGTCAGCAGGTTCGTGCAAAGACTCGTCATCTTGGCTTTACTTGTAAATGCAATGCAGGTAATAATAGGTAATATTTTTCAGTACTTACTATATGCCAGGCACTAGTATGTGTTCTTTGTACATAATATCTTTTTTTTTTCTTTTGCTACCAGGGTTATTGCTGGGACAAATCCACTGCTCCTAGCTGCCACTTTTTTCTTTTTTATTTGATAGGACAGACAGAACATGACAGAGTAGGGGATAGAGAGAAAGATAGCCACTTGCACCCTGTTCATGGATCCTGCAGGTGAGGAGCAGCAGAACAAACAGCCGTCCTTGCGCTTGGTAACATATGTGCTTAGCCAGGTATGTCCCCACCAGCCTCTAGTCTTAACACATTTTATCCTTGTGACTACACTTAATGGACTACAAGTTTACTATTCCTTGTCTAAAATTCTACAGTCCAGAAAACTCTAAGAATACCCCCGGCTCCCCACCTGCATGGCATTGCTTCACAGGTGGTGAAGCAGGTCTGCATGTGTCTGTGGTTCTCTCCCCCACTCTGTCTTCTCCTCCTCTCTCCATTTCTCTCGGACCTATCCAACAACAATGACATCAATAACAACTACAACAAGAAAACAACAAGGGAAACAAAAGGGAATAAATAAATTTAAAAAAATTTTTAAAGTTTAAGAATAAGAATTTGGGGTAAATTTGACTCAATCTCCTTTGGGAATTACACCTTTCCTGCTCTGACATGAGATTATTCATGGTCTTAATTTATTCCTTGTAGAAGCAATCAAGTGCCACTGGGGGAAAAAAAAACTCTAATGTAAGGGCCAGATGGTGGTGCACCTAGTTAAGCACTCACATTACAGTGCAAAGGGATACAGATTCAAGATCCTGTAGGGAGGAAGCTTCACAAGTGGTGAAGGTATCTGCAGGCTCTACTCAATATTTCAGCCAAAAGCAATGGAATTCAGGGGGCTTATGTAACTAAATCAAGGTCCAGAAGTAACACAACAGAAAGAAGGCTCAAGTGTAAATCTGCTGCTTCTAATTCTCATGGCTTCCTAGAAGCCTGATCCACTGCGAAGTCCTTCAGGAATCTGGAAAGCTACAGTTTTATGGAGTTTTATTCCTTTTTCTTTCTTTATTTTTTAATCAGAATTTCTACAAGGTACAAATTCTATCTCCTCTTCATTCTCTGTGTACAGCATTTGGGTCATAGAGTATCCTCCATGTCTGTTTATCCCATTTATTGCCCTTGTTGTTTTTATCATTGTGGATATTATTGTTGTTGTTGAATAGGATAGTGAGAAATGGAGAGAGGAGGGGAAGACAGAGAAGGGGAGAGAAAGACACCTGCAGACCTGCTTTACTGCTTGTGAGGTGACCCCCCCTGAAGGTGGGGAGCCATGGGCTCTAACCAGGATCCTTATGTCAGTCCTTGGGCACTTAACCCACTGCACTATCACTTGGCCCCCAAGGTTTAAATTCTTAAGAAAAATTAGGAACTGCAAGATGGGTGTCACGAAGTCACTATTGATAAATCTGGGAGGTGGGGTTTTCAGGACATGTCGCCAAGATATCTTCTATCCCAGAAGTCTTCTTCTCCTGGCATCTTATAAGATCTTTCAAAATCCCTTGAGGTCATCCTTCCTCTGGTAAGTGTGGCCAGCTACAGCAGTGTGGCTCAGAATTTACCTTTTCTGAGTCTCTGTTAAGGTGTAACACTTCCCAAGCATTGACTCCTCCTACAGACCTAGAGTCACTAGCATGGCCCTTATCCATGACCTCAGGGGCATGAGCATATAGAATTATAGGTAAGTACATACCAAAAAAGTAGGGAGCATTTGTGACCAAAAGAAGTTTGGTCTGTAGGCAAAATATAAAGATAATTTGTATCAGATGATAGCAGGTAACTGGTAAAATTAATCCTGCTTCTATGGACACAGCTGAGCTCAGAAGCAACCCCCTGAGACTTGGTTTCATATTGAAATCATACAGAGAAACCATATACATTCACCCCACAGAGCACAAAAAAAAACTGAAGGAAACAACAAAAAACCTACCCCTGTAACTCACTTCTATGCCAGGCAAAATATAAATAAAGTGAAGTTCAGAGACCACAACAGTAGTACCACCTTCTGACCAACAATAATGATTACAGTAAATGTATAAACAGAAATAATGCAGAAACAAACTATCAAACATGACAAATTAGACAGAAGTGAAACAGTAAAACTCCAAGAAAAATACAGACATAGAGGTACTATCAGAGAAAGACTCCAGTAAACTCATTATGAGAATCCGTCAAGAATCTAAGCATAGTATGGAGAAGCCTATTCAAGAGTTGAAAGAATATTTTACTAAGAAGTTAAGAAACTCAAAAGAAGATCTTTAAGCAAGTTCTCTAAAATAAACTAGAAAGCATGAAAGAAGAATTCAGAGTTTTCTAAGAAATTAGAAAACTTGAAAGAATAATTTGAATTAGAGTTCACTAAACAGAAAGCATAAAAGAAAAACTTCAAACAGAATTTCTGGAAGTGAAAGACACTTTGAAAGCAGTACAGGCTCAGGTATCAGGCTTAGGAAGTAGACTCACTCATGCAGAAGAAATAACATCTAATCTAGGGGCTTGATGGTGGCACACCTGGCTGAGCACACCTTACAATGCACAAGAATCCAGGTTCCAGCCCCCAGTCCCCACCTGCAGGGGGAAAGCTTTGCAAGTGCTGAAGCAGTGCTATAGGTGTCTCTCTGTCACTCTCCCTCACTCTTTCCCCCTTCCCTCTCAATTTCTGGCTGCCTCTATCCAATAAATAAAGAAAGATAATTTTAAAAAAATTAAAAAGAAAGATTATCTAATCTAGAAGAAACAGTTCACTATTTCAATTTAAAGATGAAGGAGAGAAAAAGTTTAAAAATAATGAAAGGAATCTGTGAAATTCTAGACTCCATCAAAAAGTCAAATGTAAGAATAAAAGGAGTCCCTGAAGAAGAGGACAGGGTAAAAGGAATAGAGACCATATTCAGGGAAAATTTAGCTGATAATTTTCCTCACTTCGGCAATCCTCAGAACATAATCATTCAAATGGCAGAGTATACACCCAGGTATAGGAAAGCAAAATGACCAACATCAAGACACATTATTGTAAAACTATCAAAACTCAATATAGTGAAAAAAAAATTTTTTTTCAGGCCTCTAGGGAAAGGAAAGAGGTGACAATGGGAGAGTTATCAGACTTTCATCAGATTTCTCTTCACAAACCCTAGAGGAAAAGAAAGAGTGGAATGATATATTTAATATAGTAAATTAGAAGGGACTCCAGCCATGGATATTAAATCCTGCAAAATAATTCTTCAAATATGAGGGGAAATAAAGATTTTCTATAATATCCAAAGGCTAAATGTATTTTCCATCATGAATCTCACATTATAAGAATTACTGGATGGATTTCCACAAGAAAAGAGTAAGCAAAAGAATATATATTCTAAGTGAGGTTAGTAACAGTAGACTAGAACTAAGAATGCAATAAAATGGTAAAAAAAAAAAAAAAAAAGATCGGAAAGGTAAAGGAATTAATGGACAAAGAATAACGTTATCATTATTTGCCAATGATATATTGATATACCTAGAGATCTCCAGAAACTTTGTTAAATAAATACTGGATATTATCAATAAATTCAGTAAAGTAGCAGGTTACAAAATCAATACCCAAAAATGTCATTTCTCTGTGTGAAAGATGGACCAGAGGAAACAAGACTGAAGGAAGCAATCCCATGTGCAACCAAACCTCAAAAAATAAAATATCTAGGAATAAGTCTAACAAAGGAGGTAACAGATATTTTCAAAGAAAAATAATAAAATACCTATAAAAGAAATAGAGGATGACACAAAGAACTGGAAAAACATCCCATGTACATGGACTGGAAGAAAAAATATTAAAATGGCAATTCTGCCAAAAAAATATATATATTCAGTGAAACCCCTACTAAAATCTCAATGACATATTTCAAAGATATTGAACAACTTATTTAAGAAAGTTTGGAATTATATTTTTAAAAAGCACTAATAGCAAAAGCACTCTTGAGGTGTTGTTTTCGACGGGTTATGTTGTTTTCGCCGGGCTGGCTTCACGGGCGGGTAACAGACGACCAGGGACTCATGGTTGAGCTGTAGGCAGTATCTCTTTATTCATACAGGACGCAGCACAATCTAAGACGAGCTAAGTTAAACTCAAAGTACAGTACTCTAAAACTCACAATGCTGTCTTTATATATACTTCCCAAGTAGGGTGGAAACAGGATGTGACATAGAGAGGGTGGAGAGAAAAGTGACTGGTGAAAATCAGGGTGTGATAAAGAAGGGATCAGGGTGTGACAAGGAGGGGGGGTGGAGCAAAAACATATCATGAAACAGTGGGGATTGAACCAATGCCCTGGAGGGAGGTGCTTGTTAACAGCGGTTATGTAAATAGAATGAAGTGGTTATGTAAATAGAATAGTGTTAAGCAGGGGGGGATTTAAACCAAATGAAACAGAAAGGGTCTCATGCATACCAACATTGAGGAAAAAGAAGAAAAGTGGATACATCACAATGCCCAACTTCAGGTTATACTACAAAGCAATAATAGCTAAAAAAAAAAAGTGTGGTATTGGAACAAAAATTGTCATACAGACCAATGGACTAGGGCAGACAGCCCAGAACTAAACCTACACATGGACAGGAACCTTATATATGACAAAGGGACCAAAAATTCTCAGTGGAGAAAAGGTCTTTAACAAATGGTACTGGGAGAACCAGACCACCAATTAACACCATACACCAAAACTAGCTTAAAATTGATCAAACATCTAGATATTAGGCCTGAAAGTATAAAACATAGAAGAACATATCGTTGAAACATTACATGACATCAACAGTAAAGATGTATTTGGAGACTCCACTCCATGGGCAAGGGAATCAAAAATAAGATTGAAGAAATTTGACTAAGCCAAATTTAAAAATCTTCTACATATCAAAACAAAATTCCATAAGGATAAATAGGAAACCTAGCATCTGGGAGAACATATTTGCATACCATGCTTCAGACAAATGATTGATATCAATCATCTATAAAGAACTAATTCAGCTCAACAAAATGAAACTACTCAATAAAATAGTGGGAGTAAGATATGAATAGACAGTTCCCTAAAGAAGAAATACATATGGCCCACAGATACATACGGAAATATTCCAATTCACTTACCACCAGAGAAATGCAAATTAAAATCATACTGAGATACCACCTCATACCTCATATTTCTGTTAGAATGGCCTTCACCAAAAAAGTAGGAAAGGCTAAGTACTAGAAAGGGTATGAAGGGTGAGGACCTCTTACACTGCTGGTGGGAATGCACACTGGTACAGCCACTGTAGAGAATAGTATGGAGAACCCTTAAACAAATACAAATGGAAAGACCTTATGATCCAGCAATTCCACTCATCGGCATTTATCCAAAAGAGATAGTAACACTAATTTGAAAGGACATATGTACCACCATGTTCATAGTTGCATTATACATAGTAGCCAATATATTGAAACAATAAAAATGCCCTTTAGCAGATGACTTGATAAAAAATTATGCAACATATACTCGATGGAGTACTACTCAGCAATAAAAAATGGATGGAATTGAAGATTATGCTTAGTGAAGTAAGTAAGGAAAGGAAGTACAGGACAACTACAGGATGGTTTCATTCATGTGGAATTTAGATAATTGAACAGAGGAACGTGAAAACAATAAACAAAAAGTCAACTTGGTGCAATTTCATGAAGATGCATATTCTATTCTCAGATTGGATACTGGATGGCATTTACTCTGGGGAAGATAAAGTTGGTGCACATGAGAAATGGTAATATACAAATTTATGTCTGTGGTCTGGGGGGCATACTGCCTATGCACCACACTAAGCCAGAGTTGAGTAGTGCTCTGGAAAAATGATTACACACAACAAAGCCCTCTACCTATACTTTAGCAGTACCTTAAATCTCTTGTTCTCATTCTTGGTATAACCACCTGGGAATAAAGGAGAATTTCTGGGCTCCACTTGAGACTAATTTAGTGTATTATGATTTTTTGACACTTGCAGCACTACTTCATCACTTATGAAGCTTCTCCATGAGGGGCAGGAACTGGAAGTTTGAGCCCAGGTCCATGGTCATCTAGGTGCGACACCATCTGACTCTCAAGACTAATTAATTTAAAATCTGAGAGTGGGGTCTAAGGATCAGGACTTCTGAAAGCTCTTTATGTTATACTATTGTGTAGTCATGGGTGAGAACCACCATCCAAGTGGCAGGTAGGCAATGGGGTTATGTCTGAAATCTTATTCTTTCACTTCCCGTTGTATAGCATCCATTAGGAAATGTATAAATAGAGGACAAGTGTATTTCTTTTCCAGAGTTTTAAATGAAAATAAAACAATGTATGCAAATAGAGGTTCTCTGGGCTCTAGTACATGAAACAGTGTTCCTTAGCATTATGATTTTTATTGTCACTTGGTGTCATTTGTCGGTTTGCAATATGTTAGTAGAAAACTATTTTATCTGTTTGATTTTTGAGCTGGAACCTGGTACATAAGTGATTTTACTGCTCCATGACACTTTTCATGTAGATAGAGAGACAGAGAGAGAGAGAGAGAGAGAGAGACAGACAGAGAGAGAGAGAGAGAGAGACAGACACAGAGAGAGAGAGAATGAGAGAAATACCACAGATTCAGAGCTTCCTTCTGATGCCATGAGCACCTCTCATGTGGTGCCAAGTTTCAACCTACGTCATGTACAAGGCAAGCCATGCACCTTACTATGTGAGCTATCTCTCCAGTCCCCAGAGAAGATGTTTTTGAAGGAAGCAAAAGCCCATGAACACATACAAGATGTAGCGGATTTTGCCAAATGAGAAATGTGATACTAAGGATAGATATTCCTTGTCAGCAAACTGTCCACAACAAAACTGAAAAGACAAAGACCCACTCAAATGATGTGGTTTGAATATACTGTGCACTAAGATATAACAGCTTCAATCTTCTCCCCTTGTAATACTCTCCTAAAATGGACTCTCTTGCTCTGATTAAGGGCTCCTGGAGGGATTAGAAAATAGTCTCAGTAACATTCCACTCTCCAACTGCCTTCTGATTAATAGCAAAAAGCTCTTGTGCATTCCAAACTACTGCCCTGTTGATGTCCATGTGAGTTTTACATGTCAATCAAATGCCAAATGAACAGGGAAGAGCTTTTCACTTGCATATCAGATACAGTATGTGTGTCTACATACACATGTAAACACACACACACACACACACACACACACACACACACACACACACACACACACACACAGCAGTGAGGAAGCAACTAAGGATTCTTCTGGGTCCAGGTCTTACTTTTCAAATACTACTGAGAAGGTCTGGTTCATTTTTTCTTTTCTAACCAGACTCCAGACCCTGTCAGCTCCTTGAAAATCAGCAAGGTCAATGCCAATTTCCCCTTCATCATCTATGTCTGTGGCTGAACTGTCTGCAGTGGAAGAAATGAATGTTCTCTCCACAGCTCGCAGCACCAGGGTGGCTACTTATAGCTTGCCTACAAAATGTGATTGTGCTCTATTATGGCCAAGCAAAACACACACTGCAGTGTTGGTGTCCTCTATCCTGCAAGGCCACAGAAGGGGGGAGGAAGCCTTCTCTGGAGGAAGCTATTCCACTGCCTAAGGTCTGCTCGAGTCTGTTAAGAATTGCAGCTCAAAAAAAATATTTTAAAGCCTAATATATGTAATATGAACTCTGTGGTTTCCTCTGGCATTTGGCAAAGAAGAGGCTGTCCCTTTTCAGGTCTCCAGTTCTACAGAAACAAAAAGGTCATCTGTGTCAACCACATGGTTCCAGAGATTAGATCAAAATTCAGATGGAGAATAAGGTTAATCATGGGTTCATCACACAGTGACCTTTGCCGGCAGGATTGCAACCCAATCAGGTGGCTATTGTGTACAGACCCAACTCAGAAGATGCCCACTAGGTTCATCTAACTGTGCTGCCTGGACTCCAAGGAGATGGGACACTAAGCTCCAGGCTGATGCCTGCAAGGGAAAGGAGGCAGGGTGCAGAGTGTGACAGGAAGTTAGGTGGAAAATTCGCTTTCCACAGTACTTCCTCCTAGTCAGTCCAATTCAGCAGTGGGAAAAACAAAGGCTCTCTTAGCAAGTCAGCTTGTGGGCTTATTGTTGTAGAGAAGAAACTTCTGTCTCCTCACCAAAAGACTTCAGCTCCTCTTCTGAGAGCACAAAGAAACATAACCTTATGATTCATATTCAGAGGTCCCTGATCAGGAAAAAGTGCTTTTAGAAGCTGGGTTGTTGGGTGTGTCGATGAACCCTCTAGCTCTGTTTGTTGTTGGGGGTGGGTGTGACACTGTGGCATGACAGTACCCCCACAGCCAAAGCACTAAGTGCCAGTCTTTATTTCACCCAGTCCTCCCTGGAGAATCAACCACTGGGTCCTGAACTCCCAAAGTAAAGTGTGAATCCATTAATTATTAATGCCACCATTGATTAGTTATTCAGTCTCATTTAGCCTGTTTCCCACAGTGGCATTCAGAATAAACAGGAATGTATTTTGTGATACAATGCATGAAAAGACCTGTTACTTAGGAAATATCGATTATGTGTAAATTAATTGTATTTTCCTATCAACCTCTTCTCACCCCTCAACCAATTGCCCCCAGGCCTTCTGTTCCACCTGTTCCCTCTCTTGCTTCTCTTTTACTCTTGAACCATAGAGCACTTCTTAGTTCTCTGCCACCTTCTCCACAATGCTTTTGTCAACATACACAAGGACACCCCTCAGGTATGCACACATGAAGGATGAAAATGCTGGTGAAAGGCTAACAGAACTTCGTCTTGTCACACTCCCAAGATTTTCCATCTTGAAGAAACCCTCTTCTATTCTCCAGTAGTTTTAACACTTTGATCAGACTATATTTCCCCATGAGCTTCCCCTGAGGTCTGATTCCTTTATGAGAACTATTCTCTCCCCAAAGAGTAGAGTTCATGCATCCTACTGCTGATGCATTTTCTTCTGGACTATACAACCCAGACCTATTATTGTTGTAGGAAACAATATTATTTTATGTATTTACCTGTCCACGTATCTTCCTCTCCCAGGATCCCAAGGGCAAGTTCCGTACCCACTCCACATCTCAGGTTCTCCGTATGTTGTCTGAAAGATAGTGAGATGTTTCCTACATTAAACTGATTATAGCTTAATGAAACGATCAAGGTCAGAAGGGGTGTGATAGCAAGGTTTATTTAGTATTTTTAAGGTTAACCCAAAGATTTTCTTATTGACTGCATCATTTAATTTTTAAAACAGCCCTCTAAGATGAGAAAAGTATGTGGTATTGTCCTTTCAGAGAGGAGGGAGCCAGGGTTCCTAGTATAATGTTGTGTGTATGGTCATGCCATTAGCAAATTGTAGAGGCAGGAGTAGAATTAAGGTCTATGGTCAGTCTATTTCCTCCGCTGCAAGTTATCAACTTAAAGAGCAGTCAGGGTACACTTCGTCTTTCCTGTAGTATTTGGTCCATTCTTGTATAAGGCCATGCAACATAGGTGCATCAAATCACAATGGGATTTTGTTTTGGAAATTAACGAGTCATTCAAGTTTCTCTCAAAGAACATATACAACAAAATAACTAGAGTAGTGGTAAGAAAGCATGAGAGTCTGTGACCCAAGGTAAATTGAGAGGAGTTATGGCAATAACTTTCCTTAAAGGTACCTACAGTCTTCTTACATGTCCATTACTGCTCCCCCATCCTGACAAATATCAAAGGTCAGTTCCAGAATGCCCATCTAATTGTATCATTACACTCTCTACTATAAGGGAATATTCTATTTCAGTAGCTACCTAATTGTTTTCTTGCAACTACTTTCTTTAATGGTTGATTCTTTCACTAGATTGCCTTCTCTTCTTCACTGTCTTAGTGTCTAATACATTAAAATCGTTTGATGATATGTCTGAAAATATGTTCAGTTTTCTGGAATTCCTAGTGACTTTCTGCTCTATTACTGGACTGGGATATTGTTTATTCTATACTTATTATGCACTTATTTAATACTGTTGTAATCTATTTAGAGGGCAAAACACTTCAGTTGGTGAAAGCTGTCTGGTCTATCAGAGCAGGTATTTCTAATAAATATGAGTATAGGTTACTCATTGCTTCAACAGCTTAGTATTTGTTTTTTCAATCCTCTGACATTTTACAGAGGGCACTTCAGAATAATCAGGTATGGAAAAAAAATGTCAGATATGGTATTCAACCTGACCCCTCTGATGATCAATATTCAATGTCCCAGACAAATCATAGCTTAAGATATTCTCAACTTTGAGATCTCCCATGTTTCCCAGTCTTAAAGGAAAAAGTACTTTTAAAAACATCATAAAAATCTGTTTTTATTTATTTAACTAATCAAAAAGCATGTTTCTTTACAGCTAGAAATCTTGATCAGGGTTGAACTATCAACCCTTGTTTTCCCCCTTGACAGAAGGTTAAAGAAGGTGTGTACTGAAATTGGTTGGTCAGGATGTCAATTTTTTGTCTATAGTAGATAGACATTCATTGGTACTAATTTTCAAAGTTATTTGACAGTCTCCACATGGCACCGTCTACTTGTGAACTCAAAACAAGTGTTGAATGAATATAGATTAGCTGAAAAATTAATCTGACTGTCTCTGATTTTGATCTGCCTACTGTTGAACTCATAATTCTAAAGAAGACATTTGGAGACAGTTGAGCATTTACTAGCTCACGTTTTTAAAATATATCAATACTTCCTACTTGCCCTGCCTACCTTTTTTCCTTCAGTCCCTGGTATTTTTCTTAGTTGTTTTATTTCCAACATATGAACTTTCTGCTTCTGTCATAAAGTCACCAAACTTCTTCATGAACCCACTAAGCTTCTTTATTCCAGTCACTGACACATCCAGTTCAATGAGTTAGGAAACCTCTTTCTCATATCCCCACATGGTTTGTTTTCACATTTCATACAACTTAGCAGAAGTTCCCTGACACCCATTTAAAATTAACAGCATCATTACCATTACCATTATCATTACCATATATTCTAGCCCTTAATTTAATCACCATCACGATCTCCACTACCGTGTTTGGGGGAAACGTCTGGCATATATAGACATAGAAAATTAATCATTTATTTTAAACTTACAGCATTTCTGTCAGGTATGATTATCTGTTTTGAAGAGGTGAAGAAATTGAATCGGCAAAGCTAAGTAATTTGATGAGGTTCACTCAGTCAATAAAGCAATAAAATTTGGATTTAAACCCATATCTGTTTCACCAATAGTGACTTCACCATTTTCTTTCTGACTAGCATATTCATCTTTGAAATAAGACTATGTGGGGCTGGGTGGTGGCACACTTGGTTGAGCACATGTTATAGTGCCCAAGGACCCAGAGTTGAGGCCCTGATCCCCACCTGCAGGGGAAAAGCTTCACAAGTGGTGAAGCAGGGCTGCAGGTGTCTCTTTGTTTCTCTCCTTCTCTATCACTCCCTTCTCTCTATACTCTGACTGCCTCTAGCCAATAATTAAAAAAATAAAGATAATAAATAAAAAGTAAGAAAGCTAAGAAAAAAATTAGACCCCATGTGAGTTTATCATCTCACATAATCTTCCATCTATTTCATTGACATAGTATTTTTAATGTCACCTATGTATACACACACTCTATCCAACATCAGAAGCAATCTTACATACACACAAAAATAAACAAGGTGTCTAGGTAAACATCAGAAGTACTCCTGCGCTAGGCTAGCGTTGTGGGTGGGAGAGAGACATGATCCAGGAACCAAGCTCGTGGTGGTAGTAATACAAATCATTATTCATACAGGAGCCCCAGAGTCGGGTGTGAGTGCAGCGGGTTGTTACACGTGGAACCAAAAACCGCAATGGCAGGCATCCACCTCCCTCTGCACACCTGCACTCCTTCTCTAGGTCGGACACAGAAGAGAGAGAAACCAGAAACAGAAGTGGCTTTTATAGGATAAAACCAGAAGTGGCAAGTCGGAAACAGAAATGGCTAGGAAAAGGGGGTGGAGAAAGGTAAAAGGCATGCTGGGAAGGTGGAAGCTTCCTTAGCAACTGTTGTGATGGTTTTAGCCAGTGGGATTGATTTTACCCTGCAAGCAGGGCAGGTCTCGAGATAGAAAGAAGATAGGTCAATAGGTGGGGATCTTTCAAGCAAAACAATGATTATGTAAATAGGCCATAGTATTAGCAATGCAGGACGGAGCAAGGGGGCTAGCTTAATGCCCGACACTCCTGTAATAATCTGAAATAGTGAAAAATTCAAACCAGTCAGAAGGTTGTCCATATCAGGGAAGTTGTGTAGTCAAATATGATCTACTGCAGTGGTATATTTATTACACAACCTCTGAAGGCTGCATCTTATTTTTTTTTCAGTAATATAAAAAATATTCCCAATATATCACTGTGTGGAAAATGTATATAATAAAATTAAATGTAAAATTTGTACTTCCAATTATGAAGGAATAGCTTATATCGGGTTAAACTTTCTGCAACAAACAACCACAAAATCTATACAGCATACCAAACCAGCTGTTTGAGAGAGGCAGGGGAGGCAGCAAAAGCATCCAGGATTTAAGAGACCAAGATCTCAGAAAGCCAAACAACTGACCCATGGTGGCTTCTCAGTGCTAGAACTCATGGCTTCCATGTGTGACAACCTGGTACCACACAGGAGCACCGGGGACGGAACAAAGAACAAAAGTGGAGGAGACTCCATGGAAGGGGGAGTGATGTTTTGAATGATAAATAAATGAAAGATGGACCAGAGTGATGGCTCAGAGTTATTGCTTATGGATGAGCCTCTAGATATATTCTCATCAACAGCATTAAAAAGAGAAAGAATTACGGTAAACTACAAGTATATTTGTTACTATTTTCCCTCTTTGGACAATTTGCCTATTTGCAATAAGTACATATAATTAAAAAAGAAAATCAGTCTGCTGAGCTAAGACACAGTTTAACATTAATGGGTGGGACACATGTCTTATTGTACAAGTGTGTGACCCAGGTCCAGGTCCTCACACCACACAGGGTGGCCAGGTGCCAAGGAGAGTTCTGGTATTGTGGTATCTCTCCACCTCTGCCTATTTCTTTCTTTTGATGACAGTAAAAAGTCACTCCAGAAGCAGTGAGATCCCACAGATGCCTACTTTTTCACATATGAAAGGCCCAAGATCTTCAAGAATGAGGGAAGAAAAGGACAGAAAGAAAAAGAGAGAGAAACTGATCATGGTGAATATAGTTAACAATACAGTGTTGTGTATTTTATATGTTGCTAAGAGAATACATCTTAAAAGATCTTAAAAACAAATCTTAAAAAATGTTCTGGCCACCCATCACACAATGTGACATCAGAAAATGTAGCTAGAATGGCAGGCACTAGGTGTTAATTGAATTGGCTTTGGCAATTGTCTTACTACATATACACACAGCAAATCAGAGGCCAGGTGTTGGTACACCTGGTTAAGAACACACAATACAATGTTCATGGATCCAGGTTTCAAACCCCCAGGCCCCACCTACAGGGCAAAAGCTTCACTAGCAGTGAAGCAATGCTTCAGGTATCTCTCTTCCTCTCCCTCTACCTTCCCCCTCTCAATTTCTGTTTGTCCTATCAAATAGATAGAATATAAATATATAAAATTTACATATAAATATGTAAATGTAAATATACAAATATTTTAAACCACTCTATTGTACATCTTAATTTAATACAATGCTCTTTGACAATCATAGCTCAACAAAAGTTAACAGGTGTTGATGAATAAACACTTTGCTATCTGCTGAATAAAAACAATGTAGAAGTTGCTGGGAAATTGTGCAGATGCAGTCACAGCCGCCATGTTGTCCCCTCAGGTTATTGCCAGTTCCCACGAGAGTTAGATGATATTCTCGAGTGCCATTCCACCATGTTGTCCCCTCAGGTTATTGCTAGTTCCCACGAGAGTTAATATGATATTCCCGGAGTGCCTTTCCCAACCAATCCTGTCACTCCTGGTTTTTGCCCGATAAAGCCATCCTGATTCTGTCTCTCTCTTGCCTGTTTTTCACCTCAGTGAATGGACACAGGGAAGGGTGCTGCTCATAGTGGGAGCAGCCATTTTTGCTAGCTCCACATGGCCTGAACTGCTATGCTCTCACCCAATTCTGAGGTGCCCACGTGAATAAAGAATTATGTTCCCTTTCCACTCCAGATCTCCTCTCTCTCTCCTCCACATTGCAGCCCAACAAGGAGTAAATACTATATGAGCATTATAGGGTAGGAGAGACACAGCTGAATTTATTCTAGTCTGTCAGTGCAATCAGAAGTTGGTGGACCAAGTTCCTGAAGTCACAGAAAACTGAACCCAACATTCTGAGCACAATTTCTATTAGGTGCACTTGTTAGTGATAATACATATATAAATTTAAAACAATTGTTAATGAACTGTACAGTTAAGTGAATATTTCCTTAGTGTCAAGGGGTTAGTGAAATAAAAATTACCTTCAGGGAAAGATTTCCTGGTAGACCATGCACACACTCAAGTTGTTTTACTGATTTAATGGGTTAATCTGTCAGTGGTCAGAGAATGAAAACTACTATGGGAAAATAAAGCCACCCAATGCATTCACAATAGTTCAACCAGAATGTGCAAAATTTATCTAAAATTTGGAGGAATGCTGGGAAATGGAACCAAATGACCCAGAGAGGGGAAAAAATGGACAATAGTAAAACATCTGTAAGTAACTTATCAACAGTAAATAAGCTTAACGAGCATGGTCTTTAAATTAGTACACTTACCATACCTTAAAAATAGATAACATTTACATATACTTTCCTGATATAACACTAGAATTATAAGGGTAATCAGATGAGAATTCCAGAATTAAAAATGAAATCAGATTGATTTAGCAGAACATAAGATACAACTGAACAGATATTGATAGGCCAATGAACATGTACAAATATTCAGATAAAGCAGAAAATAAATAAATAACATAAAGTACATGAAAATATATATATTCTTTGGAGTAGGGCACCAAAGTAAAAATCTCTGGGTGGAGGGTGAGGGCAGAAGTTTGGCTTCACTGGGGTTTGGGGGGTGGGGGAAGATGGGATGGGACACAGTCTTTCAGTGGTGGGGGAATGGTGTTTATGTACATGCCTATTAACTTGTAGTCATAGAAATCACTGTTTAATTAATATAAGAGAGGAAAAATTGATTGAATGTCTTAAACTTTTTAATCCATAGACCATAGGCTGAGTTTTTGATATGTTGATTCTCTTAAGAGCTTAGACCAGGGAGAACAGAAGCAACTGGTGGCACAGCGATATACAAATAATGTCAAAGGACATAAATTACAGTGATGTTGTATATGATATAGCAAATGCTAACAAAGGGATTTTTCAAAGTTAACCCAATTACCAAATACTATGATTATAGCAGTAACTATCTATTGTCTTCTTAAACCCTCAGACAGCAGGAACCTCCCACGTCCTCTATAGAGCCTATATTTCCCCCAGTACTGGAACCCCTAGGGTGGGGCTAACTTTCCTGCATACTTCTCTCAATTCATACCAAATTATATTGCATCCGATGATCCTAACTTAATCATCACAAGGAGTACCATCTCAGCTAACTTCACTTCAGACTGTGTCCAGAGATATCAGGCATGGAATGTCAACCCTTCACCCTCATTACTTGGGGGAGACCTTTCCTTTCATAGGATCCTCTAATTCCATTTCAGGTGGTTCACTTCCTAACAAAGTCCCAAAACCTAGATATAGACCAGGTCCCATGAAATAGAGCATATGTTCGCATGTATCCATAAATTAGGGCAAAATATATACCTGAAAGCAAAAATGCACAATAGTCTGCAGTGAGTCAGTATAAAGTTCCTAATAAAATAATGTTTACATAGACTTAGAAATCCATCCTCCTCACCTACTTCCTATTACAATTCTCTCATTCACTCCAAAGCTAACCTCATCAAAACAAGGACTGAAAAAGCTAAATAAGGGAAAGAGACTGGCATACTTTAACAATGGTTTTTTAGTTGCTATCAGACCATCCTATCAGCTGGGGCCCTATTTGGGGAGTCTTGAGATTCCCAAACAGACATGATGGGCCTAGACCTACAATAAACCCCTCTCCCCAATATTATCAGTCATCTCCATCAGGAACAACACAATAGACCCCTTTGTGGGTCCCCATAGGACCTTGCCCTCAACTTGGATCAACAATGGTAGAGAATGTTCCATCCTTTGAAGGAAGGATGGATAACATACTCTATGCTCTACCCAAGGAAGATCAGATCAAATCAATGGGGTTTACAGTCAGCAATATTTATACCCCTTTCCCATATTAGGAAGCTATTATTTTCCCTGATCCAGCTTTCTGGTCCTTTTTCCAGCCATGACATCATTTCCCCAGACAATAACTTCAATCTCCCTGCATATCAGATTTCAGGCTCGGGGAAAAAACAAACAAACAAACAAACAAACAAACAAACAAAAAACTAGTATAGTCACAGACCCTTTCTAGTATAACTAAAATATGCCTACTAGCTATCTACAAAATGGATACTCCCTAACTCTTTATCTGTACTATTGCAGCCTTTAGGTTAGTGATTAGTGAACAACTTGTTTGGCTTTATATGTTAACTCTCTTTCCAGCCAACAAGTTCCAGATGCTACCATGATGCCAACTGGATTTCCCTAGACACATAACCCCACCAATGTGTCCTGGACCCACTTCCCCAGAACCCTGCCCCACTAGGGAAAGAGAGAGAGACAGGAATGTAGTATGGATTGAACTGTCAATGCCCATGTTCAGTGGGGAAGCAATTACAAAAGCCAGACCTTCCACCTTCTGTATCCATAATGACCATGGGCCCATACTCCCAGAGGGATAAAGAATAGGAAAGCTATCAGGGGAGGGGATGAGATGAGGAGTTCTGGTTGTGGGAATTGTGTGGAGTTGTACCCCTCTTATCCTATGGTTTTGTCAGTGTTTAATTTTATTAATAAAAAAGAATATGTATATGCATATATATATTCTTCTACTGTATATAACATATGATATAAGACCTATACAATATGTATCAACTAATTTTATCATACTTTATGGGAATATTAATGGTTTACAGAAAATACAGTTGTGGGTACATGTGTAAAATTTCTCAATACTCCACGAAACACTCACTCCCAACCTCAGTCCCCTTCCACCATTAGGCACCAGGACCTGAAAGTCCCCCGACCCCAACCTGAGAGTCCTTGACTTTGGTGCAATTTACTAAATCCAGTCCAAATTCTACATTATATTTCCCTTCTCTTTTTTTCTTTTTCCAGTATTGGCAAGATTGAGTATGTATCTGAGTTGATGCCCCAAAGCAGGGGAAAGGGACAGAATAGCTCCAGGTTTATTAGTTGAGAAGTTTCTGACACTGACACATGGCAACAAATCAGATTCAAAAGCTTTATGAACCTCAAGTATGACAAACACAAAGGAAATATACCTAGACATGTGATAAATAAATTGTTGGAAATCAGAGACTAATGAATAAATGAACAAACAGCACAGGAGTGTGGTGAAGCAAACAACCGGAAGACATATATGCTGGCTTTTCAGTAGAAATGATGGGAGACTGTTGTTTTCGACGGGCTGGCTTCACGGGCCGGTAACAGACGACCAAGGACTCATGGCTGGGCTGTACGCAGTATCTCTTTATTCATGCAGGACGCAGTGCAATCTATACCAAGCTAAGCTAAACTAACTACTACAAACAATCTTGTCCTTATAAATGTACTAGCCCAGTAGGGTGGGAACAGGATGCGATGCAGAGAGGGTGGAGAGAAAAGTGACTGGTGAAAATCAGGGTATGACAAGGAGAGGGGGCGGAGCAGGCAAGAATTCTACCACTGAACCACCAGTGCCCTGGAGGGAGGGTGGTACTTGTTAATAGTGGTTATGTAAATAGAATACAGTGGTTATGTAAATAGAATAGTGTTAAGCGGGGGGATTAAACTAATGAAACAGAAGGGGTTTTTAGAAGCATACCAACAATTCCCCCTTTCTTTTTAACTAATGGCCATAGTATCAGGATTGTGGGGTGAACAGAAACCTATATCGTACAGGCGTTTTCAAAATAACTGGCATAAGACATGGAAAACAAAATAGGCGAGCAGCAATAACCAGTGTGATGCCAAGGGGAACGTTTCTTGTCTCAAAAGTCAAGGCCTAGCGGGCTAAAGGGCATTTCTTGCCTCTGGGAGCGCTTCATGCCTCTGGGGGCATCTCTTGCCTCAAAGGGCATTTCCTACCTCTGTGGGCATAACCTAATAAGGAGGGGGAGTATTCTAACTCTGGGGACAGAGCCTGCAGGCGAGGGGACATGGGCTATAAAGTCTCAAGGCAATTGGCTGAAGTTAGTCTTTGAGAAACACAGCAGCGTGTACCAGTAAGTCCGACGGAAGTGTCTGCCGTTTTGTAGAGAGTAAGATTTGGAGTCTGTGAATCTGTTTCTTCAGGTCATGCCAGGTCACATCATTGGTTTCTGGGGGTGTGTTGTAGTCATTCCATCTTGTAGGCGATGTCAGAGAACAGAGGTTCAAATGGATTTCCAGGAATTCCATTTGAGTAGATGCTTTTTTATGTGAAGACTTGACAGCTGAAATTCACTTACTTGTCAGACAAAACTTGTAGCAGATTAGAAGTTTACTATAATTGATGACTCCATTATAATTGGAAGTCCTTTCTAGTATGATTTTAAGGTTGTTTAAACAGTTTAAACTCAATAAAATGTGGAAAGGTAAACAGAAGAACCACGGTAGAAGCCTCAGGCATGAGAATAATTAACATAATCATTGCACTATCTGCCCCACCCATAACTCATACTGTTTCAGGATTAAACGTTTCAGATTTATGCCAAGATGTAAAAAAGAAATCAAAGGAGGGAAAAAACAATTTTTTGGATTGTTTCTGGATGTCTCTAGAAATCATGGCTGCATCCAGCATTTTTTTTTTTAAGTCAATGTCAAAGAAAAATTCAGTCATTCAAATCACTCTCTTACGAAACAGATCTCACCATGTAGCATCAAGAGTCCTCGGAGGGCATCCTAGTCCAAAAAGCTCTTCAAAATTCCATTTGGGGTGCTTCTGACTGTTCCTGCTGTATTGCTTCAGGCATTTACTTTTAAAAGCGTCTTCCCATCGAAGAAAGAATCCAATCAGGAGAGTAGAACTAACCACGTGTCTCCATTCTTGGGGACTGCCAGGGTACTGGAGAATGTTCCTCAAATTAGAGTAGTCCTTCTCCATGGGAAACATGCGAGAAGAAGTCCAGAAAGTCCCACTGGAAATCCCCATGCATATCCCAATGTCTACGATTACGGTCATAAAGAACCAAATTGTGGCCCGGAGCAAAATGTAGTCCTTTTCCTCAGGAAACATGGGAGAGGGAATCCAGAAAGTCCAAGGAGAAATCTCAGTGCATCTCCCAAGCTCTATGGTTAGGGTCACAAGAAACCAAAGTTCCCGGTCAGGGAAACAAAGTGTGGCCCAGAACAAAATGTTCCAGAGAGTAACTGTCTCATGATGAAACAGTAGAGGTTTTGGCAAACCTCTTCATAAGCAGAAGAGAAGACCATAGTGCATAGGTAGGCAAAGTCTTTACTTATCTGGGAGTTGCGCAGTTCTGGTCCCACGTTGTAGGTGCCATATGTTGTTTTCGCCAGGCTGGCACAGAGACAAAGGGACAAAATACTTAATGGGCTGAATATCTACTAATGACAAACCAATTTGAAATCCTCTGCCTATAAAAAATATATTTCTGAGACTGAAATGGAGAACTGAAATGGAGAATATATTTCTGAGACTGAAATGGAGAATATATATGAATTTATTACTAGGCCCAGTGAAATAGCTCACTTGGATAAATGTTCTTCTTTTCCATGTGCATGACCCAAGTTTATACTCAGATACTTACATATTGAAGGATGATTTTGTAATATGTCCTCTCTCTCTCTCTTTTTCTCTCTCTCCCTCCCTCCCTCTCTCCCTCCATCTCTGTCTTTGAATCTAAAACAAATTCATTGTTAACCAAACTGTACTAGGAGAAATACTGAAATGAATTACTTAGGAATCAATAGATGAAAGATGGAACGTTGTGGGTGGAAGCAGGTGATTCAAGAAAAATGAAAATGTGCCTAAACAAAGTATTTGGGTCAATGACTGAAATAGGCTAGAGCTAAGATCTTTGTGATATTTGCATTTTCATGAAGGAATAACAATCAAGGGGCAATGGGCAAGGTGGTGGTGCACCTGGTTGAGCATACATGTCACAATGCTCAAGGACCAGAGTTCATCCCCTCCTGAAGGAGAAAAGCTTTGTGAGTAGTGAAGCAGGTCTGCAGGTGTCTCTCTGTCTCTTTCCTTCTTTATCTCCCACTTACCACTTGATTTCTGCCTGTCTCTGTCTAATAAATAAAGATAATATATATTTTCAAAAAAGGAATGATATTCAGCATAAGAGAGCCAATAATAAAGTCAATGGTGCATATTGAAATTTACAGTATGGTCATTTAAAGTTAGTAAAAGTGCAATATGTGAAGAGTTGAGAAATTCAATGCTTTAAATATAATTTATTACAATGGTCAACAAAAAAAGAAAAATAAAGAAACACAAACTAAAAGGGACAAATAGATGAAAGCATATTTATTTATTTATTAAATATTTATTTTCCCTTTTGTTGCCCTTTTATTTTTTTATTGTTTTTGTACTTATTTTTGTTGTTGTTACTGATGTAATAGTTGTTGGATAGAACAGAGAGAAATGGAGAGAGGAAGGGAAGACAGACAAGGGGAGAGAAAGACAGACACCTGGCAGACCTGCTTCACCGCTTGTAAAGCAACTCCTCTACAGGTGGGGAGCCAGGGCTTTGAACCTGGATCCTTATGCCAGTCCTTGCACTTTGCAGCCACCTGCACTTAACCCGCTGCACTACCACCCAACTCCCGAAAGCATATTTCAACTAAACTACATCCTTGATTATATTAAACATGTGCACACATAATTTATACACCTAATGTTTTTTAGCCTGAATATAAAAAATAAAGTCAGCTAACCTACATTATGAGACAAATATATACAACATAATAGATAATAGTTAACATAACCTAAATATATATGTACCTATCTCTTGAAAATTGATAGAGAAAAACTTTAGAAAAAAACAGAAGGAAAATAATCTGAGCCCAGGGCCAGGCAGTGCTGCACCCAGTTTAGCACACATAGTGTGAAGCGCAAGGACCTGGGTTCGAGCCCCCAACCCCACCTGTGTGTGGGGGTCCCTCCATAAGCGGTGAAGCAGGTCTTCAGGTGTCTCTCTGTCTCTCTAACTCCCTATCTTTCCCTCTTCTTTCAATATCTTTCTGTGCTGTTCAATAAAATGGAAGAAAGTGGGCACTGGGAGCAGTGGATTCAGTGTTGGCATTAAGACAAATAAAAAAAAAAAACCCCAACTCTGAGCTCATGTGTCTTTACACATGAATATCCCAAGCTGTTCAAGGAAAAATAACATACAATTGTAAATTTTCCAGGGAACATAAGAAAAGTTTGTTTTAATAAGTTAGTATATTTTGATACCAAAACTTGGATACTACCATAAAAACAATAGTAAAACTACTGGCCAACTTCTCTCATGAGCATGGTTGTAAAAAATTAATTAAGGTGCTTATACATTAAATTCAGTGGTATACAAAGAAAAAGACAACACATTTAATCCAAATTAATTTAATTTCAGAAATGCAAAATTTGCTTGATATTTTCAAAGTAGAAGTAATTCACTATATTAACTACCTAAAAAGGGAAATTTAAGAAATTCATAAAAAATATATGAAAAAAATTCAGTACAGGCTCATGAGAAATACTAGATCTAGATCAAGAAATATAAAGAAATTCTTCAAATCAAGAAGAAAGAGAGATTAGGTAAACTTTTAAATGACTCACAGTTTGAAAGTAATAATCCTTAAAGAAGATATCTAAATGGTCAATGATAATAGTTAAAATTACTCCACAAAGTTGCTGATATGTTTTGAATTGTGTCCCTCAAAATATGGTGTTGAAGTCCTAAACCCCAAAACCTTTGAAAGTGACATTATTTTGAGACTATGGTACTAGTGAAATAGAACATTGTTCATTCATCTTCTTTTGAGAGGTGCCCTTGTCACAAGTTGTTTGTTTGCTTTGAGACTGTGACAAAGACAATATATAGTGTTTTTTTTTCTTCCATTAGGATATATAACATATGCTATTAAAACAACTCCATATTTTAGTGGAGTTGTTACAGTTTGTACTTAGTATCTTAAAGCAGCTATATATTTTTTTTTAGTTGTAATTTGAGCATAGTTGCTGAGGGCTATTTATCTCTGCTGTGATAAACACTAGCTGAGGTAGTTGATAGACTAGGGACTGAACCATAGACTAGCATTGGTGTGTGCTGGTATGTGTCTGGTGGTTGGTGCAAACTACTGCTTAGGAACTTAGCTGGGTGCTGGGCTAGTGTGGGGGTGCCTCTTCCCAGGGCACATGCTCTCTGGGTTGGAGAGAACTCGACTGGACTCAGCCTCGGCTGCTACTCACTCAGTGAAGCGGGAGAGAGACTCTGGAACTTGTGGCAGCATGATAATGCAAAGGATCTATTGATCAGAGAGCCAGTGTTTTTACAGGATAAAATAGGAAGTGGCAAGTTGGAAACGGAAGTGGCTAGGAAAGGGGGCGGAGAAAGGCAAAAGCACACTTGGAAGGTAGAAGCTTCCTTAGCAACTGTTGCGAGGGTTTTAACTGGTGGGATTAATGTTACCC
This sequence comes from Erinaceus europaeus, assembly GCF_950295315.1. Taxonomy (NCBI): domain Eukaryota; kingdom Metazoa; phylum Chordata; class Mammalia; order Eulipotyphla; family Erinaceidae; genus Erinaceus; species Erinaceus europaeus. The sequence goes on from NC_080171.1 coordinate 5,719,448, forward strand.
TGCAGGCAGGGTGGGTCTCAAAGTAGAAAGAAGATAGATCAATGGGCTGGATGGGGAATCTTTCAGGCAAAACAGTGATTATGTATATAGGCCATAGTGTCAGCAATGCAGAATGGAGCGGGGGTGGGGGGCTGGTTTAATGCCAGACAGCTGGGTTTATGACTAGAAAAGCTAGACACTAGTCTTTCCATTGCTGATTGTCTCCCAGCATGGAGCCTGTGTTCCATCAGGTGAGGATACAAGAGAGATAGAAGTTGTTTTGTGAAATATGATTTAGACTCAGAACTTAAAGAGTCACTTATGATTTTTTTTGAAGCACACTCTTTTTTTTGAAATTTTTAATATTTATTCCCTTTTGTTGCCCTTTTTGTTTTATTATTGTTATTGATGTTGTTGTCGTTGGATAGGACAGAGAAATGGAGAAAGGAGGGGATACAGGGTGGGAAAGAAAGACAGACACCTGCAGACCTGCTTCACCGCTTGTGAAGTGACTCCCCTGCATGTGGGGAGCCAGGGGGTCTAACTGGGATCCTTACGCTGGTCCTTGGGCTTTACGCCACCTGCACTGAACCCACTGAACTACCGCCTGCCTCCCCAGAGAGTCACTTATGCTATGACCACAGACTAACCTGGATTAAAGGGAAACACAAACTCATCTCTTTATGGAAGAATGTTAATACTGCAATGTTAGAAGACCATGGATGGTAGAATGTATTGATAACACTGCATTTCCATCAATATGTTACAGGTCTTGCATATTACCTATTAGGCTCAGGCAAAAATTACTAAAGTCATGGGCCCCTTGAGAAATATATAGAATAAATATTCTCCATATCAGATTTCTGGCTCAGGGAAAAAAAAAAACTAGTATAGATACAGGCCCTTTGGAATTTAACTAAAATATGCCTACTAGTTGTCTACAAAATGGAGGGCCCCTCAACCCTTCATCTGCACTATTCCAGCCTTTAGGTCCATGATTGTTCAACAATTTGTTTGGCTTTGTATGTTAACTCTCTTGTCAACCACCAGGTTCCAGATGTTAGCATGATGCCGACCAGACTTCCCTGGACAGACAACCCCACCAATATGTCCTGGAGCTTCGATTCCCCAGGACTCCACCCCACAAGGGTAAGAGAGAGGCAGGCTAAGAGTATGGATTGATCTGCCAACACCCATGTTCAGTGGGGAAGCAATTACAGAAGCCAGACCTCCCACCTTCTGCATCCCACAATGACCCTGCGTCCATACTCCCAGAAGGATAAAGAATAATAAAACTATCAGGGGAGGGGAGGGGATATAGAGTTCTGGTGGTGGGAATTGTGTGGAGTTGTACTCTTTTATCCTATGGCTTTGTCAGTGTTTCCTTTTAATAAATAAAAGAAAATTAAAAAAAGAAACAAACAGAAAAAGAAATACATAGACTAGACTTCTTAGCTGCTTCCCACACCAAAACCCCTAATTTCATCTGCTCTATTCCTACCTTTGGGTTCCTATTTATTTAACAATTGGTCTTGTTCTGTTTTTTTACTGCCTTTCTGCCACCACATTGCATATGCTACTAGGATTCCATCCTGACTTCTCTGGGTAGACAACCTAACCAATGTGTCCTGGAGCCCCACCTCCCCAGAGCCTGACTCAACTAGGAAAGATAGAAACAGGCTGGGAATATAGATCCAACTGTCAGTGCCCATGTCCAGCAGAGAATCAATTACAGAAGCCAGAACTCCCACCTTCTGTACCCTATAAAGAATTTTGGTCCATACTTCCAGAGGAATAAAGCATAAGAAATAAAGAATACATACACAGCTTTCTTCTTCTAGCATTTGCCCTTCTTCCGTAGCCAGTCAACAGCATAAGGTTGAGCCTGATGTAAAGTTTCAAGACCTCCTTTGAATCTGGAGAGGTGGCAGTCGTTGACTATGTGGGTCATAGTCTGTCTGTAGCTGCAAGGGCAGTTCGGGTCGTCTCTGGCTCCCCAGTGATGGAGAAGCGCACTGGCCATGGCCTGTTCGATAGTGATTGAGGAGTGCTCAGTCATAACGTGCTAGGTCAAAGCCGGGTTGACACTTGCAGGAGTCTGTGATGAGGTGTTTGTTCTTTACCTCAGCTGACTGCCAGCTCTGTTTCCAAGAGACTGGAACAGAGAAGTTCAGTGTAGGCGTAGGGGACCAGATTGGGTGATGAGACGTCAAGTGTTGAACAGGGTGGGCGAAGATATCCGCGTATATTGGCAGGCCCGGTCGAGAGTAGATGTGGGAAATGAACTTAGATGATGCCACATCCCGACGAATATCTGGCGGGGCGATGTTGCTAAGAACTGGCAGCCATGGAACCGGGGTGGAACGGATGGTTTCAGAAATTATCCTCATGGAGGAATATAATTTGGAATCGACCAAGTGGACATGGGGGCTACGGAACCATACTGGGGAACAGTATTCTGCAGTGGAATAGCATAATGCCAGAGATGATGATTGTAGTGTGGAAGCGCTCGCGCCCCATGAGGAGCTGGCCAGTCTTGCAATGATGTGATTCCTCGCGCCCACCTTTGCTGCAGTTTTTATGAGATGTTCGTGAAATGACAGAGTGCGATCGAGAGTAACGCCAAGATAGACTGGCTGGGCTTCATGCCGGATTCTCGTATAGTCAAGCTGCACATTAAGCTCATGCTAGGCCGAGGCATGGTGTAGATGGAAAACAGATGATACCGTTTTTGCAGTGCTGGGGATTAGTCGCCATTTTTTACAGTAATCAGATATCAGAGACATGTCTTTCATGAGTGTTTCCTCAAGGATGTGGAACTTGGATGCCTGAGTTGCACAGCAGATGTCATCGGCATAGATGAACTTCCTTGAAGAAGTTTCTGGGAGGTCATTGATGTAAATATTAAATAGCGTAGGAACCAGAACAGAGCCCTGGGGGAGGCCACTTGAGACAAGTCTCCATCTGCTAGACTTGTCACCCAGATGTACCCGGAATCTTCTGTTTTGGAAAAGAAACGATATAGTGTTGGCCACCCATGGAGGCAGGCATCTTGAGATCTTGACTAGGAGACCATGGTGCCAGACTGTGTCATAGGCTGCTGTGTGATCAACAAAGACAGCACCCGTCTTTAAATTCTTCTGGAATCCATTTTCAATGTAAGTTGAGAGGGCGAAGGCTTGTTCGCAGATAGATCTTCCTGGGTGGAAACCAGCCTGGGAGGGTGATAGGAATTTCTCTGTAAGATGAGAAATACGTGACAGAAGCAGCCTCTCAAGGAGTTTGTAACACACGGAGAGGAGAGAAATATACACAACAAAATATTATGTAGCTATTAAAAATGGTGAATTGACCTTCTTAACCTTATCTTTGATGGAGCTTGAAGAAATAATGTTAAGTGAGATAAGTAAATAATAAAAAAGAGGATGAATATGGGATGATCTCACTCTTAGACAGAAGTTGAAAAACAAGATCAGAAAGGAAAACACTAAGCAGAACTTAGACTGGAGTTGGTGTATTTCCCCAAAGTAAAAGACTCTGGGGTGGGAAAAGGTTTCAGGTCCTGGAACATAATGTCAGAGGAGGACCCAGTGGGGGTTGAATTGTTATGCATGTACAAACTATTTTATTTGACTGTTAACTGTAAACCATTAATGCCCCAATAAATAAATTAAAAAAAAAAACTTCAAAGGGGACAAGTAAAGAAAATTCTATCACATGTCTGGAGGGAAAAAACTGGATTATCTATGAACAGTTCAAATGACTAGCATGCCACTGCACAAGGCCACCATGAGAGGTTGGTGGGATAAGGAACATGCACAATACAATCTTAAATGATAGACCATATCCAACAAATCACAGCTGCCATAGTTATGGCATATAGTTTGCATAACGAACTTGAATTTTTCTGGAGATGTTTTCTAATATTGTAGAAACTTGCTTAAGATTTGTAGGGCCTCTCCTTTCAGAATCTGGAGGCCGGGACGTAGAATATAGGATTGTTCATTCCTCAAGCTTACATTCTATTTTAAATAATTATCTCATTGAAACTAAAAAACAAATGACTATGGGTGGGGTATTAATTGTTGACAAGGGAACCTAGAGAAAGTTGTCCTTGCTTAGGCTTTATTAAGACCCAGAATTTAAACATTTGTCTTCTACTCCTGGCACTGACTTCATGTATTCATAACAGGAAGCAGGCTTAGCCTTGGAAGAGAGAGTGTGACACATCAAAAGATGTCCACATGTGAAGAAAACTGTTTCCATGAGTATGTCCCTCCAGTGATGTAATTTCATTTTCCCTCTCACAAAACAGTGCTTCTGTGCTAGTGACCTCTCTTCTCAATCTGTCCTTTGCCCAACTTTTCTGTCTTTGTGACCTCTTGACAAGATTTGGGAGTAGGCAGGTTTGTCTTAAAAATTGTGATCTCTGAGCAATTTCCTAATATCTCAAAGGTGAATTTCTTGCCTGTACAAATGGAAATGAAAAGATCTACTTCACTAAGTTTCAAAGACTTTAAGTACCATCTATATAAATCTCTGAGGTGGTTCCTTTTAAAGAGTAGACACCAACAAGCCGTCATGCCTTCCGTGCCCATCTTCCTTGACTTCCTAAGAACTTAAACAGTAATGATCTCTACTTCTTGTTCTTCACCTTTTTTCTTCTTTCTCGTTAGACTCATGACTTATGTTCATGCTAGTCTGTAGCTCCTAAGGAGAGTAGAGAATTGAATCCTGGTTTTGTCCATCTCATTTTCTATGGAAAAGAGTCAGCTTTAAAGGTAGCTGTTATACTAGTGAGCATTCTAAAATTTAAATAAACTCTACTTAGAGGAGGCAAACAATTATTCTTATTTTTGAAAACCTATTCTGCATTCTAGAATAATAAACATCAAATGAGAATAACCTTCTAACCCTATTCGCAACTCTAACACTATCTTAGTTGGCAATGTTTTTAGTCCACCTGCATGTTAACCATCAGACTCAGGCAAAAATTACTAAAGTAATGGGTAGTTAGGAAATACCTAAAATAGACTTCCTAGCTTCCTCCTACACAAAGACCCCTAGTTTCACCTTCTCTATTCCTACATTTGGGTTCCTCTTTATTTAAAAAATATTGTCTTGCTTTATATCTTACTATGATTCCATTCTGACCTCCCTGGGCAGACAACCTTACCAATGTGTCCTGGAACCTCACCTCTCCAGAGTCTCACTAGGGAAAGATAGAAACAGGCTGGGAGTATGGATCAACCTATCAATGTCCACATCCAGCGGAGAAGCAACTACAGAATCCAGACCTCCCACTTTCTGCATCCCATAAAAAATTTTGGTTCATACTTCCAGAGGAACAGGGAAGCTTCCAATGGAGGGGATGGGACAGGGAACTCTGGGGGTGGGAACTATATAGAATTATATCCTTGTTACTTTATAATCTTATTATTAAATCACTCATAAAAATCAAGAAAATAAAAAAGAGAAGGACCTGCAGAAGAAGAAACACATTGACAACCCTAAAAATAAACCAACTGCAACCTAAACACACACATTGGCCTCGAAAACTGACAAGATCTGGGTGTGGAATTAGGTTTCCAGAAGGTGGATCCACAGTCATCAGCTGCTGCCCCTTTAAATCTCCAAGTCAGATATGAAAGCAGACACTGATTCCTCTACCACCAAGCAGTTTCGGATAGGAATCAAGTGAGAGCTTTCTTCCCACTTAACACTTCTCAGTCTTAAAATATAATTTCTGATTTGACACACCAGACTGTGTTTATTAATTCTTTGTGTGTGTCTCTCTCTGTGTGTGTATTATACATCTTCCACATCAAGAATTTAAATTGACATTTGCATTCATTTTGAAATAATATTTTCAATAATCATCTTGTTAGACTCCTTTATTCTATTTCTACCAGCTTTCCAACTCACCGCTAGCCCTGTTTTACCAGACTCTCTTGCTCCAGCTTTTAATTCACTTGTGGCCCTTTGGTAGAGGTTGATACTTCTGAACATGTTCCTATCATCAAGTGAGTCCTAGTGCTGAGACTATGCAGATGAGTAGCAACCTGGCTGGTTATAAAATTATTGGCAGATGACAAGGTTTCTTCAAAACCCTTTCAGATCATTGCATTGTCTTTTGGCATTCAGCATTCCTGAGAAGTCTCAGGTTAGCCTGATTATTGTTATTATTATTATTATTTTTTGTCTCCAGGGTTATCTCTAGGGCTCAGTACCTGCACTATGAATCCACTGCTCCTGGTGGCCACTCTTTTTCTACTGTTGTTGCTATTGCTGTTGTTGTGGTTGCTGCTGCTGTTGTTGGATAGGACAGAGATAATTTGAGAAAGAAGGGGAATACAGAGAAGGGGGAGAGAAAGAGAGACACCTACAGACCTGCTTCACTACTTGTGAACCAACCCCTCTGGAGGTGAGAGCAGGGGCTCGAACCCAGACCCTTGTGCTTCCTACTATATGTGTTTAACCCAGTGCACTACTGCCCAGACCTTGATTATTGTTTGTTCTCAAGTAACTTTTAATATATATATATATATATATATATATATATATATATATAATTCATTAAATATGGGAGCAGGTTACAGACAGAGGGAAACCAAAGCATCATTCATATATATTTGCCCATTGTTTTTATGGTCCTGCCTTCTCATCCTTTCTAAGTTACAGTTACACCTATTACTACTTCCAAATGTCCTTACTTTTTTCCTCTTCTCTCTATGGGTCTTGATGAAATTTGAATTCATAACCCTCTGGTCATTTTCCCCTAACATTTCTCTCCCTGTCTGGGGGTATGGACCAGAATTCTTTGGATTATTTTTGATTGTTTTGTTTATCTGTATCAATTATGTATAGATGTTTGATATCAGTCACTTATTTGGTGTGTGATGTGCAAATATATTCTTCCATTTACTAAGCTGCCTGGTTAGTCTCATATAGTTTGCTTTTGATGTGTAGAGACTTTTAATTTCATGTAATCCCATTTATTTACTCTTATTTTCTTTCCCCATGCCCAGAGATTTGATTCTTCAGATATATATTTGATATGAAGGTCCTGCAAAATTTCACTGATATTTTCTTCTATAAAGTGTAGAGTTACTGATATGATATCTAGATCTTTAACCCATTTTGATATGACCTTGGTGTACAGTGTTAGATGATGGTCTGGTTTCTCTTTTCTAAATGTTGCTGTTCAATTTTCCCAGCATCATCTGTGGGAGAGACATTCTTTACCCTAATGAATGGTTTGGCCTCTTTGTTACCAATCAGGTGGTTTGTATGTGTGGGCTCATATCTGGGCTTTCAATTCTGCTCCACTGATCTAAGTGTCTATTTTTATTCTAGTGCCATGCTGTTTTGATTACTATTCCTTTATATTATAATCTGAAATTGGGAAGCTTGATACCTCTCCAGCCCTCTTCCTGTCTGACATTGCCAGGTTCTCCCCTCTCCTTGATTTCCCAAGCACATAACTCTGAACATAAATGTTCTCTCTACCCTAGTGGTGAGACTTTCATAATCAATGTGAGCTCCTTATGCACACTATTTAATTGATTTTTCCTTGATTAAATTGTCTATTGTTCTGATTACTTGTCCAGTCTGAGAAAAACTCAGAGAGTTGGGGAACTTTCCCATACAAGTTAACTATCACTTATTGGCATAAATATTACATCATAGAAAGGACTATTGTGTGTGTGTGTGAGAGTGTGTGTGTGTGTGTGTGTGTGTGTTTGTAAGAGACTTTTATATGTACAGAGGAAAACTCTCTGTAAAAAGAATTTCTCACAGTTGTCGCTAATTATGTTGTGGTCTATATACACAATGGTATACTATTCAGCTATTAAAAATGATGAATTCACCTTCTTCACCTCATACTGGATGGAACTCGAAGGAATCATGTGAAGTGAGATAAGCCAGAAAGAGAAGGATGAATATGGGATGATCTTACTCATAGACAGAAGTTGAAAAATAAGAACAGAAGGGAAAACACAAAGCAGAAGTTGGACTGGGGTGGGAGTGGGAGGAGTGCTCAGGTCCTGGAATATGATGACAGAGGAGGACCTAGCTGGAGGGGGGCAGGTTAGAGTGTTATGAGGAAAACAGAAATATTACATATGTACCAATGACTATATTTTACTACTGACTATAAACCATTAAGCCCCTCCCCAATTTGTTTTAAATCTCACTGTTTTGGGGAAGACCTAATTTTAACCTTATCAGTGGGGAAGGTAGAAGTCCTGTTGCATAACATCCTTATTCTTGTTTACTGTCCCCTTCCTGGTGACCTCCCAGGGGTGAACTTCTCCCCATCTCTTAGCTGAAGTTATTGGAGGTGGTGATTGAAACCAGGTGACTGAATGATTCAGTATAACTGGGCTTCTTTCATGTGTATAGGAGGTATATACATCAGTAAACTTTCTTTTGAAATTTTCCCTACATAAAAAAAAAACAACTCTAGAATATCCCATAAGGGGTTGTGATGATTTACTCTGCAACTCTACACAGCATGTTTGATTCATGCACAGGTCAAGTGAAGCTCAGGAATCTCCTATGATCAATTTGGGTCTAGAGTTGAAAGTTTTCTTTCTTTTCCCTCTCTCCCTCCCTCCCTTCCTTTCTGTATTATACTTTCCTCCCCTATTTCTCTCTCTCTCTCTCTCTCTCTCTCCTTTCTCCTTTCATTAGGAAGAGAATACAAGAATGAAAAAGACCAAAGCATCAACTTTTTCTTCAGTGCTGTGGGGCTGGACTTCAGCATGGGTCAAACATATGGTAAAATAACACACACTCCAAGAGAGCTACATTGCAGCCTGAGAAAGTTTTCTGCTTGCTTTTTACTGTAATGTAATTGAGTTGTGTCATATTGATTATAAGATGGAGGTCCAGCTGGCTCACCATGAGAAGATATAGAGTGAAGGGTCATGGAGGGGAGAGAAAGTGCACCTTAAATGGAGATCCAGGCTCTTTTCAGAGTCCAGAAAGAATTCAGAGACAAGAACAACAATAAATAAACAGAACATATTTACTGGAAGGAAGGAAGGAAGGAAGGAAGGAAGGAAGGAAGGAAGGAAGAAAGGAAGGAAGGAAGGAGGGAGGGAAGGAAAAATATACATTCAGAGGGCACTGTGAGGAGATTCTAGGGCACTGCTAGCTGGGGCAATCAGTTTACATGGAGTCTGTCTGGGGTAGGCAGATTTTTCTCAGGAAAGGAGGACTTCTTCATTGTGGGACTGGAATATGATACAGTTTTCCAGAAAAGGTAGCATTATCTCCAAGTTCAGGCTCTCTGACCCTATTTTTTCATTTTGGAATTGTCATTGCCTCAGGTCCAACCAGTATGAAAATTTGAATTTAATGATAGTATGAGACACAGAGCTGGTTGGCGGACATAGATAGGATATGATGTGATGGCCATTCTCTTTATACCTATGTCTTTTCTTTCCTTATGCTGTCTCTTTGTTCTTTTCCTTAGAGGAAGTTGTCTTCTACTATCCATCTCAGAGCTTGGTTTGATTTACACTAGCATCAGTCATGTTTCTTACTACCTGGAAAACTGATTCTTTTTTCTCTTAATGAATTTTAATTGCAAACTGTCATTCCAAAAATGAATAGTATGCTTTTCCTACATGGTAAAATAGTAGCAGATGCATTTTAATAACATTAATCAGTCTGTCTCAATGAAATTCATACATTCCAACTTAATTCTGCTGAATACATATACTTCCAAATATCAAGCACTATCCTTTAAAATTATTAACAGCCAAATCCTAATGCAAAGGAGACCGACATATCAAACCTAAAAACTTTAAGAGAAGTTTGTCTTACCCACATACATACCTGCCCTATGAAATGTGTGCTGAGTATTACTAACTAATATGACACAGTTCCTTTAAAGGTAGTTGATCATTTTGCTTTCCAAAAACTTATTGTGAGTTCCTCAAAGAATCAATAACTTATGAAATGTTATTTATGGCAGACTCATAAATTATTTACACCAATATCTAACAAATGTGTGTTGAGTCAAGTTGAATGAAATTGTGATTATCTTTGTCAGTTCACATCAGACACCACTGTCTGCTACATAGAAAAACATATTCTTCCACTGCCATGCACAGGATTCTTCTAAATGAGAAGAAAATTGAAACTTCTGATTGTCAAGTGATTATTTAAATGTGTCCTGTTGTCCAAATCTCAAATTTCATATGAAATAGATAGTTGAAAAGGATTCACATGAAATAGTCGTAGATAATCTGTAATGGTAACCACCACAAAGAGCCAGTGCTGGGTTTTATGAGATGTGCCTTCATACTGTCATAACATCATACTGCCTCTACCATGACTACTGAATTTCAATCCCAAGAAGAAAATGCTTTCCGTAGAACAGCAGATAAATGAAAGAAAGAGTTGTCTTAAAAGTGAAACATAAGAGATTTCATCACTATTGATTATAAGTATATTTATTTATTATAATAACAAAACTGTTATTTTCTTTTATATCTTTATTTATTGGGTAGAGACAGCCAGAAATTGAGAGAGAAAGGGGGTGATAGAAAAGGAGAGAAACAGAGAGAACACTGCAACAGTGCTTCACAACTTGCAAAGCTTTCCCCCTGCATGTGGGGACCGGGGACTCAAACCCAGGTCCTTGTGTATTGTAACATATGCACTCAACCAGGTGTGCCACCACCTAGCCCTGTTCTTTTTCATTTATTCCAAATGAAACAAACTAAGAAACTATAGGTAGGAAATATTATTAGTTGTATATAAAATTAATAATTGACTATTAAGTATTGCCCACATCTACTTAATACATTGAAATGAACTACATAAAAAGTCTGTTTTATAAGGCCGGAGAGATAGTACAGTCAACTAGAGCACTGGCTTGCTTTCCTGAAGCCCCAGAGACCACAGGCTCAATCTCAGGCACCATCGTAGGTCGGACCTTAATAGCCCATAGATTTTTCTCTACCACTCTTTTGCTCCTCTGTCATTCTTTGTTTAAATACTAAAAATAAATTTGTCTTTATGATAGATAACTGTATTTGAAAATACAAGCTTCCAATAAACAAAGATGAAATATCAAAAGAAACTTAAGTAACTAACTAGTAATTACTGGAAAATATTATTCCAGACCATTAAAAAAATGAAATGATGTTCTAGTTTGGATTTTAATTAGTTTAGGTTTATTATATTTTATTAGCTATTTAGTAGTGATTTACAAGATTACAAGATAATAGAGGCATGATTCTCCATCACTTCCACCACCAAAATCCTGTGCCCCTTCTTCCTGCTTTATTTCCCAGTGCCACAGATATAAAATGACTATATATGATATTTCTCGCCAAATTCATATGTCTCAACTTTCTATATTCCACATATAAGTAAAATAACCTAGCAGTTGTCTACCACTTCCTTACTCAGTTCACTAAGCATAAGCACTGCCAGTCACATTCACTTTGTTCCAAAGAGCATAACAGTTCTTTTATAAATGCTGAGTACTACTCCAGTGAGAATATGTCCCATGACATTATGTGTGTGTCTTTGAGACTCAAATGAGTGGCTGTTATTCCATTGTTAAAGACATTCCCTCACTTACTCTATCTAAGTATTCCTTATAGATGTTGTTTTTTTTTCTTCCAGATATTTTAAACTTTTAATCAGGGAAGTAAGAAGGCACACACCATTCAGGCAAAGATGGATAACCCTATTTGGAAGCTTATGCTTCAAAACTGATGACTTAAATTTTATGTTCCACCTTTTACCTTCTTTAGAATTTTGCCTTAAGCATTTTTTCCCTAAGATTTCTGTTACATATTGCTTTATGAACTTGATTTGCAAGCCTTTCTCCTTCAAACTTTTCTGTTCTTCTACCCAAATTTAATTCCATTTAAGGAAATTAAATACCTAAAGTTCTCTTTTGTAGTTAACATTTTCAAAGTTTGATGCTATAAATCTTCAGAAGTGTTGTTTTTCACTTCTCCTAGACTCCTGATAGACCCACAACTATCATTATTCTTGTAATTTCTGCTTATGTGCTAAGGAGGGAGACCAAGGCTTAATCAGTACTTAAGAACTGTAAGGGTCTGTGCATTTATGTTAGCTTCTGTCTCCATTTCTTTGCAAGTCAAATTTCCTCCTCACAGCTACAGTTAGAGAGCAAATTAACATTCTTAGATTTTACAAATAAAAGTTCAGGGTGCCTAGCAAAACTTGAACTTCAAATAAACAATTTAAAATAAACATCTTTCATAAATATTATATGAAATAGATTTATAATATTTTTAAAAATATCATCTATAGCCAAATGTGCTTGGGCTCCTCTTCTATTTTATCTAAATAACACCTGATCAAGCTGAAAAGCATCCAATCTAATCTAGTTCCCTCTCCTAGTGGGTTTTTACCTCGTGCAGACATACTGAAGAGATTCTTCCCCTATACTGCCTAGATTCACTTTGAAAATGTGTTGGGCCTTAAAGCCAGCCCCCCTGCTCTGCTTACATAATCATTGTTTTGCCTGAAAGATCCCCACCACCACGTTATCCCCTCAGGGTATTGCTAATTCAGTTAAAACCATTGCAATAGTTGCTAAGGACGCTTCCACCTTCCCAACATGCCTTTTGCCTCTCTCCACCCCCTTTCCTAGCCAATCCTGACTTGCCACTTCCAGGGATTCTCCCAAAAAAGCCTCTCCTGTTCCTGCTTTCACTCTCTTTGCTATTTTTCTCTTCTGCTACCGGACCAGAGAAGGGCTGGTGGGCCTAGTGGGAGACGGCCTTTCTGCTAGCTCTACGTGGCCTAAATGACTGTGCTCACACCCAATTCTGTGACACCCACTTGAATAAAGATTTGCATTCTGCTCTGCCATGAGTTCCTGGTCTCTTCTCTCTCTCTATGAAGCAACCCGACAAAAATGCTTCAGGACTCGGGAAATCCTGCTTTTCTTCCTCCCTCCTCTCTCTATGATGTCGGAGAGGCCTTTATATCCTAGGATGGAATATATAATTACCCTTCCTCCTTCTACTTCCTTTTATTACATTGGAAAACTGACTGTGTTCTCTAAGAGACCAAAACCAAAGGGAAAATAAAGACTTTTTTTTTTGGGGGGGGGGTGGGATCTGCTATGTTCCAAAGACTGCATTTAGTGTTCTTGCATGAATTGGCTCTTCTTAGTTAATCTTTATTACTACTGTTTAAAAAAATAGTATATGAACCACACTTGGCCAGTTATAAAATCAAACTTTACAACAATATGGATTCAACCTAAGCATCAGTTTATAGCACAGGGCTCAATGTCATGTCTCTTGGTCCCTGAGTGTAAGCTGCTAACTTCTAAGTGGTCTCTACATTTCTGGGTCAGCAGGTGGTTGGATGGTGTTGCAACAGACAATGTGGCTTCTCATCTTTGTCCCGCTTCCCTGTGAGATCACACATGGACAGCTCACTATTTTCCAAAAGCTGTGGTGTGAGTACAATTTTAACCAGATTCTAGGAATGTTTTCTCTTGCTATTTTTTGCTTGCTTGTTGTAAGCAGTCATCTACTGTATTTGCATGGGGATTTTAGTAGATATTTGAAACAGGCTGGGTGAATTCAGACTGGTAGCCAATTTTCATCTTAATCCGCAGAACAGAATCTCATGTGGATGTGCACGCATCACTGCTCAAGTGACAAGTAGTTCTTTCAGCATTGAACATTTAATTCAAGAGAATATGACGACATCCAGTGCTTCTACCTACTCTGAACTTTTAAAATCAAATCCACATTGATATTAAAGTTTCCTTTCTCAATCTCAATCAGATATGATGTCATTATTTTCTTTGTTACACCCATTACCTTTTGGGAGGTGATGGGAAAAAAATATAAATAAGTATAATGCTTTGCTTTTAAAAATATATAAAAGAAGATTCTCAGCAGGGAAGGGCTAAATGGTGGCAGACCTGGTTCAGTGCACATGTGACAATGCATAAAGACTCAAGTTCGAGCCCCTGGTCCCCAACTGCAGGTGGAAAGCTTTTCAAGTGGTGAAGCAGTGTTGCAGGTGTGTCTCTGTCTCTCTCCCTCCCTATCACCCCCTTCCCTCTCGATTTCTGCTTTGCCTCTATCCAATAAATAAATAAATGAAAAAAAAAAAAGATTCTCAGCAGGCATGAGAAATCTTGGGGTCCAGGGGCTGGGTGGTGACGCACCTGGTTGAGCACACATGTCACAATGTGCAAGGACCCAGGTTCAAGTCCCCAGTCCCTACCTGCAGGGGGAAAGCTTCATGAGTCTTTATCTGTCTTTCTTCATCTCTATCCCCTCCTTCCCTCTTGATTTATGATGTCTGTATCCAATAAATAAATAAATAAAGTTTATTTTAAAAAAAAAAGAAAGAAAAGAAAAAGAAATCTTGATCTTCCATACTTCCGAATTCTGAGTCAGCTTTTTGTCTTTTACAAGGAACATCATCAGTGACTTCATTTCTTCGATGTTTTTCTTTATTTTCTGTCTTTTGAATATTTTTAACTTTTAATAGCACTTTCAACCTTGAACCCTACTGTCAAGATATGCAGACACCTGTGGCATATTATTTGATGATGTGTCCTTTCCTCTTCTTTTCTGGAGTGTTCTTTGTCCTGAATGTGTTGGTTAGCATCTACTCAAGGAAGCCTTAAGACTTATTTTTGAACGTATTTTTTTTTTTTTTTTAACCTGAGAATTCTTATGAACCATGTTGCTTCTTTTTCTCAGACCTATTGTCTTCTCTGGCATCTGTTCTTGCAGTTTTCGTTGAGATTTCCCTAAGAATCAGCAATGTCGGCCAGGGTCTCTCTTTCCAATGACTTTTCTTGCCAAATACATCCCTTCTCATTTTTTATCTTCCTCTAGGCCTGCAGAGATTCTCCTATGATTGACTAGAAATGGTAAGGTTCTTTTGTTGAGACTTGGAAAACAAACTCGGATGATTCTCTTGGATCTCTCAGGTTGAGGTCATACGTAAGGATCTCATATGACTTGTGACTTTTACTTTACCCTGTTAATATTCACTATATGTTTTTAGTCAAAAGATCATTTACACACTGCTTAGCATTGAGGAAAATAGAGCTAGCCAACTTGTAAAACTGGAAATAAAATATCAATTCCAAAAATAGATATAAAGACTGCAATGAAAGGAAAAACAGTTGAGAGAAAAAGATTCTGCGTTCACAGTGATAGGAAAGATGGTAAGAAGATAGCATTCCATGGTGAAGGAAGATGGAGTCAGAAGAAGATATTGTCACTAGTTTCGATCAGAAAGAACATTTTACTAGGTAAGAGGGTATTTTAATGCAGTGGGGTAGACAGTATAATGGTTATGTCAAGAGACTCTCATGCCTGAGGACCGAAAGTCCTAGGTTTAATCCCCTGAACCTCCATAAACCAAAGCTAGGTAGTGCTCTGCTGAGGCGGGGGGCGGTGGGTATTTCAATGTATATAAGCATACCACTGCGTGAAGTCTTATATACAGGGATAATATGAGAAATATTATAACCAGTGTGTGTGTTGTGGTCCAGGTGGTGGCACAGTGGATAAAGCATTGGATGCTCAAGCATGAGGTT
Source organism: Erinaceus europaeus (assembly GCF_950295315.1). Classification (NCBI taxonomy): domain Eukaryota; kingdom Metazoa; phylum Chordata; class Mammalia; order Eulipotyphla; family Erinaceidae; genus Erinaceus; species Erinaceus europaeus. The sequence goes on from NC_080171.1 coordinate 5,735,016, forward strand.
CTGAGTTCGATCCCCAGCAGCACATGTACTAGAGTGATGTCTGGTTCTTTCTCTCCTAGCTATCTTATTAATAAATAAGCAAAATCTTTTTTAAAAAGAAAGAAATATTATAACCATTACATGAAAATGCTTTGTATACGACAGGAATAATATATAAAATATAATTCACTAAATGTTATCTGTAACTAAAGTGTTATAAACTCAGTAACTATTTTTATTGTTATTGATAAAGAAACCTTCCTATGTTTTGATCCTTCTCCATCCTGCCCACCTATTTACATAAGAGTAGTACAATATTTGTTGAATTTAGATAAAATATTACTGTTCACTCATATCTTCTCAAATATTTCATGAGATTTAAAAGTAAATACACCACAAGTTATTGCCAAGGTAGACCACAATTTAGCTGTATGCCCTCCTCCCCCCACATATAGACTAGAAGAGCAATGATTACTTTTTGCCTTTGAACTCCTCTCCACAACTCGCTTTCTTACAGGGGAGGTGGGAGGGGTACAGGGTTTAAATCCCAATGGTTATTTTCACCTTAAAAAAAATTTTTTTAAGAGTCCAGAGGGTTAAGCACAGGTGGCGCCAAACATAAGGACCTACATAAGGATCCTGGTTCGAGTCCCAGGCTCCCCACCTGCAGGGGGTTCGCTTCAGAGGTGGTGAAGCAGGTCTGCAGGTGTCTGTCTTTCTCTCCCCCTCTCTGTCTTCCCCTCCTCTCTCCATTTCTCTCTGTCCTATCCAACAATGATGACACCAATAACCACAACAATAATAACGACAACAATTAAAAAAACAAGGGTAACAAAAGGGAATAAATAAATAAATATTAATTTTTTAATATGGTAGGATGGAGAGAGAACTCAAGAAGGAGGGGAGAAACTGAATAGGAGAGAAGAAAAAAGACACCTGTGGCATAGATTCACCACTTGTGAAGATCCCCCTGCTGATGGGGACCATGGGCTTGAACTGGTACCCTTGCACATGGTGACATGTGTGCTTAACCAGGTGAGCCACCACCTTCCCAGAGACAAGTAACTTGTATGTCCAGTGTAGCCTCACCAGTTCTCTCCCCTTCACCCACCTTACTTCCGTGCTGTTAATCACAGATACCTTTATCTTCCCTACTGGACACAACAATCTTTTTGGAACATGCTTACTGTCCTGCTTGCCTACAGATTTCATCCCAGTACAATCCCTCATACTAACTTGAGTGCTTTCCCTAGCTGCACAAACTTGATCATTAGGAGAACTTCTTCAGTGCCTGGCATTCTAGGCACTAAATTAGGTCAGTATTTCTTCCTCAAGGAGCTTCAGTAACAGGGAATGGGGATGCTCAGAAGTTGTTCTGGCCTGTCGGAAAAGATGCAGAAATGTCACATGGCCATCCCCACACCCCAGCAGTCCCAGAAAGAAAAGAGCAGCACAGGCATCCTTGGCTTATCCGCACCTCCTATGATACTAGAATGTCAGCTTCTATTTTCCCCCTGCACTGTGCTCTGTGCTCTGAAATCAGAAGACTTCCCAGACTCCCCTTCATGAGCCTGTCTATGATAGATTCCCTTTCCAGAAGCAGATGTTAGGGGCCTCAATATCCTCGCATCCTGTCTATCTTGCCCAGAGTCACCTCTTTGGTCCCTATTTCTATGTTGATCTTCTGTAACAAGACAGAATTATCACAGTCCAACCAAACATTATTTTTCTACTTTTGAGTATCATTTTAAAATATATTATTATTATTATTATTATTTTATTTACTGTACATAAATTGAGAGGGGAGGGGGTGATAAAGAGGGAGAGAGACAGAGAGACACCTGCAGCCCTGCTTCACCACTTGCAAAGCTTTCCCCCTGCAGGTGGGGACCGGGGGCTCAAATCTGGGTCCTTGTGCACTGTAATGTGTGCTTTTAACCAGGTCTGTCACCACCCAGACGTTACATTTAAATGTCTCCTTGCTCATTTATCTTTCATAAAAGTAAGAAAGCCAGGGTGGCTGGTGACACACCCAGCTGAGCACACATTACAATGCGCAAGACCCTGGGTTAACCCCAATTTCCCACCTGAAGGAGGAAAAGCTTCACCAACAGTGAAACAGTACTGCAGTGTTCTCTTCCTCCCTCCCTCTCTCTCTCTCCATATATATATCCCTACCTCCTCTCAATTTTTCTCCCTAGCCAATAAATAAAATATTTTTTAAAAGCTAGGAAAATCTGAAATCAGTGAACCATTCTTATCTTTAGTTTTAATCCATCATTCATGCTCATTTTTATAGCCTCAACAAAAGACAAAAATAAACTATGTATTTTCAAAGTTGTCACACCACTTTTTTAATGTCTTCAATAATTGAGCACTTTCTCTATGTCTAAAAATGGGTCGACTGGAGAAAGTGCCCATCTCTGTTCTTCTCTGGTTGTACTTCACAGAAGCCTATCATTCACAGGGAAGTCTCAGGTAAGATAAGTAGCAGAAATGAAAAGGTTCCAGGGTGGTAGAGGAACAAAGCAGAAAGGACCCCTTGGAGAGAAAATTGTCATTGCAAACTCTAACAATCAGCTCATTTTTATCTTCCTGTTCTTTCAGATTTAATAGCTAAATTCCAACAAACATTACTCTTTTGTGAATTTGGATATTCAGCGGCACTAACAGGAAAACTAAAATGTAACACCTTATCTGTTTAGGTTTGAGCTATGTTCCTCTCCCTCTCATCTCTTTGCTTTACAGACAGGTGGGATTTCTGGACGGAAAAAGGTTTCGGTGCCATCCACAAAAAGGCTGCACCAGGTCACTGATATTTCCTCTTCTATGTCTCACCAAGGGGTCTTTCTGCCTCTGCTCACACATCAGCAGGAACAGGAATCAAATAATGTTTGTTGCTCAGTTTATTCATTTTATTATTATTATTTGATAGGCCAGAAAGAGGGGGGAGGGAGGGGAAGTGACACCTTCACCACTCACTGCTCATGATGCCACTCCCCCCCACACACACACACTGCAAGTGGTGGCCTGAGGCTTGAACACTGGTGCTTTTGCATGGTAACATGTGCACTCAACCAGCTGACTCCACCTGACCCTGGAACCGCATCATCTTATAGGGCAGTTCATTCAATCTTTACACAACTCTGGAAGTTAAAATGCTTTTATTTGGGGTGGGGGGCAGAAGAGATACCATAATGGTTATACAAAAAAAAAAAATTCATACTTGACACTCCAAAGGCCCAGATTTAATTCCTGATACCACCATGAACCAAAGTTGAGCAGTTCTCTCTCTCTTTCTCTCTCTGTCTTTCTCTCTCTCACCTCTCTTCCTACCTATCCCTTTACACTTCTCTCTGTACTTCTCGCTATCATCCAAATGAAACAAAGAATATTTTTTAAAATGCTTTTACTCCATGTGAGTAAAAACTATGTCTACTCTGAGCTAGTCTTTAAGCTCTTGATGTGAGCCTCAACACATTGAGGCTTTCATTCATGTAGAAAGCCTTCCACTGCTCTCATTTTTCTGATTTACATTTTGAATTCTCTAATTAGAAGATCACAGGGAAAAGAAAAAAGTCATGCTGGAAAAATAGCTCACTTCGAGAGTGCACTTCTTTGCCATGTGTACAATGCAGGGTCGAGCCTGACCCCACTGCATGGGGAGAAGGGTCATTGCTGTGGTCTCTTTGACTCTCTCTGCCTGCCTCTACCCTCTCTGGAAGAGCCATCCTTGATCAACGAACACTAGATGAGGACAAAATTAAACAAAGGGGGGGAAAAAAAAGGAAGGAAGGAAAGAAAGAGAGAAAGGAAAAGAGAGAGAGAGAAAACAGAGAGCCTTCGCACACCTGACTAAGTCCACATGGTACTAAACGCAAGAACCCACTCAAGCATCAGGGTTTGAGCCCCTGTGCCCCTCTTGCAAGAAAGATGCTTTATAAGCAGATCTCTCTCTCTCTCTCTTTTTTCTCTCCCTCTCTTTTTCTGAAAATAATTTTCACTATTTATTTATTATTGGATAAAACCAGAGAGAAATTGAGATGGGAAGGGAGAGAGGGAATGAGACAGAGAGACACCTGTGGCTTATACTCCACCACTTGTGAAGCTTTCCCCCTGCAGGTAGGGACCAGGGGCTTGAACCTGGGTCCTTACACACTGCAGTGTGTGTGAGCTTAACCAGGTGCACCACCACCTGGGCCTGACCTCTCTCGGTCGATGTCTCTCCCTTTCTCTTGCAGTTTCTCTCTGTGCTATCCAATAAAATGGAGGGAAAAAAATGACTGCCAGGAGCAGTAGATTTGTAGTGTGAGCACTGAGCCCAGTGATAACCCAATGAAAAAGGAACAAAAAGAAAGAAAGAAAATATACATAATCTAAATTTCTTAACAATTATTTTTCAGACAACCTTAGGAATTAAGAGAAATAACTCATAACATTCTAAACTGATTCATACTTTAGAAGCTTCTAGCACTCTCATTTCTTCTAGGCCTAGAATAAAGATTTGAGACATTAGTCAAGACTGAGATCTATTTCTGTATTTCTGCCTTCAAGAAGCTTTCTTCCTAGCTTAAGAATAAATTTTTCAGGGCCAGGTTTGCACAGGGCAAGAAGCTCCCCACCTCCAGGGAAGTTGCTTGATGGGCAGTGAAGCAGGTCTACAGGTGTCTATCTTTCTTGCCCCCTCTCTGTCTTCCCCTCCTCTCAATTTATCTCTGTTCTATCCAACAACAACAACAATAATAACAATAAAAACAAGGGCAACAAAATGGGAAAGATGGCCTCCAGGAGCAGTGGATTTGTAGTGCAGGCACCGAGCCCCAGCCAACAATAAAAAAAGAATAAATATTTCAGTGTCAGAGAGTTTGATTGGAATTCCTTCTGTTTTCTAATTTTAAGTGTTGATTCTATCTCTTCAAATTCGTGTGCCCTTGGACAAGTCAAAAGTTCTTAATTTTGTTGTGGGTGAAACGTAGCGTTAATGCCCCCTACTTATTGTGTTGCTGAAAGAATCATGAGGCAACATATATAGAGATTTGGGAGTTCATTAGATAGGTGTCGTTGAGCACTTAGTAGACTGCAAAGGAAGCAATAAGGTCATTTTCAGCACAGTGAGTATATTTGACAGGGTGAGAATGTACCATCACGGCACGTGGAGGCCTGTAACCAGAACTCTATGAAGGCTTGGAAAAGCAGGCCATTTTTAGCTAAGAATAGAAGTAAAATGTGGTGGGTTTGCAGTTCTGGAAATAGGGTACTGGGCAAAGTGCTAAACCTTCTGTCATAAGGTCCTGAGTTCAATTCCCAAAAATGAAAAGGGCATTATGGTTTCTCTTTCCCTTCTGTCAAATAAATAAGTAAATAAATGAACAAATATATTTTAAAAAATTAAGTGGGTTTAGTCTATGAGGGATAATCCAGGCTGAGGGAATGGACTAGTGTGCGAACCTGAGATGCCGAGTAGTGTTTGGAGGCCGAGTAGTGTTTGGAGACCGAGAAGTGTACAGAACAATCCAGGGTGGTCGGAATACAGATGTATTTTAACAGACCAGGGAATTATTCAGGGGTCAGGAAACCAAAAACCTTACTTACAATCCAGCATACAAGAATGAATTCCCCCCCACACACACACTGGTTCATGGAGAGGCAATGACAAATTTAACATGAAAAGACCATTTATCTGTGATTTGAAATTGCTCTCAAAAAGGGTGAACTGGAGGGAGGAAAGTCTAGAGAAATAATGAATTCCTCAATGGGCGCGTTAGACTTATGCCAGGGGTGCCATGAATGCAGAGGTAAATGAGTCTGTGTGATTTATCCAGAACTGTGTAAACTGAGAAATATCGAGAAAAGTATATGCTTGGGTTTTATAGCTGTTATATATGCTTGGGTTTTATAGCTGTTATTTTGATTTACAGATAATGGAAAAGGAATTGTGTTGCCAAGAAAAGCTAAAATTGCAATAGAGTAGAAGGAACAATAAGGGTAGAAATTAAAGTGGCTTTACTGTAGACACAGAGAATGGATTACACCAAGGAAATGAGAAAAAAAAGAAAGAAAGAAAGAAAGGAAGGAAGGAAGGAAGGAAGGAAGAAAGAAAAAGAAAGAAGCAGAACAGAAACTGTAGTCCCTTTCTTTCTCTCTTCCTCTTTCTCTTTCCCTTTCTCTTTCTCTCTCTTTCACATATCCCCTTCCATTTATTTATTTATTTTACCACCAGTTTTCTCACTGGAGCTTGAAGCCTTTAAAACCCCACCATTCTCAGTGAAAATTTGTTTCCATTTTCATTTCTTTACTTATTATTGGATAGAAACAGAGAGAATTGAAAGGGGAGGCAGGGAGGGAAAGAGACAGAGAGATATCTGAAGCACAACTTCCCCATGTGTGAAGCTTTCTATCTGCAGGTGGAAACTGGGGCCTTGAACCTGGATCCTTGCACACTGTAATATGCGTGCTTAACCAGATGTGCCACCACCTGGAACCTGGCCCCTTTATTATTTTAATGAGAAAGAGAGAGAGAGCTATATTGAGAGAAACACACACACACACATACACACACATACACACACACACACACACACACACACACACACACACACACACAGACTTGCTTATCTCTTTTTTAAAACTTGATTTTTATTATACTTATTTATTTTTTTTCAGAGTGCTGCTCAGCTCTGGATTATGGTGGTGCTGAGGACTGAACCTGTCCCCCTTTCCTGCCTCAGGCCGCAAAGCCTTTTTGCATAATCATTATGCTATCTCTTCAAACTTACAGCCAACTGGGCAAAGGAAAATATTCACACACAGTGCCTGGACTCCCATCCCACCTACACTTCAGCCCGTCCATCTGATATGCTCCTTTTGAATTGTCTTCCATAAAGTGACCTACAGCTATTATACTTTGTTACAACTGCAAGGAACCGTTTACAGCCAACTCCCCACTGGAAATTCTGAAACTGGGTTCCCAAGTCTGCTATGACCCTGGGCCACTGAGTGGTGATTTAAGATGCTTATTGGAACAAAGGATGTGGCCTGGAGTGTCTGCTGAGGCTCTGGGGCTTGGGAGGGGCAGAGCTTTTAAGCTGTTTACAGAACAAAAGAGTGGATTCCCCAACTCCAGCTCCTGCTGGTCTTTTTGATGGGTTTTGTTCTAAGAGTTGTGGAGGCTAGAAGACTTGAGAGGCCTCCCCATTCCCTCCAGTCTAACTCCGGACTTTCCTTACCTCCTCCACTTCTAACTTACAAAAGGCAGACACTCCTTGGAGGGCAGGCAGGTTGATTTGATAAATGCTCCATCCTCTTTACGCCTGTGAAAGGCAATCAAATATAAAGCAGATTTCCCTTTAGGCAAAGGCTCGTTTGGTGGAATAGGTTTCTGTGGCCTGGAACAGTACCCTTCCTCCTTCAGCTCCAATTTCAGTAGCATTCAACATGCCTTTCTTGAAGTCTCTATTTCCTTAGTTTTTGCAACATCAAAATCTCATTTGGGTCTTCTCTGCTAACTCTTTTTCGTGTTGGGGTTCTTTCAGTCCCCTTCTCATTGACCCCTATCTTTCACTAGCTGATTTCATTCACTCTTAAGGCTTCACAGAATCTCACTACATCGTAATATTTCTAGACTTCAGTTTTCAACTCCAACCTCTTGGGAACTATAGAATCAAATCCCCATTGTATTACTTCAGTACCTTTACTCTGACACCTTGTCAGCATCTGTGGAACCTGTTTGGAGCCACATAGACTCAAAGCCTGTCTCAATGTTGAGACTTCTCTGTAAAAGTTACACAGTCTGACTCAAGCATCCAGGGACTAAGAGACACCAAGAGGCCAGCTGTTGATAGTGACAAGTTTTCCTTCCTCCCCCAAGGTGCTTTGCCTGAGGACTTACTACCCAGCATCAGCAAACAAAAGGAGTCCCAATTGCTGGAGTCCACAGAAAGTCTCCATGCTCTTCAGAGGCCTGGAAATAATCACACAAGCACTGCATAAATTGATTATATATATGAAAAAAAAGTCAAATGACATGTATTCGTAGCATGCGTAACTTTATATGTATACACAGGAGAAAAGAGGTCCAGGAAAAAATTTAAAAACTCTAAGTCAGGCACAGGGCCTTAGGAATCAAATTTAAATAAGGTTAGCAATAGCACAGAGGATGCTGAGAAGGAGAAAGGTCAGGTCAGGTCAGGTTGGGAGATTATCAGGGGAAAGACACAGTAAACAAAGGTAGGCAGATTTAAACTCTGCCTTTTTCTTAGAAAAGATAAGGAGATTAGATCTTCCAGGAAGACACCCTTCATGGTACGGTTTAAATCTAAAGATCTTTCAGGACAAGGGTTTTTTTTTTTTTTTTCCCATCAATTTCTCTGGAGCCTCTCCTATGAAATTAACCTTTGGTGAGACTTGGGGAAGCACATTTTCACTCCTGTATAGAACTGACCACCAAATAGCACCATAGACGTGTTAGCTGTAGATCACCACTGCCAATTCTTCCAAATTCCCCTGTGCCTGACCCTGCTGCTGCCGACCTCGGAACTAACCCTGGGTTGTGGACCTTAGTTTTTAATTCTTACTCTTAAATATGTTTCTTCTAGCTTCTGTGATAGCCTGATTGTTTTTGGATTAAGATACATTTCCACCATGACATGTCCAAAAAGTTTCTGGCTTTTCTGTCAGGAACAGAAAAGAAGCACTCTTCTTCACTTTCATTGAACAATCATCAACTGCCCAATTTGTAGAGAGGAAAGAAACTGTGGCATGAACCTTGACTTCTTCACTCACTATGCATTTCTCAGCATCACTTTTCTTCTTACCCTACCCTAGCTTGGGTCATAACTGTATCTCACAGGAACTGTTTTCTAACTTATTTCTTTAGCCTTGCTACTTCCCCTCATCTAAAATTACCTTCACAGTGACAAGAAACACACACACACACAAACACACATACACACCTCAAACCATGCCATTTTTTTAACTCATAATTTCGCTTGCATTTAGGATGCAGTTGAAATTCAAGATAATTTTCTTTCTTTTGTTAAAAAATATTTTGTATTTTAATTAATTTATTTATAAAATGGAAACACTGATAAGACCATGGGATAAGAGGGGTACAACTCCCACCATCAGAGCTCCCCTGATAGCTTTCCTATTCTTTAACCCTCTGGGAGTATGGACCCAGGGTCATTGTGAGATGCAAAAGGTGGAAGGTCTGTCTTCTGTAATTGCTTCCCCACTGAACATAGGCATTGACAGGTGGATCCATACCCCTAGCCTGTCTCTCTCTTTACCTGGTGGGGCAAGGGTCTGGGGAGGTGAGGCTCCGGTTCACATAGGTGGGGTCTTCTACCCAGGGAGGTCCAGTTGGTATCATGGTACCATTTGGAACCTGGTGGCCTGGGCAAGACTGAGACCCTCTAAAAATATTTTTAAATTATCTTTATTCATTTATTTGTTGATTAGAGACAGCCAGAAATTGAGGGAGAAGCAGAGACAGATAAATACAGCATTGCTTCATCACTCAAAATACTTTCCCCCTGCAGGTGGGGGACTGGGGTCTCAAACCTGATTCTTGCTCCTTATAACGTGCATTCAGCCAGGTGCACCCAGCCCCCCTAATTAAACATGGTTTTCAAGATCTGTAAGATAAGACTAATCTGTTGTGGTTTCTTTTTGTGATATTCTTATCTCTATATTCTATTTTCTTAAATAAGAATGATATTTTTCTTTTGCTTTTTGAATCTTTTATTTATTTATTATTGAACAGAGACAGAGAGAAATTGAGAGGAGTGGGGGAGCAGAGAGGAAAAGAGACAAACGCCTGCAGCCCTGGCTTCACAACTCATGAAGTGTTCCCCCCTGCAGGTGGAGACCAGGGGCTTGAACCCAGGTCCCTGTGCATTGTGATGTGAGCACTTAACCAGTTGCACCACCACCTGGCCCTTTGCCTCTATATACTAGCCATAGAAACCTTTCTGTTTTTCCTGTGTTCTGGTATACGCTCTTTCTACTAGTCAAGCTACTCCTTTTGACTTGTCAGTTAATGACTATCACACCACCTCCACCACAAGTACATCTAATTTCTTCATGTACTTGTCTCTGCCTTCCCAAGAAAGGTAAGCTTCAGGTCACAGGGATTCAGTCTCTTTACTGACTGTTGTGTACTCAATACTTAGGAGAATCTTTGGCACACAGTATCCAGTCAATGGATATTTAATGATTAATTAGCTAATCATCAGACTGCTGAATAGGTTAGTTTTCTTTATTATATCATGGGTCCTCACTGTGCCAACCACGTCTTTGTGACATCAATCATTGTCATAATTCTACATTTAGTCAAGATGACAGTAGTGGCTATGGCTGAACAGGAGTTTGGAGGATGAATGAGGTGTCAAGTCACTTGACCACTTCTAGCTCTTAATTATCTGTTAAAAGGAGAAAACTGTAGAATTGGTTAAGGGGGAATCTTCAAAAATGGTAGAAACTGCCCCTCTCTGAAAAGGGAGGCTGGGCCAGCATACTCTGACGCTAGAGAGAGACTGGTCTTGAAATAAGCACAGCCTAGAATGTTTCCAGCTGTGACCATGGACTACAATCTCAGTCTGACAGGGATTCAGAGGTTACACAGACTCCTGTGCTGAATATGAACAGATCAGTGAATTTTACAGTTGATGGTATTTACATATTTGTCCCATATTTGGGAGCTACTCTCTGCACTGATCCAGCTTTCTAGTCCTATTCCCAATTCTGATACCATCTTCCCAGACAATACTTTCAGCCCATGTTGTGGGGTTCAGGCAAAAATTACTAACGTCATGGGTCCCTTGGAATATACTAAAATTTGACTTTCTAGCTTCTTCCAACAGGAAGACCCTAAATCGTATCTGCTTTATTCTTGTCTTTTGGTTCCTAATTATTGAACAGTTTGTTCTGCTTTACATCTTGATGTTTTTCGGGCACCAAATTGAAAATGCTACCATGACAGCAACTTGACCTCCCTGGGCAGATGACCTCACCAATGTGCCCTGGAACTAGAGCCCTGCCCGACTAGGGAAAGAGAGAAACATGCTGGGGGTATAGATCCACTGGCCAATGTTCATGTCCAGTGGAGAAGCAATTACAGAAGCCAGATCTCCCACATTCTGCACCCCATAAAGATCTTTGTTCCATACTCCCAGAGGGATAAAGAAATAGGGAAGCCTTCAATGGAGGGAAGGGGATATGGAATGCAGGTGGTCAGAATTGTATGGAATTGTACCCCTCTTATCCCACAATCTTGTCAATCATTATTAAATCACTAATTAAAAAGTCCAATAAGTAATAGGTGTTTTTCACTGGGAAGTGCCAATGTCCAGAGGAATAAATACACCATGTTAAAAATAAGGGACCCCAATCACAGTTTGAAAAGTTGGTGTCAGTTGGGTCACATTTACCTTCCTGTTGCAGGAAATTGAAGAAAATAACACCTCGCCAAAAATATTAGCTGGGGTTCTCCAGAGAAACTGGACTTACAGAAAATTTATATTTACACGTATTATTATAAGGTACTGACTCCTTATGACTGCAGAAACAGAGAATCTTATGTCTGCTGTGCGCAAACTACAGACCCAGGGAATGGCTGTTATATCAGCAGACTCAGTACAGGAGGAGCACAGCCGATGCAATAGATTCTAGTCTGGGCTTATAGACGCTGGCAGAAGGAACACTGCAGGTCAGAGATGATTGACTCAGTTCATGCAGTCAGGCAGAGAGAATTCAACCTTCTTCCACTTATTACTTTATGTAGTCCCTCGTGAATTAAATAATCTTCACGCACATTGGAGAAGTCCATCTACTTTGCTCAGCGCACCAATTCAAATATTGTTCTCTACCAGAAACACATTCATATACAATCCTCAAATGCTAATAGTGTGTACCTCTGGTTCACTCAAGTTGCAACATAAAATCCACCATCACACCAAGAGTGGGAATAGAATCCTAGAACTTCACAGCCTTTTTTGAAAAAAAAAATATTTTATTGGATAGAGATAGAGAAATTGAGATAGAAAGAGGAGATAGGCAGAGAAGAAGAAGAAGAAGAAGAAGAAGAAGAAGAGAGAGAGAGAGAGAGAGAGAGAGAGAGAGGGAGACTGGCAGCACAACTTCACCATTCATGAGGCTTTCCCCCTGCAAGTAGGTGCCACGGGGTGGAACGCAGGTATTTCCTTGTACCATGACCCAGCCCCTTAAAAAAAAAGTATATTAAGTTATTTGATTGGATAGAGACTGAGAGAGGTGGGGGAGACAAATATCTGCAGCTCAATTTCACTACCTGTGAAGTTTTCCTCCTGGAGGTGGAAAAAAGGGGTTTGAACCTGGGTCTTTAGGCACTGTAACATGTATGCTCAACCAGGTGTTACCCTCCCACCCCTCATTTACTTTTTAAAAAAATCCTGCCTGGGGTTTCATTCCTCCAATTTCTTCAGATAGAAGAGAAACAGTGAAGGAAAAAATTGCCACATTATCAAACCTGGAAACTGATTTTGATCACATGAACAAGCAGGTGTGCTATCCAGGGGAGATATCTTCCCAGCCCTTGTCAACTCTTAAGACACATCTTTAGGGAATCGGGCAGTAGTGCAGCGGGTTAAGCGCACATGGTTCGAAGTGCAAGGATCGGCATAAGGATCTGGGTTCAAGCCCCCAGCTCACTATCTGCAGGGAGGTTGCTTCAAAAGCAGTGAAGCAGGTCTGCAGGTGTCTATCTTTCTCTCCCCCTCTCTGTCTTCCCCTCCTCTCTACATTTATCTCTGTCCTATCCAAAAACAATGACAGCAATAACAATAACAATAATAACCACAACAATGATAAAAAACAAGGGCAACCAAAGGGGGGGGGAAGCCTTCAGGAGCAGTGGATTCATGGTGCAGGCACTGAGCAAAAACACTGGAGGCAAAAAGAAAAAAAAAAGACATAACTGTATTACTACAACCCATTGCTTTACTCCAATAAATATTTATAGAAATAGCAGTGCCAAACATTGTGCTAGGCACAAGAAAGTGCAAAGGGAAACATGAGTGCCACACTGAGATGTGTGTAATCAGGGAGAGTTTGTAAAAGAAACAAGAAATAAGCGGAGACTCAAAAAGGAGCCACTAGGATTCCATCTGACTTCCCTGGGCAGATGACCTCACCAATGTGTCCTGAAACTCTGCTTCCCCAGATCCCTGCCCCACCAGGGAAAGAGAGAGACAGGCTGCGGGTATAGATTCACCTGCCAAAGCCCATGTCCAGTGGAGAAGCAGTTACAGAAGCCAGACCTTTCGCCTTCTACACCCGTAAAGGATTTTGCTCCAGACTCCCAGAGGGATAAAGAATAAGGAAGCTTCCAAAGGAGGGGAGGGGCCAGGGAACTCTGGTGGTGGGAACTGTGTGGAATTATACCCTTCCTATTTTACAATCTTGTTAGTCATTATTCAATCAATAAAAAAATTTAAAGAGAGAAGTCCATGATAATTATGAAGTAAGATTGAAGACATATTCTCTCTCTCTCTCTCTCTCTCTCTCTCTCTCTCTGTGTGTATGTATGTATATATAGTGTGGGTGTGTCAGATAGAGAACATGTGTGTCAGAAAGACAGAAAAGGGGGGTAGTGGAGGAAATATGACCCGGTAGGAACTGAGAATGGATCGAAAAGGGCTCTGTGGGTGACGAGAGTCAAAAGTGAAGTGAGGCCAGGTCCTGTCAAGTCTATATGGCTATGGCTAGATAACTAGACAACACTGATTCCTCCCCACCCTAATTTTCATTATGTTAGAAAGAAATAGGACAAAAGAGGGAGAGAGGGAGAGAGGAAGAGAGACACTTGCAGCCTGCTCCACTGCTTATAAAGCTTCTCCCTTGCAAGTGAGGGTCAGAGGCTTGAACCTGGGTTCTTACACATAGCAAAGTGTGTGCTCACCTGGGTGTGTTACCACTCAGTCCTGAGACACTGAAAGACTTTTTTTTTTTTAAAACAAGATTTGTCTTATTTTAAAGATAGAGATTAGGAGAGTAAGAGTAAGACAGAGTTAGAAAAGAGAGAGAGATGGTCCGGGAGGTGGCACAGTGGTAAAACTTTAAACTCTCCTCCTATCTTTCTCATAAATACATTTTAAAAAAATCTTTAAAAAAAGGAGAGAGAGAGAGAGAGAGAGAGAGAGAGAGAGAGAGAGCTGAGCACTCAGCTCTGGCTTAAGGTGGTGCTGGCAATTGAACACGGGTCCTCACGGTCTTCCCACTGTCACACTATCAGGAGGGCAAGGGCCAGGGATCTGATTTATTCCTTAGAAATGCCACACTGGTAGTTGCATGGTGTTTGGGCAAAATGGGTGGCAGCGGGGACATGTCACCTCTGCACATCCTTAAGCATCATTTCGTTGTGTGTCTCTGTCTACAGACACAGAGTCACGGCATCCTAGGTTTGAGAAAGGGCCTTGCAGAGCGCCCATCTAACACTGATTCACATCTAGAATTCTCCTAGCGAGTCCCAGAGAAGTGGAGGCTGTACACAAAAACACAGGCTTGCCCATTATCAGACCGCACGCAGACAGCTCTCTGGGCGCGCAGAGGTAGGCGATTGCCTGTGGTTTTATTTCCCCAGGTAGCTGGTGTAACACAGCCGCTGTCTGACAGATCTAATCACAGGCAGGGTCTCTTTCGCAGTCACCCCAGAGTAAGAGCTCAGCGTGTTCCCAAGGAAATGACTGAAACATACAAATCAATTGCCCTTTCCTTCTCTTCTTTTTTGACCCCATTTTGAATGCAAGGATGAGGTCTGATAACAGTACCAGAAAAGGAGGCAGATTTCATGTGGCCAGGAACTCATCAAAAGGCAAAAGACCACGCAAAGACACAAGTCCTCAGCCTGGCACCAGCTTCGAAGATTGTTACAACTGCTCTTGAGAATAGCCAGGAACTCAATTAAACTCAATGTCAGCGTCTGAATGGGAAAACATATCCAGCACCCACTCCTTGTAGTCTTCGGATTGGGCTTCATCATGGCTACACTGCTTCTTGTTCCAGGCTCCCAATTATCAGCCTCAGCACTGCTGTTCATATCCCCCCACCACCACTTGGCACACCTTATACCAATTCCATAGAATGAAATTTGTGTATCCTTCCAGCCAAATATCTTCTAATATCTATATATATCTATATATATATCTATCTATATATAGATAGATAGATATATGTATATATGTATATATATATGTTATCGGATAGAGACAGAGAAAAATTGAGGGGAGGAGATAGAAAGGGAAAGAGGCAGAGTCACCTGCAGCCCTGCTTCAAAACTTGTGAAGCTTTTCCCCTGCAGGTGGGGACCAGGGGCTTGAACCTGGGTCCTTGTGCACTGTAATATGTGCGCTTAACTGAGTATGCCACTGCCTGGCCCCAGTATCTTCTAACCTATGAAGCTTTGCTTGGATCCTCTCTCCTAAAATGTCTACAGCACTCCAATAATACCTTTATGGTGATACACATCTCTGTCTTGCATTGTGATTACTTACCTCCATATCACAGCTCTTCCACTCTGTGGAGAATTCGGGCATGGTGGGTCTGCCTTTCTATATCCCCTATCATGGCCTAGGGCTTGGCATGTACAAGGCATTGGATTAAAGTTTGTTAATTAAATAGGTAGAGTAAAACTGGAATTCACAGATATGTGACCTGATTTTTGGTCCTTGGAGATAAAATTTAATCATTAAAAGAACTTCCGGAAAACCTACTTGTTCCAGAAGGAGGCTCATTAGAATGGAACTAGTTTGAAGCCTTTCTGTTGTCTTACTCAGAAAGAAGTATTATTGTTAATGGCTTGGTCTCCAAGGTCAGTGGTACCTGCATCAAACAGAGTCTGGGAAAGCACATCCTTTTTGTGACTGTAGGTGATTGGCCACACTTCATCTGTAAGGCAGAAAGAGGATTCTCACCTCAGGGGTGTGTGTGAAGGGGTTTGCACAGTGACCGCCACTGCTACCATTGAAACTAGTTCTAATTTTCTTCTAGTCCCCTGCTCTCCTCCTCTATGCTTAGATCCCAATTCCTACCTCATATACAGGTATTTATTTAAGAAACACGTTCAACCTTCCATTTCCTTACTATCTTCTTATCTAGAAATGGCTGTGCTCATAACTGATGAATCCATGTTCTGTCCTCCACTGAGTGAAGGTTGTCAATTCCTTACAAATGTAGCCTTAAAAACAGTGACTCATCTGTGTTAAGTGAGTAACTTAAAATATCAGGTAGAGAAGAGAGGAAGGGTCTCTATAGTTGGCCAAAGTTAAATCTGAAGTGATGAAGCATGTCTCCATCCCTTTATCCCCTTACAGTCAGGCATGAGTTCCAGGTTTCATTAAGTCTTATCTGAACTACTGGCAACATCCATCAGGTTTGCAGCTCAATTTTTACCCTACTTCTTTGCACCAGTTTCCTTCAAGCCAGAGCAAGTCATCCTTCTAGAAATCAGATCAGGTGGGGGCCTCTGTTTTTGCAGTCTATATTCACTCATATTCTATCTCTCTTTACAAAGTCTTAGAAAGAACGAGCCACAAAGGCAAATGTAGGCAAATCTAGATAAGTGCATGAGGCCGTCCATGAGCATGAGCTAGAAATGCTCTATCTCCAGCTCTAATTTCTGTAGTATAGGTTGTACTCTGTGAAGATTTATGCATTGTCAACAATTTTTCACTGCCTCAGGGTATACTAAGATCTTCCAGATCAACATAACCAAAGATGTGTGTGTGTGTGTGTGTGTGTGTGTGAAGAGAGAGGGGGGTGAGGGGCTTTGTTATAAATACTTATAAATACTTAGATAATGTGATTATAGAAGTTGAGAAATTGTATTAGGCCATCTGCATGTTGGGGACCCAGATAAGCCAATGATGCAGTTCTTGTTTAAGCCCAAAAGCTTGCCATTCAAGATTACTAAAGGCATAAACACAGGTGACTTGTGCTACAGTCCAGTCAGGAAGAGACCAAAGGCTGTGTCTTTCTCCTTTTCTTTGTGTTGTATTCAGACCCTCCATGACTTAAATGAGGTTCATCCACTTTGGAGAAGGACAATGTGGTGGCTCGCTGTACTGATATACATGCTAATTTCATCCAGAAACACCCTCTCAGACCCACCAATAAGTAAGGCTTAGTCACATAAATGAGCACATTGTGTCCCAGTAAAGTTAACCAATAGAAGGGGAAATAGAGCTGCAGGATATTCTCTTTGCTTTTCATTATTTTTGTGTGTGTATGTATGTATGTGTGTGTGGGGGGGTTATCTAGGAACATAGGGCAAAATATTAAAGTGTCCATTCACTGGAGTTCTCTGACAATCTTGCTGTATATCACTATCCTATTACATTAATAAATAAGGTCAACTTTTTTTTCCCAATTAAATGAACCTACTTTCATTACTGATCTGGATGATAAAGATATGATCATCCTAAAGAAACATGAGTAATAGTGCTCTACATTTTTGGTTAACTTTCTGGACATTCAAATGAACTAAGAACCTCAAAAACAGAGTCCTCATAGGCAATCTTTATAATTCAGTTGTCAAATACCACTTTGTGATAATAAGATATGCTACTTTGTCTTTCATTTGTTCAAGGAATGTCTGAAATGCCTCCAGAGGACCAAAATTAACACAAACTATTTACTCATTTAATTACTGAGACTGACAGAGTAGTTGCTGGCTTTGAAAGTGACTGGGATCCATGTGGATTCAGTCGGCTAAAAAGGATCGTCAGTTTCCCCAATAAATGGGTACTCACGGGATGCACCATGAGAAAGTCGATCCAATGCACCCAATGACTTTAATAGTCATCACCAAGACTGGGGATAATCCTCCACTCATGCTGACAGCTCCATCTTAGCCGACTGGGCTTCAGTGAATGACCTCTCCCTATTATATGATCCCAAACAGCCAGGCTCTTTTCACAGTGCTAGATGGAATAAAGACTCGTCACCCGACCTGTGCTGGATTAGCACAGTCAACAGCCAAGCCTTTCCCACTACAAGACAAGTTCTCAAGATCTTCCCACACAGTCATCACCGCCCAGCTATCATCCACATTGGTCTCCAGCTCCCACTGATTCTGTGCTCTGAGAAACTAAGATGGAACTTTCAGAAAGCAAACTGGCGTCTGTTCAGTGATCTTACCAACAAATATATTCCTCAATTCCAATTAACTCTATCCCCTCTGAAGATTCCTACAGGCGCTTCCGCCAAGCCGTTTTCAAAGCAGCTTCCCAAGCCATTCCTCGTGGGAGACATGCTAACTATGCGCCTTGTCTTGATGCTGAATGCAAGCAACTACTAAAGCAGTATGATGAGTTGGGCGACCCAGATGTGGCCAACCATCTCATTGCCTCCCTGGATGCAGCGCTCCAAGCCCGCTGGCAACAACTCACGGAAAGTCTGAACTTCACCCACTCAAGTAGGAAGGCCTGGAAGCTTCTTCATAGTCTGGGTGCTGGTAGCCAACCCTCTCCCGTTTCCCATCCTCCCGTATCTCCAAACTCAGTGGCCAGTCACCTAACTCAAGTTGGACCTGCTAAGATCCACCCAGTATGGAAAAGAGAAATTTCCCATGAGTGGTCATCCCACTTCCGTTTATCTTGTCCATCTCCAAAACCCTCTCCCTTTACACGGTCTGAACTGGAAGACGCTTTGAAGAGGGTTAAACTGGGAATGGCTGCTGGCTATGATAACATCATCCCAGAACTCATTCTTAACTTGGGCCCTGCAGCAAAGAGGTGGCTCACTTCATTCCTGTCCCACATCTTGGAATCCGAATCTATGCCCAAAATTTGGCGTCGCGCGAAGATAATAGCAGTTCTGAAACCAAAGAAAGACCCAACACTGGCAGCCAGCTATAGACCAATTTCTCTCCTCTCCGTATGTTACAAACTCCTTGAGAGGCTGCTTCTGTCATGAATTTCTCCTCTTACAGAGAAATTCCTATCACCCGCCCAAGCTGGTTTCTGCCCAGGAAGATCTACCTGCGAACAAGTCCTGGCCCTTTCAACTTACATTGAAAATGGATTCCAGAAGAATTTAAAGATGGATGCTGTCTTTGTTGATCTCACAGCAGCCTATGACATGGTCTGGCATCGTGGTCTTCTAATCAAGATCTCAAGATGCCTGCCTCCATGGGTGGCCAACACTATATCGTTTCTTCTCCAAAACAGAAGATTCCGGGTGCATCTGGGTGACAAATCTAGCAGTTGGAGACTTGTCTCAAGTGGCCTCCCCCAGGGCTCTGTTCTGGCTCCTACGTTATTTAATATTTACATCAATGATCTCCCAGAAACTTCTTCAAGGAAGTTCATCTACGCCGATGACATCTGCTGTGCAACTCAGGCATCCAAGTTCGACATCCTTGAGGGAATCACTCATGAAAGACATGTCTCTGATATCTGATTACTGTAAAAAATGGCGACTAATACCCAGCACTGCAAAAATGGTATCATCTGTTTTCCATCTACACCATGCCTCGGCCTCGCGTGAGCTTAATGTGCAGCTTGACTATACGAATCCGGCATGAAGCCCAGCCAGTCTATCTTGGCGTTACTCTCGATCGCACTCTGTCATTTCACAAACATCTCATAAAAACTGCAGCAAAGGTGGGCGCGAGGAATCACATCATTGCAAGACTGGCCAGCTCCTCATGGGGCGCGAGCGCTTCCACACTACGATCATAATCTCTGGCATTATGCTATTCCACTGCAGAATACTGTTCCCCAGTATGGTTCCGTAGCCCCCATGTCCACTTGGTCGATTCCAAATTGTATTCTTCCATGAGCATAATTTCTGGAACCATCCATTCCACCCTGGTTCCATGGCTGCCAGTTCTTAGCAACATCACCCCGCCAGATATTCGTCGGGATGTTCATTTCCCACGTCTACGCTCGACCGGACCTGCCAATATACGCAGATATCTTCGCCCACCCTGTCCAACGCTTGACGTCTCGTCACCCAATCTGGTCCCCTACGCCTACAGTGAACTTCTCTATTCCAGACTCTTGGAAACAGAGTTGGCAGTCAGCTGAGGTCAAGAACAAACACCTCATCACAGACCCATGCAAGTGTCAACCCGGCTTTGACCTAGCACGTTATGATTGGGCCCTCCTCAATCGCTATGGAACAGGCCATGGTTGGTGCCCCGCTATGTTCCACCGCTGGGGAGCCAGAGACAACCCAAACTGCCCCTGCGGCTACAGACTGACTATGACCCACATAGTCAACGACTGCCACCTCTCCAGATTCAAAGGAGGTCTCGAAACTTTACATCAGGCTCAACCTGACGCTGTTGACTGGCTACAGAAGAAGGGCAAACGCTAGAAGAACAGAGTAGTAGCAGTTGCGTTTCTCTCCTCTCCTCTCACTGGTCAACTAGGAATATCAAAGAAGATCACCTGAGAATGCAACAAGATGAGACTAAGACTACTTTGCGAACCCACCAAGTCACCAGTAAGTGCAAACATGTGTGGCTTGTGGACAGAGAGGAGCCCAAGGAGACACCCCTGGGGGTAAAGTCTATATCTATTCCAAAGCAGCTGGTAACAGTCTGGAAGTTTGCCAGTTGAGTAGACACCTCCAGTCTGTTTTACCAGCAAAAAGACTGCTGAAAGGAGGAGAGGACTCCACTAGGGCTCACCAAATGCAACTATGAGTCCTGATTCCCACTGCCACCTGGAGGCTGGAACAGCAGTGGGGAGGCCCTGTACTGACATCTGGGGCAGAGAACTGACCAAGAAACTCAGGAGAAGATCTACATCTAGGTGGCCTAGCGGTGGGGCTGTAAGTGGGAGCCTTTCCACATTGTTCTCCTGATGAGAACACAGTGAATAATCAGAATCTACAAACTTTAAAAGGGACTTGTTTAGAAACTCACAGGGCCAAGCAGTGCTGCTTGGTTCTGACTGTCTGCAGAGGAGCTGAATTGAGCCTGGGGCTTAGGATCCTTGGGGCCTGAGAGTCTCTTTGCATAAATACTGTGCTATTTCTCCCCCACCCTGCTTTATCTCTTGGCCAGGAGGGAGTGATTAAGCTAAAAAAATCTGCTTATAGGTAAAAAGCCCTACCATAGCCTACAGGGAAGAAAAAAGAACAAAAGAGGTTTTAACATCCACTGATTCAACTCAGTGATTGAGATAACATTGAAATAACTGATAATTTCCACAGCTGTGAACTCTTTAAGTATCTTAGACACAAGTCAATCCAGGCAAGAGTGCTCACTGGATTGAAAAGTACAAAGAGGGACCTCATAGCACATTATATAAAATGGTTAAACCAAGAAGAAACATTGGAGAAATGAACCAGGACAAAAGACCAGCTAAAAGTCCCCCCAAAGTAGAAGCATATATCATTGAGGACAACATCCAAACACTGAGTCAAGAGTCACAAGAGTGAGGAAAGAGTTTGAAAGAAATATTATCAGAAATGCAAAAACAACAAATGAGACTGTGAAATAAAATACTATCTTGAGGAAAATAGATAGCTGAAAGCTGAAACATCTGAACTAAGAGCACAATTAGCTGAACAAGCTAATACACTATCATCACAGGGTAACAAAATAGCTAAGCTACAGAAAACAACAGAAGGGAGAGAGGATAGAATAAATGAAGCAGAAAACAGAATTAGCAAGATTGAGGACCAATTAGAGAGAACTAAGAAAGAAGTAAGAGGTCTCAAAAATAGATTAAGAGACACTGAAGACAACAAGAGACATATGATATGACTTCAAAAGAAATACGCATCTAGGCCTATGAGAGGAAGAAGGGGGAGAGAAAGCATTCTATAATACATAATATATGAGAAGTTCCCTAATCTAGAAAACATAAAGGACAAGAATCTCCGAGCATCCCAAACAGAATTAACCCAGACTTAAAGACACCAAGATATATCATATTTATAATGAAAAGGAATAAAGATAAAGAAAAGATTTTGAAGGCTGCAAGAGAAAAGCAAAGTCACTTACAGAGGAAAACCCATAAGATTAAGATTAGCAGCAGATTCTCCACAAAAACATTAAAGGCTAGAAGAGAATGGCAAGATATATATCAGGCTCTCAATGGGAAATGTTTCAACCAAGACTATTGTATCCTGCTAGACTGTCATTCAGAATAAATGGAGGCATAAAAAGCTTCTCAGACAAGCAGTTGTTGAAGGAATCAACTATCATCAAGCCTGCATTAAAGGAAGTTCTAAAAAGGTCTCCTATAAACAATCTGATCACCATAAACATGCCATATATCAGAGCACTGTAAAAACTACAATAATGGCATTAAAATATCTTCATTCTAGAGTAGCAATAAATGTCAATGGCCTGAATTCACCTACTAAAATAAACAGAGTAGAAAGATGTATCATAAAACATAACCCAACCATATGTTGTCTACAGGAATACCACCTAAATCAACATGGCAAACACAGATGAGTGAAAGGGTGGAAAACTACCATATAAGCCACTGGACCAAAAAAAAGGGCAGGAATAGATATTCTCATATCTTACATGATAGACCTTAAGATAAATAAAATAAAAATATATATAGGGACAGACATTACTTAGTGCTCAGAGGATCAGTCAATCAACGTCTATGCACCCAAGGAGAGGCCATCTAAATACATCAAACATTTACTGAAAGAGCTACAGTAGTATAGTAACAGCAACACAGTAATAGCAGGGAACTTCAGCACCCCACTCTCTCAACTGGACAGATCATCCAGGCATAAAAAAAAATAAAGAAATGAGGGAGATAAATGAAGAGATAGATAAACTAGAACATTTTCAGAGTCATTTACCCCAAGAAACTGGAATATACATTCTACTCAAGTCCACATGGGTCATTCTCAAGGGTAGACCATATGTTAGGCCACAGAGAAGTATCAGCAAATTTAAGAGCATTGAAATCATCCCAAGCATCTTCTCAGAGCACAGTGGAATTAAACTAACACTTAACAATCAATAAAAGATTATTAACCAGATGTGCTACTGCCGGACACCTGATCACATCAAATTTAAAAGCTTTTGCAATTGTTTCTTTTGCAAGAAACCAATACCAAAACAAAAAGACCCTTCACAGAATGGGAGAAGATCTTTACATGGTGTACATCAGACAAGAGTTTAATAACCAAATATATAAAGAGCTTGCCAAACTCAACAACAAGAAAACAAATGACCCCATCCAAAAATGGGGAGAGGACATGGTCAGAATATTCACCACAGAAGAGATCCAAAAGGCTGAGTAACACATGAAAAATGCTCCAAGTCTTTGATTGTCAGAGAAATGCAAATAAAGAGAACAATGAGATACCACTTCACTCCTGTGAGAATGTCATACATCAGAAAAGGTAACAGCAGCAAATGCTGGAGAGGTTGTGGGGTGAAAGGAACCCTTCTGCACTGCTAGTGGGAATGTTAATTGGCCTAACCGCTGTGGAGAACAGTCTGGAGAACTCTCAGAAGGCTAGAAATGGACCTACCCTATGATCCTGCAATTCCTCTCCTGAGGATATATCCTATGGAACCCAACACACCCATCCAAAAAGATCTGTGCACACATATGTTCTTAGCAACACAATTTGTAATAGCCAAAACCTGGAAGCAACCCAGGTGTCCAACAGCAGATGAGTGGCTGAGCAAGTTGTGGTATATATACACGATGGAATTCTACTCTGGTATTAAAAATGGTGATTTCACCATTTTCATCCCATCTTGGATGGTGCTTGAAGAAGTCAAGTTAAGTGAAATAAGTCAGAAACAACAATGAATATGGGATGATCTCATTCACAGGCAGAAGGTAAAAAACAAGTTCCGAGGAGAAAACATTAAGCAGAACTTGGAATTAGTTGGTATATTTTCAAAGTAAAAGAGTTGGTGAGTGGGAGGAGAGGTGAGTTCAGGTCCTGGAACAGGATGGTGGAGGACCTGGTGGGGGAGTTGTATTGTTATGTGGAGTTGTTACTCACGTACAAACTATTGTGTTTACTTTCAACTATAAAACATGGTCCCCCAATAAAGAAATAAACAAATATCAATAAATAAGTAAATAAATAATAAAAGAAGAATTTTTCTAAAATTAAAAAAAAATCGATGAGAACACCTACATTTGTCACTTCGTCCTGGTTCCTATCCTTTGTGATGTTTCTCCTTATAAACCTGTAAAAGAACAGACAGATAAACAGTTCTTTAGTCCTTTATGAGATTAGTACAACTCAGTTATTTCTTTGGCTAACAATCATTTCTCCAGTTACACATTTTGGAGAGTGGAATAAGTTTTCAAAAACCTATCTTATTGCAACTCTTTTTCTTTTCTTTTCTCTTCTTTCCTTTTCTTTTCTTTTCTTTCCTTTCCATTCATTTTCTTTCCTTTTCTTTTCTTTTCCTGTCTTTTTTTTTTTTGCCTCCAGGGTTATTGCCCCAGCACTATGAATCTGTGCCTGCACTATGAATCCACTGCTCCTGGAGGCCATTTTTTCCCATTTTGTTGTCATTATTGTTGCCATTGCCATTTCTTTTCACACAAACAAGAAACACTGAAGTTGAGCTCCTTTGGAAATGAAAGATTTGCCAAAGTTCTTATCTTAAGTAGCATTTAAGTAAAGACTTTTAAATCAAATGTTTGATACTAATTGTTCACTGATTATGCTTGGCCAGTGCAAGCATGTTCCACCTGTAAAGTGTAAAGTGGGATAAGGTCATGGGTGTTTGGAGAGTCATTGAATTTTAGGTTCTGTATGGGTTATTGCTCCTTTTTTATACTTTTATCAACTTCAAAGTCAATGATCAGAACATCCTTGTTGTAGCCACTGATAAATATTTTCCAACTCAAGATTACACATTAGAATAAATATAATAAGCTTCAAATAATATATCCATACAGAGAACTTGCTAGCAGGAAACAGAATTAAGGATATTTTGTTTTGCAAATTCTATGTAATAAAACATCTGATCAAAGGTAATTTGTAGGATCAAGTAGCTGCTTTTATCTGATCAAAGTCATTTGGGGTATAACCACAAGATGTTTTGTTTGTAAATTAATACTTCCCAAACTATGTCTGATGACTTACAATACCCATCCCCCTCTAGTCCTATAACCTTGGTTTCCAGTTGAGAGATAAGGAGTCAGCATATAAGAATCCCATCCCACTTCTGGTATCTCATTGTTCATTCTCTAAATGCTACCTAGTTTTCTCAGTCTCAGTGTAGCAGGTTTCCTGTGGTTACCTGTGCAGATGGAAGATTCCCTCTCAGAGGTCAGGGGCTAGTTGAAAGCTCACATTACTAGTCATACTGGTTTATAAATCAGAAGTTTCCACAACCACCTCTTCTGGTTTACCAATTTGCTAGGATAGCACACAGAACTCAGGAAATCATTTTACTAGCAGGATAACCAATTTATTACAAAGGAAACTAAAGAAGTTCAACCAACAGCCCTTGCATAGTGCAAGGAGCCAGAGCGCTTATGTCTTCAGGAAGCTTGAGATCTGGCAATTTTCTGTTTTGAGAAATGGACTCCCCAATATGGAAGTTCTTCAAAACACATCCTTTCTGTGATTGTATGATATATCAGTTATTAAATTATTATGTAGTCATAGGCCACTGGCTATTGGGCTTCGCTTCTAGCCCCTTCCCCTTCCAGGAATTCAGGGAGCAGAGAGTTCAGTACTATACTCCACTTAGTTAGTCCCCCAGGCAGCCAGATCCTATCTTCAGGTGTTTTTGAAAAGCAAGGCAATCTTATCAACATAAACCATAAAGAATAACATGACACCAAGGGCCAGGCAGTAGTGCTATGGGTTAAGCGCATATGGTACAAAGCTCAAGGACCCATGCAAGGATCCCAATTTTAGCCCCGGCTCCCCACCTGCAGGGGGGTAGCTTCACAGGCGGTGAAGCAGGTCTGCAGGTGTTTGTCTTTCTCTCCCCCCTCTGTCTTCCCCTCCTCTCTCTATTTCTCTCTGTCCTGTCCAACAACAATGACAGCAATAATAACAATAATAATGACTACAATGTTGAAAACAAGGGCAACAAAAAGCAAAATAAATAAATAAAAAATATTAAAAAAAAAAAAAAAGAGAATAACATGATACTTATTTAAACTCTCATGGCTCCTAAATCTCATTAGGAACTGAGGACCAGAAGGCAAATATCACAAAAATGGTATTATCACTGGGGAAAAATGCAGATAAAATAGGCATGAGGAATATACTTGTTTTCTGAATGACCAAACACATATATGCATACATACACACAACAAATTGGCTCCAATAAAGTGCCGATTAGGTTAAGTAGAGCCCACCTGGAGTTGTAATCAACATACAGTTGTGTAAGTTACCACCCAAGAAGTTGAATTCCAAAACAGCTAGAATTTAAGGCTTTTCCCAGGAAAGACTAACTTTAATTCCTATAAAATGTAACACAGTAACAGGCACTTGAGCTCCTATAAGATGCTGTCCCCTGGGAGCTCCTGATCCACAAGAACAGATGTTTCTGAGTCTCTCAGTTCTTGGTTGGAGACTCATAAAACTTGGGTTTTCCCCTGAAGAAGAAAGGCCATGTATGTCAGACTTACTGAGGCCTTGGAGGTCTGTTCTATAGTTCTAACTCATGAAGAAATCTTGAAGGTGATAGCTCCTCTTTCCATTTCTCTTCTTTTCCTTTCTTCTTTCCTTCCTTCTTCCTTCTTCCTTATTTCCTTCCTTTCTTCTTTCCTTCCTTCCTTCCTTCCTTCCTTCCTTCCTTCCTTCCTTCCTTCCTTCCTTCCTTCCTTCCTCTCTCTCTGGCATTAAGCGATGTTGAGGATTGAACCAAGACCTCATGCTTGCAAGTTCATCACTGTAGTCACTGTGCTCCCTCCCAAGCTACTTCTCTTCCCCTTCCTTAGCAATCATTCTCTGTCTATGCAAAGAAGTAGCTACAGGGGAATGATTTTAGGAGGCAGAGCATTTGGAGACTGAAGGAGAATAACTTTAGCCAAATCTGTTATGGTCTCAGAGTCTGTTATGGCCACCTGGGCTTCTCCTCAGGAGGTTCTCTGTTTTCTTAAAGTTTGGGACTATGTGAGAGAATTTCCTCAGTTATTTCTTTGGGAAGAGACACCAAAACTTGGCTTTTGTCTTCCTCTCAAAATGGGAGAGAGGACAGCTGGTCCAGAAATGATCTAGTAGGTTTTGCAAATGTCATGAAATTACATGAAAGCTCTTTCTCTTGCTGGCAGAAACCTTGAGCTACCACACTACTATATTTAAGCATCTTCTCTATCAGGTTTCCTAAGATCTAGGTGTCAGTGTAGGATATTTGGGGAATTTTCCTCAAAATATCCATTAATAGTCCCCGGATAACACAACCTCTATTTCTATAAAGATGACTTCATGAAAGTTACATTTGATATTTTGGCACATCAGGCTTGATGGTCTACCTACTCTAATATAGATGCTTTATATATTTATTTATTTATTAATGATTTAACACTAGTTACAAGACTGTATGATAATGGGGCCACAGTTCCATACAGTGCCCACCACCAGAGTTATGTGTCTATTGGAAACTTCCCTATTATTTACCCCCTCTGAGTGTATGGATGAAAATTCTTTCCAGGGTGCAGAAGGTGCTGGCTCCTGTAATTGTTTCTTTATGAGACATGGACATTGGCAGGTGGATCCCTAACCCCAACCTGTTTCTATCTGTTTCTAATGGGGGTAAGGCTCTGGAGAGGCGAGGTTCCAGGTGAGGACACCTGTCCAGGGAAGTCAGGATGGAATCCTAGCAGCGTCTGCAACTTGTTTTACTGAAATGAAGATGGAGAGTAGGACAAAAGGTTTCATAAACAGGAGCCCTAAAATAGGAATAGGACAGGTGTGAGGGGTGTGTGTTTGTTAACACAAACCAATGAAGGAAGCTAACCTGGGGCCTATATCTATTCATAGTCAGCACAGGAGCCTCTGTGACCTCTGAGCCCCTGTCAGTCTGAGCTCAGTCCATGGTCATAGCTGGGAACATTCTAGGCTGCACTCATCTCAGGACCAGTCTTCTTTGAGTGGTAGAGTTGGACAACTCAACCTCCCCAATGGTAGGCAATCCCTACCATTGCTGCTCTACAGAGAGGGTGCAGTCCTAAGAAGCTTACAAAAAGGCTTATATGATATTCCCAATGGGTGTGACCATTGATGGTAGAGAGGGGGACCTCTTTCTACCATCACTGGTATTAGAGGTCTAGACTCATCCTCTAAATGTTTTAGATGCAGAAGTGCATATACAAAACTAAGGAGTTAGCTCAGGTTAAGCAGACAATAAAGTATGAGAACATGTTGATGAACTGAACTCAATCTGGACTTCCTGCCCTGCTGGAACTTTGGGAATTTGAACATAAAAGATAAGTAAGAATGACTTCTGAGTATCTGCAATGCTCACAAGGGTTACTGACACACATCTATTTCAGGCCTAGGACAGAGAATGCATTTATTGAACATTCCTATCTTAGTCTGCCTTGTCAATGGTTTAAGAATCAAGAGACTGCAATTAATACTCTAATTTTGTTGTTAAACTTTAAATTTCTCCTCAATTTATTCTCCCTGCTTTGCATACGTTATAGTGAGGCCAAGTGAAATCTCTTTGTAAACAGAAAGACAATGTAAAGACAAGGCACTACTACTGATAGCATTATTAAAGTAACACATGAAGGGATACCATTCCCTTAGAACGTTCCATTAGAAATTAAAGGCAGGAAAAACATCAGATACATTGATGAATGACCAAGGAGTGTACTACTGAAATATATGACTAGCTCATACTAGGTGCAAGCTAGCGTGATTGCAGGAAACTCAGCAAGGTTGCAGGAGAACAGGAATGTTGTCTTTCAACATTTGTTCTCCGTTGCTCAACTTGGAACTTGGGATTGGACTCTTCAAAAGAATCAGATAGGTGGGTGTTAGTGCAGTGGGTTAAGCGCACATGGCGAGAAGCTCAAGGACTGGCATAAGGATCCTGGTTCCAACCTCTGGCTCCCCACCTGCAGGGGAATCCCTTCACAGGTGGTGCAGCAGATTTGCAGGTGTCTGTCTTTCTCTCCCCCTCTCTGTCTTCCCCTCCTCTCTCCATTTCTCTCTGTCCTAACAACATCAATAACAACAATAAAAAACAAGGGCAACAAAAGGGAAAAATAAATAAATATAAAAAAAATTTAAAAAGAATCAGATAGGCATTTTCCAATGTGCCTAGAGTATCCTAATAAAAGTCTCCTAATAAAAATCACCTTGGCTCAGAGACTTAACAGTCAATCAAGGCCCTATTGGCCTTAGGGAGGAGAATGGTAGCTTTACTTGAAGAATGCAGATTACTTTATGTTAGGAACAGTGGTAATCCTTCAATTAGGAACATGGCAAAGAACTAGAAGAATGTCTTCATGTCTAGTCCTTTGCCAGTTTCCTAGTTGAAGAAGCATTCACTCCTCCCTCTTTTATGACTTATAAGAATGTTTGTGTGGGGGGAAGGGCAGTAGAGTACACATGTTCTCCTATGCAAGGACCCAGGCTCAAATCTGTGGTCCCCATATACAGGAGGTATACTTCCTGAGTGGTGTCACAGAACTTTGAGTATCTGCCCTTCTCTCTGTTTTTCTTTCTATTTCTGTCTCTCATTCTTTATAAAAATGGGGGGAAAATGTCCACAAGGAGTGGTGAGTGGTGGAGCTCTGTAGGCATTGAGCCCTAATGATAGCCCTGATGACAGAAAAAAAAAAAAAGACAAGAAGAATGTATTTGTGAAGGGTGCTATCAGGAGTCAATTTATCAGAAAGTATGTCTTCCCCATTTGAGAAGTGCATTCCTGTGTATCTGTGGCCCATTCACTTTATTTTAGAATTTGCATACATAGACATTCTCCACACATGTGTAACTAAATGCACTTAGGTTCTATCAATATGACTGAGGCTGGTTGACCTTTTGTCCAACTCTGAGGAGCTCACAGGGCTGAAGGATGGTTTCCCAAGGGCTCTCACCTCTACTTCTCCCTGCATCTTTGCTTCCATTCTCCCTTCTCTAATTTCTGTTGGTTTTGGTACCCCTGATTTTTAAAAATAACACTCATGCAGGATACTTGCTTGTGCCCAAGTTGTAAAATCTGATGTCATTTCTATCACTTCTCAATGCTGTCTAAATGACATTTCCCTAGGGGAGACATTCTGAACCATTCAACCTAAGCCAAGTGGAAACCAGTCCATGTAACTGTGGTTGCAGGTTATGTAATGACAAGTACTGTATCTTCTTGTCTATGGAAGGGGTATAAGAAGAAAATGAGAGGGGATGGAATAAAATAAAAGACTCTTCTGGGCTAGGTAGAGGAGCAACTGGTTAAGCACACACATTCCATTACAGTGTGCAAGGACCCAGATTCAAGGCCCCGGTCCCCAACTGCAGGGGGAAAGCTCCACAAGTGGTGAAGCAGGGTTGCAGGTGTCTCTCTGACTCTCTCCCTCCTTGTCCCCCCCCATCCACTCTCAAGTTCTCTCTGTCTCTGCCCAAAATAAATAAATAAATAAATAAAGATTGAAAAAGAAGAAGAAGTCATGTTATATGAGATAAGTCAGAAAGAGACGGATGAATACGGGATGATCTTACTCACAGACAAAAGTTGAAAAATAAGAATCGAAGGGAAAACACAAAGCAGAACTTGGACTGGAGTTGGTGTATTGCAGCAAAGTAAAAGACTCTGGGGTGGTGGGGAGGGCTCAAGTCTTGAAACATGATGGCAGAGGCAGACCTAGAGGGGG
Organism: Erinaceus europaeus; assembly: GCF_950295315.1. NCBI lineage: Eukaryota > Metazoa > Chordata > Mammalia > Eulipotyphla > Erinaceidae > Erinaceus > Erinaceus europaeus. The sequence continues at coordinate 5,765,780 of NC_080171.1, forward strand.
TTGAACTGTTATCTGGAAAACTGAGAAATATTATATACTTACAAACTATTGTACTTTATTGTCCACTGCAAAGTATTAATTCATCAATAAAGAAAAAAAAAGAACAAATGAACATAAAAAAACAAAGAAAATAGAAGAATCCTCTAGAACTCCAGTGGTAGTGTCACTGGCATTTCCATTCTAGTAAACCCTTGTTGCCTAAGTTATAGTTTAGCTCTTTATCATTCATTACCTCTTTATTTAAAAACTATTTTTGGTATTATATTTATTTATTGCATAATTACAGCCAGAAATTGAAAGGAAGGGGGTGATAGAGAAGAAGAGAGACACCTGCAGACCTGCTTCATTGCTTGAAAACCCTTCCCCCTGCAGGAGGGGACTGGGGACTTGAACCCAGGTCTTTGTATATGGTAACATGTGCACTCAACTAGGTGTACCACCTCCCAGCCCCTATTCATTACCTCCTTCCCAAGCAATAAGTATCAGGACAGGAGCTATGGATTCTGTAATAGCCCAGACACCCAGGATCATGCTGGACATATTGTAGATAAACAATGAAGCCTTGTTGGCTGATGGACAGTAACTGTTGTCTTCACATGTCCATATCACATCATAGTACACATATCACATTCTTGTACATTAATCCACTCGGCCTCAACATTATCCTGAACTATTACTACTATCATCTTATATTACAGACAAAATCAAAACAAGACACAGTGAAAGTGAGCAGAGTCTGAATTTGCTTTTAGACAAGGCATGTTCTGAGTATCTCTAGAATATCTATAAATGGAGAAGTGCAGAGGGCAGTTGGATTTGCATCCTAGAGAGACAATTATGCTAAGGATAGAGATTGGGACACTACAGATTTCATTGGTATCTGTGCAGAGTAACAACAGAAGACAGCCTGAGTAGAGGCCTGAGGAACACAGACATGACAGGGAGAGAGCATTCTGAGGAGACATGGAACTCAGGGGAAGAAGCTTTTCAATAAAAGGAACTAATTTACATGGCCAGATGCTTTTATGTGATCATAAGAGGTAAGAACTGCAAGATGTTCTTGGTAACGATAACAGGAAGATCAGCTCTGGGACTTAAACCAGCATTGCCCACATGATGGCAGGATGCAAGCCAAACATCAGTGGGGTCAATGTCTCAAGAGTCACAGGAACAGAAGAGATAACAACACAACCATTCCACTCTTTTCACAAAAGGGTTTGTCTGTAAAAGGACTGGGGGATGAAGATAGAACCGAGGGTGTGTGTTGGGTGAATATGCATTTTATTATTTTTTTTTTGTGATGGGAGATATTGTACCTCATTAGTTATATATTCATATAGCAGGAACAGAGGGAAGAAAGTTAAACTCTATGAAAGAAAGCAAATGTGTAGAACAGGCCAAAGGGAGGGGCTGAGGGCCTTAGAGTATTCTACACCAGTTTAACAGAAGGGAGCAGAAAAAGGAAGGGTGTGCAGTTTGCTGATCTGCTGGAGGCAGTGAAGAATTCCTCTTTTCTCTGTATAAAATGAGAACTCAGGTCATCTCTTAAGAATAAAGAGGTTGGTGGGGATGGCAGTGGCGCACCCGGTTAAGCGCACATAGTACTAAGTGCAAAGACCCGCACAAGGATCTGGGTCAGAGCCCCAGATACCCACTCGCAGGGGGGGCATTTTTCAAGTGGTGACACAGAACTTCAGGTATCTGTCTTTCTCTCTCCCTCTTTTCCTCCCCTTTCTCTCTCAATTTCTGTCTGTCCTATCCAATAAAATGGAAAACATGGCTTCCAGGAGCAGTGAATTTGTAGTGTTGGCACTGAGCCCCATTAATAACCCTGGAGGCAAAACAAAACAAAGAAGAAACAGAAATAGAAAAAAAAAAAAGAAGAAGGAGGCTAGAGCTCAAAAGGGAGAAGCCAGTTTGTTTTTATTTATGGATTTGACCAGTCACAATGCCCAGATTCCTACTTATCCTTTACTAAGTCATTCATTCATTCATTCATTCATTCATTCATTCATTCATTCATTCATCCAACCATCCACTCATTTAATAATTGTTTAGTGGATAACTACACAGAAAGTTGTTGGAAATGAACTGGAATTCTGGGTGTTAAGCAGCATTTGGTGCCTGGCCATGCCAGCAAAGGAAAGTCAACGTGGGGGCCAGGTGTTGGTACACTGGGCTGGAGCCCTTGCTCCTCACCTGTGGGGAAAGCTTCACAAACAGTGAAGCACTTCTGTAGGGGATTCCTTCCTTTCTTTCTTTCTTTCTTTCTTTCTTTCTTTCTTTCTTTCTTTCTTTCTTTCTTTCTCCTTCCCATCTCCTCTACCCCTCTCAATTTCTCTGTATCCTATCAAATAAAGGAAAAAAGAAAAAAGTAATGTTGACGGAGAGTGGTGTATTCACCACACAGGCACTGAGCCCCAGTGATAACCCTGGTGGTAATACTACTACTACTACTACTACTACTACTACTACTACTACTACTACTACTACTACTAATAATAATAATAATGTAAACTTTGTTTGACCCATGATGGGACAACCCCAGTCGCCTTGACCTCTGGAATCTGCAGTTAGGAAAATGGGTCACAGAGCTACATCCTGATTTTGTTACTGTCGGGCATAAACACGTTTTGTGATGCATGGAATAATAATATTCTTTTCCCTACAGCTCTGCAGAACCACATCCCTCTCCTTAAACATATGGTTCTATTTGAGTTTTTGGCACAACTCTCTGTGCTCTCTGTGACCCCCTCAGGAAGAGACTTCTAATTATCCTCTAATGCTCATCAACTTGCCCTCGCTGGTAAGGGAACGTAGTCTAAGTCCATGAATCCTTTCCCCAGTGTTCTTCATGATTAGGAAGCACCAGATGACTAAGAGTTGACCTATGGACTATGAAGAAAATTGATGTAGGTCATTTCTAGTTGAGTCCTTAAAGACAAGGAGAATTCCCTGTTTTTCCCATTTTCTGGGTGAAATGAGATAAAAAGTGGTAGTTTGCCAATTTGGATGCTGCAGAGGAAGGGATGTCGAAAGCACTATCACAGGAAGACCTGGGCCTCCTCCTCCTTTAGTTCTTCACTTGATCCTCTGCTTCAGAAATATGTGAACCCCTATGTGCAGTCAGCAGGGATGTTAGCTGTGGGGAGCTAGAGAATGGGCTAGAGTCCATGGCGGGGTTGCATTTGTAGTGGTCATAAGACTCTTGACTATGGGAATTGAGAACATCACTGGGAAGAGGAAGGGACTTCACCAAGTATCTTCAAACTCAGGACTGCATTAATTCTGAAACCACCTCTATGGAGCTTGGATCCTTATATGCACTTTACAGATGGTGAAACTCAAGAGATGGAATGAAGTGACCCAACAGACAGCTGCTGATGTTCTGCTCCTCCCCTTTCTCCACGAAACCTCTTTCTGCTCTTAGTTACAGGCTGCAAGGAGCTCAGACACTTTCACCAGGCCTGTGGATTTGGAAAAGTGAGAATCGCCCACCCCTTTCCTCCCAGACCGCAACATCCTATGGTCATGTGTCCATTATGCCCTGATGCCTTTGAGCCCCTGTGTGTATCATGCTGATAGGACTATGGGGAGATGAAGAGAACACAAATGCCCCTGGGGTTGTGGACCCTTTACAATGGAGCCAGGTGCTATAAATTTCTGCAATTGCCTGGTCCTTCTCCACACATGCACATCTGGTATGCCATAGATCCCCTCCCCTCTGCAAGGCCTTCTGCAATGATGACTTCCTGGAGTATTTTAATGACTCCCTATTATAAGTAATATTCTCTACCCTTTCTTGAAACACACACACACACACACACACACACACACACACACACATTTCTGCAAAAACCAGCAAATTACTCCAAATCATAATTTCATCAAAAACACTGAGGGGAAAAAAAAAAAAAAAGCCCTCGACATTCATACCCTGAGGTAGGAAAAGTTTGGGAGATTTATGTCTTTCCTTGAACACACAGATTTATAACGATGGATAATGTACATTCATTTCATCCATATTTATACCTGAATTGATGTGGAGTCTGGTATCCATTACTTTAATCTATGTAACCTGATCATCAGAAATTTGAGCCATAATTTTAACACGTATTACAAAGAGTTTCTTTTGGGCTTAGAGGTAAATGACGGCAGAGAAGAAAAGCCATTGAGACCCAGCTGCAGTCACTTACTCCTGATGCTTTTCCTTCTGCTTTATGTGTCCACCCTTCCCACTTGCCACCCCTTACCCTCCTGGATACACATCCTCTCCCACGTTGAGCCCCTGGCATGAACTGTACCTTGACTGAGAGGCAGAGGAAGAGAGAGAGAGAGAGAGAGAGAGAGAGAGAGATTGAGAGAGAGGAGAGAATAACAGAGACAGGCAGCTGTGGGGTAGTTTATGGTGATAAATTTCCATCTCAGAGATGGCGGCCAACCCCATTGCTCACACAGAGGCAGTGGTCATGGGCCAGTAGTCGCCTCTAGTCACTTAAAAGTGAAAAAGTGCCGCATCTGATCAAAGCTTCCCTCTGACAGACAGTGGAAATTAAACCCAGATACTTGTTCACAGACAGCTTTGCTGGCACTCAGCACATGGTTCCTGTCCAACTTCTGAGCACCAAATATTGGCCTGACTTAAAATTCCAAATGCCTGTCCCAGGAAGAAAGCCAAGGAGTGGATTTTTTAGATCTGAGTTTTAAGATTCTATTAGGTGGAAGGGAAAGGAAGCAAGACGCCCGGGCCTGGCTGTGGCAGCTGTGTGTCAGAGAACTCTCTTGAGTCACATCACTGGGGCTCACTAATGTCATGCCAGTGGCATGAAGGCAGATGCCCTTTCTAAGTTCTCTTCTCTGGTGTGACCGGGGATGACCCTCAGTAGGTGACTGGTAAATATTTGCTGAATGAAAAGGCTCTCATTAGAGGTCATTCCAGAGCTATAGATAAATTTGAACTGCTCATCATACATACAAGCGTAAAGGACAAAACCTACAGGAGTTTATGGGTTTAGAGGCATTGTCAATAGGGAGCAACTAGCAACTTAATCTAGTACTCTCCATTCTTGTCTCTCCGGAAACTCTTTTTCACTCTTCAGCAAATTTATGTCATAACAGTGTCTTGCATTTCATAAGTAGTTCAGGATTTAAATCACGGTGCTACTAAATGTTCATAGAAACCTTGCAACCTACCGACAGCCAATCCCAGTTCCATTTCACAGGTGAGGAAACTGAGAGGCCGGCTCTCCATAGCCTATGTTCTGCTTTGAGTTCATAGCAGGAAGGGCCACACTTTGAACGCCACCACCTGTGATTCCCAGACTCCTGTTCTTTGTCACAGGCCACACCACCACTGTGTATTTCTGGCAAGGATAAAGGGCAGAGAGAGAAGGAGGAAATTTTAAGAGAAGCTGCAGAATGCTGATCTGGCCCTAATCAAGCACCACGAGGAGCTCAGCAACCCATAAATAACAGGGGCTCCCGAGTGCATTTCTCCAGAGCCCACCGCGGATGGTCTTAGATTTGATTACATCTCAAGAAAACGCATTCCAGCTGTCTGATACTCAAAGTAGGAATGGACAATACGTGGGCTTTACATTTCTCTGATGAAAACTGATAGCTTTTAAAGGGAAGCCTACACCCAAAAGGGGATTAATAGAACTTTGGCTTTGTTGATATTGTCTTCTGTAAGAACGACTAGCGGCTTCTTTGCCACAACTCAGTAGGTAAAGTGAAAGGCCTGCCTGCCTGTCTGCCTGTGGGACTGGGTTTAATCCTGGGCACTATGGATGCTGGAATGCTGCTCTGATCTCTTCTCATATCCTCTCTCTCTCTTTCTCTGTAAAGTAGATCTTAAAAATAGAAAGTCTATATATGCACACACATATGTGGAATGCTTATATATTGATTCAATATAAATAAGTCTTTAAAAGCAGATAAACCAAAATAAATACTTACTGTCTTTCAGTGGGAAACTGTTGTTAGTGATTTAATAGTGATTCACAATACTGGAAGACAATAAGGATACAGTTCCACACCATTCTATCAAACTTGTGTGTCCTGTCCCGCTCCCCCAGCGATAACCACCATAGTTCTCCCAAGGTCTTAGTGACAGGTTGATTACTTCTTTTAGGAGAGAAGGACTAGAGAAGGACTTCTGACTATAATCTGTCCTGAAAATAACCAGGATTTCTGTGAGGCCCCCAAGAAATGTGAGAAGAACACTGACGTTTTTCACATACTATGCAGACAACGCGTGAGGCATTCAGTAAAAGTTCCTAACAATCAGTCCCATCATATCAAGAACATCCACTTTGTTTGTAGCAAAGGATGCCGAGATTCAGAGAAGTTGGATGCTGCCTGAAATTCCACATATAGTGACTGAATGAAAAAGCAGTGGGTTTGAACCCACCTCTAAGTCGAGCTTCATGACGAACATATTTCTACCAGAATCTGGAAAAACAGATGAATATGAATTCTCAACATCTCCATAAAGAAAATGTCTTCAAAAGCCTTCACTTATTTTGCGTGACAGATATTGAAAATATTGCTCTCATGACATCACCACTGCGCAGAAGAATTGGAATTAAGAAAGGTCAGGAAATGAACACACAGCAAGTAGTCTGACTGAGTTCACTTACACATTAGTTCTGCAGGTCAAACTTCAGGCCTTGGTTCAAGAACCATGTGATCTTCTACTTGGCTGGAAGAACAGAATGTGTTCCATTTCTCGTAATCCTTTTTATATAACCCTTATGGGCCAATGAAGCAAGGTTGTCTTGCTTTTACTGTGTGCCCAGAACTGAGCTGGCAAATTAGATGATAGCACTGTGAGCCATTACTCTGCCTGTCAGGACTAACCGTGGCGCTGGGAAGGGTAACTGGAAACACCTGGCTACAGGGGCCTAGGCTGGCCCACTGCACACTGAACCGTGTGAAGCCAACCAGCCCTGTTATGTTGCTACATCTCCAGGAGCTGATGATGAGCAGACTGGAGCTCTTGCACAGCTGTGCTCACCTCTGCCACACCTGCTGGGCACCTGTAAAAGGATGGGCATCTGACTGAACCGAAGATCTGAATCTCAACTGTCTTCATGCCTGGCAACTCACTTATGCCTAGTCTCACTGAATTTCCATCTTATCCTTTTATCTCATTAATTGAATTTGAGCTGAACCCTATTGCTATAACAATCTATATTATGAAGTCACAAGTACACAACAGGCATCATGCAAGATGCTTTATACTGCTCTCTCTAATCCCTAAAACTGCAGGGAAAGGAAGCATTGTGGTGCTGATCTAACTAACATGAAAAACAGAAGTTCAAGGCAAGGTGAAGGAAATGTCTTGAAATCACCACTTACAATCTGAGCCCAAAAGCTAGAGGAGAAGGGCAGATCAGTCTGAAATAATAAGGAAGACTGTCCCAGTTCATTACTGGATACATAGCAGCTTTTGCAAAATAATCTGACTTTTGCCAAGATAATCTGTAACATGATGTAGATTTAAGGATAGATCTCACCTTAGAATATACTCGAAAAAAATAAAAAATAAATTGGAACTATAAACAGATATCACTTATAGGTGGAACTTAAGAAATAAGGTCATCAAAGCATGAAGTGAAAGGTGGCCGAGTGGTTTGTACTACACCAGAGCAAAGAACTCTGGGAAGGAGGAGGTGGGAAGGTATGAAGAAGGTGTCAGGGTCTTGATGTATGATGATGAAAATGTTCAGAAGCTGGAGGTGATGAGAGTGTTTTGCAGATACCCTATCCCAGGGAGATGAGAAACTGTACTCACATGTCAACAACTTTTACTGTAGACCATTATCCAGCCAATAAAATGGGGGGGGGGAATGAAGCTTGCACTTTTTTATATTATCAGTTTTTTTTTTTTAAATTTCTTCCTTAACTCTCAACTACTTATTTTAAAATAAGATTTATCGCGTGTATGTCTGCTGTGGTTGTGCAAACTCCACGTAGAGAAGCTCATTTTCAAATAAGATTCTACTTTAAAGAAGGGTTGTTTCCATAAGTACAGACAAACCAATTATCTCATGTAGATACAGATATGTATATGTACAAGCATATTTAATAAGTAGGTGCAATACATTGAGTTTGATCTTGATACTAGAAATGGGATTCTAATCCAACTCTCTTGAGTTCAAATAGTGTTGAGGTTCTAACCACTATGTCACTGCTTCTCAACTCTGAGTGAATTGGAATTACCTCAGAGTTGATCGGCGTCTAATTTCCGGGACCTACTTACTCCCTGAGATTCTGCCATAATTGAGAAGACATTTGGAATTTCCTCCAGAAGGTTCTAAGGTACTTTCAAGTGTAGGCCATAGTTCTAGCTTCAAGTATCTATTTTCTTTTGCCTTGATAAACTACAGACCTAGTGTAGAAATAAGACAAAGTTTTATGTTAGCTTCAGAAGAACAAAATGGATCTCGCTGGACCAATATCAGGATCTTACCAAGACTGTGTCCCTTTCTGAGAAGAAGAAAGTGTTTCTATCTTTTAGAGGCTGCCTACACTATACTCTTGGTGACTCTTTCCTCCATTCATCTTGAGCACAGCCAGCAAGAGCCAGTCAAGCCTTTCTCAAGAAAGCTATATTGGCCTCTTCTGCTTCCCTTTCCACAACGAAGGGTTTTTGTTGTTGTTTTACTTTTAAAACTACCTTTATTCATTGGATAGAGACAGCTAGAAATAGAGGGGGAAGGGGGAAATACAAAGTTAGAGAGACAGAGACACCTGAAGCCCAGCTTCACCACTTACAAAGCTTTCTCCCTGCAGGTGGGGATCAGGGGTTTGAACCTGGGTCCTTGCACATTGTAATATGTGTGCTCAGCTCAACTAGGTGCACCACTATCTGTCCCCCCTGAAGGATTTTTTAAAAATATATTTTATTTATTTTACTAAGAATACACACACACACACACACAGAGACGAGAAAGAGAGACAGAGAGAGAGAGAGAAAGTGGTGCTGGAGACTGAACATGGGCCCTCTGAGCCTCAGGCACGAAAGCTTTTTATGCTGTCTCTCTGGCCCTTGAAGGGGGCTTGTAATTGTATTGAACCCACCCAGTTACTAGGATAGTCTCTCAAGTCAGCTGATTACCCATCAGCTCCTTACTCTTATTTTCTTTTCCCGCAATAATTAATATAGCCACAGATTCTGGGGATTAGCAGACAGACATCTTTTTAAAAAATATTATTTATTGATTTATTCCCTTTTGTTGCCCTTGTTGTTTTATTGTAGTTATTGATGTCATTGTTGTTGGACAGGACGGAGAGAAATGGAGAGAGGAGGGGAAGACAGAGAGGGGGAGAGAAAGACAGACACCTGCAGACCTGTTTCACTGCCTGTGAAGTGACTCCCCTGCAGGTGGGGAGCCGGGGGCTTGAACTGGGTGTTCCCCATCCACCCCGGGAAGAGGCAAGATGCGAGATGCCATAGGCCCTGGTGGGTTCTGGCGGATGCTGAGCAGGTGCACGGTGCTCAGGCCAAGCATGTGGAGAGTGGGTGAGTTGGAGTCCCAGAGGGGAGGTACCGTTTGTTTTTCAATTTGCTGGAGAGAGACCCAGAAAAGAAGAGTGGGCTGCGTGTATTCACCTCTCTCGTCATCATTTCTGAGGAAGTAGATGCTGCTTCTGGTTTTCATTCTAGAAATCTAAGGAAACACTTTGAACATGACGCCTGTGCTGATTTAACAGTGACTCTCCGAGTTCTCCAGCATTCAGAACCCATCAATTATCAAGCTGCCGAAGCCTCCAGATATTTATAATGACAGCACTATCATTATGTTAAGTGATCGTGACAACGAGGGGAGCAGAGCAGTTTAACCTCGGTTAAGGTGTAGTCTGGGTGTGCCTGCTTTCAGCACACCAACTTAGAGCTCTTAGAACAAGTCTGCAAACGTAGAAACACGTCTTGATAACAAGGGTTTGGCTTACAGAGGTGGCTGTGCTTGCTTACATCCCTGAGAATGAATATAGATAACACAGAACTTTCAGGACAAATTGTATCATCTCTTGTGGCTGAGGAGGAAAAGATAAAAAGAAGGGAAAGTTGAGGGGGCCAGACAGTGGTGCACATTATGCCTCAGGGACTCATGCAAGGATCAAGGTTCCTGTCCCCGGCTCCTCAGCTACAGGGGCGGGGTAAGCTCCGTAGTGTCAAAGCAGGTCTAGAAGTGTCTCTTTCTTTTTCTCTCTCTACCTTCCTCTTTCAACTTCTCTCTGTCCCATCAGATAAAAATGAAATAAATAAATAAATAAAAATTTTTTAAAGGGGAAAAATAGCCACCAGGAGTGGTGAATTTGTAGTGCTAGCACTAAGCCCCAGAGAGTGGAGGCAAAAGTAAATAAATAAATAGTAAGATAAGTTGAGATCAGCAGGTCTCTCATCTTATCAAACACACAAACCTTCCCATGCAAGATGGCCTGCATGCAAACTCTGGGGTCCTATAAGGCAGTGCCTACACAAAAGAAGCTTCATGAGCTTGTCGGTGTTTCTCTTTCTCTTTCTGTCTCTCTCTCTGTTTCTCAGTCTTTAGCTACAGGATAGAAAAGAGAGGAAATGTCATCAGGATCAGTGGAGCTGGGCAGGCTCTGAGTCCCAGTGATAAAGCTGGTGGCCAAATCAATAAATCAATAAGTCAGAAGAGTCTAATCAACTGGTCACCAGGAACAACCAAAGTTAAGTTCACTGACAATGACCCTGAAGAGTTCATCTCAAGTAACCACTGCTTCTGCTTCATGCAAAAATGAGAATTGAGACACAGGGGATGTTAACTTGCATCAGAAATAAGCAATTCAGAGCATTTGTTTCCCCAAAATAGGATAATGCGCGAGCATTATGTTTCAAGCACGCGTACTTGCTCTGTGACTGACTTTGGGAGCCCAAGGTGGTGATGGAAGCTCTGATTATTTGTGCCTTTCTCTGGCTGCCATTGCAGAGCATGGGGCTGTCAGGGAGCATCCTGTGGGTTGGCAGGAAGTGATTGAGAAAGGTGCTCTGGCTTTTCTAATGCAAACTGTGCACACCATGCACAGCAGCCAAGAATGGCTCTTAGAACCTTGACTTCAAGGCGGGAGTGAGTTCCCTCTGTTAACTCCCCCATATGTTAACTCTCTCCTTTGTGCAGCAGAGAGAAACAGAATCAAAGATGGTACAAAGGTATATTCTTGGCAGGTCCAACATCTGAAGCCCCCTCCCCTAAGTTCCCTTGTGCAGTTGGGGATTTGAGTGGCCGTGGCCAATCACAAAGCCCCTGGGCTTATCACATCCCGACTGCTTCTTACATTAATTACACTAAAGTTTTGTGTTCATGTCCGAAATGAAATAAAATATCGCTAGTAGAAGGTATCCTTAAATAGCATGAAATATTGTAAGGTCAAATATATTCTGGGAAATTCTAACCATGGGGTTTTCAAAGAAAAACAAGCTCCCAACTAACTTGGTTATAATACTAATTAACTAGTGCCATTTTAAACTCTTTCTAAGATGACAAGGAACCTTTCTCATTCTCTTTTAAATTCATATTTACACATATCCATAAGTTAGGGAAAATTATATACCTTAATAATCCTCTGTGATTAGACCTAGTCGTAATAAGCTTGGCAATCTAGTTAGAATGGCCTAAAGAAGGCACCATGAGTTCTCCAATAAATTATTTATTCCTTAGGTGGTCTAGAGACCCTCCTCTCCTATCCCCCACTTCACTTTCAGTCACTCTACCTATTCGAATAACTATACAAAAGGAAGTAAGTAGATTTTACTCTTCCATCTTTCAATCTCATCTGATAGGGCACCAGCATTATTGTCACCCCTTGACAATCTTTAGAAGAAACAGTATATAAATTGGTCAGCTGATAAACCAAAAAAATATAAAATTATATATATATGTATACATATATATATATGGAGAAATATTGTCCCTATGACACCCTTTATTAAAATCATCAATTAAGTGAAAAAAAAAAAAAAAAAAAAAACCCTTGAGGTTAACTTAGACCCCACTAAAATCCTAGGCACATTTCCTCCCTAACTTGAGGTCAGATCCTGTAAATATAATGTGGGCTTGGATATAACAAATGACAGTCAATGCTTTAACAGCTGGGAGATAAGTTAAGCTTGTCAGTCAAAGAAGAGATGACAAACGCTGGAAAAGGGTAAGAGACTGGCTTAATTAATCATGATCATTCTGGCCAATACTAAGTCACCTCATCACTTGGGCCACTAATTAGGGAATTCCTGGATTCCCCCATACATACTATGGACTTTGATCTCTAACAGTTCCCTCTCTCCACCATCACTGGTCACACCTATCCAGAACGTTATCATAAACCTTCCTGTGTATGACTCAAAGGAAGTTAAAGCAAGACCATAGAAGAAATAGGCAAAACAAAACAAAAACATATAGATAGATACAGAAATAATAGTCAACCCACATTTGTAATCTTGGTAGAACTACTGCAGCTTCCAGTGGAGGGATGGGACACAGAACTCTGGTGGTGGGAAAGGTGTAGTATTATACCCTTATCTCTTATAATCTTGTAAATCAATATTAAATCTCTAATAAAAAGGTGAAAATAATAACATAAATTCAGTTCTATAGTGACATTTATTTATTTTGGCAGAGTCAGGCCTGATCTTAGCGTTACAGGTCTACTTTTTTAAAAATTTTCTTTTATTAGTGATTTAATAATGATTGACAAGATTATAGGATAAGAGGTGTATAATTCCACACAATTCCCACCACCAGAGTTCCACATCCCATCCCCTCCATTGGAAGTTCCACATCCCATCCCCTCCATTTATCCCTCTGAAACTATGGAACAAAATTCTTTATGAGGTACAGAAGGTGGGAGTTCTGGCTTCTGTAATTGCTTCTCAGCTGGACATGGGTGTTGGCAGGTGGATCCACACCCCCAGCCTGTTTCTCTTTTTCTCTAGAAGGGCAGGGCTCTGGGGAGGGGAGGTTCTAGGAAACACTGGTTGTTGGCATGTTTCATATTGGTTTGCTCCCCTTCCCCCCGACCTCTGAAAGAATTGGTTTGGCCCTTGCTAGTTTCACGCACGCTTTCTCCCCTCCCCCTATGCTAAGGACGTCCAGAGTCCCAGCAGCAGTCTGGGAGAGAGAATGATGAGGAAGCACATGGTGTGGTGATTTGCCCGCTCATGAATAAAGACTAAACTGCAGCTTTTCAGCCCAGCCGTGTGTCCTCAAGTCTCTGTCTCTGTCTACTGCCGCGAAGCTAGCCCGGCCTGCTGGAGCCTCCGAAACTTAAACCACAACTGGTGAACTCGTCTGCCCAGGGAAGTCAGGTTGGTGTCATGGTACCATCTACAACTTGAATATTAAAAGATAAAGCCGAATAAATTGTTTGATAATCAGGAACCTATTGATAAAGGCATAGTAGATGAGGTTTTGGGTCTTCATGTTGGAAGAAGCTAGGACGTCTATTTTAGGTATGTTTTAAGGGACGCATGACTTTACTAATTTTTGGCTGAGTCTGATAGCTAACATGGAGGTGGGCTAAAAGTATTGTCAGTGAAAATAGTGTCAAAGTTGGGAATAGGACTAGAAAGCTGGATCAGGGACAGAAAGTAGCTCCCAGATATGGGAAAATTATATAAATGTTGTTAACAGTAAACCCCATCGATCTGATCTAGGGCCCATGACTATTCATATTTAGCACAGGAGCCTGTATAACCTCTGCATCCCTGTTAGTCTGAACTTGTAGTCCATGATCATAGCTAGGAACATTCTAAGATGCACTCATTTAAGTACCTATAGTATGAGGATGCCAGCGTTTATTGCACGGAGATATATATATATATATATATATATATATATATATATATATATATATATTGCTTAAAAAGTGCTTGCCACTCAGTATTTGTTATTCCTTTTTCAAAATTATTTTGGTATTATTACTACTACCATCTTTCAATATGTATAATTCTCCACATAGGTAGCACATTCACTCCCATCAGAAAGGATTTTTGTTTTAGAATGGAATTAAATATCATTTTCCAGTCTGTGAATTATAAATTTGTTGAGGAAATAGATATTACTTTAGTGCAGTATGAAATTTCCCTGTAAAACTAAGACAGTGTCCTTGGTGGGGGCAGAGAAACTAGCAGAGGGAAGCGGGGATAACTGGTAGACATCAGCAAGTACCTGAGAACCACTGTGTCCTTGACTTCACTGATCCTGAGGGTGGCTGAGCCTCAGGGGCAGAAGCAGTAATATGACTCCCAGAAAAGGCTGTTTCTTTGTAAGAACAAATGAGACTTATACATCCTTGGAGGGTAAATTCTCTGGGAGAGGCAAGACTCCAAAGAAAATTTTCTCTCTCTCTTTCTCTCTTTTTTTCTTGATTGAGGGATTTACTATTTACAGTTGACAGTAAAATACAATAGTTTGTGCTTGCATAACAATTCCACATAACAATGCAACTCCCACTAGGTCCTCCTCTGACATCATGTCCCAGGACCTGCACCCCCACCTCCACCCCCCCCACCCTCCCCAGAGTCCTTCCTTTGGTGAAATACACCATCTCCAGTCCGAGTTCTGCTTAGTGTTTTCCATTCAGAAGTTTTCTGCACCACAGTCTGGTTTAGAAACATTGATTACTCTGTACCTGAGAGGGAAAACAAATGATCAGTTGGGAAAAGTGAAGCCTGAAGGAGCCCTGAGGACTGGAAAAAGGGGATGGCTCCTGGTGTCCTGTATGGACAAAAGATCGCGGATCACGGGGGATGATGGATGTTTCTACACATGTCAACACAGACAGATGACAGAGAGCACCAGCTGCCCCCTAATCCCAGACTGTAACAATCTGGTAAGACCCCTGCACTGGCACCCCAGCCCCCACCCCAGGGAAAAGCCCTCCCCTCAACTGACTGAGATGAAATTTCCCCACATGTTTACTTTCTCCATCTTAAACTTCAACATGAGTTAAGCTTCAGAAAATTTAAAAAGTTCTTTCACAGTGAGATTTATAGGCCAAGATTCAAACACATGGCATGTACAAGGGTTGTGGCAGTTCAGTATTAAATGGGTAATTGGATGAGCTATTGGTGCTTTACAAAAAAAAAAAGAGAGACAGCTACAGAGAGAGAGAGAGAGAGAGAGAGAAAGAATAACATTGAACTGAAGCTTCCTTTAATACAGCTGGTGGGGGCAGACATAACTAGACTCATGCCCTTGCAGTAGCAGCTCACTATCCAAGCAAACTATTTTGCTGATGCTATTTATGTGCTCTTAAACTAAAATGATGCTTTTAGATCATGTACATCTCTGAACTGTTCACATGTGGAGCTTAGTAACACTTTTTATCAGATCATGTTTTTTCCAAATGCTATTTCATACAAATATAGTTTATATGTACACTATGTATATGCAAGGCATACATATAAATTTATGTGTGTATGCATATGCATATATCTTATGTTATAATGAACCCTAAGAGACCTATTCTGTAGCTTCAACAGTGTCAGTTTTGTTTTGTCAATGCTTGTACATAATTCTAACCACCACACCTCTATGCTGTGTTGAAGCAACTCACCAATAATTTTATTCTTTAACTTAAGCATCAAGAGACATAAGGATACTTATAAAGGACATAAATACAAGGGCAGGGGTAGATAGCATAATGGTTACGCAATGAGGCTCTCATGCCTGAGACTCCAAAGTCCCAGGTTCAATCTCAGCACCACGATAAACCAGAGCTGAGGAGTGCTCTGGTGGGAAAAATTTTTTAAAAAATATAAAAAGAGCATAAATATAATTCTATGCATTCTATGCAAACATTTGGCAGTTAGTGTCAAATGTTCTTGATAAAATATGACTTTATAATTTGTTTCCAAAATCATTTGCACACACTGAATTCTGTGTGTGTGATGGGTGATGGGTGATGGGGGCAGGGAGGTTCTTCAGTCTCTCTTTTTTTCATATTTATTTATTTTCCCTTTTGTTGCCCTTGTTTTCATTGTAGTTATTATTGTTGTAGTTATTGATGTCGTTGTTGTTAGATAGGACAGACAGAAATGGAGAGCGGGGGGGGGGAAGGGAGACAAAGGGAGGGAAAGATAAGACACCTGCAGACCTACTTCACCACTCGTAAAGCAACCCCCTGCAGGTGGGGAGCCAGGGGCTCCAACTGGGATCCTTGTGACGGTCCTTGTGCTTTGCGCCACGTGCGCTTAACCCATTGAGCTACCGCCCGACTCCCTTCAGTTTCTTTTACATTATGAGTTTTCTTCTCTCATTTTCCTTACATTTATTTGTTGAGAAAGTCAAATTACTAGTGATGTTCTATGGAGTTTTTTACATTTTAGATTTTATTGATCGCTGACTACAGTAATATTTAATATGTCCTGTATAACTTGATATGCCTTAAGGTCAGTACTTACACACACACACACACACACACACACACACGCATACACACACTACTGTGTAAAAGATGTAATTGCAACAGGAAGTACACAATGTTTTCGTTTCCCTTTTCTTGACATGTAAGTAGTCATGACTCATTATGTATATCCACTATTTTTTGTACAATTTTGGAAGGACAGTTCTCTTGGGTTCCTGGAAAAGTGATGGTGTATTATTATTACTATTATTATTATTTTAGTTTTCCTGTGTATCAATGCATCATGATGTTTTCCAACTACCTGACATTCTCCTCCTTTATTTGCTAACTGGAGCACTTTAATAAAAACAACCCTCACAGTATTTAGTCCTTCTGGGTTTCTATAAAGAACCAAGGGAAATTACCTGATTCTTTGTACATTCGTTTTCAGAAAAATAAAGACCAGTTTTCCAGTATCTTTCAAATTTTATCAATGGTATTTTTTCTCTTTAAGGTTGCTGCGATATTCTTTTCAGACTTTAATGTTCTTATCTGTGTATTTGTTATTGTTATCAAGACTCAAATGGTCCCGTGATATTTTCTTCACATTAGCATGGTCCCAGTATTTTCTGATAGCTTCAAGTTCAACTTAATGTATTTCTGTCATGCATCTGGATTTAGCCATTACTCCAAATAACTGTCTCCTCTACTAGACGAGATTTAGAGAACATAGTTTAGATGCTGGTGGCTTTTCTTTCTGCTGTATCTGATAGGATTTCTAAGTCTTTTCTGTGTACAATGCTATATGTCATACATACACACTGATATTTCCAGTTCCAATTAGAAATTACTGGGGTAGAGACCAGTGACATAACTCTCCTGGTAGGGTGTCTGTCTTGCTATGTTTACGACCCAAGTTCAAACCCCTCTACCTCATGGGAGTGCTATGGCCCCTGGTGAAGTTTCAGTTCTTCTTCTAGCGTTTGCCCTTCTTCCGTAGCCAGTCAACAGCGTCAGGTTGAGCCTGATGTAAAGTTTCGAGACCTCCTTTGAATCTGGAGAGGTGGCAGTCGTTGACTATGTGGGTCATAGTCTGTCTGGAGCTGCAGGGGCAGTTCGGGTCGTCTCTGGCTCCCCAGCGATGGAACATAGCGGCACACCGGCCATGGCCTGTTCGATAGCGATTGAGGAGGGCTCGATCATAACATGCTAGGTCAAAGCCGGGTTGACGCTTGCAGGGGTCTGTGATGAGGTGTTTGTTCTTGACCTCGGCTGACTGCCAACTCTGTTTCCAAGAGTCTGGAACAGAGAAGTTCAATGTAGGCGTAGGGGACCAGATTGGGTGACGAGACGTCAAGCGTTGGACAGGGTGGCTTCAGTGCTGTGGTCTCTCTCCTTCTCTCTCTCTCTCTCTCTATATATATATGTGTGTGTGTGTGTGTGTGTGTGTGTGTGTGTGTGTGTGTGTGTGTATTCACCTTGTTTGTCTGTCTGTCTGTCTCTCTGTGAAGTCATCTTAGGGCAGTGAAGTCTATTCATGTGTGAGGTCCCAACAACACACACACACACAGATATTTGCACAAATTGCAGGTGTCTTAACTTCTTTAATTACTTTATATGTTTATTTTCTTATGCTAATACTCTTTGCTCCTAAGATTAAAATTATTTTTATTATATCAGGTTCTGTTCCCTTTATAAAGGATTGTGTGCATAAGTTTCAGAATAACAATATCAACAGTATTACAGTATTTTTATGTAATGCCCCATGAATTTGCATATCACTCCTGTGTAGAGGTCAGGCTAATCTTCTCTGCATTGTTTAAATTTTAGTACATGTGCTGCTGGAGAAAGCACATTACAATGTTACGTCAAACACTTTGAGATTTTCTTTTGAAAGACATTTTTATTGTTGTTCTTTGAATACATTCCACTAAGGATATAAAGACAAATTAGCTCGCATTGAATCAGTTCAATATGGTCTTCATTATGAGGTTATGTCAACAGATTGATATCAAGTGTGTTAAAAATATTTTCTGTTTATATTTCTGTTCTATTTTTGCTTCATAATTATAGAAACAAAGTTTATTCAGAAAAGACTAACCCTATCTTTTTTAGATATTTCATTTAATGATAGATACAGAGAGAAAGATACACACACAGACACACACAGACACACACACAGACACACACACAGACACACACACACAAAGGGAGACAGAGACAGAGACAGAGACAGACAGACCAGAGCACTGCACAGCCCTGACTTATGGTGGTGCTGGGGATTGAATCTGGGACCTTAAAGCCTCAGGCATGGGGACCAGGTGGTGCCGCACGTGGCTAAGTGCACACATTACAGTGCACAAGGACCTGGGTTCAAGCCCCTGGTCCCCACCTGCAGGGGGAAAGCTTCACAAGTGGTGAAGTAGAGCTGCAGGTGTCTCTCTGTCTCTTTCCCTCACTACTTCCCCCTCCCTTCCCAATTTCTCTGTCTCTATCTAATATAAATGAATAAATTAAATTTAAAAAAAGAAAAAAAAACTTTTAAAAAGCCTCAGGCGTGAAAGTCTTTTCCCATAACCATTGTGCTATTTCCCCAGCCCAACTCTGTCTTTATCTTTATTGCTGTGCTATACTTTCCAATTTCACCTTGATTGAGTGATATGAGGAAGAACTGAGGTAATGCTTAGAAAGTGACATCATACATTTCAAATAACTCAGTAAATTGCAGCTATCAATGCAGGAGAGGTATGACTATTGTCTCCAACATTTCCAAAGTTTAATACACTCATCCCTATTCTTTGCATTGGTGATTTCTTTTAGTCTTAACTAAATGCATGTGTCCTTGTCTACATAATACAAAACGGCTTCTACGAAAGCATTCAGGTTCAGTTCAGTGGACAGATATGAGATGCATTTTCTTTTTTTAATTTTTATTTATTTATTTATTTATTCATTCAATTTTTTGTTGCCCTCATTTTTTATTGTTGCAGTTATTGTCATCGTTGTTGGATAGGACGGATAGAAATGGAGAGAGGAAGGGAAGACAGAGAGGGGGAGAGAAAGACAGACACCTGCAGACCTGCTTCATCGCCTGTGAAGTGACTCTGCTGCAGGTGGGGAGCCAGGGGCTCAAAATGGAATCCTTATGCTAGTCCTTGCGCTTTATGCCACGTGCACTTAACCTGCTGTGCTACCACCCAACTCCCCTGAGATGCATTTTTATTCTCATGACCTGTAAATAAAATGGGCCGGAAAAATGAAAACGCACTTTGCAGTTAGGAAATCCTGGGCTCAAATCTTGGATTTGCTATTTACTTGTTGTTTTGTGGGGCAGATTTCTTAGCCTCTCCAATTCTTAATCTCCGCATATATAACGATGGTGATAATAATGCCACTACGTAAGACTTAAGTGAGCTGATGAACGGGAGGACAACCTTTTCAGTACCTGGATCAAACTCACGTTTAATCAAAGTCTGTCTTCGCTTTTTCTTTCATCTATACTAGAACTGTCCCAGCTGTAATTGAGAACAGATTCAGGTCTTTCTTTGATCAACATTTTCCAGATTTCTGTTGTTTGCTTGTTCCAGAGAATTCATCGCTCTGTCAGCTTCCGTCTCTCCCTGTGTTTGGTGCACACCTCCAGGTTGGTCCTCTGCCATTTTCCATCCTGTTCTTTGTCTTTTGATACTCACATATGTGGTAGGTAACAGTAGTCTACCATGCATTTTATTTTTTATGCTGAATTTGCTCAAAGGGAATCCCAAGGTATGATATGAAAGTCTATCTAAGAATTTATTCCTCTAACTTCCAGTCTGTTTAGGATACTATTCTTTACTTGACTTCTTTCTAGAAGTCTTACACAGTCCCTTGCTGATTTCCCTACCCTCTGCCCCACCCCCTTGGTATAAATAGTTCCTTTATAAAACTCTCTTCAGTTACCCAATTTGAGTGGGATCATCTGCTTCCTGCCTGGACCTTGATTGATAAAATTTCCACTCAAGGAAATAGTAATGAGATTGTTACTCATTTTGCCTTAATTCTTTCAGTTATTCTAAAGTCTTAAACTCATATGAACTTAAACTATTGGAAACGGAATATACCTAAAATAGACATCCTAGCTTCTTCCAACATGAAGACCCTAAATCTTATTTGCTATATTCTTACCATTAGGTTCCTGATTATTAAATAATTTGTTCTGCTTTATATCTTAATGCTTTTCAACCATCAAATTGCAGATGCTACCATGATGCTAACCTGACCTCCCTGGGCAGACAACCTCACCAATGTGTCCTGGAACTTTCCCAAAGCCCTGCCCCACTAGGGAAAGGTAGAATCAGGCTGAGGGCATGGATCCACCTGTCAATGCTCATGTCCAGCAGAGAAGCAGTTACAGAAGCCAGACCTTCCACCTTCTGTACCTCATAAAGGATTTTGCTCCATACTCCCAGAGGGATAAAGAATAGGGAAGCTTCCAATGAATGGGATGAGGCATGGAACTCTGGTGGCAGGAATTCTATGAAATTGTACCCCTCTTATCTCACAGTCTTGTTAACCATTATTAAATCACTAATAAAAATTATTGGAAAGAAAAATGACTAGACCTCTGTAAAGTATCGTTAAACAAGAAGTCCTTCATTTAAATTTACTTTAACCTCTGTGCCTCCAGCTTTGGCCCAGGGATTAGTAAGGAAATGGTTTTATGCTATCTCCATTCCTGATTCTTCAGCAATTGCATTGTTGGAAACATCTCCATGATTATGGCCCATGTTCCCAACATACTGAAATGGAAAGAGCCCAGATTTGGAGTTAAAAGATCTAGTCTATTATTTACTAGCCATAAGGCCATATTTCACTCTGCCTCAATTTATTCTTCGGTGAAAAAGAGAATAAAATACTGAGACTCATGAGTGTTCGTGACAAAAAAGAAGTGAGGGAGCTTTGAAAGCTACGGAGCTTCATAAATACTCATTCAGAGTGTGAGTATATTAAATTAAAAAATATAGCGTAGGCAAAGGGTTGGTTTTTTTTGTTGTGTTTTGCTTTTTACTAAAGAACTGCTGTTTCTTTTATCTTATTGAAAACCAGTATGTAACTAACTCACTATGAGTTTTTTTTTGCCTTCAAAGAAATGCATAGTTAACTAATGTTTTATTATAAAAATATATTTAGCAGTATTAGAATAGATTATTAATTTTCTATATATAATTTTAAAATAAAAAAAATCCCACTAAGATTATTGCAGAGTTTCCATGCTTACATGATTCCTCCACTCAAAAAAAAAAATCCTTTTTTTTTTTTTAACCAAGTAGTGGGTGAGAGACAGAGAGGGAAAGAGATGGCGAATCAGGGAGAGAAACCACAGTAGCACTTCCCATGCAAGTTCTTGTGCTGGTCGGAGGCTCAAATTCTAGGTTCTTGCACATGGGAAAGAATGTACTCTACTGGACCAGTTATCTTCTTGTCCATTAATGATTTTATATTTATATTTATATTTTTAAAATATAACAGCATATTTGAATTATATATTTCACATTGTGTTTGGAAGATAACATCTAAACAAATAGTAATTCTCTTACAGAGAATTGTACTGCATCATGAGCAAAGACTCATTCATCTTTTTCAGTCCTATACTCAAGTTCAGAATGGTTCCAACTCCCATGTTCATTATTCGTTGTTTGAGAAAGGAGCAAGATTCACATCGATCTTTTAAAATATATGTATATATATTAAAGCAACATACTACAGTTTCTTTGGTTTTGTTTGTTTGTTTTGAAACAAAGAATAGGAAACCAGGGAGCAAAAGGAGAATGTATATTTGGAGAAGGAAACAGTCTTTTTACTAATAGATACAGTATCCATATAAACTTTTCCTCAACATTCTTTTCCAAGTCAGGATCAGGAATTATTATAAGTACACTTCCCCTTTGCCCATCAATGTTCTTTCATTGGATTTTATCAGTCATGCAATTCTGTTAATGAAAAATTCTGTTCTTATCCTTCAGAGAGAGAGAGAGAGAGAGAGGGAAAGTATGTGAGAGAAAGACTCAATTCCAGTTCCTCCCAGATAATAATGCTACTTCTGGGACATTCTAGTATTTCTGTAAGCTAAATTCAAGTCTTATGAAACTCCATCTCATAGTAACTTACAAAGTTATAGAGCATAAACAAGACAGCAAAAATTATTTATTCGAACAGGTAAGAAAACTTGTTTGTTAGAATAAAATGCAATTCTCCATCTTCTTCTCCTTCTCCTCCTCCCCCTTCTTCTGCTCCTTCTTCTTTTTTTATTTTTTATATTTATTTATTTTTCCATTTGTTGCCCTTTTTTATTGTTGTTGTAGTTATTATTGTTGTTGTTATTGATGCTGTCATTGTTATACAGGACAGAAAAATGGAGAGAGGAAGGGAAGACATAGAGGGGGAGAGAAAGATAGACACCTGCAGACCTGCTTCACTGCCTGTGAATCGACTCCCCTGCAGGTGGGAAGCTGGGGGCTTGAACAGGGATCCTTATGCTGGCCTTTGTGCTTTGCACCATGTGCACTTAATCCTCTGCACTACTGTTTGACTCCCTTCTTCTTTTTAAGATTGACTTATTTATTTTTCATGAGCAAGAAAGATCAGTGTATCACTCAACTTTGGCATATTATGGGGCCAGGAATTAAATCTGGAGTCTCTGAGGTCCTTTGCTTTAACAGTGAGCACTCTCTCCCCAGCCTGAGTTAAAATCTTTAAATCATTAGTTTATTTCAGAAAAAAAAAAAGGAATGTTTCAATGTGAAGAGCAAGTATACAGGTGTCCACCATAAAAAAAAAAAAAAGATTATTATTGGTCAAGTGGAGATAGTAAATTTTAAGTGCATTCTCTAGGCCAAACAAAGGTCTTATTTGTGTGTGGCCAGGCATGATTTAACAAGGAAGGGGGTGCATTGTCCTATCTGAAACATGCTTTTGAAATACACCTGCAGCACCGTTATGCTATATAAAGCAGCAGGTCATTCAGGGCTCTGTCAGTCAAGCGACTGACTCTTCCAGATATGACTGATGAATAACGACGTGCTTCTCAGTTTCAGACTGAGTGGTCCAGTACACCTGCTGCACTGCCTGGGGTTCTGAGGAATGGGGAATTTAACCTAATCTCTAATCTTTCTCCATGGGCAAGGTGTTGATGCAAGTGTTGTTTTTTTTTTTTTTTGGTCCATCAAAAGCCTGTTCTTCAAGAACATCTGAAAAACACTTCTAGATTCTTTTATTTCAGGATAACTGGTACAGCATTTAAAGTTAAATAGGTAAAACTCATATGTTTCTGGGTCTACGACATGGCTCAGTAAGTAAAGTTCACATCTTGAGGATATTTGATCCTAGGATGACCTGGGAGCAGCAGGGACAGCACTGAAGGAACTCTCTTGATGACAGAGCAGTTGTTTCCATCTCTCTCTCTCAAAATAAAAATTGGGTTGGGGAGGCAGTTTAACAGAATCACTTGTGGGCAAGTCTTTGGGTTTATTCCAGGAACATCACACTCAAACAAACAAACAAACAAACAAAAAATATATGTTTCTGAACTATAACAAACCCTGGAAATAGATTTTTTTTCAAACTTAAGAACTTTTTATTTGATATATATATATATATATATAGTTTCTTCTTTTATTTGGGAAGTTAATGTTTCATAGTGCAGTTGTTGGCACATGGGTGCAATTTTCCATCTCTTCATGATAGACGACTGTAAAGTATTCTCAGTCCTGACTTAAGCCCTTTTCTATCATCATGTACCAGGACCACAAAGACCTCCCTCCCAGTACCAATCCCCTTACCTACTTTCCCAGAGTCCTTTGCTTTGTTGCAACACAAATCAGTGTAATATAATTTGAGATCTGGGCGCATAATGCTTCAAGTAATTTTTTTTCTCAAGACTTGTCTGGCAATTCTAGACCTTGATTACAGATAAACTTCTGTGGATTTTGTTCTATTCCTGTAAAGAAATTTGGTGAGAACTTGATGGAGATTGCATTAACTCTGCATATGGCTCTGGTGAGATTAGTCATTTTGATGTTAATTCTTCCAGTCAATGAACTGGGGATCTCTTTCCATCTCTTTGTATCTTTTTCAATTTCTCTGAATAGTGACTCATAATTTTCAGTATACAAATCTTTCCCTTCTTTTGTTAGTTTCATTCATAAATATTTGATTGTTTTTGTCTCCTACAGTAAGTTGCATACATTTTTGAATTTCTTCTTCTGACTAACTGCTTGCATAAAGGCATATCACTGATTTTTTGTTTATTAATTTTGTAGCCTGACATTATACTATGTTGGTTCATAACTTCCATGAGCTTCCTGCTGGGTTCTTTAGGATTTTCTGGGTATACTATACATATTGTGTACAAATAGGGACAGTTTGGCTTCCCTTCCTCTCTTTCACCCTATGTCTCTTTCATTTCTGTCTCTTGCCTAATTTCCATGGCTAGGACTTCCAACACTATGCTGAGTAGTAGCAGTGATAGTGAGAGGCCCTTTCTACTACCTGATCTATGTGGAAATGCTTTCAGGTTCTCATCACTGAGTATGACTCTAGCTGCACCTTTATTGTATATAGACTTAAGTAAATTTAGGAATTTTCCTTCTACTTTCTTATTTTGTAGTGTTGATCATGAAAGGATGTTGGATTTTTGTCAAAGGATTTCTCTGCATCCATTAACATAATCATTTGACTTTTGGATTTTGTTGTTGTTGTTGTTGATGATGTCGTGAATTACATTTATTGATTTACATACATTGAATCAGCTTTGCATCATGGGGTGAAACCAACTTGGTCATTGCTGGACTAGCTTCACGGGCGGGAGACTGATGACCAGGGACTCATGGCTGAGCTGGGAAGCAGTATCTCTTTATTCATGTGGAACGCAGCGCAATCTAAGCTATCTCTAATCACAATCCTGTCCTTATATATACTCACCAAGTAGGGTGGAAACAGGATGTGACATAGAGAGGGTGGAGAGAAAAAAGACTGGTGAAAATCAGGGTGTACTAGGAGAGGGGGCAGAGCAAAAAGACATCATGAGCCAGTGGGGGTTAAACCAATGTCCTGGAGGCAGGGCGGTGCTTAGTTAACAGTGGTTGTAAATAGAATACAGTGTTAAGCAGGGCACATTAAATCAACGAAACAGAAGGGGTTTTAGAAGCAGAATTAGAAGCATACCCACAGGTCATGCTGTTCAGTCTGCTTTGTTCTGCTGTGTCCTCTTGGCTAGAATTTTGTTGAATATCTTAGCATTATGTTCATCAGAAATATTGGTCTATAGTTTTTGTCTTTGCTTTTAGTATCCAGATGATATTGGCTTCATAGAAGGTGGTAGAGAGTATTCCTGTGTCCTTGATGTTTTGGAATTGCTTATAAAGCATGGGTGTTTGTGCTTCCTTAAACATTTTATAAAACCATTTGTAAAACCATCTGGGCCTGGATTTTTATTATTCGGCAGGCTCTTTATGACTGTTCTAATTTCTTTGCCTATAATTAGTCTATTTGTGGGTTCTAGTTCCTCCTGGTTTAGTTTTGGAAGGTTATATCCTTCTAGAAACCTATCAGTTGGTTCCAATCACTCTAGCTTGGTAGCATATAGTTGTTCATAGAAGCTTTGTATGATACTTTCAATTTCTGCAGTGTCTGTTGTGAAATCTCTCCTTTCATTTACAATCATATTTATTTGAGTTTTCTCCTTTGCTTTATTTTTGTTGTTGTTTATTTGTCTCTTTATTTATTTTTGTGAATCTGGCCAAAGGGTTATCAATTTTGTTTATCCTTATTTATCCTTTCAAAGAAGCAGCACTTAATTTCACTGATCTTTTCTATGGCTCTTTCATTTTCAATGTTATTTCTTTTCTGCCTTAATTTTTATTATTTGAATCTTTCTACTTGTTTTGTGCTTTTTTTCTTCTTCTAACTCTTTGAGGTATCCAGTCAGGCTGCTTATTCAAACTTTTTCTTATTTTCTAATGTGTGCTCATCTGTCTATTAATTTCCCTCAGCACTGTGTTAGCTCTGCCCTAAATATTCTGATAGCTTGTATCTTCATTTTCATTAGTTTCCAGAAAGATTTTAATTTCTTCCTCAATATCCTCTTTGGCCCAGTAGTTGTTGGATAGTATACTGTTGAGTTCTCATATTTTTGGAATTTTTCTAATTTTCTGTTCGTTGTTGAATGTTAGTTTCATTCCACTGTGGATATGAGAATATGCTTGGGATGATGTCAATGCTCTGGAATTTACTGACACTGGTTTTGTGGCCTAATGTATGGTCTAACCTTGAGCAGATTCCAGGTGGCCTTGAAATAGAATCTATATTCTAGTTTCTTGGAGAAAAAGTTCCTAAATATGTCCAGTAGATCTAGTTTATCCATCTATTCATGAAGTTTTGAGTTAAATATCCATTTGGTTCCTCCCTACATGTACTAAAACTTGCGATCAGACTTTTAAGAACGGAAATGAGTCTATCATATATGTCCACAATCAAATCACCTAGATTCTATCATTAACTATACTAGCTTTTATCACGGGCCTATCTGTTCATTCCTTTATACATATATCATTTTACCTATTTAAAGATATTGCACAGCAAATTGCAGACATCTGGCTATCATCCACTAAATTCTCCATCTGGCATAATCATATGCATAGAATTAACTAGAGTTCAACCTGTGTCTAATAGTTACAAGTCTTCCTAGGATTCTAGTGGGGTTACATCATGAGTTGGAAACAGCATGCTGAGCTGCATTTGATAAATAAAGGCTGCCAAGCATCCCTGCATAGTCTGGCCTATCTTATACATACTCAGAATATTTACCTACAGTTGGGCAAAGTTGTCTAACAAAAAGTCCATTTTATAATATAATGTTGACTATTCCACACAGTTAAATACTAAACAAAAGTGAGAAAAAGCATGATTGTATGGGTCCTTATTATTTTTTTCTTTTTCTTTTGTTTTGCCTCCAAGATTATTGCTGGGACTTGGTGCCTGCACTATAAATCCACTGTTCTTGGAGGCTATTTTTCCCATTTGTTGCCCTTGTTGTTTATCATTTCAGTTGTTAGTATTATTGTTGTTATTGCTATCATTGTTGTTCCATAGGCCAGAGAGAAATCAAGAGAGGACAGGAAGACAGAGAAGGAAAGAGAAAGACAGATACCTGCAGATCTGCTTCACCACCCTTGAAGCGACCCCCCTGCGGGTGGGGAGCCGGGACTACAACTGGGATCCTTACTCTGGTCCTTGTGCTCCAGGCCATGTGCACTTAACCCACTGTGCCACAGCCCTGCACCTAGATCCTTATGATTAACACACAAAGCTAAAAGTTCATTGGATCTCATAAATATTGAAGTATTGGAATAAAATCAATTGTTGCATGATGGAAATGCTACAGTGATAGGAGTGTGAGTTTCTCTTTTTTCTAATGAAAGAAGTTGGTAGAAGACACTATAGAGGACAGGTTATTTATTCTTGTCATTATGTGAGTGTCAGGAAGCTGGAGCTCTTGGAACATCATGAGCTACTCAGCCATATTGAGTAATGCATCTCTGTAGCCCAAGACTAGATCAAAATATGAGGTCTGGCTTTCTACTACATGAACACCACTTGCATAAGATAGAAACACTGAAAAAATTCATTTAAGTTGAATCATATTGAGTTGTGAACCATCTGTATTTCTTTGGACATAAACAAAATACATAAATTGAGGTTTGGGGGAATCAATTTGATTTTTTTCTGTTGGTATATGTTTTCCACTTTCTAAAATGTTTGTTTTACCAAAATACTGCTCAACTCTGGCTCATGTTGTGCTTGGTATTGAACTTGGCATCAGAACTTCAGGCATGAAAACTGTTTATAGAATCAGTATACTTTCTTATCAACCTACCTGCCTCTCTCACTCATATCCTCACTCCTTCCCTTTCTTCTTTCTCCTGCTCTCCTCTCCTTTTGCTATTCTTTTTACTAGGACTAGGCCTTAATCATACATAATATCACTACTCTCAGACAAGCTTTTTCATTCAGCTAGCCAGAGAAAAAGAGGGTGAGGAGAGAGGAACGGAGAGAAATAGGTGTATTAATATTTGTTGGTATGCTTCTAATTCTACTTCTGAAAACCTTTTCTGTTTCATTTGGTTTAAATCCCCCCTGCTTAACACTGCATTCTATTTACATAACCACTGTATTCTATTTACATAACCACTATTAACAAGCACCACCCTCCCTCCAGGGCATTGGTGGTTCAGTGGTAGAATTCTTGCCTGCTCCGTCCCCTCTCCTTGTCACACCCTGATTTTCACCAGTTACTTTTCTCTCCACCCTCTCTGCATCGCATCCTGTTCCCACCCTACTGGGCTAGTATATTTATAAGGACAAGATTGTTTGTAGTAGTTAGTTTAGCTTAGCTTGGTATAGATTGCGCTGCGTCCTGCATGAATAAAGAGATACTGCGTACAACCCAGCCATGAGTCCCGGGTTGTCTGTTACCCGCCCGTGAAGCCAGCCTGTCGAAAACAACAAATATTTATTTTAGGTATACATTATTTTCATTTCTTTTCAGGGTGTATGTCACCACACATGCCTATTACAGAGTTGTCATTCATTCTCTTCATAAGTCCACTGAACTCTCTACTACCTACTTGCCCCTTCCCCTTTGTTGACCTTTGGTTATGTCTACAGCTGTTACAACCCAAGATTTTGTTAAGACATATAGCATTATAACCCTTGATAATGTTCTTATTTCCCTTTCCAGCCAGCCACTCCTCCTCCTCCTCTCCCTCCTCCTCCTACTAATAATAATACTCTGTAAGTAATCATTCTTTTTAAATTAATTTTATTGCCATCAGAGTTATCTCTGGGGCTTTGTGCCTTAAATCCACCACTCCCAATTGCCTCTCTCTTCCCTCTCTTCTCTCTCTCTCTCTTCTCTCTCTCTCTCTCTTTAATTTTTATTTATAAAAGGCAAACACTGACAAAAAAGCATAGGACAAGAGGGGTACAACTCCACACAATTCCCACCACCAGAACTCCATATTCCATTCCCTTCCCTGATAGCTTTCCTATTCTTTATTCCTCTGGGAGTATGGACCCAGGGTCATTGTGGAGAGCAGAAGGTGGAAGGTCTGGCTTCTGTAATTGCTTCCCCTCTGAACATGGGCGTTGACAGGTCAATCCATACTCCAAGCCTGTCTCTCTCTTTCCCTGGGGGGGTGGGGCTCTGGGGAAGTAGGGCTCCAGGACACATTGGTGGGGTCGTCTGTCCAGGGAAGTCCAGTTGGCATTATCCTATCTCCCTGGCTTTTTTTTCTTCTTCATCATCTTCTTTTTATTCTACTTGATAGGATAAAGAGAAACTGAGGTGGCAGGGGGAGATAGAAAGGGAGAGAGAAAAATAAGCACCTGAAGACCTACGTTATTGCTCATGAAGTGTCTCGCTGAGGGTGGGAAGAGGGGAGGGAGGGACTCAAACTCAGATCCTTGAGCACGTTAACATGTGAGCTCCACAGAATATCTAACCATTCTGATATCTTTCCCCAATATAGATTAGATTTCCTGTTCTGGAACATCCTGTGCATAGATGACCAGTGCAATTGTAGGGTTTGCAAATGACTACTTTCATTCAGCATAGCCTTTTGGTGGCTTATCCAAACTGATGACTGCACATCGAAGTGAGCTTTTCCACTTCATCACCTATCTTCAGTTTCTGCAGTTATTAAAACAAAGCTGCCATAAACACTCCTATACAACAGTTGAGTTTCTTCCCCCTATAGTAGAAAGCATATTGCATTGTTTTATCTACAAACTAGAAAGTATAGTGTGTAGATAACATAGAAGGGAAAATTGCAGGGGCAAGGAGGTGGCACTCCTGGTTATGTGCTCATATTACAGTGCTCAAGGACCTTGCTTCAAGCCCTTGGTCCACACTTGCAGGGGGAAATTTCATGAGTGGTGAGGCAGGGCTCCTCTCTGTCTCTCTTCCTCTCTGTCTCCCCCTCCTCTCTCAATTTCTGTCTCTATCCAATAATCAATAAATAAATAAACATAAAAAGAAGGGGAAACTGCAGAAGATAATGAAGGCTTACTAAGTAATTTTTAACTTTACATTGACTGAAAATGGGTATCTATGGTGAAGACTTAATTTGAAATTTTAATCTACTGGCAGTCCCAAATGAAATTTTTTAACACTGACATATTCCTTGACTTAAATTGACTTTATAAAGCATATTTAAAAAAAGTCATTTAAAAAAAAAGAGAGAACTTTAGCTACTCCCTGTACTGAAAAGGGGCTAATAATACAAATACATTATCTTAGATTGATGTAACTCTATTTAAATTTTTTAAATATTGTACTATTTGTGATAGTGTGCCTTTCTTACTAATGCACAAATAAAGTGAATCAGGTCAAAGATACTCTATTTGATTGAGACATTGACTTCCAGGAGCTGGAATTCAGCTGCTGTGTTTTCTTTTCCTGTGACGTAAGCAGTTCTGAAATTCTGAAACCTGGTGTTACCAGTTTGTAGCCTCTTTCAACACAGAATATGACTTCTCCCATTCCATAGGGCTGCCTTCTCATTTTCGTTGCTCAAATGACTTCTTTATTTCTTTCTTCAGAATATTTTGAGATCAGTAGGTGTGACATTGTCATTTTATTGTTCTTATGCAAGACTGTTTTAGTTTTGGGGGGGAATCTTTGTGGTACCAGATGAACTTCAAGATTTTTTTTCTATTTATGGGAAAAATGAAATTGGAATTCTGATGGTACTTACACTGAATCAGGGTGTCATTTTGAGAGAAGACATTTTAATAGTAGTTTTTCTTCCAGTCTATAACATGGAAAATATGCCCATATATTTGTACCTTTTTCCATAATATCTATTTTTCCATCTTTACTGAGATAGAATTAACAAGTAAGCCATGTAAATTTAGAGGGTGCTCACATGATAGCAATTAACAAGTTAATTAACTCATCCATCCCTGCACTTTTTTTCTTTTTTTATTCTAGTAAGAATGCTTAGAGGTATGTAGAGTAAGCAAAAAAAAAAAAAAAAAAAAAAGTAGGGGGCCCTGGCAGTAGCTCAGCGAGTTAAGTGCTCATGGTACTAAGTGCAAGGATCTACATAAGGATCCTGGTTCGAGCCCCTGGCTCCCCACCTGCAGGTGGGTCGCTTCACAGGCGGTGAAGCAGGTCTGTAGGTGTCTATCTTTCTCTCCCCCTCTGTCTTCCTAGCCTCTCTCGATTTCTATCTGTCCTATCCAGCAACAACAAAACAACAACAGCTATGACAACAATAACAATAACAACCACAACAATATAATAACAACAACAATGATAAACAACCAGGGCAACAAAAGGGGAAAAAAATCATAGCACCTAATATCGTGAAATTTGAAATTTTAAAAAGACTTATAGAAATAGAAGAAGTTAGAGTAGTATTTGTCACGTATTAGAAGTGGGCAGATGTTGGGCCAAGGGTGCATATGGATACCATTATAGTATATACAGAGCCTTTTCTTTGTCCTGAAATCATCTGTGCTCTGCTGATCCATCCCTCTGCCTCTAACAACCAACCATCTTTACCGTCTCTGTAGATTTATTCATTTGCCCCACTGCCTGTTACAGAATGTGAATAGGCTTGGAATCCCATCAGGTGTAGCATCTTCACTTAGAAATATGCGGTTACTGCTCTTTAATATGTTTTCACAACTTGCTAGCTCATTTCTATATAGCACTGGAGATATTCCATCATCTGGATGTACCACAGTTTATATATACACTCATCCACTGGAGGACACCTTGGTTGCTTCCAAGATGCAATCATGAGGAAAACTGGTATAAATATCCATATTCAAATATTGATATGGACATAAGCTTTCCATTTACTTGCGTAAGTATTAAGGAACATGACTGCTGGGTCATATATTGGTAGTTTGCTTAATTCTGTTAGAAAGCACTAAACTTCTTCCAAAGTGATTGTACCACTTGATATTATGTCTGTGATAAATATAAATTCTTGCTTTGCCTCCTCACCAGACTTCGGTATTGCCAAGTGAACAGATAAAGTTCCCAGGTATGTGACAAATACTATATGTGGTGAATATCAAAATAAATATTTATTGGCAGACTCATATCTTTCACAGTTACATCTTTCCATTCCAGATGTTGCCAAGTATCTCAAAACCTGGTTCTGATGAGTTAATAATTGTACTCTGTAATGATTAGTTTTTCTTGGTCAGGTATAACACACAGGCATTCAAGTCAACACTAATCAAGATCTTTCTTTCAAAGACATTTCAAGATATTTGTAGATTTAGTTCACATCTGAAATCAGTTGACTAATTTTCTAATCTATGTCTCTATTTTTAGCTTTTTAAATGTTGATTAGTGGTTTTAACAGTGTTTGACTAGATTATGAGATTTCAGGAGTATAAATTTATACTCACACATCCTGTGAGTCATCACACCTCCCACAAAGTAGAGAAGATTAACCTCAATAATCTGGGTGGGCCTCCTTCAATCAGCCAAAAGTCATTACAAGCAAAAGTGACACTTCCATGAAGAAGAAATCCTACCTGTGAAGTATGGATATGAGCACTGTCAAGGTTCTGTTTTGTTTTTTGAGCTGTTAGCTTTGCCAACAAATACATAAACACTAAAACAGACATATGTATAAACAACATAGGGAGAGAAAATCATTATATTTAGTGGTAGATAAATAATGGCAAAAATCAAGCCTAGAGAGGTAAATTAAAATTTGTTTATAAACTGTCTTGAAGGTCCTGCAAAGGATTTTGAATTTTATTCTAATAGTTATTAAAAAAATTGTCCCAGAAAATTGTGGCCTGCAAGGTGGCATGGTGTATTAAGTATTGGACTCTCAAGCATAAGATCTTTTTTTTTCAATTTTATTAATTTATTATTGCATAGAGACAGAGATAAATTGAGAGGGGAGAGTGAGGGAGAGAGACAGAGAGACACCTTCCACTTGTGAAACTTTCCCCCTGCAGGTGGGGACCAGGGGCTTGAACCTGGGCCCTTGTGCACTGTAGTGTGTGCGCTTAACCAGGTATGCCACCACCTGGTCTCCCAAACACAAGATCCTGAGTTTGATTCCCAGCACTGTGTATCAGAGTGTTCATCATTCGCCATCCCCACCCTGTATCTCTTCTTAATAAATAAATAAACAAACTTAAAATACTTGGAAGACTTTATAATATGTGCTATTATGACAAACCATTGTCAGTAGCCCTCACATATATTATACTCTATACTACTGACTAAGTAAATTGGCAATGGCTTGAGAGAGAAAGAGATATGGATGTACGCCACACAGTTCACCACAGTTTTATGTGGATTTGTCCTCATAATTTTAAGGTTCAATTTTAAGACCTTTTGACCAGCTCAGTCTCCCACCAAAGACCATCTCTTCATCACTTAGAAATCCAGGGTGATAGGTTTTGCCCAGGACAAGCAATAAAACGGGATGAATGCTGTTCAGCTTCAATTTTTATAGTGAAAAAAAACTGGTCAGAATCAGGTAAATTTCTGTGGTAATATTCAGCATGGAAATTCCAGCCTTTGGGCAAGTTAGGGCATCACAGAGAGTGATATTTGAGAGAAAGTCACACTAAAGCGATCTCTGATTTTAGAGCAAACGGTGTGCACTCACTGCTTTCTGGAAAGCTTCCAGATCTACGTAGCAAGAACAGGGTTCTGGGGAATGTGTCTATTGCTAGACTTTGTGAACTGCACTTTGCCTTTTGCTAAAAAGGTGCAGAATCAGTTACCAGACCCTCTATGATTCTTACACTATTCTTGCTTAAACAGAACATCCCAGACAACTTCTAGGCAAAAGGAATGATACCACAAAGAAAGCTACAGAGACACACACCCTTTAAGTTACCAGTAATTACCACACAATCAAAATGAGAGCTAGTGTGAAGTAATAGGACAGAAACACCTTAGAAATAAGATAGCCAGAGGCCCTTTGGAATATAATAAGTAAAATATGCCTGCTAGCTAGCTACAAAATGGAACCCCACCCCCCAACTCTTCATCTACACTATTTCAGCCTTTAGATTCATGATTAGTCAACAACTTGTTTGGCTTTGTATGTTAACTCTCTTTTCAGCCACCAGGTTCCAGATGCTAGCATGATGCCAACCAGACTTCTCTGGACAGACAACCCCACCAATGTGTCCTGGAGCTTCGCTTCCCTAGAGCCCTGTCCCACTAGACAAGCTGGGAGTATGGATCAACCAGTCAAGGCCCATGTTCAGTGGGGAAGCAATTACAGAAGCCAGACCTTCCACCTTCTGCACCCCATAGTGACTTTGGGTCCATACTCCCAGAGGGTTAAAGAATATGAAAGCTATCAAGGGAGGGGATGGGATCCAGAGTTCTGATGGGAATTGTTTGGAGTTGTATCCCTCTTATCCTATGGTTTTGTCAGTATTACCTTTTTATAAATAATAATAATAAAAAGAAATAAGATAGCATGGGATGGAATTAACTGTAATAATACAGGAAGTATCCATGTATATGGCACAAGTTTGTGCCCCAGAATATGGGACTCATTGGAGTGGCAAGACATTGGAGGAAGCTCCAGTGCTTTGGTTTCCACACAATCCCTCCCCAGGAATGAAAAAAATACAAAACTATCCATGTTCCAATGCACAATGACCCAGAGTTTGAGCCCCGGGTCCTCACCTTAGTGGGAAAGCTTTGCAAGTGGTGAAACAATGCTGCAGGCATCTCTCTGTCAGTCTTTCTGTCACCCTCTTCCCTCTCTATTTCTGGCTGTCTCTACCCAATAAATAAAGATAATAAAAATGAAAAAGAAAAAAAAGGATAAAAAAAGGAGGAGAAGAAGAAGGATGGAAAAGAGGAGGAGGAAAAAGAAAAGAAAAAAGAATGAATCTGTTGATTTTACTTTGAGTACCAAATGAGTCATTTTCTCCCAACCCCCATTTTCAAAGAAAAATCAAAGGTCTATTTGCTTAATGAATGAACGGCAAGCATTTCAACACATACGTCATAAGTAATATTCATATATAGAAAGAAGTGAAAAGTCGGTATACAAAATTTATGTTGAATAAGGTTAAAGAAAGAAAAATCTGACAATAATTTCATGGCTGAACGACAAGAGAAGACCTGAAAAGACCACCTAGAAGATACAGAAAAGAAAGTTGACGAAGACTTGGTGTACACAGCTAAAGTCTTTTGACACTGAGCCATGGGAAGACTTAACTGGCCCTTAGCCCCATCTCTGACTTTGAATAGTTATTTCTGGACCAGCCATTAGAATGAGTTGCCAAAATGCCACCATAACCAAATCTCAAATTTGACCAGTTCATTAAAATTTTCTCTGTGAATCTTCACTGCTGGAACATTCTATCCATTTCCTTCAGTGACCCAGAGTCATGTCTTCTTACTTACATTTGTGCTGCTATAACCTTCTCAGTATTGGTCATATCCTGCCTGCTTCTGCCTTTCTATAAGACATCTAGATTTCTCCATTACAAACTATTCTTCCTAGACAAATCTTAACACATATTATCTGACCTTCCCTTTTAAAAATAATGGATTTGGGGGTGGGGGAGGTGAATGCAGGGGGTAGGTAGTGCTGTACCAGGTTAAGCACACACATTATCAGTGCACAATAACCTAGGTTCAAGCCCCTGGTCCCCATCTGCAGGGGGAAGTTTCACAAGTGATGAAGCAAGGCTGCAGGTGTCTCTCTATCTCTTTCCCTCTCTATCCCCCTTCCCCTCTCAATTTCTCTCTGCCTCTATCAAATAATAAATTAAAAAATGGATTTGTGTTAGCCCTCCCCCACCCAAGAGGACTGTGAAGCTCTGGTTTACAGTGGTGTGTAGGGGTGAGGGTGGGGGATTTGAACTTGGGACATTGGAAGCCACAGACATCAGAGACTCTTTTCTTCTTTTGCATAACCAGTATGCTATCTCCCCTGCCTTCTGCTAGCCTTTCTAAACAAAAGCTGCTCATTCTCCCGTATTTCATCTTGTCTAATATCAGGAGAGAGGTTTTATGTGTTCTTACTTCTTCATGCCACTTCCAGATATTTGTCCAACTGCTCTCTTATAGAAATTCAGATCCCTCCACTCTCTATCCCTTCTCACTACATTCCCTATAGATCTCAGTTTCCTCTGCTTCACTCATGATGTCTTAGGAGACCACATCAACATCTGTATCAGTATTGTTGTTAAAATTTCGGAGGCTCTTGCCGGCCGGGTTGGCTTCGCGGTGGTGAACAGAGACGCGGAGACAACGGCTGGGCAGGGAAGCTGTATTTCTTTATTCAGGAACAACGATTCACAAACTAAGACAAACTAATCACCAAACAGAACTCTGCTGTCTCTTTGTGGCGCACAAGCACTCCCTCTTACTCTGTAACTCGGGAACTCTCCAACTCTGGAACTCTGGAACTCTCATACTGGGGAACCCTCTGAAAACTCTGGCACTCTCGAACTCAGGAACCCTCTCCCGGGGTCCCTTGGGGCGGGGCCAAGCAGGCCCACGAAATTAACTGGACTGATCCAATTCTTTTGGTGGGGGTGGGCTAGAACAAACCAATGTAAAGCATACGACAAGTATGACAGTGACTCTAATTTTCATACTGGCAAAATGACCAGCACTTGACAATATCAGTGGGCCTGGCCTTTACCTCTACCTCTGCATTCCAGCCCAAGGCATCACTTTTAGTTAGTTTGGAACAATGCTACCTAACCCTCTTGATATCATATCAAATTCATATTCTCCTCTGAAATAGTTAGCTTCAACACCACCTTCTGAGGCCCATAATAGCTTATTCACATCTTAAATGTCCTTTAACCCAACTAGAACCTTGAACCTCTCATGTATTCTTATTCTGTCAACTGCATTGTAACTTCTCATCTTTTTCCTAAACAGAGCCCCATAATAGAGAACTGAACTACTTTTGTTAATACTTGAATCCCTCCACCCATTCCCTATTTGTCTGTTTTATCCAACATTATCCTAACATATTTTTTTCTCCAATTCCATAACTGAATTGTTTTGTCCTTCTAGAAAAAGAAGATATTCTTAAAGGCTGACAGTTTCACAAATATATGTTCTCCATAGTAAACCAGTGTGTGTGGTCCATCCGTCTCTTAATCAGCTCCTGCTCATCTTCCCTTTCTGTTTCTCACTCACGAACTTTTAAACCATCACTGGCCATAAGCGTCTTCACTCTCATCAATGATCTTGAAAATTTGAAGAGTTCTAGAAAACAGAGTCTTCCAAACCCCTGGCGCCTATGTCTCTATGTTCACATTCACACCAGATGCTCTTGTTTAGTTGCTCCTCTTGACCACAGCCAATTACTCATCTGAGTCCTGAGTACACCCTTTTCTTGCTCCACTTGACATTCTCATTCATCCCAACTCCTTCCTGACTTACCTTCTAGTTCTTCTGACTCAATAAACATTTTTCTAGTTTCTCCCACCTAAAAATAAGTGAGGCTTTCTCTTCATCTTGTGTGTCCTTCCAGTGACAGTCTAATTTGTCTCCCATTCTAAACCCAAACCCCTAAAACTCTCAGAAGACTAGTCAGAAATCACTTCTATTTCCTCATGTTCCACTCACTTCTCAGAAATATTGACACTATGCTATGCAAACTAGTGATCTCTAGTTAGCAGTGTCTATCTTCGAATCATTAAATACCTGGATTTTTAACAAAATGGGAAATGATAGGTGTTGATGAGATCATGGAGAAAAAGAACTTCTGCTTCACTGCTGGTGGAAATGAAAACTGTGGAAGACTGTACGGACAGTCTTTAAATAAAAATGGAATTACCTTATGACCCAGCCAAGACCACTCTTAGGCATTTATCCAGTGGACATGCAAACACTAATTAGAAGGGTTACATGCACCCTTGTGTGTAGGGAAATTGTGAGGATGTAGTAGAGCCTTGCAGGGCTTGACCTAAGGGGTGTGTCTGTCCTGTTAGTTTCTCTCTCTACCGAGAGGTTGAGCAAAGGGAACATGAGGACCTCAAAAGGTTGCCCCATCTTATCAGACTCCCCACCTCACAAAGCACCCTGCATTTTTCTCCCTCCAGGCACCTGGAATTCCCTAAAACAAAGCCAGCTCCCCCTGCTCCACCCTGTATTCCTTGATACTATGGCCCACCCTTTTATTATCTACATATCAATCTTCTGCTTTGCCTAACAAATGACTAAAGGTCTCCTTCCTTATTCCCCACAGGGTATTATTAATCCTACCAGTTAAACACCTAGCAACAGTTGCTAAGGAAGTCCCTACCTTTTTTTTTTTACCTTTCTCCGCCCCTTTCCTAACCATGTATGGTATTGTCAAGCCACTTCCCTTTCCAACTTGTCTCTTACCTTTTCCAGCCGGGGGAAGACAGGGAAGCTGACTCTGGCCCTTGCCATTTGCACCATTTGTGCCATTTGTGCCACATGGCTTAACCAGGTGTGCTACCACACGACTCTGGGGCACTTGGATGAATAAAGATTTGAATTGCCTTGCCACCACAAGCTTGGTTCCTGGGTCATCTCCCTCTGTCTCTCACATCGCAAGCCTGACACCTGCATTCATAGCTGCATTATTCACAAGAACCAAAGAGTGGGGACAGCCTAAATGCCCATCAACAGATAACTGACTAAAGTAAAGTATGGATATGCGCTGTCCTCAGAATACTACTCTGCAATCAAAAGAGATGGTTTTGTGTCCTTTGGGTACTGAGATGATCATGCCTAGTGAAATAAGTAAGGAGATGAAAGACAGCTCCCAGATGGTTTCACTCATATGTGAAATCTACACTCCTGATATCCATGAACTTGTGAAAACAAAATCAAAAGACAAACCAACAGAAACCAGAAGCAAACGATTCCTAAGATTTTATGAGAACTTTGGTAGTCTGAGGGTGGGTACACAGAACTCTGGTGGTGGGTGTGGTGTGAAATTACAATACCCTGTAATCTTACAATCTTGGAACTCACTATTAATCACAAAATTTAAAAAATAGTAAATAACATACAAATTGTGTAAATTCAAGTGTGTATTCCTTGTATACTACCTAAACCTCCTCACAACACATCAAATTGATAGGCATACTTTTATTTTTTATTTATAAAAAGGAAACACTAGGGGGTTGGGTGGTAGCACAGTGGATTAAGTGCACACGGTGCAAAGTGCAAGGACTGGCATAAGGATCCTGATTTGAGCTTCCAGCTCCTTATTTGCAATGGGGTCACTTCACAAGTAGTGAATCAGGTCTGCAAGTGTCTTATCTTTCCCTCCCCCTCTGTCTTCCTCTCCTCTCTCCATTTATCTCTGTCCTATCCAACAATGACAGCAATGACAACAAACACAACAATAATAATAACAGCAACAATAAACAACA
Source organism: Erinaceus europaeus (assembly GCF_950295315.1). NCBI lineage: Eukaryota > Metazoa > Chordata > Mammalia > Eulipotyphla > Erinaceidae > Erinaceus > Erinaceus europaeus. Next base: position 5,805,593 of record NC_080171.1, read on the forward strand.
AGGGCAACAAAAGGGAAAAAAATAGCCTCCAGGAGCAGTGGATTCAAAATGCAGGCAAAAATAAATAAATAAATAAATAAATCAAAAAGGAAGCACTGAAAAAAAACCATAGGATAAGAGAGGTACAACTCCACATAATTCCCACCACCAGAGCAAACTTTTACTGGGAATTTTTACCAATTAAAAACTGAGGTTTTGAATTCTCAGAGCTAGACCCACCATGACAGAGGCTGTTAATTCCCCTTACCCAAGTCACTGAAGGCTAAAGTCTTCCAGGAATTTTGACTAATAAGTGGGCAACATACGTCAGTTTTCCATCTTCAGTAGCTATAGACTATGCTCTCCCTTTTAAAAATAGAGACTAGCAACTCAAGTTTGCATCTGAATTGGATCTTCAGTATCTATCACTTGCAACTCTTCAGCAACCTAAGGAGGTTCTCCAATCTTGCCAGCCTTAATCCACAATGGGGAGTGACCTTGTTGAAAATTGCAGATGAGATAATGCCACTTCCCTGATTAAATTCCTTATTTCCTGCAGATAGCATTGCTTCCATTCTTTATAACTCTTGCCCTCCATGAATGTTCCCCTTAGTACAAAGTTCCAATTTAGTAGTATATCTCTCAACAACACAAAACTATTTAAAGCTTTCCCCACACCACATGTCTCTGGTTATTTTACTATTTACATTGAACTCTGCTGAAATTTTCTTCTCCATTACTTACCTTTGCTGAACTACCTTCCTCCCAAACTTTTCATTCCAAATTATGTACTGCTTCCCTCAAGATGCATTCCCAGAACTATTTGTCTTGTAGAAGTTGTTCTATCTTTCCTGAACCAGGGATCAATTATGGGCTTTCATTTTCCTTCAACTTTGCCATCTTTGAAAAATAATGCACTTTTCCTTTTTGTTGAAACACTATCTTTTCTTGGCTTCTGTAATACCAGGCTTTTATTTTTCCTCCTCCAACTGACTAAAATGTCCTGTGACCTTTTCCTCTTAGAAGGGCTACTTGTGCTAGTGTGATTCTACCACTCCTGGGAGACTTTATTGGTTGCTTTTTTTCAGTATCAGATACACACACACACGCACACGCACACGCACACGCACACACACACACACACAGAGAGAGAGAGGAGGAGGAGGAGGAAGATAGAGAGAGACCAAGAGGACTAGAGAGAGGAGAGACAAGCCAGCATTGCTCCACCACTCCTGAAGTCTCCCCTGTGCATGATGCTCCCAGGTGGTGTTCTGGGCTCAGACCTGAGTTCTTAAGCATGACAAAGTGTGTACTCTACCAGGTGAACTATCTCCAACCCCATTCCACCCCTATGACTTTTTAACTATCTTTAATTTATTTTTGTTATCCCTGGGGATTCAGCACTCTGGGTTAACCTTATCAGACAGAAAGATAAAGTGAGAGGGAAATACACCATAGGACTAAGGCTTCTCCCAAAGTGGTGGGAACTGGGCTTGAACCTGGGTCGCATGCAAGGCAAATCAGTCACCCTCAATGGATTCCCATTGTACACATTGGGATGCCTTAGAGCTCAATCTTCAGTCTCCTTGTCTCCTAAATTTACATCTATTTCTGAGCAACATTATTCCCAGCATTTTAATACCAAATCAATGAAATGACTCAAATACATGCATTTCCTGTTTGACCTCTCCTCTGAGCTTTGAACAGAACAATTCCCTACCGTCTCAAACTTTACAGGTTCCTTATGCACCCTGAACATAAAATCTCTGTCATGCTCCAGTATGGCTGAAGTCATGGAAATATTATCCATCAGTTTTAGGCCCCAGTTTTACAGTCATCTTTGAGTCTTACATTTATCTTACTTTTCTATGCAGATTGATCTTAACTTTTTAAGATTTATTTATAAAAAGGAGACATTAACAAAACCATAGGATAAGAGAGGTACAATTCCACATTTCCCATAACCAGCTCTCCAGATCCCATCCCCTCCCCTGATAGTTTTATTATTCTTTATCCCTCTGGGAGTATGGACCCAAGGTCATTGTGGGATGTAGAAGGTGGAAAGTCTGGCTTCTTTAATTGCTTCCCCACTGAACATGGGTGTTGACAGGTGGATCCATACTCCCAGCCTGCCTCTCTCTTTCCCTAGTAGGGTGGGGCTCTGGGAAATCAGGACTCCAGGACACATCGGTGGGTTGTCTGTCCAGGAAAGTCTAGTTGGCATCATGCTAGCATCTGGAACCTGGTGGCTGAAAGGAGAGTTAACACACAAAGTCAAACAAATTGTTGAACAATCATGGACCTAAGGGCTGGAATAGAGCAGGTGAAGTGTTGAGGAGTCCTTCATTTTGTAGATAGCTGGTAGACATATTTTAGTTATATTCCAAAGGGCCTATGGCCATGCTAGTTTTACTTATCTTAAATTTTACCAATATATGTTATCTGCACTGTTACAGCACTACTGGTCATCACTGTGTTCCATCTGCAGTGGCTTCTTCTCTTCCTACTCTCTTATTAACTTGAAGCTCTGGGACTCGGTGGTGGCAGGCCTGGTTTAGTGCACATATCACTAAGCACAAGGACCCAAGCTTGAACCCCCATGCCCCACCTGCAGGGAAAAATGCTTTATAAGCGGTGAAGCAAGTCTGCAGGTGTCTTTCTCTCTCCCTCTCTACCTCCCCTCCCCCTCAATGTCTCTCTGTCCTGTCCAATAAGAATAGAAATGGCCACCAAGAGCAGTGGACTTGTAGTGCTGACACCAAGCCCCAGCTATAACCCTGGAGGCCGAAAAACAATAACAAAATGAATTAAACAAAAAGAAAGTTAACTTGAAGTTTGAATCCATCCCCCACCCCACCCTCAGCCCACATTTTATAATGATTTTCTTCTACCTTGGGTCCGTTGGTCCACTCTCTTCCCTGTATGAAGTCAACTTAAACTATACATTAGATTCTTTCAAGCATAAAACCCTCTGACAGCTTCTAGCTGCCCTTAGCGTAAAAATCAAACTCCCTAACCATGACCTGTGAAGCTCCAGTTACACGGGTCCTATTTAAACCTTTAACCTAATTTCTCTCTAACAATTCTCTCATTTGCTACGTTCTGATCACACCCACCTTTTATGTTTTTTTTTCCCATCTATTTCCATAGCTCTCTACTTTAACTGCCTTTGTACTATTTTTTTTTTCTTTCAGATACATTTTTCTCTTGTACCACTGCCCATTCTAAAATACCTCAATACCCTGGCTGAGGAGAAAGCATAATAGTTCTGCAAAAGTTCTTCATGACTGAAGCTCCAAGGTCCCAGGTTCAAACCCCAGCACCACCATAAGGCAGAGCTAGTCAGTGCTCTGGTATCTATCTGATCATTGCCTCTTTCTCTCATTAAAATAAAACAAATATTAATAAATAAATAAAGACAATACCTCGATTCTCTATTCAGTTCACTCCCTAAACAATTACCACCTTTTTATCTGTTGAATATCATTCTTGGATATAATCTCTTCCTATTCACATTTCTGTGTTCCTTCTTACTTTCTGTAAGATCCAGGTGAACATCAACCTTATCTGTTTAGTCTCTGCCCTGTCTTCAGAGCCTAATACAGTGACTGCAATATTGTAGGTTTTTCTGCTTTCCCTGTGACTCTTTTCACAATAGGTTGTGAGCTTGAGGCTACAGTGGTGACTCCAGCAGAACAGTTCACAATGCTAAAATGTTTGTTAAGTTGACAGATAAATGAGCAAATGAATGAAGAATGACATCAACACTAATACACTTATGCTAACGATACTGGCTTAATAGTTGCACTTGTTCTTGGAGAAAGAAAAGTGGGAGTTTATACCAGCACTTATTCATAGTCTATAATTTGTGAACATGCCCAAGTTCAGTGTGATTTAGCTTTACACAGTTATCAATCCAGCATGGGGACTCAGTCATGTCCTACTAATTCCTTTGCTATCTGCTGTAAACATCCTGAGTTAGAAAACTTTTGCCAGCAGGGAATAGAGATACATCTGGGTGGGGCTGTTCGTGTTTTCTTTTGCTAATGCTGGGATGCTGAGATTTCCAACTAGAAAGGCTGGGCCAAGTCTGTATTTTCCAGGAGTATCCTGCCTTAAAAATTCACTAAAGTTACACATTTATTAATTTATTAACCATACTCCTCCCCCCTTTGGTGCTCTCTAAAATTCAACTATGAGTAACTACTGTGGAAGATCCACCCATTAGAGAGGTTATCCAAGGAGATGTAATTTAGAGAAAAAAATAACTTGGCATCTTGAGCCATATTTTGGATAGGGAAAAGCAGTGGAAAGCTAAGGAAAAGTTGCCAGGAAAACCCCATTTTCCATAATCGACAAGTTGACCAAGAGTCTGGCTTGGGTTTTTCTAGAGCACTCTTAAATTTCACAAGAATTTGCCTCCTAATCAGTTTGAAAGAGGAGAGTGGGAGCTATTTTCAGAGTCCCTGGTAACTCTCATCTACATCAGGCCTGCTAAGGAACTTAAGGAAAGTGATTTTTCTCCTGTAGATTTTTCTAGGTTGGAAGGAGACAAGATCGCAAGGAGGAAACATCTAGGAGTGAGAGGGTGTTAGCAAGTGTTTAACTAGTAGCTTTTCAGTTGTCTCCTGTCTCCATTATGAAGATGACTTCATCATTCATTCCAGAAACCTTGGAGTTAACCTCGACTCCTTTCTCACACACTTCTTACCCTACTGTCTGCCAGTGTTACCAGTTCTACCACATGAATGTATCCCAAACCCAACTGCTTCTCATTTGCACAGTCACCATCCAAGTTAGCCTTGGCCCTGTCTTACCTGGGTTATTGAGAAAGTCTTCTAAACAGTCTCTATATGCTCTTGGCAGTCAAAGTGATCATTCAGCAAGCATGTCAGATTGTGTCACTCTTCTTAAAATTTCCCAGTGGCTTTAATTCCTGTCATGATAAAATCTACATCTTTATATTGGTCTACACCACTCTGTGTAGCCAGATGTTCATTCCCTTTTGCTCATCTCCTACCAGTCTTCGTTCATGAATTCTATTCTAGTTGCCCTCCCCCATATTATTCTACGAACATACTACTCACACACATATCTTTGCACTTGCCCTTGCTTTTCTCTAAATCTTCCTCTCCTCTATAATCTGTTTTTTGATATTTTACTTATTTATTATTGGATACAGACAGAGAGAAATTGAGAGAGTCAGAAAGATGCCTGCAGTCCTGCTTCACCACTTGTGAAGCTTCCCCCCCTGCATGTGGGGACCAGGGGCTCGAACCTGGGTCCTTGTGCACTGTAATGTGTGTGCTTAGCCAGATGTACCACTGCCTGGTTCCCCTCCATCGTCTACTGAACATTTATGTCTTTACTCAAAGTCTCTGCCTCAATGAAACACTTCTAACTGAATGAGGTAAGCCCTCTGCTAGCCAACCAACAGCCCTGTGCCCTTTCAATGCTTAGTGTTTCTCTTTTTAGCACACACATACATTCACACATGTATGTTAGATATTTATGTATCTGTGCATGTTGTAATGCACTCATTGCTTACATCTCCCAAGAGAATATTATTTTCCATGTAGGTGTAGGCTTTATTGTGCTTTTGAAAAATTCTGTATCATCAACAGTCAACATAAAACACACAAGCAATAACCATTTATGGAATAAGAGTATTCTCTGAGAATATGGTGAATACTGCATGGAATGCACATACATAGTAGCTGTTGTTCCAACATCAGCTTCAGGGGCTGGGCTGGGGAGAAAACATAATGGTTCAGTGCAGGACTTACATGCTCTGAGGTGCCAGGTTCAATCCACAGTGTCACATTAAGGCAGAACTGAGCTATAAAAGCAAATAAATATAAGTAAATAAATAAATAGCAAGAAAGAAAAGACAAGAAAACTAGTTTCTATCCTCACCATCACTCATATTGTTACTTGGAATGGTATCTCAATATGGAGACATAAGAAATTCCCAAAGAAATTTGCAGGTGGATTATTCACCTGGGATTATTTAAAAGAACAAAGGTCATCCTAAATATACCTGAATATATTATATATTTAGGATATACCTGAATATAATATATAATATATTTTATAATATATTTTATTATTTTATATGCAGTACAGACTGAATAGCTAGTACAAGTTGAAGATAGTAAACTAAATAATTAAAGAGCTATACTTTGTTAAGAATGAGAAGAGGAAAATTGGCAAGTCTATTCTAACTTAGCAAGCTGGAAAATCGTTAGGTTCAAATTCCACCTTACTCCTGTATAATTGTGTTCATAGGCAATAAATTTAGATTTTCAGAGACTTGGTCTCTTCATCTAGGAGATGGAATACAATATTTCCACTCCACTTATGCTAGAGTTTATAAAAATAACACATACAGGGAGGATGTGGATACAGAGTAACGACAGACTCACTTTGCTCTCCTTAGTCAACTAGAAAAACAAGACAAATCACCTGGAAACTCACCAAAAAATGTCCAGAATTTCTTCAGAAACTGACCAAGACACAGGTGAGTAGAGACACGTGTGGCTCATGGATGAAAAAGTGGTAAAGGAGAGATTCGAAGGCCTAAAAAGCCATACTTGGGGACAGCTGGAACTAAATTGGGCTATCAGTATCTGAGGCACACTTCTATGTCTGAGTTTAAAACAACAACAACTGTCTCTCTCTCTTTTTAATATTTATTTGTAGGATAAAGACAGTCAGAAATCAAGAGAAGGGAGTCGGCCGGTAACACAGCGGGTTAAGCTCATATGGCACAAAGCACAAGGACCGGTGTAAGGGTCTTGGTTCGAGCCCCGGCTACCCATCTGCAGGGGAGTCACTTCACAGGCAATGAAGCAGGTCTACAGGTGTCTCTCTTTCCCCCTCTCTGTCTTCCCCTTCTCTCTCCATTTCTTTCTGTCCAACTCAACAACGATGACATCAATAGCAACAATAATAACTACAACAAGAACAAACAACAAGGGCAACAAAAGGGAAAAAAAAGAAATCAAGATAAAGGGGGAGAGAGAGACCTACAGCACTGCTTCACCACTCTCAAAGCTTTCCTCTTGCTGGTGGTGACTGGGGACTTCAGCCTGGGTCCTTGTACATTGTAACATGTGAGCTCAACCAGGTGTGCCAATACCCAACCCACCAACAACAACTATTAAAAATTACATATATCCTAAAAACTCACCAATTTAGATGTCTTAATTTTCCCATGCTATTACTCCACAGAGGCTGGAACAACAGCAGGGAAACCCTATTACAACATCAAAGACACTGAACTTGCCTGGTGATGCAGGGTGAAAATCTCTCTTCCTCCACAACTGTGACTTCTTAATTAACTCACTTAGCCACAAGTGGGTATAGGTAAATCTGATCCGGAGTGAGGGAAAAGTTCTCCAAGCATACATAAGAAGCAGTGCTTAGAGGCAGCTGATGCCATTTTGGTACTTAAAAACAGAGTACATGGTCACAAAAGGGAAGCAGGGAAATTTGGGGGCCATAAAACTTCCTTTTTCTTTGAACACTAAGGAGAAAGGAGTTCTCCAAGGCTGTAAACCCATACCATGACCCCCCAGACACTAAAACAACAGCAGGGAGAACCTTTATTGACATCAAAGACACTGAACCAGCCTGGTACAGACAGAGGATAAAATCTCCCCTGCCCCACCAAGATATATAAACAGGGAAATGTAACACCTTAACCACAGTACCTCCTGGTGGCACAACAAAAGCCACACCAAGTACAGAAAGTGAGAAATACACAGATAGCAATGAAAAAAAGCCCAAACGACCAGATAGACACAGATCTAGAAAAAAATAAGAGAGCTCTGAAAATTGGTTATGAAATCAATGAAAAAAAACTGAACACTCAAGTACTCCATGATCATTTTACCAAAGAATTCCAAAGTACAGAAAAATAAAAACAAACATCAAATCTCTAAACATAACTGTAGAACCTAAAGCACACTTTGAATGCAGTTCAGGTTGAGGTAAGAGGCTTTGCGTGTAGACTAAATCAAGCAGAGGAGAGAATACCAACGCTAGAAGGCATAACCACCACACTCTGTGAATTTAAGTCTCTTGGAGAGGAAACTTTTAGGGAAAATGAAGCACTTCTCTATGAAATAGAAGACTCTATGAGAAAGGCAAACAATAGAATTATTGGGACCTCTGAGGAAGAAGTGAGGGATAGAGTAGTAGACAATGTATTTAAAGAAATTATAGCATAAATTTTTCCATACCTGAGCAATGTTCAAACTATAGAAATACAAGAAGGTGAACACTCACCTAAATTCTTTTTTTATTTTTATTATTTTTTTTTTTTGCCGCCCCTCACCTAAATTCTTTAATCTAAAATGACACACAGCAAGACACATCATTGTAAAACTATCTCAAACTGGAGACAAGGAAAAAATATTGCAGACTGCCAGATAAAGGAAGAAAGTTACATCAAAGGCAGAACAACCAAACTTTCATCATATTTTTCATCACAAACCCTGTGGCAAGGAAAGAGTGGAATAGCACATTCAAAGTATTAATAAATAAGAATTGCCAGCCGTGAATACTGTATTCTGTTAAATTATCCTTCAAATATGAGAGAGAAGTAAAGATCATTTCTAACACTTAGAAGATGAAGAGATTGCCACTTCCAACTCTGCCTTGTAAGAAGTACTGAGAGGAGTCCTGTATGAAAAGAAGCAAAGGGATTACAGCTTTTAATGAGATGACTAGTATTAGAATAGAACCAGGAACACAGCATCAACAGGGAAAAATAGATAAGATAAAGGGAGAGAAAAATAGAATGACACAGTCCAATTGGTGAACCAAGGCCAACTTAAAAAAAAAAAAATTCTTACGGATATTGTAAGTTAGACACACTATTCATGATAGCCACAAAATATAGCACAAACACACATAGGAAACATAAATATAAGAGGCAAGATCATTATAGAAAACCATCCAAATAAAATAACAAACGGGAAAAAAGTCAATAAAAATGTAAAAAAAAAAAACACCTTGAAACAAAAACCAGAATTGCTATAAGCAACCACATGTATCAATAATCACCCTAAATGTGAATGGCTTAAATTCACCAGTCAAAAGATTCAGAGTGACTGAGTGGATTAAAATGCAAGATTCATCTATTCTATCTCTAGGAAACACATACAGAAAAGAAAGACAAACAGAAGCTCTGGGTGACAGGGTGGAATAAGATATTCCAATCTAAAACAAAGTATTCCAAGAAAATAATGCAAACAAAAGGGTAGGAACACTATTATAATATCAGGTAAATTAGACTTTAAGGCAAAAAAAGCCAAAAAAAAAAAAAGATAGATAGATATGGACAATGCATATTGGTCAGAGGATCAATCTAATAGGAAGACATAACCATCATCAATATATATACTCCCAATATGTGTGCACCCAAATATATGAAGTGCTTACTGACCTTAATGGAGACATAGACAACAGCACAGTTGCTGCTTAGTTAGAGATCTCAACACACCACTCACAGCAAGAGACAGATCATCAGGACGAAAACATCAACAAGAAAATGGAGGCCTTAAATGAAATCACAGATCAGATGAACTTAGCAGAGATATTGAGAACTTTTCATCTCCCTGAAAAAGATTATACAGTCTTTTCAAGTGCACATGGAGCATTCTTAAGGACCAGCCATGTATTGGGACACAGAGACAATCTTACTAAATATGTGAATATTGAAATCACAAAAAAGATATTTTCTGATCATGCAGCAGTAAGGTTAGAAATCCACCACAAAAAGAAACAAAGAAATACACTCAAACATGGAGACTGAACAACACACTTCTGAATAATACCAGGGTCAATAAAGAAATTAAAAGAGAAGTTAAAAATCAATTGTAGAACAGTGACAATGAAGAGACCAACTACCAGACCCTGTACGACACATAAAAACCATCAAAGAGAGAACTTTCTAGCAGTACAGGCCCATATTAACAAATGAGGAAGATCTTAAATAAGCTGCCAAACATCACAGCTAAGTGAACTAGCAAAGGAGCAACAGAGAGACCCAATAGTCAGCAGGAGGTAGGGAATAGTCAATATCAGAGCAGAAATTAATGAAATAGAATCCCAAAAGATTATCAAGCAGATTAATGAAACCAAGAGCTGGTTCTTTGAAAGGATAAATAGAATAGATTAAAAAAAAAAACTGACTAGATTCACAAAAAGAAAAAGAAGGAAAGCTGTATACATGAGAGAAATGAAATTACAACAGAAAATATGGAGATACAAAAAAATCATGTGAATATTATGCACGTCTCTATGGAAATAAACTGGGCAATCTAGAAGAGATGGATGCATTTTCTCAAAAGATACCATCTGCAGAGCCTAGCCCAAGAGGAAGTCAATAGCTTAAACAAGCCAATCACTAGTGTAGAAATTGAATCACTAATTTAAAATCTTCCCAAAAATAAAAGTCCAGGCTCAGATGGCTTTATTAATGAATTCTACAACCTTTAACAGAAGAACTAACACCAATTCTTCTCAAACTATTCCAGAAAATTGAAGAAGAACAAGCATTACCAGACATGTTCTATGAGGCTAACATCATGTTGTTCTCCAAAGCAGGAGGGGACTCTACCAGAAAAAACAAAAAACAAAACAAAAAGTACTATAGACCTATATCCTTGAATAATATTGATGCAAAGACCTTGGAAAATTGAATAAAACAATATATCAGGAATATAATTTACCAAGAAAATTTGAATTCATCCCTGGGAAACAGAGATGGTTCAACATCCACAAGTCAATCAATGTAATTCATTATATCAACAAAAAGAAATATAAAAACTCCATGATAATATCAACTGTTGCCAAAACAGCATTTGTCAAGATCCAATGCTCTTTTACGATAAAAAAAAAAAAAAAAATCCCTCCAGAAGCTAGGAATAGAAGGACCATTCCTCTATATAATATAGACCATTTATGACAAATCACAGCTAATATCATTTTCAATGGGGAAAATCTTTCAACTTTCCCCTTAAAATCAAGAACCTGACAGGAAATCTCACTATTTCCATAGTTATTGAATACAATTCTTGAGGACCTCACAACTGCAATCAGACATGAAAGATATACAAAAGTATACAGATTGGCAAAGAAAAAAATCAAACTATTACTCTCTGCTGATGCCATGATACTATACCTAGAGAACCTTAAATACTCCACCAAAAAAAAAAAAAACCTACTAGGATATATTAATAAACTCAATAAATTAGCAGGATACAGAATCAGTACACATAAAACTGTAGTATTTCTCTATACAAACAAGGAGTAACAGGAAAGGGAAATAAAAGACCCTCTCTCATTTACATAACAAGATAAGAACATAACAAGATAACAAGATAAGAAAAAAAAACACCTTGGGGTGAATCTCATGAAGGAGGTGAGTGACCACTACTATAGGACATTACTAAACAAATAGAGGGCATACAAAAGTGGAAGAACCTCACATCTCCACTATAGAACCCCTACTTCCCCCAGTTCTGGAACCCTTGGATAGGGCCCACTTTCCCGTATGCCTCTCCCAATCCATATCAAATGATATCGTATCTGCCGATCACAGCCTAACCAACGCAACGATTGCCACCTCAACATGCTTCACCTCAGACTGTGTCCAGAGACTTCACGTGTGGAATGACAACCCTTCAACTTCATTACTCAGGTGAGACCTTTCCTTTTATAGTACACTCTAATTTCATCTCAGGTGGTTCACTTTCTAACAAAGTCCCAAAACCTAGATATACACCAGTTTCTGTGAGAGAGAGCATATGTTCACACGTATCCATAAACTGCTGCAAAATATATACCTGAAAGCAGAAGTACACTAGAGTTTGCAGTGAGTACCCCCCTAACACTTCCTCTCCACTATTCCAAGCTTTGGGTCCATGATTGCTTAACAATTTGTTTGGCTTTGTATGTTAACTCTCTTTTCAATCACCAGGTTCCAGATGCCATCAGGATGCTAGCCAGGCTTCCCTGGATTGAAGACCCCACCAATGTGTCCTGGAGCTCAGCTTCCCCAGAGACCCACCCTACTAGGGAAAGAGAGAGGCAGGCTGGGAGTATGGACCGACCAATCAACGCCCATGTTCAGTGGGGAAGCAATTACAGAAGCCAGACCTTCCACCTTCTGCAACCCACAATGACCCTGGGTCCATGCTCCCAGAGGGATAGAGAGTGGGAAAGCTATCAGGGGAGGGGGTGGGATATGGAGATTGGGTGGTGGGAATTGTGTGGAGTTGTACCCCTCCTACCCTATGGTTTTGTTAATTAATCCTTTCTTAAATAAAAAAAATTTAAAAAAAGAAAAAAAAAAGAAAGGAGACAATTAGTTTTCTGAGAAGAAAGAAGCAGAATCACCTGCTTTAATGATAAACAAAATTAAATTTAAACCATTATACAACAACAACAACAAAAAGAAGTGGAAGAACATTCCTTGTCCCTGGATTGGAAGGATAAACATTATTAAAATATCCATTCTACCAAAAGCATCTACAATTTCAATGCAATCCCTATGAAAATTCCAATGGCATATTTCTAGCAAATTGAACAGCTTGTCCAAAAGTTTGTGTGGAACCACAAAGGGCCATGAATTGCCAAAACGATTCTGAGAGAAAAGGGAAAATATCGAGATATCATACTCCTCACTTCAGTTTCTAGTACTAAGCAACAGTAATCAAAAAATCATGGCACTGGGATAACAATGGACACTTGGATCAATGGAGCAGAATCAAAATCTCATAAATGAGCCCACATATATAAAAAAAAATTACCTTCAACAGATGGTGCTAGGAAAATTAGACAGCCACAAATTACAGCACCATCTAACATCATACACAAAGGCCAAATAAAAATGGATTAAAGATCTACGTATTAGACCTAAAACTCTAAAATTTATAGATGAAAATGTTGATGAAGTTTTGTAGGACCTTCACATCAGAGACATATTTGGTGACTTCACCCCCTGGGCATAGGAAATGAAAACACAAATATGTTAATGGGATTACATGAAACTAAAAAGTTCCTACAAATTAAAATCAAACTACACAGTGATAGTCAGTCCAGTAAGTATGAGAAGATATTTGCACATCACCCATCAGATAAGTGACTGATATCAGACATCTATACAGAATTGACATAGGTCTACAAAAGAAGCAAAAACAACCCAATAAAACGTGGGTCAAATAACTAAACAGGTTTCTGAAGGAGAGATATGCATAACCCGTAGACAAATGAAGAAATGCTTCACTTCACCTATCACTAGAGAAATGCAAATTAAAACTATACTGAGATACCATTCACACTTGAGAGAACAGATTCCATCAAAAAATCAGGAAATGACAGGTGTTGGTGAGGTTGTGGAGAAAAAGAAACTCTTCTACATTCGGGGTGTTGTAGCCCCATTGGAAGACTGTTGAAGAGAGCTTAAACAAAAATAGAATTACCTTATTACCCAGCAACACCACTCTTAGGCATTTATCCAGTGGACAGTAAAAAACTAATTAGAAAAGACATATATACCCCTCCCTATCTTTGTAGCTGCATTATTCACAATACCCAAAATTGAAATCAGCCTAAATGCTCATCAATAGATAACTGTTAAAGAAGTTATGGGTATATATTCCATATAATGCTACTCTACAATAAAAAAAAAAGATGATATTGTGTCTTCTGGGGCAAAGTGTATGGAACTGAAGGTGATTACGCTCAGTAAAATAAGAGATGAAAGACAACTACCAGATGGTTTCACTTATATATGGAATCTAGAGATCTGATTCATATGAACTTGCCAAAAAAAAAAAAAAGCCAGAAGCAAGCAAACTTTTCAAAATGTTTCAAAGTCTTGTGAGAACTATGCTGGGGCTCGAGGATTTTGGTGGGTATGGTGTAAGACAATACAGTATAATCTTACAATCTTATAATCAACTATTGATAACAAATAGAAAAGAACACATGTGGAAAGATATATCCCATAGTGGAAGTGCAAAAAGAATAGGCATTAATTTCCGCTAAAAGTCCCGACCTGACCTTGTACCTTGTTTTAATCACAGTAGTGTGCAGCTAAAGGGAAGCACGGATACCTACTGAGGAGTTGCCCTGTGTGCACACGTCACATACTTCCTTTATAGCAGAAATTCTTGCCATCTGTTGAGAGGTCACAGTCAGAAGCTGATTCTCTCTTAACATCTTTAACTACGATAATAGATGGACAGATTTGCCATTGTACAGATGGAGAAACCAATGATTAAGAATGCAGAAACCAATGGTTGGAGTGATCAAGCCCATCAACAATGGACTGAACAGATTTCCTAACACTGTCCCTGGAGCTGTGACCCCCTACACAGCACACTACTCTGTACAAGACATAGAAACATCCAGAAGCAGTATATAGCTGCCTGATCCATACTTCAGTTTATTTCCCTCACTAGAGTAAGCATTTGGGGGTATTTACTCTGTATGATTCCCCCTGTAATCATAGTATTAGCATCAGGTAGCCCACATTACAAGAGACTAAGAATTATTAACTGACCAACTAAATGAGTGGTCTTAATTATTCATCCAAAAATGAGCTACTCTGTTCCAACAATAGGTCAAAATGAACCTCTGTAAAATGTCTTTCAGCAACTTGTACATCTGGTATACCTATCTATCCTCAAAAGCCTCCTTGACTGAGTTTGGAGCTCCACCTAACAAGAACAAACCTCTGTCACCTCCCATTGGCCAGCTCAGCATTTATCCCCAGGGCCAGGTTCTTAACTTAAGAACATTGTATCAACTATTACTTACCTAGAGAGCACAAAAGACCATTTAAATGTGAAAGAATCTATTTTAACTCAGGTTCCAAACACAAGGTTTATATGTGACAACAGTTATTACAACAATAAAAGATATCATCCACACACACAAAAACAGCAGTTTTTCGAAGTGGCTTCACATCTCTTTCTTTCAATTCTCACAATAACTGTTCATGGTAGCTCTGACTCTCCTCCTTTCACATCTGAGTATCCTGGAGGCTAAGTCAAACTGTTTCCAAAGATACAGATAAAACGAATAACTTGGTTGAGGCAGAACATTCTCCAGGCCCTGTATTCTGCTTAGACATCACTTGCTTTATTTCCTAATCTCTCTCTCTATTTTATTATTGTTATTATTATTATTATTATTATTTACCAGAGCATTGTTTAGATCTCATTTATGGTGATTCAGGGGACTGAACCTGGGACTTTGAAGCCTCAAGTATGAGAACTTCTTTGCATAACCAGTATGATAACTACCCCTGCCCTCTCATAATATTCACAGAGGCCTTATGATGTAGATAGCATTGTGTGTATTTCATAAAGAAAAACAAAGCTTAAGCTTACTTAAGTAAACTTTATATCCTAAGTGCTGAGATGAAGCCAAGATTCACAGAGCTTCCCTTTGCCCCACTCAGATGCACCATCCTCTATATATAGCCAGAGGTCAGTGAGAGGCAAGATTTTTACATCCGGTTATAATCCACAGGAAATTGGAAACCTATGGAATAATCTGTACCCTGGATTTTTAATTTTTCTTCTTCTCCTTCTCTTCCTCCTCCTTTTTCTACATTGAAGCATCTATTCATAAATGTCTTGAATACCATTTGGCCACTAGCAACTCTGAGTATAATTTCTACAAGCGATTTTTCTTAAACTAAATGAGTAATCTCATCCTACTCTAATTCATCTTATGTCACAATGACAAACTCACCTTCCTAAATACCATTTTCATTATGCTGCTCTCTCCTGACAGCGAGAATGGCTTCATAGGCCCCTCTTAATAAGCTCTAACTTCCATACTGGAACTTGACTGAGCTATCTCGGTGCTTTACCTCCCAACACTTTTCAACAGCAACCACCCCTACCCCTAACAAGACTTCTTTTGTTGACCCCAACATATCTGTGTTTCCTTGCTTCAAATCTCTCACCTCATATTTGGGTTTTTTATTAGTGGTATAATAAAAAAAGGAAACATTTTGACAACCCACAAACTTATTTTTCTATGTGTAAAATTTGGTGAAACAATAGTATTATTATTGCATAGTCATTTCATAATATAAGAGGAAAATTTTTTTTAAAAGAAAACAAAGGGAAGAAAATAGAATCAAATGAGGAAAGTCAAAAAGAAAATCAGTTGGATGCATATGCACATAATGGCATTACAGGCTACTATATATAGAAAACTGAGATTAAATATGATATAATCATCAAGTTACATATGCTCCATAAGATCTCTTTACTGATATCAAAATTGTCCTTATTTTCTCTCCATTTCAAGTTTGTTTGATGACTATTTATTTCTACTTGTAGTTGGGATCAAGAGTATTACTATGTAGTGTGTTATGTCTGTTTTCTGCCTTCTGCCTTCTTTTTCTTTTTCTTTTTCTTTTTTCTTTTTTTTTAGCTAAATAAGCTCCTTGAGAGAAGAGCCCACATCCTGTGCTCCTTCTGCTGCAGTCCCAGGGCACAGCTCAGAGGAGAGAGCACAATATATGTGAGTCCCTATATAGTGGAGACAACCTAAAATATTGCAGGCAATAAGGCATCTGGGAGGGGGGCAGTGCAATTACCTCGGGTGAAATAAGAACAGCCCAAGTCACCTAATATTACCTCTCTGGAATGTCACCCTCCAGCCTGACCTTTTGGTGACCTCCCATGATGCAAAGCCCCCAGATCACCTGAAGCCTCCTTCACTTCTCTTCCCAGTGAATCATGTCACTCACTGTTCCCACTACCCTCTCACAAAGGGGATGAGAGCCAGTGCTCAAAGAGACACATCAAAGCAACCAAGTGCCTTCACTTCAACAATCGGCTTCCGTTCATTCTCTGACAGAGTGAGCAGGTCGATTCTTCCAGTGGGCCTTGTCTGTCTCGTTGCATGGTGAGAAAGACATTATGAGACTGCAGGCAGTGCATGGAAACCCACAAAATATCCTCACCCAATTAAACCTTTAATGAGGCCATCTTGGGAAAGCTGTTGCCTTCTCTAGTAGTTAGTGTTATGCCATCAAAGCCTTTACTTGGGGGTCATGATGCCTGAAACATCTGGACCATGTACCCTTTCTCTTGTCTTCTTCACTTGCTGGGTAATGGACCCTGTCTCGCAGAGCAATGCTTCTCCACTCTTGTCCCCTCTGGCTTGCTGACCATGCAGGATTTCCTGTGCACTTAGCAAACATAATCTGATTTAACCTGCAGGACAACCTACGGAGGTAGATTTTTTTTTTCCCATTCTCATATTGCAGATAAGTAAATTGATCCCCAGAACAGCAATGGGCCTTACCTACTGTACCACTGTGATGATGAACTAGACCCAGGATTCTGCCCATGCTTGAAGTGCTGTGCTCTTTCTATATAGCCCACCATATGGTGCAGGGTGGAAATATATATATAAATATATATAAATACATAAATATATATAATATATAATAATATAATAGTATATAATATTAGAATATATTATATATAATGTTAGAATATATAATATATTATATATATATAAATATATATATTATATATATATATTTTTTTTCAGATGCAAAGAAGATTCCCATTTGCAAAACGAACAAACAAATAACCCTCGCTCCATTAGCTGACAACCAATGTAAAGCCAAGAGAGATTAGTGGAACTTCCAGTGAAAAATGCTCCGTGAGGATCAGTTGTCTTAAAAACTGGTTCATCTCTCCACTATTCCATGCTTGGGATCCATGATTGCTCAACAAATTGTTTGGCTTCATATGTTAACTCTCTTTTCAATCACCAGGTTCCAGATGCCACCAGGATGCTGGCTAGGCTTCCCTGGATTGAAGATCCCACCAATGTGTCCTGGAGCTCAGCTTCCCCAGAGACACACCCTATTAGGGAAAGAGAGAGGCAGACTGGGAGTATGGACTGACCAGTCAACGCCCATGTTCAGCGGGGAAGCAATTACAGAAGCCAGACCTTCTACCTTCTGCAACCCTCAACGACCCTGGGTCCATGCTCCCAGAGGGATAGAGAATGGGAAAGCTACCATGGGAGGGGGTGGGTTATAGGGATTGGGTGCTGGGAATTGTGTGGAGTTGTACCCCTCCTACCTTATGCTTTTGTTCACTAATCCTTTCTTAAATAAAAAATTAAAAAAAAAAAACTGGTTCATACAGGAACTGGTGCAGACTGATTAGGAGGCTAAATTACAGACAGCAATAAGAACAGTTCAATTTTGGCTTGAGTTAAGCCAGATCTAGGCTATTCTTTATCCCACCAATCTAACTGGACAGTGCTTATACCAATTAAAAAACCGTGAGCCCCTTCCTTCCTTTCTTCCTCCCTCCCTCCCTTCCTTCCTTCCTCCCTCCCTTCTTTTCTCTCTCTCTCCTTTCTTTCTTTCTTTCTTTCTTTCTTTCTTTCTTTCTTTCTTTCTTTCTTTCCACAGCTCTGTGCCTGACCTACAGCTATAACTTAATAATCTAAATCAGTTTAATTTCAACATCGAGATACATTTTTTTTTTAACATGGAACCACATTGCTTGATCTATTCTCTATCTTATGCATCATACAGACTCCAAGTTGATTCCTGTAAAGTAGTAACTATCTGATTAGCCACAAAGGTAAAAAACTAGCACCAACTTGCATCTGTAGAAGAGTCATGAAAGGATCCTGGAAATTGTGAGTCTGCCACTCTCACCTTCTTTAAAAACATGCTGTCACATAGAGCTGAGAGAAACACCCCTGCAGCCTCCAGTGGAAATGGTCTGTCACAATTGCCCTCTATCAAGTATTTGTTCCCACTGCAGAGTGAGTCAGGAGGCAGCCTGTGAAGGGAAAAGAAACCGGTTTACCTGGCATTGATGGCTCAGTGTTCTCTCATCTTAGTCAGAGAGCAAGTTGACTCATATTTCTCTCCCACGTAAATTGCCTTTGTTCTCTTTCTATCAGGGCACCTGAATGCAACATAATGAGACAGGAAATGCCTGATTGTTTCCCATGAAGTCTCATGAAGTACTGTATCATTCCCAAAGATGAGTTCCTTGCTCAGGAGGCTAAGCTAGAAACTTAGAAAAGGCCTCACTCAGTGGGAGAGCTTAAGTAGCCACTGTGCCTTATTTATTTAGTCTTTCAAGCATGAAGCTTGTCATGTGGAGGCCCTGGGTCTGAGTTCCAGACAGCATGGGAGCATCATCGATGGCACCAAGGGCTCTATGGATATTGGAGAAGTACTGTGTTGTTTCTCTTCTCTCTGTCTCTCCCCCCCCCCGTCTCTTTCTATAGTATCCAGAAAGCTGTGTCAGGGAGACCACTCACAGTCATCACATACGCCCAAGGCCCTGAATTAGTTCCCAGCACTGAAGATTTTAAAAAGAGAAAAAATCTCTATCAAGGACATGGGTCTCTCAACTCCTTTCAACCCTGGAAAGAAGGGACTGTTTGTGGGATGGAGAGTGAAATGTTTCCCATGAATTCTGGGGGAACAATTACAGAACTGTCCCTGCCACTGCCTATTGCTGTGCAGTTTTTCTCTCAGCATCTGATTTTCTTTCCACATTTGGAAATAAAAGTGGTGACATTTAAAGATAGGGTAACTAAGTCCAAATGAAGTTATCATTTGCTCATTTCCATTCAGTCAACAGCTGAAGGCAGTCAAACTTAGCCTTTCGGTTCTACCCCTCCAGAATCTCTGCTTTATGAAGCATGCATACACACACACACACACACACACACACACACACACACAAAAGCAAGAACAGAAAATAATACACACACACATACATACACAAAAAACAGAAATAACAGAAAATAGCACACACACACACAAACCACCAGAAACTCACTAGCCATTTTTTTTTAAACTCAAGGATTATAACCTGAAGGGAAATTAAATAATAAGTTCAAATTCAAAATATATACTCTATATTATACTTAGAAAAGAAGAGATGTATTATGGAACACTATTTTAAAAGGGTACATAGAAGAAACTCTTAGACAATGTAGAGATTTATAAATCTATACGGGAGTCCAATTTCCCAATACTGCCAACATGAATCTTCTGATTTTTTTTTCACTTATTCAAATCACAAAGTTCTAGATGGAAGCAACATTTTTCATTTCAGAAAAAAGAATAGCATTAAATATAAATATTATTATGTGGGTTTTGTAACCAAGTTGAACAAAATAAATTTAACATTTACTGTGTTTTCTGATTAAATAGAGTCTTGATGTTTTGCTTACTATTATCATTTTAAGTTAGAAAGAGAAAAACTGAAAGCAAAGAGTACCGCCTTAGAATAAAAGCGCTAACTCTAATATTGAAATTCAAGTTTAGTATATCTCATTATTTAATAAAATTAGATGACTAATTTGATAAAGTGGCTGAAAATTATTCAGGCTGAGTCTTTCAGGAATAAAATGATGAGAGATTATTAATACACGTTCTTCCAAAATGGATGAAAGATCTGCTATTAGTAATAGTGTAATAATATACACTTACAGAGTTGCAGACCATACATGCATTCTTCAGCCAGCACGGTCTTTGTAGACTGGTAAACATTGTTCTCTCCCTTTTCTAATTTTTTTTTAAACTTTACTTTATTTGGTAAAACAGAGAGGAATTGGAAGAAGGAAGAGAGAGTTAGGGAGAGAGAGAGACAGAGAGACACTTGCAGCCCTGCTTCACCACCCTTGAAGCTTTCCCCCTGCAGGTGGGGACCAGGACTTGAACCTGTTTCCTTGTGCTTGGTACTGTGAGCACTTCACCAGGTGTGCCATCACCCAACCTGGTTCCCATCATTATATATCTGTATCTGTATCTGTATCTGTATCTGTATCTGTATCTGTATCTGTATCTGTATATGTATATATTTTCTCTTTTGTTGCCCTTGTTGTTTTAACATTGTTGTGGTTATTGATGTTGTTGTTATTGGATAGGACAGAGAGAAATGGAGAGAGGAGGGGAAGACACAGAGGGGGAGAGAAAGACAGACACCTGCAGACCTGCTTCACCGCTTGTGAAGCGACCCCCATACAAGGGTGGCTGGAACTGGGATCCTCACGCCGGTCCTTGTGCTTTGCGCCATGTGCGCTTAACCTGCTGTGCCACCACCGGACTCCCGTTTCCCATCTTTTAAGGGAGGGAAATCCAAGTCCTCAGGTGGATAGATTCTGTGCTCAGTGTCTTGTAGTGTTTAGGTAGCAGAGATAGGACTAGAACCCGGACATCCAGACGCTCACTGGATCACTTGCCATACTGGAATATATAGTGAGCTTTCATTTTTCCACTTGTCTTCATTCCTTTTACATTATATATTTAATACTGTTATTATCAAGATCAGAGGGCAAAAATCTAATGAAAAAATATCCCTATATAGGAGGACAAAGACAGTGGTCTGCGTAAGTTTTTCAGTATTCAGAAAGGAGATGAGTTAGAATTGTAAGAGTCTAGGCGGGAAATGATGAGGGCGGGGATGGCATTGAAAATAAAGGAGAGGTGGAATGGGGTGAGTGGTAGAAACACGTGGAGCAAAGACCACAGGACTTGAGTCTACAGAATAATTGTACACCTTTGCAAAGAATGCAGCTAGGAGATTTTGCAGGAATTGCTGATCCCTCTTTCTGTCTTACGATTTTGTCTGGGCCATTGTGGGTATTTAATGTGCTGGTAGGGGTTGTGGGTAGGTGAGGAAGAAGGGATAAAAGAGGAGGGAGAATATAGACGGGGAAATATGGGGATACAAGAAGTTGAAAACACATTATAGGGATGTCCAGTCTTGGAATTTGGACTTAATTTATGAAACCATATGTCATCCCTGAAGGCTTATGAGCAAGGAAAACTATTTAATTTGGGTTATATTTTAGAAATAGCATTATTGTGTAATAAAAAAATAGATGGGGGGGTCACCCTGGATGGTAGTGCAGCAGGTTAAGCTCACTTGACGCGAAGCACAAGGACTCTCCTAAGGATCCAGGTTCGAGCCTCCAGCTCCCCACCTTCAGGGGCGTCACTTCACAAGCGGTGAAACAGGTCTGCAGGTGTTTATCTTTCCTCCTCTCTGTCTTCCCTTCCTCTCTCCTTTTCTCTCTGTCCTATCCAACAATGACGACGACATCAATAATAACAACAATAACTACAACAAGGGCAACAAAAGGGAAAAATCAATCAATATTTCTTTTATTTATTTATTTATTATTTTTTATTTAAGAAAGGATAAATTAACAAAACCATAGGGTAGGAGGGGTACAACTCCACACAGTTCCCACCACCCAATCTCCATATCCCACCCCCTCCCCTGATAGCCTTTCCCACTCTCTATGTAGATAAATAGATGAACTGGGAAGCCAAAAAACTGGATATATGGAGACTTATGATTTCAAGAATTTTTCATCCTGTTATTTATCTCCCTGTAACCTGGATATCCTGCCAAAGATTTCAATGTTTAATTAGTGAAGTTTTAAAAATATAGGTGCTCAAATGACATATTTTAATAAGGTTATTTTATCTATTTAGATAGAAACAGAAAGATAGAAAAACAGAGAAAGAGAGAGAGAGGGAGAGAGAGAGAGAATGAGACTCAGTGTTGACAGCTACACCAGAAGCTAAGCTGTATGCTTAGCAAGGCAGTGTACTACCCTAGGGGCTAATTTAGCCAGCCCCAAAGACATCAGATACTGCATTTTTCTTCATGTTTTGTGATCTTTGAATTTGTAGTGTATACTTGAATTAGCTTGATTTGTTTACATTAAAATCTTATAAAAATCATGCACTTTCAAAACCTGTAGTTTACAAAGACAGTTACAACAAAAAGATCAAATTATCAATGACTAAAAGCTCATGGCCTCTAAGATAAAGAAACACTGCAATATTTTAGAAGTCATCTTTGTGCTATTATCAAAAGGTAGAGTCCATGGAATTAAAAAATAATCTCTTTTTTGCACAGAATTAGAAAAAAAATGTACTTTACCAACCAAATCACTGAACCAAATCACTGAAATAATAGCAGACAAGGTCTCACTCCAGGCAATTCTTCTCTCCATCTTTCAGGACACCACAGTTCTCATGGAATGAGACCTTTAGAGGGCAAATCCTCATAATGCCAACCTTACAAATGACCACTGGAGTGTAGAACTACATCATTTCTAGTCTCTATTTCAGCTAACAAGGGGGTGGGGAATGATATGCAATATGCAGAGAGAAAGCTCATGCTCTTGGAGATGAGGCTGTAAAGATCTCAAGTTGAGGAGAAGAATATAGGGTGACATGAATTAGGGATGGTAAATAAGGTAGAGCAAAAATCTCATGAAATAATTAAGTAAAAGAAAGGGAATGAACAGACAAAAGCAAGCCAGTGAAAGACAGATGCATAGAAATTACCAAATCAACCATGTGGCCTTTAGAATGAAGGGATCATTCATGTGTTGCAAAAGATTAAGTGAATCTGCAAGAGACACAAAACCTTACTTCGCGGAAAGAGAATTCAAAACTGCACAAGAATTCAACGAGCACATCAACAAATATCCGGTGACACTACCAGGAGTTTTAAGATGCTCTTTGCCTGGAGTCAAAAGCATTTGTGAAAACCGACTCAGGATTCTTCAGAAACAAAGTGGATGACAGCAACCCTTAAAGAGTGGAAACAGCAAGTTGTGGCAACACACATTGTCCGGTGTAGTTAATAAAGTTTTCGTTATCACTCTGTTGAGCTCTTTAATATAGCAATGCTTCAAAAACAATCAGAGAAGTGTTGTCTGTACTGTCCAAAGGTAGAGGGAAAATAGTGTTTTGGTGGTGGGCAATGTTTGCTACTTTGAAGAGATGTGAAGTTGTATTCCTATCTATAAACAATCTTATAAACCAATATCACCTCAATTAAAAAAATAAAACCTTTTATCAATGATGTTTTATATATGATGCTCTTCATTCTTTTTTTAATTTTATTTATTTATTCCCTTTTGTTGCCCTTGTTGTTTTATTGTTGTAGTTATTATTGTTGTTGTCGTTGTTGGATAGGACAGAAAGAATTGGAGAGAGGAGGGGAAGACAGAGAGGAGGAGAGAAAGATAGACACCTGCAGACCTGCTTCACCGCCTGTGAAGCGACTCCCCTGCAGGTGGGGAGCCGGGGTTCGAACCGGCATCCTTATGCCGGTCCTTGTGCTTTGCGCCACCTGCACTTAACCCACTGCTGTACAGCCCGACTCCCCGATGCTCTTCTTAAGGAACACTTTTATTTTACTTCTTGCCACTTTCAGGGCTTCACTATTTTGGGGCTCACTTTTCCAGATAGAGACAGAGACAGACAGGAGAGGAAAAATACCAAAGCACCAGTGGGGCTGGGTTCTCTTGCATGATAAAACAGGTAACCTCCCAATGTGAGTTATCTTGCCGGCCTAGAGGAAACCTTTTCCAAGACACTTATCACCTTCTTCTCACACCACCCTTCCCTAGCTCTTGCATTCATTAGTCCACAGAAGTGAGGCACTATTCACCTAAAAACCGTACACTCTTTTTCCTTGTGCCTGAGCTAGACTCCACAATTTTCAAAAGGAGGTTATTCATGAACCATGGAGATACAGGATAAAAACAAACAAACAAAACCCCAAAGCTTGACATGAACCTGCACATGGATAAAAATATAATGTAAAAACTTTTGTGAAACTGCTTGCTTCAAGTATCCTGCAAATATCGCCTGTGATGACTCATGTCAAGTTTAACATGCCAAGGCAACTGACTAATTATTTTGGAACACAGTGGAATAGAAACAATAAGATTAGAGTTCAGACTAGCAAAAAGAGGATACAGTCATATCCCTCAGATTAAAGAACTCAGTGTACAACAAAAAGAAAAACTCCAAAAATATAATGGCACCGACTGCAATAGGCCACCCACTATCTTCTCCTCACACCTGAGAGGAGAAGTTAGATGATGTGGGGAGCTAGTGGTGGAGCACCCAGTTAGGTGCACATAGTACTAAGTTCAACGACCTGTGCAAGTATCTGGGTTTGACCCCCTGGCTTCCCACCCGGGGGACACTTCACAAGCTGTGAAGCAAGTCTGCAGGTGTCCCCCAATCTCTCTTAATTTCTCTCTGTCCTATCCAATAAAATGGAAGAATTGACTGCCAGGAGCAGTGGATTCATAGTTTCAGCACCAAGCCTGGAAGCGAGAGAGAGAGAGAGAGAGAGAGACAGAGAGAGAGAGAGAGAGGGAGGGAGAGACACAAAGAGGAAGAAGATGGTTTGAAGAAATGTTCAATCTGGATGATATTAAATGATCAAATATAGCTTGGTTTATCATATCCTATCATCTTGATTAGGCCTTTCCTCAAAGTTAGAAGACTAAAGAAAAACCTAGAACTTTGCACAACAACTTCTGCCATGCTGCTTTATGTGGTGGAGATCAGCTTCACCATAAATTCCCCTCCCCCTCAGTAGGAAGCACAGAGAACAAACTCATAACGACACATCATTTTTTTGGGAGCAGATAAGGCAGTAAAGGGGGCTAAGGACAAGGATTTCACTTCCAGTTTCCTCTAGCCAACTCATCTCACTGTGGTGTTCCTTTCAGTTCAGTTATCAAGCAAGATGGGTAGAGACATGCCACATTCAAGAAATGAACAGAGGTCCAACACCTGCTGTCATCTGTTCCTGATTAGGGACCATCATCCAGGTGGGGCAACACACTAAAACATTGCTTATTCTGGCCAGTCATACTCATCTGGTATAGTTGATAGTTGTTCTCCTGGCTGGGTTAATGTTCTCACCTCAGGGCTTTGTACACTGGCATTTCCAGAAGAAGGATTCTGCCATCTCAGATGGATGGTAAAAAAACCAGGAGAGAAACCAGGGGCCCTGCTAAACAGAGATCAAGGAACTTTTCCAAGAACATATTGAAACCGCAGTGTCTTGCAGGTTGTCTGGTTGTCAGTGCTAGGCTGATGATTCCTATAACAACTCAGACAAGAAGTTGGTTGGAGTCTCAGCCACCAAAGCCCAGGGACAATCAGCTTGCTGCTTTTCTTTCCTTTCAAAATGCTCTGTATACTGGTCATATTGGTTATGAGTCATATTCATCCCTTATGGCTCAACTCAACTTATCATTTCGTGCTGAGCTTAAGTATTGCTTTATGTGAGAAACCTTTCTAGACTTATGAAGCTAGATAGTCTCTCTCTTTGCTCACAGTTCCTGATATCTATACTTCTTCTGAAACACATTGAGTGTTTGAAGAGCTTGACTTGAAAACAAAACACTTGGTTCTTAATTCCAGCTATGTGTCAGTTTCATGATTTTTTAAAATGGTGTAATAATAGACTATCTCACTGAGTTATTATGCAGACCAAATGAAGTAATCTTTGGGAAGAAGATAACATATGGTAAGAGTCATGTAGGTGCTTCGAATTTCAATTCCTATTAATGGTGGTATACATAAATTCTTTTTAACTACTTCTAACAGATCCATGAAGTCAAAATCTCAGTGTGTAGTGCTTAGGACACAAAGACATAAGCAAATGACCATGCATTAGTTTTGCTTAGATATTTATATTTTCAGGATAGATGTCACAGGCAGTAGGGGACCAAGGCAGGCGTGAGAAAAGAGGGCATTATCCACATTGGCCTCTGCAAAAGTGGCCAGGAGTGCAAGGAACAGAGTTAAATGAATTGATTTAATTCACACAAAGCCCACCACCAAGGGGACTTAGTGAAGAGAAAAGAGAATGGCGGAGAGAAGTTCCTACAGAAACAAAGCCTCTGGAATATTCTGGACCCATGTCATTTAGGACAAGATAACTGTGAGTGTGGTTTATGAGGTCTAGGCCAGTTGACAGGAACACATGAATGCTCCATCAGAAACAGCATTGTGGACCTGCTTGTGGGCCTGTCCAGGACCTTGCCCTCAATGTGAAGCAACAATGGTGGGAACTCTCTGAAGGGAGGCTAGGTCAAATAAGATGGATATTGAAATGAGGGCAGCCTAGAACAGCCCTAGATGTGACCATGGAATGTGAACTCAGACCTACATGGCTACAGAGGTTACACAGGCTCCTGTGCTGAATATGGGCCCCAGATCATATCGATGGGGTTTACAGTTAATGGTATTTATATAATTTTGCCATATTTGGGAGACACTCTCTTCCTTGTTCCAGCTTTCTAGTCCTATTTCCAACTCTGACACCATCTCTCTAGATAATACTTTTAGCCCACCTTCATGTTAGTTGTCAGGCTCAGGTAAAATTAGTAAAGTCACGGGCTCCTTGGGATATATTTAAAATTGACTTCCTAGCTTCTTCCAACATGAAGACCCCAAATCTCTTCTCCTATAGTCTTACCTTTAAGTTCCTGACTATTAGGCAATTTGTTCTGCTTTATATCTTAATACTTTTCAGCCACGAAGTTGCAGATGCTAGCACCATGCCAACTTGACTTCCCTGGGCAGACAACCTCACCAATGTGTCCTGGACCCGCCACCTAACTTTAGAGCTCTGTCCCAGTAGGGAAAGATAGAAACAGGCTGGGGGTATAGATCGATCTTCCAATGCCCATGTTCAGCAGAGAAGCAATTACAGAAGCCAGAAATCCTACCTTCTGCACCCTATAATGATCCTGGGTCCATGCTCCCAGGGGGATAAAGAATAGGGAACCTGTCAGTGAGGGGATGGGATATAGAACTCTAGTGGTGGGAACTGTATACCACTCTTATCTTATGGTATTGTTGAATATTTAGTACAAAAAAGAAAAAAGAAATATGAATGAAAATCCTGCCTCCACATGTTATTTGTTACAGGAACTTGGGTTAGTCTGTAAATTTAACTGTAAAATGGGAATCACCTTGCTAAACATCCAGGATTATTAAAAGGTTTTGTAGTATGTAATCCACTAATGCTTGACCCAGAGCAGATGCTCAAAATTTGACCATTACTGATCCTTGCCGTAGTTACTATTATACAGGGGAGGCCAGAGAGTGACATATGAGCCAAAGATTTCAGTCCAAGTCCTAGGCCTGGTGAGCCTGGAACAAAGTAAAGTGAGACAGTTCTGGCTGAGTGTAGACTCAGAAACAGCCAATGACAGGGATGGGGAAAGCACAGGCAGGGGTTTTGCCCAGCCTTTCCATCTTGACATTTCTGCATACAAATGGACCATACAGATATTCTTTGATTAGTTCCCCCAGAATAGCTCCTCCTCCATGAATGGAATCACCCTACCAGAAAGCATAATCCTGTGGGACTTCCTCTGAAGGTAAATTAATCTGGGGACTGGCACAAGGTTAGGACTAAACAAGGAAAGCCAGTTGAAGAGTCGAGATATTTGGGAGAACACTTGAGTTGAAGTAATGTAATCCCCACAGCTGCTCTCTCTCTCTCTCTCTCTCTCATTCTCTCTCTCTATCTCTGTCACACACACACACACACACACACACACACACACACACACACACACACACACACACACAGAAATACCATTCAATACATTTTGTCAAGTAGTTGTTCTGATTGATCTTTGTAAATATTTGAACTATACAAGTTGTCCAGTGGTCAAAATTCTGTGGCCAAAACCACAGCACATGGTCCTCTAATAAACAATAGCTTGAAAAGATGACCAAAGTTTTTGTCAGAGAGATTCAAATAAAAACAATGAGATACCACTTCACTCCTGTGAGAATGTCATACATCAGAAAAGGTAGCAGCAGCAAATGCTGGAGTGGTTGTGGGGTCAAAGGAACCCTCCTGCTCTGCTGGTGGGAATGTCAATTGGTCAAACCTCTGTGGAGAGCAGTCTGGAGAACTCTCAGAAGGCTAGAAATGGACCTACCCTATGATCCTGCAATTCCTCTTCTGGGGATATATCCTAAGGAACCCAACACACCCATCCAGAAAGATCTGTGTACACATATGTTCTTAGCAGCACAATGTGTAATAGCCAAAACCTGGAAGCAACCCAGGTGTCCAACAACAGATGAGTGGCTGAGCAAGTTGTGGTATATATACACAATGCAATACTACTCAGGTGTAAAAAAATGGTGACTTCACCATTTTCAGCCCATCTTGGATGGAGCTTGAAAAAAATCATGTTAAGTGAATAAAGTCAGAAATAGAAGGATGAATATGGGATGAATTCTCAGGCAGAAGTTGAAAAACGATATCAGAAGAGAAAACACAAGTAGAACCTGAACTGGAGTTAGTGTATTGCACCAAAGCAAAAGACTGTGGGGTAAGGGGGAGTACAGGTCCAAAAAGGATGACAGAGGACCTAGTGGGGGTTATATTGTTATGTGAAAAACTGAAAAGTGTTATGCACGTACAAACTATTGTATTTACTGTCAAATGTAAAGCATTAATCTCCCAATAAAGAAATAATAAAAGAGAAATAATGGCTTGAAGCATTTTTAAACATCTTTTTTGAAAGTTCTTTTTAAATTTTTAAGAATTTATGTATAAAATAAAAATATCAATGAGATCATAGGATAAAAAAGGTACAATTCCAAATAATTCTCATTACCAGAGTTCTATCTCATCCCCTCCCTTGAAAGCTTTCCTATTCTTTATCCCTCTGGGAGCATGGACGCAGGGTCATTATGGGGAGCAGAAGGTGGGAGGTCTGGCTCCTGTAATTGCTTCTCTGCTAGATATGGACTTTGGCAGATGTTTCTACACACCCCACCTATCTCTATCTTTCCCTAGTGGGGTGGAGCTCTGGAGAGGTGGGGTAGAAGCCAAAAAATGGCATTCAGAAATCCAAAGGAAAGGATGGGGGTGTGTGTGGGGGGAATAAGCAGATTTTTCCAAAGCATCCAAAGGAACCAAATATTTTTGAAGAATCCTACATTCTTTGACATTTATATAAAGATTATATTTACAGTCACAAACAGGGAGGAACTCCCCAGCTCACATAAGAATTACAAGCATTGTTCAATAATCAGAATACAGAATGGAGACAAATTAGAGATTCTGAGTGTCAGTGGTTTAAAAAATATCTTCTTATTTTATTTCAAGTTACAGTAGTGGAACAGTTTCTGGAATATTTTTTTTACCCATTTTTTTCTAAAAGGACATTGATTCATGGTAAAAATTAGCTAAAGGCAAAAGGACAGTTCACTTTTTTTTTCTAAGTTTCTTACAAGGTCTCACATGTACATTAAAATATATCATTTTGAACTTGCTTCCAAGAACTGAAACAGGAAAAGGAGATGTCTGGGGGGTTGGTTTAGGAGCACAGAAGTCAATTATTGAACTTCGCTTTGTATCCTCATCCATTGGTCTGGCCCTGAAGCTTTCACATGCCCCCACTTTTATGCTGCTTTTCTCTGGAACAATTTGAAAATACATACATTTCATTTTTATCAAAGCAACTCATGTTCACATTTTTAAAAAATCAAACAGTGCTAAAAGGTCTATAATGAAAAACCACATTCCCTTGGCCTACCCCACAGTCTGGCCCCAGGCAAAACTAGAAATACGTCTGTTGTTTTTTCTGGTTTCTATTGTCACATATCTAATAATATACTCCTAGTATTCTTTTATTTTATTTATCTTTTGAAGATAGCTTTTATTAAGTTCCTGGGATTCCAGTTGATGATTTAGCTCTCTTATATAACCCCACCTCATCTTTCCATCTTTGAAACATGCATTTCAGTTTCAGTTTTCTATTTGGGGATGACAAAAACCATGAATTTAGGGGCTTAAACAAATAATTATTTACTGGGCTGAAAAGACTGTTTCTCCAGTAGGGCTTATGCCTTATCATGCCTGTGGGTTACAGCACAAGCACCATATAGGAGGTGCCAAGATTTGACAGAAGTTTTGGTACTGTGGAGACTCTCTCTCTCATACACACACACACACACACACACACACACACACACACACACACACACACACACACACACACATCTTCCTCCTTCTTCCTCAGCATAGAGTAATAGCCATCTCAGGAGTAGTGAAATGACTCAAGCATGAAATCCCAACTCCACAAAGGGAGAAAAAGAGAGAGAGAGAGAAGTAGGAAGAAGAAGGAGAAGGAGAAGGAGAAGGAGGTGAAGGAGAAGAAGGAGAAGAAGAAGAAGAAGAAGAAGAAGAAGAAGAAGAAGAAGAAGAAGAAGAAGAAGAAGAAGAACAAGAAGAAGAACAAGAAGAAGAACAAGAACAAGAAGAACAAGAAGAAGAACAAGAAGAAGAACAAGAAGAAGAAGTACAAGAAGGAGAAGAAGAAGAAGAAGAAGAAGAAGAAGAAGAAGAAGAAGAAGAAGAAGAAGAAGAAGGAGAAGAAGAAGAAGAAGAAGAAGAAGAAGAAGAAGAAGAAGAAGAAGAAGAAGAAGAAGAAGAAGAAGAAGAAGATTTTCATTTGTTTTTATTATAATGATTGAGAAATACAAAAATATAGATACAGAGAAAGAATAAAGCATTGCTCAGCTCTGGCATATGGTGGTGTGGAGGACTGAACCTGGGACTTTGGAGCCTTAGGCATGAAAGTCTTTTTGTATAGCTACTATGCTATCTCCTCCACCCCTGGTTAACATTTGTGACTGCTTTCAGTTGGTACAGTGGTAAAAGGGACTGGACCCAGTTGGTCTTCCATCAGAACTCCATGGTTTCCTCCTCTGGTTTCATTTGAGCTTCCTCAAAGATGATTGTCTTTAGTAGCATTCCAAGAGGAAGCTTCCCAGAAGTTTGAAAATGGAGACTGTAAGATCGCCTAAAGGTTAGTTATAAAGCTAACCAGTATCATTTCCACCCTATTTTATTATGTGTATTATTTGCATCAGTCAAAGCAAGTAGCAAAGGGACAAAACCACTTAGAGCGGAAACCACTTTTCAAACTTAGCAGACTGTCAGGGGGACTTTGTATAGGTGTCCATTCTCCATCTTGATGTATTCTGAACTCATTGCTCTCTTGATCTGCAAAAACATAGCTCACATCTTGTGAATTCACTACTTTTCTATCTGGATTTCTAGTTCTTAAATCCTTTTTTTTTTTTCTAAGAAAACTATCTTATCTGCATATTTCAATGTGTTGCAAAATAAAGATAAGGAGGACTAAAATGTTGACTCCTTTAATCCAAAACTTCTTTAATTTCCCAAGTAAAAATCCTCTTGGGTCATTAGGCATGCAAAAAAGAAAGAAAAAGAAAGAAAGAAATCATGGTTTTACAGAATCAAGTTTTTATAAATTCTGAAGCAGGAAGAAAGGTTAGTGGGCTCATCATAAGCTCTAGTGAGTACAAAGTTTCCAGAGATACATGGTGTTGTCAGAAAAGCCATGACCATCTTTATCTGGTTTTGTACACATTGGGTGTTCCAACAACAGAATATAAAGGAGGCAACACTTAAGGTGATTAATTAATAATAAAATAGTACTTATAGGGATGTGATTCTTGAAATGAGTGTGGAGAACAATCAAGAGAGCCTGGTTGATAGTATAAGAAGCAAAATGGAAGTATTAAGAAATAATAGTTTAATTTTATATGAAAGTGCACAAGGTTTAATTTGTATGAAAACTGAACTTTATAGTCCATATTTTATTATTATAAAAGAATGTCGTCAACTGTGGAAAGAGCAAACAAAACATGAATCTGAAGAAGTATTATCAGCATTCATGATAACTTAGACTTCTTTTAGGCACATTGAAGTATTATAATTACTAACACTGGAGATTTGACTTGGTCATATGCTATGCTTTGACCATGGAATATCACCAGAAATTATAAGTATAATTTTGAGTTTAAGACAATTAATTTAGTCATCATGACTGACTTTTCAATAGGGTCTCCCAATTACTACAATCACGTAAACTCATTTTAATGTATAATTACAGTATTTTAAATGTTGGTATTATTTGTTACTGCATCATAACTTAGCCTCATCTCACTTGTATAACTAGAACTAAATTACTATAGTCATGTTACAGATGAAATGCTTGTAAAAAAAAAAATTAGGAGAGGGTGGGCCATAATGACTAAGAAGGGAAGACCTGTCCTTATCTCTTCCCCAATAAAAGCAGAGTCACATCAATATGTAAATTAGTTTGCTTAGTAACAGATCTGAAATTCAAGTAAACAAATTATCTCAGTAAGAGACAAAAAGTCATCGTCTATGTGATAAAGATGCAGAGAGATATCATTCTGCAGGAATAAAGCTCTACTGTGTGTCAATAAGCTGTAATCAGGAAGAAATCTGTATGGAATTTTAAATGGCAGACCACTGGGGTCATTTTATACAGAATGTTCAATATTTTAATCCTATTTAGGTCATTTAATTACAAAATCTCAAGAAAGCAAAAACTTTATATGCTATAGGTACCAGAAGTCTTTCCCTGTAGACACTCTCTACAGATAACCTTAGCAACTGTGTAGACAGAAGGACCTGTGAACTCCATATTGAAATTTAATCTCCATAGTAATAGACCCTGGAGGCAATTTCCCAGAGGATGAAATTTACACCACAAATAGGAATACATTTGGGTATTTGTGAAGCAGGCTCTCTCTAGGTAGACAAGCAAACCTCACCAGCTCACATTGGACCAGGGTGTGGGGGGAAGAAAAGAAAGAGAGGAAGAAAGAAAGAAAGAAAGAAAGAAAGAAAGAAAGAAAGAAAGAAAGAAAGAAAGAAAGAAAGAAAGAAAGAAAGAAAGAAAGAAAGAAGAAAGAAGGGAAGAAAGAAAAAGAAGAAGGAAATAAAGAAAAAAGTAGGGAGTCGGGCTGTAGCGCAGCGGGTTAAGCGCAGGTGGCGCAAAGCACAAGGACCGGCATAAGGATGCCGGTTTGAACCTCGGCTCCCCACCTGCAGGGGAGTCTCTTCACAGGTGGTGAAGCAGGTCTGCAGGTGTCTGTCTTTCTCTCCTCCTCTCTGTCTTCCCCTCCTCTCTCCATTTCTTTCTGTCCTATCCAACAACGACAACAACAATAATAACTACAACAATAAAACAACAAGGGCAACAAAAGGGAATAAATAAATAAAATAAATATTAAAAAAAAAGAAAAAAGTATATTTTTACAGTTAGAAGGTGCCCTGTTGACCTCTCAAAGCCTAGTCAACTAGCAAAGGACCCTCATTGCCTTCTCCAATCTTCTGATGGCCTATAGCTTGTCAAACTGTTCCTTGCTATCCCAGAGTGTACACAGTGACACCACAGGCAACTGAGAGTCCAGTCTTCGTTCAAAGTTGAACACCCAGACCACAGTCACTTAATAGCAGCTAAGCACATGCAATTTGAACTTGTGGTCACGGTGAAGGATAGCTCAACCTTGGTGCTCTCATCTTAGTCAGACAGTTGTAGTTTTGAAACCCTGATCCTGACCCAGATCCACTCAAACACAAATTCCATATGATGGTCTCACAGAGCATCAAACATAATGAGAGACAGGGGAAAGTATCAACACTGATGGAGAAAAGCCTCAAATTCAAGGAAGCTTTATAAATCTCATAAAGCATATAGTAGAAAATATCTTCAATTAAGTCCACGCAAAGTCCTATCAGAAATCATAGAAATAAAGAATATGATAGCTTAAGTAAATGTACTGTAGAGGTACATTTTAGTTTGTATTTTAGTTTGATTTAATTTTTAGGAGTAAGCTCAAGGATAGAGTAAAAACAAACAAAAAAATGGAAAGAAAAATAGCAAAAAGAATAAATGACAAAAAATAGGTAGAATATGTTAGGTAACAACATTAGTAGTAAAATATCCATACCACAGGTGTACGAGAAGAAGAAAGACATTAAAATATAGATATATAATTCCAGCTGAGAATTCCCCCCCAATAAAGAAGAAAATAGACTCTCCGATCTAGAAAGCTCAAAAAATTCCTAAAATAAAACCAAACTGATATATTCTAATATACATTATAACTAAAGTAATCAAGATAAATCATTATAGAAGCAGCAAGAAAAGTAAAACATCATACATATGGTGATATCAGAAAATAGTGACATATTTTTCTGTATTTCTACACAAAAGTGTGTCCTGGCTTTTCTGACAATGCAATAAGTGAGCCCCCATAAGACTACTTGCTGACTTCTCAATAGGAAATATGAGGTGACAAGGAATTGGCATGGTATATTCAGAGGCTGTACTCAGAATATACTGTCCATGTGGGTTACTAATCAGGCTTGAGGGAGTGGCAGAGAGCTCTTCAGACATATAACAGTTAAAGGAATTTATTACCATTAAACCAGCCACACAAGAGATCTCAAAGGGGCTTATATAAGAGGACAATACTGAGTGAGTTCACTCATACAGGCCTATAAATTGTCAAAAAAGGGAACACGCAAAGTTAAATGTGAAAAAAAAAATGCCTCCGGACTCAGACTAATGATCAAAGGCTAGCAAAAGGAGTTTGCAGGGGTGAAGCTGTGGGGAAATGGGCTGCCAAGAGTCCAGGGGACCAAACAGACTTTGGTGGAGGGAATCTGATATTTTGGTGGCGGGTGTGGTAGAGTGAGCTATTTTGAAGACCTGTGGAATTTTAGTTCTAAAACATATATAGTCTTATAAATCAACTTCAACTCTAAAGTAAAATAAATATTTTAAAATAAAATATTGGTAAAGAGATAGAGCTTACTTACTGGGTGGGGTCAAGATGTAAGCCACACCTCCACATGAGAGTATGAATGTAGTGGGGGGGGTGAACCTTTGGTGCTGTGGTATTTATCCAACTCTTTTTTTTTTCTCTCTCCCTCTCAACACAAACAAAAAAGTTAGTTTTGGAGCAATAAAAATGCACATGCACTAGCCTCAGCTCTGGGAAAAAAAATATAAATATGAATAATGGACTTTTTATTACCACCAGGGTTATCACTGGGACTCAGTGTCAGCATGACAAATCCATCTTTCCTGGTGGGCCATATTTTTTCCTTTCTTTCTTTCTTCCTTTCCCTTAATTTTTTCTATTTAATTTGACAGTACAGTGAGAAATTGAGAGAGGAGGGGGAGAGATAGAGAAGGAGGAAGAAAGATGAACACCTGCAGACCACTCATCAAGTGTCCCCTCCACTTCTGGGGAACTTAGGTTAGAACCCAGGTCGTTGTACATAGTAATGTGTGCACTACCACATGGTTCCCAGTAATAAAATGTTTAAAGTGGGTTTCCTAGTCTGTGAAATTTATATCCAAGGCAATATATTTAAACATGTTTATGTAAAACACAATCTTTAGTATGCACAACTGGATTTGAGTTCTTACTTTTCTACTTCCCATGAGTGTGACCTTGAAAAGATCACTTTTTCTAGTCTCGGCTTCCTGATTTATAAATTACAGATATGGGTGTTTTCTTTTATGAATTTTAAGAAGCTGAAGAATTTAACATAGGACATGTGTTTATGAAGCATTGCTGTTGTTGCTAGTAAAATAACTTCCCAAATGTATCACTACCATTCCACCAGAAATCTTGTAATAATTAAGATAGAAAAATGATGTTTTGTAAAAAATTATATCGTGTGCATAATATCTATCCCAAGCCACTATCTAGAACAAAAGATGAGAGCTAGCTCTTATGAATTCTTAAGAGAATGAAGATGAGAAAAAATGTGTTTATGAAATACAAGCTATACCTTGAACTTTGTTTATTAGCAAAATAAGATTAGCAGAAAGACTTGGGGGAGAGGGGACTATAGATACAGTATAAGTGATTTTAGCCAAATACTTCAAATCCTTTCCTTAAAAAGGTTCATTTAAGAGCCAGGAAACAGAGTTCTCAGTTAACCACACACCTTACCAAGCCCAAGCTCCAGGTCCCTGGTTTCAAGACCCCTCACCCATCCCCAACTATGGGGCCAAGCCTTACAAGCAGTAAAGCAGGGCTACTGGTGTCTATCTCTTTCTCTCTCTATCTCCCCTTACCTCTTGATTTCTCTCCCTCTCAATCAAACAAATAGATATTCAAAAGATAATTGGGTTCATTTAAAAAATAAATAATAAAATGTGAAAAAATATTTATTTGTTCTATGAGAGAGAGAAGAAACCAGAACATAATTTTAGCACAGGTTGGGATCAAAGCTTCGTCCTCATGCATGTAAATCTCATGAACTATCCAAATACTATCTCCCTAATTACTATAA
Source organism: Erinaceus europaeus (assembly GCF_950295315.1). Taxonomy (NCBI): domain Eukaryota; kingdom Metazoa; phylum Chordata; class Mammalia; order Eulipotyphla; family Erinaceidae; genus Erinaceus; species Erinaceus europaeus. The sequence continues at coordinate 5,842,657 of NC_080171.1, forward strand.
TGTCTTCTTTCATTCACTGTAGATAAAACTGAGGAATTGCAATATCTTGATAGAAGAGAATTTAATTTCTCTAACTTCTGCTTCCTTCTAAATTAATGAAGGAAAGAATATCTGCTGGTTGGCTTATTTTGAGCTTTAAAGGTAAGTATGTAAAGAATATAGTATCCTTCCAGGAATATTCTAGAATCTTAAAAGGCCATAGTGAGGTTGAGGGAGATGGCAGATAGCAAATGTCTATCTGCAGACAGACTCTCATGCCCGAGATTCCAAGTTCCCAGGTTAAATTCCCTGCACCATTATCCAAAGCTGAGCAGTGCCCTGGTAAATAAATAAATAAATAAATAAATAGGCAATAGTTGCTATTAATAATAAATTATCTTTTCCTAATGAGTCATGCATGAAAAATATTCTAAAATGTACTAGAAACCCAAGAGAGGTAAGGTAAATGGGCCATAGGAAAATAATGAATCAGTGACAGAATCAGCATTTTAATATATCTTTCTCTGTCTGATTTAAAAACTGTGTTCTCTCATTGCCTGTGTTTCACTATTCCAGATAAATTTTTCTGACTGAGGCTGAGTGGGTGGGGAGAGGGTTTTGGGGGCAGGTATGACAGTGCTGAAGTCTCCCCCAGTGCAGTGAGGGTTGGCCCCCACCTGGAGTGTGACCTTGACTAAGAGGTTCACTACTCAGGTGATCTATCTTGCCCATCCTTAATTAAAAATATATTATGTGATCTGGTAGGGACTAATAATTGATATTCACTTTCTGGTCATAAATAACTCAGTTATTTAAATGGCGTCTATGTCTAATACCCTGGGTTAACAGGAATAGCTCTTGGATCTCACAAAGAAATTACTTTATACACCTAGGAATGTTCATGTTTTTGTCATCTTAATCCACTTATAATTATCACAAACAACTCTGTTTTAATTTGATCAAATTCTTTTTATCAGCACACTATCCTGATCCTGGGAGATAGCTCATTATTATGGCATAGAATTTATAAGACCCAAGTTCAATCCTATCACTACCATATGCAGCAGTGAGTGGTGTAGTAGTCTGTCTCTCTCTTTCTCTCTCGTAAATGAATAAATCTTTAAAAATTATCCTACCCTATCAAGAATGACCTTTCCTATAAGCATGGATGAAGAAGTAAGACTAAATTCCCTTGGCAATCTAAATTGTGAGCAGGTAAAATAAAATAAAATAAAATAAAGCAAGAAAAGACTGAGTATATCAGTGTATGCTCTGTAGTAAATAGTGAATATAGTCTCTTACATAATCCTCATGGCAGTCCAGAGCTGAAATTATTTAGTGCTACCACTTTTTTTTTTTTTAAACTAGAGTCTTGCTTGATTCTGGCTGATAGTGGTGCAAGGACCTGAACCAGGGAGTCTAAGGTATAAGAGAGTATGTTTGTATAATCATTATGCAGTGTCCCCTGCCCTTCTCACTTCTTTAGTGAGGATATAGGCATAGAGTTTAATTTTTTTTTTCAAGTCACACAAATAGTAAATATGCCAGAAATGAGATGCAAATTTAGATCTTTGTGATTTTGCATTTCCCATGTTTTTTCTCTTCTTCTGTATTGCCTCTGGCATGTTTTTCTGCTTATAATGTGCTGTCGAGTCCTTAGCATTACTTCAGAACTCTCTGCTCACTAAGTCATAGTTGGCTCTGTGGTTGACTAATTCTTACTCCCCAGAGAATATTCCCTTCTGTGGGGCCTTTTCTTTGTTATGCCAATATCACAGCAGTGGAAAGTTTGGGAAACAATTTCAAGCTACTAAAATCTTAGGTATCACTTGGCAATAGGATTAGCAATTCTACAGTAATTGTGTTTATATGCATTAATATTTCTAAATAGCTGCAGTAGTACTTGACATATAATTTTTCATTACTCACTTATCAAATGCACTCTGTGTCCCCTGTTGCATTTTAAAAGGAGCAGCAGCAGAAAAGAACGAAGGTCCTGCCCTCACAGAGAATGCAGGTTATGGAGGAGGTGAGTAAAAAAAATCAAGCTGGATAACAAACTGCAAGTTCAAGTTGGGATTTTAATTCCTGGAAATACTCCATTAAAAAGCTAACAACTTGGGTAGGGCAGAGAATACAGATCCTGGAAAGGGATGACAGAGGACTTAGTGGGGGTTGTATTGTTATGTGGAAAACTAAGAAATTTTATGCATTTACTGTTGAATGTAAAACAGTAATCCCCAATATAAGAAAAAAAAATAAACTGATAAGTAAGAAAGCAAGGAAGGAAGGAAGGAAGGAAGGAAGGAAGGAAGGAAGGAAGAAGAAAGAAAGAAAGAACCTCTTGTAGACCAGGAAATGATTTTCTCTGTAGAACACACTTTACCAAACCAACCAACTAGCCAACCAACCAACCAACCAACCAACCAACCAACCAGCCAGCCAGCCAACCAACCAGCCAAGTAAGCAACCAACCAAAAACCACCCCAAAATGAAGGACTGGCTTTACCATAAATAGAAGATTCTATATTTGAATATTACCTCCTCATTACCCTCAGTGACTCCAAGAAGTACAGCCATATGGTCTAATTGAAAAATATCTCTAGAGAAGAGGAAGGGAATCTTACTAATGAAACTTACAAGTTTACGATGCACTCAGAAAACAAGGAAAACAATAGAGAAGACTAGATAGTTCTGGTGCGGCAGCCCAAAGCATAACAATAAACACATGCAATTCAAATACACCACCCAGGAAGTGGTGCGGTAGCTAGAGTGCTTGACTAACAAGTTTGGGATCCTGAGTTCAGTCCTTGGCACTGCATATGCCAAAGTGATACTCTAGTTTGTGTTTTTTCTTTTGTTTATAAATAAGTAGATATTAAAAACAAACAAACCATTGACTTCCTGTGGAAAAATTGGCTCACACATTGTATAAATGTATAGTAGTAGATAAGTTTACATAAAACGTATATTACATTATTACTTTGTCTCTTGCTTGACTAAGTTGACTCAAATACTTATTTTTCCTACATGCACTGATTACCTTGAAAATAAATCAGAAAACTGATTAAAATTGAAAACATATTCTTGGAAAAAAAAGTTAACAATTAAGTAAAGATCTAAAGAAAATGGGGGATAGAGCACAACTAAGTGAAGATCTGAGGAAAGTGGAGGATAGAGCGGGATAGAGCATAATGGCTATGCAAAAGATGTCTGAGACTCTGAGTTTCCAGGTTCAATCCTCAGTACCACCATAAGCCAGAGCTGAGAAATGTGTTTCAGTAAAATCAATCATTCAACACATAATCTATCTCTCAAAAAATAAGAGAATGACCACTGTATGTGGTGTGGCAGGCAGACTTATAATAATATTCCATATCCCCAGTAGTCACTGGATTTGATTTTCATCAAGTGATTTTTTTGATGTTACCCTACAATACATATTATACATATGGATCTCAACTAAATCACCTGAGACCCATAATGGAGAGAATTTCCTCCAGCTGGTATTAAGAGAGAATACCAGATTTATGATGTGAGAGAAGAGAGATGATTTTCCACTGCTGAGAGTGAGGGAGCACATGGGAGAGAAGGCTCTAGAAGATTAAAGTAAACTCTGGCTTCCAGTCATAAGAAGAGGAGAACTGCCATTGTACAACTGCAGAACACTGAATTCTGCCAAAAGAAAGTAGGTTTTTTTGTTTGTTTTGTTTTTTCCACCAGAATTATCACTGGGGCTCAGTGCCTGAGTGCCTGCAGGACTCCACTGTTCTGGTATTCATTTATTTATATTTTTCTCTTCTTTATTTCTGTAATTGTTTCTCTGATGGACATGCATTATTTTTTATAGAGGGTGAAAGACAGGAAAAGGTAGAAGGAGAATGACAGAGAGTAGCAAAGGCAGATGCAGTATGGCTTCTCTGCTTGAGAAGCCCCACCTTCTACTCTACCTTCCTCCCTCCCTCCCTCACTGTTGAGGACAGGGGTATGAACTCAGATCCTTGTGAACAGAAATATGTGTGTGCTATTCAATGAGTCACCAGCCAGGCTCTTCCCATATCCCCAGAGAAGAATCAAGTAGCCTTGACTTGGATTCACTGACTGAGATGAGGACATGGATATAAAGGTAGTACCTTGTGCCTCCACTTCTAACCATTAATCTAGTTTACTTACCTAATAATCTCATTTGTATCATAATTTCTTAACTCCTTACCTTTAATTCTGTTGCTTCAAGCCTTTTTGTTGTTATTAGTTACAGCTTCAGTATTTTCATACATAAAGCATTTTGTCTTAGCTTGATAATTTATCTTTTAAAACACTACTCTTTTATTACTTTAATTTAAAGTCTATTCTACCAGAGAGAAGAATGGCTGTTCCTGCCTGTTTTTGTGGTCTATTATCCTGTATGATAGTTTCCCATCCTTTCACTTTAAGGCTATGTTTGTCTTGCTGGGCCAGGTGGGATTCTTGCAAGCAACATATGGTTGGGTTGTGTTTTCTGATCCATCCTCCCACTCTGTGCCTTTTAATGGGTGATTTTAAGCCATTGGAATTTATTGATATTATGGATTGAATGTATTGTAGTGCCATTATTCAATAATGTTTTTATTTGCTCTGATAAATTTTTTATTTGTTCTGGTGACGTTCTTGTTTATAAGAGGTCTTATAGAACCTCTCTCAGGGCAGGTTTGGTGATGGTTGCCTCCTTTAACTGTTGTCTTTCTGAGAAGGTTTTTATCCCTCCATCTAATTTGAATGATAGTCTAGCAGGATACATTATCCTTGGATGAAACCCCTTTACATTCAGGGCTCGATAGATATCTTGCCATTCTCTTCTGGCTTTTAGAGTTTGAGTGGAGAAGTCTGATGATAGTATTATGGGTTTTCCCCCATATGTGACTTTTTGTTTTTCTCTTGTAGCCTTTAGGATTCTTTCTTTATCCTTGATTCTTTTCATTGTAACTATGATGTTTCTTTGTGTCTTCAGGTCTGGGTTGATTCTGTTTGGGACTCTTTGGGCCTCTTGAATCTTAATGTTCTTTCTGTTGTTTAAGTCTGGGAAGTTTTCTTCTATTATTTCCTCTATGATGCTTACTTCCCCTTCCTCTCTCCCTCTGGTAGGCCAGTAATACAAATGTTACTTCTTTTGAGATCATCCCATATGTCTCTGTTGTTGTTTTCAGTGTCTCTCAATCTCACTTTTAGCTCTTCTACCTCTTTCATAGTTTTCTCTAGCTCATCCTCTGTCTGGCTAATTATGTTTTCTGCTCCTGTTAATCTGCTTTCCCTTCCCTCAGTTTCCTTCTTTAGTTCAGTTATGGTATTTGCTTGTACTGATAATTGGCCTTTTAGCTCAGCTATTCAGCTTTCAGTTCTCTAATTACCTCAAGGTAGTTAGTATTTTCCTTAAGGGTCTCATCTGTTATTTCCCTAATTCTGATAGCCCTTTTCTACTATAGTTATCTTCATTTATGTGATTATTAGGTTTATTATTGCTTGGATACTTTTCTTATCTATAGTTACTTCTGACTGATTTGAAGTTTCTTCAGGGCTCCTGTCATGATTCATTGTGGTAGCAGTTTTATTTGCTCTTGATTTAAACATTATTTTTTAATTAATGTGGTTTGTGTTTTTCTGTTTTGTTGTTCTTCAGTTGTTGTGTTTTTATTATAAACCATGTTATACTAAAGTATTTTCATAAATGCAGTCATAAACCTTAGAAATTACAACAATAGCAACTGAAGCAAGGATTGATGCAGTTCAACCAATTCCAGTTAGGCCAAACAACACCTCCAGTCCAAGAGAGAAAAAAAATACAAAAGAAAAAGAAGAGAAAGAAAAAAAATGCAAAGCAAGAATAGACAATTATGCCAGTCTACTGTCCACTATAAATTCTAAGTATAGTAAGAAGAGAAAGGAAAGTAGAAAAGAGAGCTATGCATGCACACACACACACGCAAACACACACTCCACTCTGAGTAAGATTTCTCCCACAAAATAGTTTACAAATGAGTGTAAGTGAATTCAGAGAGCAAAAGAAGGAAAAAAAAGTTTAATTAGGTAGGAGGAGAGAAAAAGGAGAGTGGAAGGAAGAGAGAAACAAGTTCCTCCCACAATGGATAGGACACCTAGTCACCTGTCAATAGAAAAAGCAACAACAGTTAATCTTGGTCAACCTGAAGAGGAGGGAAAAGGGACACACATATATAATAATAGTAATAATAAAATAAAGTAGAGTATAAAACCCTAATAGTCTGTAGCTTGGACCACTTCAGATTTTGCATGGCCTGGCCCCCTTCCTAAATGAAGCAAAGTTAATCAAGGATCCATCTGCATATCAGACTTCAGTCTCAGGGGAAAAAAAGAAGGAAAAAAAAAACTAGTATAGCCACAGGCCCTTTGGAATATAACTAAAATATGTCTACTAGTTATCTACAAAACGGAGACCACTCCAACTCTTCATGTGCACAATTCCAGCCTTTATGTTCATGATTGGTCAACAATTTGTTTGGCTTTGTATGTTAATTATTTTTTCAGCCACCAGGTTCCAGATGGTACCATGATGTCAACCAAACTTCCCTGGACAGACAACCCCACCACTGTGTCCTGGAGCTCTGATTCCCCAGAACCCCACCCCACTAGGGAAAGAGAGAGGTAGGCTCTGGGAGTGTGATCAACCTATCAATGCCCATGTTCAGTGGGGAAGCAATTACAAAAGCCAGACCTTCCACCTTCTGCATCCCACAATGACCTTGGGTCCATACTCCCAGAGGGATAAAGAATAGGAAAGTTATCAAGGGAAGGGATGGGAGACAGAGATCTGGTGGTGGGAATTGTGTGGATTTGTACCCCTCTTATTCTATGGTTTTGTTAGTGTTTCCTTTTCATAAATAAAATAAAATTAAAAAGAAAAATAAATAAAAGTAAAAAATTTTAAAAAAAAGAAGCACCACCACCAACAACAACAACAACAAAAACAAAACAAAACAAAACAAAAAACTCCAGCTAGGTTTTGAAAAAGGCTTGGAATGACAACCCTGGTGAGCCAGGAATCTTGGAAAAGAAAGTCTGATAGGAGCAACTGGCCAGCCTGTGGGGAATGGTTCTGGGGTGGGGGTTAATGGTGAGTTCAGAAATAGTCAAGCCATTGATTTTCCTTTCTTTGTCCTTTTGGCCTTTGTTTGCCAGCCCAAGAATAGGTTATAGGACTCTTTTTTGGTGTCACTCTGACCCCCCCCCCCCCTGCTTATTCACCCTTTCACAGACGGCCCAGATATCTTACCCTCTCCAGAGAATCCCAGGTTGTAAGCTGCTTCTTTTTGGATCTCACACCAGGTGTTGTCTCCAAGTCGCTATCTTGGCTCTGCCCCAATAGATAGCCCCTACTATAAATAGCCCCTACTATAAATATTGTTTATATTCATTCTTTTAATTTTTAAAAATTTCTTTATTGGAGAACTAGTGGTTTACAGTCAACAGTAAAATACAATAGTTTATACATGCATGACATTTCCACTTAAGAATGCAACCCCTACTAGGACTTCCTCTGCCATCATGTTCCAGGACCTGAACACTGTCTCCACTCGAGTCTTTCACTATGGTTCAATATACCAACTCCATTCTAAGATCTGCTTAGAATATTCCCTTCTGATCTTGTTTTTTAACTTCTGTCTATGAGTGAGATCATCCCACATTCATCTTTTTGTTTCTGACTTACCTCATTTAACATGATATCTTCAAGCTCCATTATAAATAATGCTGCTATGAACATAAATGTACACAAATCTTTTTGGATGGGTGTGTTGGGTTCCTTATGATACATCACCATCATTCTTTTAATTCTTTCCTTCTATTTATTTATTTACCAATTATTTAGCCATGTTTTATGGTGATTCCTGGGATTGAACTTGGGACTTCTGTTGTCTCAGGTATGAAAGTCTCTCAGCCCATTTTTACCCTACTACAATAAATAAAATATTTTAGGTTAAAAATCTTTTCAATGAATATTTATATGAAAGAAAATTCCTACCAATTCCTTTCTTCCTAGCATATTGCTCTTTTATTTTTGAAAGAAATATTACTATTTATTGAATCACTGGCAGGTGAGACAATCAACTGAAAGAGGTTTGAAACTTGATTGCATCCTAACTTGCTCTTCTTTAATCTTTGGAGTCTCACATTCTTCACATGGGAAATGAAGACAGTCTGGCATAATATAAAACCAGTACTTAGAAAAGCATTCACAGAAGTGCTTCCTTGCATTGCTCCCTGGAAATCTATATCTATATGTTTTCATCTATAACAAACAAAAATATATTCATAGTGTCAAGTCCTCTTAGATTAAGTAGTCCTCATCTTATTAGCATTCTCTGTGATCTTGCATAAAGTATCTATTTTCTCCTCCTTGTGATTTAGCTTCTGCATCTAAATAATGAGAAATCACACATAGTTGTTAGCCAACTCCTTCATACACTGAGTATCTGTGGTTTTACACAGTGAACACCTACCAAGTCAGACACAGGATCTGGTAAGTCCTATCATCTCTTGGATACAATGGGTTTGTCTGACACTACATTTAGTTGTACATGAATACTGCCTAAGAAATTCTTCTTTATATAAATAGGTTCCTATTCCATATATTTTCTCTTCAGATAGTTGCATTTTAGCTTCTACTTTTAAGAAGTAAAATGAAGCCCAAGAATTTTTCAACTTCTCTGAAATGAAATAAAATAAAATACTGACACATAAGCCCAATGTATATATCTCTGAGAAATTTAACCAAGGCCCAAATAATGAAAATACAAGAAGCACAGAAGAAGATGAAAAAAATCACAAATACAGAGACTATTTAAGAAATAACAAATGAATAGTGAATATGACTTTATTTCTATACATTTGATATAATAGATGAGTGATCTTCAAGGAAGAAGCACCTAGAAAAACTGATTCTGATAAAAACAAAAATTAGTAAGCCAATAAGCATAGGAAAACTGAACAGTGCATGTATCATATCCCTTTCTACTCAGCACTGCGACTTGAGTATCTCACATTTTCTGGAACATAGTAATCATTCAAATGCTTCTTTAATGATAAATGAAAATAAATATTAGACTGATAGAATTTAAGAAAGTAAATAAATTTGAGACAACACATAAAAAACTTGTCTTAATGTATAGAAACTCAAGCTGGAATAAAATTTTCAACACATGCATACCATCCATGTAAGTAAAACTATAAACCCAAGCTTCTAGTCAAGAAAATTTATTGAGAATGTGAATTATCCCCAAAAGTAATCTAAACATTGGTACAGGTTACCAAAATTTCAATAGTTTTTTTAAGTTAAAAGTTTACAAGAGGGAGCGGGAGGGAGAGGTGCACTCCAGGTGAAGCAGACATATTACAGAGCATACTGAGCTAGGTATAAGCACCTGGTCCGAAACTATAGGGGGAAGCTTCATAAGTGGTGAAATATGTTGCATGTCTCTCTCCCTCTCCCTCTCTCTCTTTCTGTCCTCCCTTCCATCTCAATTTGCCTCTGTCTCTATGCACTTTTTAAAACAATACTTTAAAAAATTTTTTTAAATCTATTTAAAAGCTTACTAGAATTCCATTTCAAAAAAGAAAGTTGGAAGCCCCCAAAATAACATATGATAGAGGGATGGGAAAAAGTTCACCCAGTAAAGCACATGCCTTCCTAGGTGCAAGGCCCTGTTTCATGACCCACATCCCATGGGAGCACTATAGATGACACCCATCAGTTATATGGACAGTGTGAGCAGTGCTGTGTTGTTGTTCCTCTATCTTGTGCATGTGTCACACTCTCTTTCATAAAAAAAAATGAAATAGAAAAATTCTGCTGAGGAAGTTGCTTAGCATGAATATACATGAATGAAGCCTTGAGTTTATTCCCTACAGTTACATTAAAAAATGCAATACATCTATAAATTAGGGAAAATATATACCTGAAAGAAAAAGTGTATGATAGTTTTCAGTGAGTCAATAAATGCAGCAAGTGAGTAGAAAGACCTAAAAAAGTCACCATAATGTACCTAATGAAATAGTTTATACTTGGGGGTAGATACCCTCCTCACCTATTTCCTATTTCACTTTCCTCAATCACTCCAAATCTAACCTTACTAAAATAAGGACTACAAAAGCTGAATAAGGACAAGAGACAGGCATAGTTTAATGATGACTCTTTAATTACTACCAGGCCACCCCATCACCTGGGACCCTAGTCAGGGAATACTAGGATTCCCACACAGACGTGATAGGCATAGACCTTGAATAGACCCCTCTCTCCACTGTCACTGGTCATCTCCATCAGGAACAACATAATGGACCCCTTTGTGGGCCCCTATGAGACCTTGCCCTCAATGTGGATCAACAAGGGTGTGGAGTGTTCCATTCCTGAAGGGAGTTTGGACAACATATTCCACCTACCACCAGAGGAAGATGGAGCCTAAAATTAGTGCAGCCTGGAGTGTTCCTAGCCGTGACCACAGAATGTGAGCTGAGACCTACAGGGATGCAGAGGCTATATAGGTTCATGTGCTGAATATGGGCCCCACATCAAATCAATGGATTTTGCAGTTAACAATATTCTTACACCTTCCCCATATTTGGGAGCTACTTTCTTCTCTGATCCAGCTTTCTAATCCTTGTTCCAACTATGACACCATATCCACAGACAATAACTTGGGTCCATCACTCAGGCAAAAACTAACAAAATCATAGGTCCCTTGGAATATACCTAAAATAGGCCTACTACCTTTTTCCCAAAATGGAGACCCACAAATCTTCATCTGTAATATTCTTGCCTTTAGGCTCATGATCAGTCAATAATCTGTTCTGCTTTAAATATTAACTCTTTTTCAGCCACCAGGTTCTTGATGTTACCATGATGCCAATGGGACTTCTCTGGGCAGACAACCCCATGAATGTGTCCTGGAGATCTGCTTCCCCAGAACCTCTATTCACAAGGGAAAGAGAGAGACAGGCTGGGAGTATGGATCAACCTGTCAATGCCCATGTTCAGTAGAGAAGCAATTACAGAAGCCAGACATTCCATCTTCCACACCCCATAATGACCCTGGGTCCATACTCCCGTAGGGATATAGAATAGGAAAGCTATCAGGGGAGGGGATGGGATATGGAGTTCTGGGGGTGATAATTGAACTCCTTTTATCCTATGGTCTTGTCAGCATTTCCATTTTATAAATAAAAATTATAAAAATTAAAAAGTGTGATATATATGATGAGAAGGTCAAGAAGTGGAGATACTTTTGTGACAATATCAAAATATACTACCAGAGGAGTAGTTCTGTTCTTTTTTATTATTTAAGAAAGGAGACATTAACAAAATCATAGGATGGGGGGGTACAACTCCACACAATTCCCGCCAACCAATCTCCATATCGCATCCCCTCCCCAACAGCTTTCCCACTTTCTATCCCTCTGGGAGCATGGACCCAGGGTCCTTGTGGGTTGCAGAAGGTGGAAGGTCTGGCTTCTGTAATTGCTTCCCCGCTGAACATGGGCATTGACTGGTTGATCCATACTCCCAGTCTGCCTCTCTCTTTCCCTGGTAGGGTGGGTCTCTGGGGAAGTGGAGCTCCAGGACACATTGGTGGGGTCTTCAGTCCAGGGAAGCCTGACCGGCATCCTCATGGCATCTGGAACCCGGTGGCTGAAAAGAGAGTTAACATACCAAGCCAAACAAATTGCTGAAGAATCATGGACCCAAAGGTTGGAATAGTGGAGATGAAGTGTTGGGGGGTACTCACTGCAAACTCTAGTGTACTACTGCTTTCAGGTATATATTTGCCCTAGTTTATGGATACCTGTGAACATATGCTCTATCTCCTGGAACCTAGTCTATATCTGGGTTTTGGGACTTTCTTAGGAAGTGAACCACCTGGGATGGAATTAGAGAATACTATGAAAGGAAAGGTCTTACACTAGTGATGAATGTTGTTAAAATTCGGAGGCTCTAGCTGGCCGGGCTAGCTTCACGGGCGGGTAACAGAGACGTGGAGACATACGGCTGGGCAGGGAAGCTGTATTTCTTTATTTAGGAACAACGATTCATAAACTAAACCAAACTAATCACCAAACAGAACTCTGCTGCCTCTTTCCCCCCCGTGGCAGCGCCAAGCACTCTCTAACTCTGCAACTCTCCAACTCTGACTCTGGAACTATGGAGCCCTCTGCAACCCTCTCGGGGTTCCTTGGGGTGGGGCCAAGCTGGCCGTGAAATTAGCAGGACTGATCCAATTTTCTTGGTGGGGGAGAGCTAGAACAAACCAATGTAAAGCATACAACAGATGAAGCTGAAGGGGTGTCATTCCACACCTGAAGTCTGAAGTGAAGCATGCTGGGGTGACACTCGTTGCATTGATTAGGTTGTGATCAGTGGATGCAATATTATTTGATAAGAATTGGGAGAAGCATATGGGAAAGTGAGCCCTACCCTAGGGTCCCAGGACTGGGGGAAGTTTAGGCTCTATAGTGGAAATGTGAGGTTCCTGCTGTCTTAGGGTTCAAGAAGACAATGGATAGTTATTGTTATAATGACATTATTTGATAATTGGGTTAACTTTGAAAAGTCCCTTTGTTAAACATACAATCAATTTTCCCCCTCTCATATTAATTAAATAGTTATTTATATGACTACAATTTAATAGGTGTGTACATAAACACCATTCCCATCACCAAAAGATTGTGTCCCATCCCACCCTCCCACCCCCACCGGCCCAGGAAGCCACATGTCCACTCCCCCTCACCACAGGGTTTTTACTTTGGTGCCCTACTTTCAATTTAGTCAGGTCTTGCTTTTAGTTTCCCTTTCTGATCTTCTTTCTCAACTTCTGTTGATGAGTGGGATCATCCCATACTCATCTTTATCTTTCTGATTTAGCTCACTTAACATAATTCCTTCTCGCTCTGACCAAGATGGGTTAGAGTAGTTCTGTTCTACAAGTGTTCTACAAGAGCAGTGGTAGCTTCATGATGAGTGAGATAAAATAGAGAATACAGAAATGGATCCACAGCCATGTGAGATACACGAAAGGTGACATGCTTGTAATAAGAACGTGCTCTAAGTCATTTTCCTTTTTAAAGTATTTTTATTTTTTTATTACTCAATAGAGGCAGAGAAAAGTTGAGAGGGGAGAGGGATATAGAGAGGGTGAGAGACAAAGAGACACCTGCAGCCCTACTTCACCACTCATGAAGCTTTCCCCCTGTAAGTGGGGACCAGCAGCTTCAACCCAGGCCCTTGTTCACTACAGTTTGAGTGCTTAACCAGGTGTGCCACCACCTGGACTCTGCCATTTTCATTTATAAAATCAATTGGCAGCTATATTATAGCATACACATATATTCAATGATAAAATTTTCAATATTAGGAAAATGAAGTCAACCTAGAAAAATATTCTTGAATGAGGACATATTTTTCTAAAGATGTCATCATTTAGAAATATAAACATACAGGATTTAGAAATGGTACAGAAAACTAAAGAAATTTAAATTTTAAACAAATATATTTTTAAAAAGTATTGTACTGTGTATGTAATTGTTATAATGATTTGACACAGAAAAGAACTCAATAAAAGATGAGTATTGTGGCCAGGCAGTGGTGAACCTGGCTGAGTGCACACTTTATCATTCACTAGGAAATGAGTTCAAGTCCCCAAACCCCACCTGAAGGAGGGAAGCTTCATAAGCAGTGAACAAGTGTTGCAAGTGCCTCTTTTTCTCTTTCTGTCTCTATCTCCTCCTCCACTCTCAATTTTTTCTGTTAAGCAAAAAAAAAAAAAAAAAAAAAGAAAAAGAGAAGAAAGGGAGGAAGGAAGGAAAGCAGGAAGGGAGTTGGGGAGGGAAGGAGGGATGGATGGAGGAAGCAAGGAAAAAAAAAAAAGGCCACTGAGAGCAGTGAATTTATTATGCTGGCACTGAGCACCAGTGATAACCCTAGTGGCAATAAAAAATTGTAAGTGAAAAGTTTTTATATGGGTACTAGTTCCCATTATGTCCTTACAGTCTGAACATATATACTTACCTTGGTTCCTTCCAAGAATAACAGTGGAGTGATATTAAAGAAATAATAGAGTATGGACTACAAAACTAAAGAAATGATAAGAGGAAATACACATATGGGAGATGTCAGTAATATTTTACAAATACTTAGTGTAGCGATTAGAAAATTGATGTCTTGATAAAGACAAACTAACACAGATTAAATTGTACAAAGTCCAATTCTTATTCCACCAATATTTTTCTTTAATTTCAACTTCTACTTCTCACTTGCATTCCCTTTAATTCCATGGACTATACTATGCTTAATACATATCTTGGAGTTCATAAGGAATCTTAAATATTTATATGATTTTCTTTACATAAATAGTTGTTTTTTGGTCTTTTTTAACTGAAAACCTTATTATAGTTCATATTTCTTGAGTTCTTTCTATTGTTTTGTGTTTGTTTTACTGCCAATTGTGAATAATACCAAAACATTTACAAAAGTATACTGTTCTGACTACACAAGTTCAGCAATTATCAACACATACCTAAATTTTTCTTGATGCCTTTATACTGTAATTCATGCAATCACTCCATTATCTTGAAGCATTTTTTTTTTTTTAATTTTCAAGTCCTTAGTCCGCACTTCAAGGGAGGAAGCGGTGAAGCAGGGCTGCAGGTTTCTTTCTGTCTTTCTCCCTCTTTATCTCTCCCTCTTTTCAATTTCTGCCTGTCTTTATCAAATAAATAAATAAGATAATAAAAAAGCACACAATAAACAGGTGTATATGATGGTCATATACACTGAACATAAACCAGTCCTGTGTGGCGAAGAACAGTAAGTATACAATTAGTAGAATTAATACACAACTTCTTATTTGCTGCTCAGTATATACGGCATACAATTAAGGCTTCCTCTCAGATTCAACTTTTGTGTTTCTTAGAGCTGAATAGAATTTTAGAATTTGTTTAGGTTTTTCAGATTTCTGAGCCCCTGTGTTCACTTTAACATTATTTTTAATGGACAAATGAAAATAGCTTACATGTTCATGTAAGTATCTCCCCAGGCCACAGGATACTTCCACCAGAAACTTGAAAATATATCATGGCATTTCAGTTCATTAAAAATCAAGAAAGTTCCTTCCAAATCTATCCATTTTTTTTTTTGTTGAAAATGGTAAGATTTCATTTGTTTCAATAGCTGAGTAATAGTCCACGAGAAATGTTCACCACATCCCCTTTATTTATCCATCTAGACATAAACACACAAGCTATTTGCATGTTTTGTCCATCAAAAATCAAGTTCAATGAGCATAAGGGCCCAGAAACCTGAAAATGCTAAGCATACCCTAAAATGAAGTAAATAACTAAGCAAAACAAAAAGCTGAGCCCCAAAGGAGACCTAAATTATATGCATTATATACCGAGTCACAAAAAAGAAGTTGTGTGTGAATGATATTAAAAGTGAATATAAATTTAGCCCATATCATGATATTGCTACCTTGGGAGGATGGTTGAAGAGATGTGACTTGATCACTAGGGACCAGTTGGGATGAATGAAAGTAGAAAGAGTGCTATGTCTTCTTGGTAACTAGTGTGACCTTAAGAGATAATATCTGAAACTGAAAAATCAAGAAGTAAGAGAAAGCTTATCATTTACAAAGACAAAATTAAATGTAGGGGGCCAGGTGGCGGCATGCCTGGTTGAGTGCACATGTTACAATGCACAACGGGAAAGCTTTGCAAGTGGTGAAGCAGGGCTGCAGGTGTCTCTCTGTCTGTCTCCATTCTCTACCACCCCTTTCCTTCTCAATTTCTGGATGTTTCTAGCCAGTAAATAAATAAAAATATTTTTTAATTAAATTAAAAAAAATAATGTCAGCAGAAAGCAATCTTTGGATAGCAAAATTAAAAGGGCAAAAATGGGACAGAAACAAATATATATATATAAAACCTTGTTATCCTAGTGGAACTTTTAGATTATGCATCTGTATTATTTTTCTAAAAAGTAAAGTAGAAGTCAAAGACATGAGTTGAAAATGTTTAAAAATCAAACAGAGGAGATAGTATAATGGTTATACAAAAAATCATCATGCCTGAGATACTGACGTCCCAAAGTTTAACCCCCTGTACCACTATAAACCAATAAATATAATAATTATAATGATATAATAAAATATACACAAGCATATGAGAAGAAACAAAGTTTCAATAGACGATCACATATTCAAATTTCAATAAGTAAATATTTTCATCTATAATATTAGCAAAATATATAATATTCAGTTGTTAAAGAAACATAAAAATGAACATTATAATAAAGTGCTGGTAGAATTATATAAATTAACCTGCTTTGGGAGGTAAAAGGACAGTTTTTATGAAAGGTTAAAATACGATTGCAATTGAGCAAATCTGTTTTTTTCTTTTGTTGTTGTTTGTTTGTTTTTGTTGCCTCCAGAGTTATTGCTGGGGCTCGTTTCAAGCACTATAAATCCACTGCTCCTGGAGGCTATTTTTTTCCATTTGTTGCCCTTGTTGTTTATCGTTGTTGTAGATATTATTATTGCTGTTATTGCTGTCATTGTTGGATAAGACAGAGAAAATGAGAGAGGAGTGGAAGACAGAGGGGGAGAGAAAGCCTGTGAAGTGACCCCTCTACAGGTGGGGAGCCGGGGCCTGGTGACACACCTGGTAGTGTTATCATGTGCAAGGGCCAGGGCCAAGTCACAGGTCCCCACCTGCATGGAACATGGAGCAGTGCTGCAGCTGTCTCTCTTTCCCTTTAGGTCTCTCTCCCTCTGTATCTGTCTGTCTCTCACTGTCTATCAAAGAGAATGGGAAAAATAGCTACCAGGTGCAAAGTGAAGAGGTCCAGCAATAACCCTGATGGAAACAAATAAACAAAACCTTCTGAATAGATGAAACTATGCCCTCAACATATATCAAACAAACAAACAAACAAAAAATATCCAAGACATGTAAAGAACCTGTAAAACCCAACAACTTCTATTAAAAATCGGGCAAAGTGCTGATCACACATCTCACCAGGGGAGATATACAGGTGGCCAACACACACATTAATATAATTCCTTATTACTTATTGGCAGAGAAACTCAAATAAAATAAGATAAACAATGAGAAACCACCTCACACCTGGGGAAATGGCCGATATCGAGAATAGTAAGAAATGCTGAAAAGGGAGTGCAGAAAAAGAAACACGATTAGACGGGCAGTGAGAGTAGAGTTTTTTGCAGGGTCTATAGAAAACAGGGTCTGGGGCTGGGTGGTGGCACACCTGGTTGAGCGCACATGTTACTGCGCTCAAGGAAATGGGTTCAAGCCCCCGTCCCCATCTCACCCACCAAGGGGGAAGCTTCATGAATGGTGAAGCGGGGTTGCAGATGTCTCTCTCCCTTCCTCTCTCCTTCCCCATACCCTCTCAATTTCTGGTTGTCTCTATCCAATAAATAAAGATAATTAAAAAGAATTAAAAATAGAAAACAGGGTCTCATACTTGCAGGGTACATAATCTACAGGGCAAGCTATTTTCCAGCCCCTGGATCATATTTGTGAACCTGCTCTGACCATCCCAGTTCACTGGTATCCTTTAGACCATTTATGTTTAAGAATCTGTTTCTAAACTTCAATCTTCTCATGGTGTAAAGACCTTCAGAGATTCTCTTTTTAAAATTTTCAAAATTATCTTTATTTATTGGATAGAGATTGCCAGAAATGGAGAGGATAGGAGAGATCAAGAGGGAGAGAGACAGACAGACACGTGAAGCCCTGTTACACCACTAGCAAAGCTTTCCTTCTGCAGGTGGGGGCCGGGGGCTCATACCTGGGTCCTTGTGCACTGTAATGTGCACTCAACCAGGTGAGCCACCACCTGGCCCCCAGATATTCGTTATCTATGTGGAGCACATATGTCCTTAGCACAAGAATAGAGCAATAGACTCTCTGGTGTTCTTTATTCAGTTTGATTGTCTTTATAGTTTCAATTTCTCCTCTGAGAAATTGAATTCACCCTTTATTTTTTTATTTGTATGTATGTATGTATATATGTATGTATGTATTTACTGCCTCCAGGGTTATCACTGGGGCTCGGTGCCTGCACTATGAATCCACTGCTCCTAGAGGCCAATTTTTCCCTTTTGTTGCCCTTGTTGTTTATTGCTGTTGTTATTGTTGTTGCCGTTGTCGCTGTTGGATAGGACAGAAAGAAATGGAGAGAGGAGGGGAAGACAGAGAGGGGGAGAGAAAGATAGACACTGGCAGACCTGCTTCAAGCTTGTGAAATGCCCCCCTTCCATATGGGGAGCCTGGGGCTCAAACCGGGATCCTTAGGTCAGTCTTTCTGCTTAGTGTCATGTGTGCTTTACCCACTGTGCTACCATCCACTCCCCTTCCTGATAACAATACAACCCCCACTAAGTGCTCTGTCATCCTTTTTGGACCTGTATTCCCCCCTCCCACCCACCCCAGAGTCTTTTACTTTGGTGCGATACACCAACTCCAGTCCAGGTTCTACTTGTGTTTTCCTACTGATCTTGTTTTTCAACCTCTACCTGAGAGTTAAATCAGCCCACATTCATCTTTCTGTTTCTGACTTCTTCACCTAACATGAATTTTTCAAGGTCCGTCCAAGATCGGCTGAAAACGGTGAAGTCACGATTTTTAATAGCTGAATAGTATTCCATTGTGTATGTAGACCACAACTTGCTCAGCCACTCATCTGTTGTTGGACAGCTGGGTTGCTTCCAGCTTTTGGCTATTACAAATTGTGCTGCTAAGAACAAATGTGTACACAAATCCTTTTGGATGGGTATGATTGGTTCCTTAGGATATATTCCCAGGAGAGGAATTGCAGGATCATAGGGTAGGTATATTTCTAGACTTCCGAGAGTTCTCCAAACTGTTCTCCACAGAGGTTGGACCAATTGACATTCCCACCAGCAGTGCAGGAGGGTTCCTTTGACCCCATAACTCTCCAGCATTTGCTGCTGTTACCTTTTCTGTTGTATGACATTCTCACAGGAGTGAAGTGGTATCTCATTGTTGTCTTTATTTGCATTTCTCTGACAATCAAATACTTGGAACATTTTTTCATATGTTTCTCGGCCTTTTGGATCTCTTCTGTGGTGAATATTCTGTTCATGTCCTCTCCCAATTTTTGGATGGGTTATTTGTTTTCTTGTTGTTGAGTTTGGCCAACTCTTTATATATTCTGGTTATTAGCCTCTTGACTGATGTATAGCATGTAAAGAAAGATCTTCTCCCATTCTGGGAGGGATCTCTTGGTTTGGGTAGTGGTTTCTATTGCTGTGATGAAGCTTTTTAATTTGATGTAGTCCTATAGGTTTATGCTTGCCTTAGTCTTCTTTGTAATTGGATTCATTTCATTGAAGATGTCTATAAATTTATGTGGAAAGACTTCTGCCAATATTTTCCTCTAAGTCTCTGATAGTTTCAGGTCTAACATTCAAGTCCTTGATCCACTTGGAATTTAATTTTGTATTTGGTGAAATATAGTGGTTCAATTTCATTCTTCCTCATGTTTCAACCCATTTTTTAAACATCATTTGTTGAAGAGACTCTGCATTCCCCATTTAATAGTCTGGGCAAGTTTGTCAAAATTAGATGTCCATAGGTGTGGGGACTTACTTCTGGGCTCTCAATTCTATTTCACTGGTCAGTGTGTCTATTCATGTTCCAGTACCAAGCAGTTTTGATGACAATGGCCCTATAATACAATCTGAGATCTGGGAGTGTGATGCCTCTAGTTCTGTTCTTTCTTCTTAAGATTGTTTTGGCAATTCTAGCTCTTTTCTGGTTCCAGATAAACATTTGTAGTATTTGTTCTATTCTAAAAATGTGAGTAGCTTAGTTATGTTAGTCCTAACTGGTTTTGCAATCTGTTTTGTACATTCCTGTCCCAAGGGTCAACCAGATGTCTAGAAACACAAGATACAGACTTGAGGGCTTTTCTCTCCACGTTTAATTTCCCCCTCTTCCTCCTCATTTTCTAGGAGCTATGAACTCTGAATTCTAGCTACTGACATTTTAAGAAAGAGAAAGTCCATCTTTCATATGTGGTTTTACTAAACTGAATGACATACATTATGACCTTTTTTTTTTTAAGGTTGGAAACCATACACACACACACACACACACACACACACACATGTCATTCATTCAATTATCATTCCCCATTTACAAAAATTCATTTTTCTTCAAAACATGCCTATGTCCATTCACTCTTTGGTCTTTAGTTAATTTTTATGTTTTCTTTCTTTCTTTCTTTCTTTCTTTCTTTTTTTTGGAAGCTCTAAACATTTTATGCAGAAAAGTTATGCATCCAGCTTAGTTGACCATTATTCAAAAGGTAAGTCCTAAGAACAAATAAGTGATTTTCATTTCCACTATTTTTTTTTTCTTTTAAGATGTGAAATATCTTAAAGCACTTCAAGGAAACTAAATTCCTCTGAATTGCATTTCTTCTCTTTGGGCAATGTTCTCTACAAAAATAGTTCCTGGTAACTACAGCTGTCTAGTTAGCTGCAGGCACACTCAGAAAACTGCATGTCAGCTCACACTGAACAAGACAGCAGTAGCACTTGGGGAGACTCCAACAGCCACAGTCCAACCAAGTCTGAGCGAGAGAAGATGTTTTCTTCAGTTGCATAATGAATACCATAGACAGAGGCTTTCACCAAAGAGGATTCAAAGCTGGTTCCATATTCTTTCCTTGAATCTCAAGAATCAATGACCAAGAGGACTAATCTAATATGAACCTTGAGGTTTTCCAGTTTGTTCCAATTCATGCTTAGCAACTATCACTCATCTGATATTCCCTGACATGAAGAAATATGACACTTTGCAGCTGATGGGTATTTCTTAAGACCTCCTATATTCCATTTCATCTTGAGAGTTATGACAGATCTTCAGAATTTCACCCATCATTCTACCTACTGAATTACCACAGTCCTAAATGGGGGACACCCCCTGAGATAACACAGGACAAGCGCAGTAAGGACACAGTTGAGCTGTATCTCATTTTTTGCGATCTGTCTGTACCCATTTAGATCCATGGTGCTATCTGGCACACTCTTCTTTTCCTTGAGTTTAGTCTCCCAAATGGTTTTGGTGGATGGAACACAGTATGCTCAGTGAGGTGGTCATGACCACTTGAATTCAGTATGATCGTTACATTTAATGGCTAGCTGTTCTCCAAAAGAAGACTGGCCAGCAAAAGTATGTGGTTTCTCTTGACATTCTGCTATCCAGTCTTCCCCACTTAGTTATAAGATTCGCACACCAAATTTAGGTCCAATGTGATTTACAGGCCACCTTTCCTGTGAAGTGTTTCATTTTTCCCATGTAGAAAATTTCCAATCATTAACTAGTTATCTAAAAATAGAACACATATTCTTAACCATCATGCTTCCTCAGTTATGCTACACGGAGAGGAATCAAGCCATTCTGTTTGAAGAAAAAGTATCTCCATGTTTAGAAAGTCCTTTATTTTTATTTATAAAAAGGAGACATTGACAAAACCATAGGATAAGAGGGGTACAACTCCACACAAGTTCTTTTTAAGACCTCACTGCCAAGCTGAAGGAAATCTGGTGGGATATCAAAGTCCTCAGCATGGAAAAGTCAGAGTAGATGTAGTTCTACAATTTAAGCACTAGAAAGGAGAAAAAAAAAAAAAAAAAAACTTGCCTGCCTTCAAAAGCCTGTAAGATCTCTCTGGTCTCCAGGAAGAAGATACTTCTTAGGTGCTACCCACTGTATCACAGCATTCCTCACCTCTCCTTTTATCTTCTGCCCTTTTCCTCTTTCCAAGATCATAGATCAACAGAGACAGGTCTTCATTCTCCTTTCACAGAGAAGGGGGAAGAATAGACTTCTCCTATTCCATGAAAACTGAACAACTTGATAAATTTTACTACCTGTGTCTCGGGTTAAAAAAAAAAAAACGGACACATTTCACAGCTTACACAGGACTTTTGTAGCCAGGAGCCTCTGCAGCATTTAGTCCAAAGTCTCTGTCACCTATCTATCCACTTGCAAGGCCAGAAACGAAGCCGAAGTGGGGGGGGAGGGGCAGGGAATGGAGATTGGTTCAGATTCCAGAGAAGGGTCAGAGTCAAATACAAAAGTGTGTGACAGCTAAAATTGTTCATGATTTACTAATTGCTGGAGGCAGTGACCCGGCCACAAAGAGCAAAGGTCAAAGGGAAGGAAGGGCTGGTGCCCAGGGCTGGCATTAAGTTTCTGTCCAGAAGAGGAGAAGACAGCAGAAAACTGAAGAACATTTGGAACTAATTAGGAAGACTAAGGAAACTTGAGGCAAAGAGGTGGGGGTGGATCAGCACCATACTGTTCCTTAAAATAAGAAATAGCTGGCCAATTTCATCAAAGGCTCTGCTTCTCTTTATCTTTCTTGTCCTCAATGTAACATACATAGCTGATTAAAGTACAGTCTCATCTTTCAGCTTCCTGCAATGTGAAAGCTCTTATCTGCAGGATAATGTAGCTTTAAAAAAAATGAAAGGAATCAGCAGATATTACCATTTTCTTCAAGGATGGCTTGGATCTCTGAATGTGGATCATGTTTGTGAAAGCACTGAGCTTTAAAGAAATGGGCTCGAAGCTTGAGTCCTTTGCTCACAAGCCATGTGATCCTGAGAAAGTCATCTATCTCTACTGAGTTGTCTTTTCAGTCTGCAAGATTAAGTCTTTCCTTTGCAGAAGGCTCCCCTCCATGAATGGAACTTCTCATTAATTAAAAGACTCCTTTTTTTTGTTTTAAAGTTCTCAACATGACAAATACAATAAAAGTCACTTGTAGCATTCTTTCATTCTAAAAGTCAAGACACATAACAAAGCCACAGTACTTCAAACAGTGTGGTACTGTATCAAAAATAAAAATTTAAATTCATTTCCTATTTAGGGGGAAAAAGGTCATTAATAGTCAGGAATGCACTCAACTTGCATTCAAGATCCAGAATTAGATAAAATAAAATAAATTTTATGCCAAAGGTAATGACGGATTATAACAAGACCTTGCAATTGAAAAGAGTTTCTTAAATAAACTCGGTAGAAAAAAATAAACAAGAGTGCTCTTGTGATGGGCTCACTCTGCAGAGATCATGTGTAACTGTGTGTAAGGACCAGGCTCAAGCCCCTGCTTACCCCCTAGCAGGCGGAAGCTACATAAGCAGTGCGGAATTGTTGTAGATGACTCTCTGTCTCTTACTTCCCTCTCTATTCTCATTTATGTTTAACTTTTATATTCGATCTAAAAAAAAAATGGGGAGGGGGTAGGCTGACAAAAAAAAGTTCACTTGAATAGTGTGTGTTGCTTCTCTTTGTGTATGACCCAGGCTTGAGCCTGGCCTTCACAGTATTGAAGGAAGTTTGGTGCTGTGGTGCCTTTCACTATTTCTCTCTCTCTGCCCCCCCCTCAGAAAAAAGTCATTGGGAACAAACTTTAATGGAGCTGTGCAGACACCTTTTGGTGGCAAAAAAGATGAGTCAATTAAAAAATTAAACATGAAAACAGCACAAGACAAGAGATTATCTATCAGAAAATATTCATATCTATAAAATAGACAGAAACAATAAACCAAGGTGAAGCATCCATCACAAGATTTTCAAACAATTATCGCACATATTAAAAAAAAAAAAAGGTTGGGTCAATGAAAACATGACTTTATGGCTTTCAGGATTCAAACAATTTCCTATGAAATTAGAATTGTCCTATGAAAAATGGCCCTGCCTCATTAGCAATCAGAAAAGTTGTGTGAAAATAATACTGGGTCACTATTCTGTTACCAGATGGCAAAGATCTATAAGTGTGAGAATATCAAATGTAGAGGAATTGAGAGAAAGCAGAATTGAAGATAGGTACCCATGACCTTGAACATAATACTGTTACTCTGAAAGTCAAGGTAGTGGTATTTATTATATTGCTCTCCTACACCCTCAGCAATTTCTTTTCTATATATCTGCTCCAGAAAAAGATTTTTTGACACATTGCTTATAAGGTGATAAAATTGTAGATATTAGAGGAACTGATAAATACTACTGGTAAAGAAAAATATTATATAGAATAAGGAATAAAGGTATTCTATACATGTTAATATGAATCAGTCCAAAAAATCCTAAAACCAGCAATCTACATTCCTCCTTAAGTGTATATATTTCCTTTTTCAGAACAGACTACAAAGCAATTGTTAGGTTATTTTTTTTCACCCCACAAATCGTAAAGTGGCTCCACTGAATCATGGATTAGAAATCTAAGGAGATGTCTTCAACATGTGTTGATACTTTATAAACACAGAGAGGTACATCTAGCTAGAAGAGTTAAACTACTCTATTTGGTAGACCTTGGAGATCTAATTAATACTATTAAATAGGGAGTCAGATGGTAGTGCAGCAGGTTAAGCATAGGTGGTTCAAAGTACAAGGGCAGGCATAAGGATCCCGGTTCGAACCCCTGGCTCCCCACCTGCAGGGGGGTTGCTTCACAGGTGGTAAAGCAGGTCTGCAGGTGTCTGTCTTTCTCTTCCCCTCTCTGTCTTCCACTCTTCTCTCCATTTCTCTCTGTCCTATCCAACAATGACGACATCAATAACAACAACAATAATTACTACAACAATAAAAAAACAACACGGGCAACAAAAGGGAACAAATAAATAAATATTTTAAAAAGACTATTAAATAAAAAAACTTTTACATGAAAATAACATTTTTTCCATAAAAAGAAAAATTCTTCAAATATGATATTCTATTTTTCTCCTTGATTTTTTTATTGGAAAGTTAATGGTTTACAATATAGTTGTTGGCACATGGATACAATTTTTTTAACTTTAAAAAGTTTATTAATTTATTTTCCCTTTTGTTGCCCCTGTTGTTTTATTGTTGTAGTTATTGTTGTTGTTGTACTAATGTCATCATTGTTAGATAGGACAGAGAGAAATGGAGAGAGGAGGGGAGAAAGACACCTGCAGACCTGCTTTACCACCTGTAAAGTGACTCCCCTGCAGGTGAGAAGCCAGGGTCTAGAACCAGGATCTTTACTGGTCCTTGTGCTTTGCGCCATGAGCACTTGACCCGCTGCTCTACTGCCCAGCCCCCATGGATACAATTTCTTATCTCACCAAGATGGTGTCTTCAGATCTCTCTCACTCCCAAACTAGGTTCATCATCCTGTACCAGGACCTGTAAGCTCCTCTCTCCCCAACCTTCTCTCCTCCATCCTTCCCCAGAGTTCTTTGATTTGGTTTAATACACTGCCAGTCCAGGTTTTACTGTGTGTTTCTTTTTTCCCTTCTTGTGTCTTAACTTCTGTCTAGGAGTGGCATCAACCCATATTTATTTTTCTCTTTCAGGTTTATCTCACTTAACATGATTCCTACAAGCCACATTCAAGCTGAGGAAAAGAAGGTGAATTCCTCAATCTTATTGACTCATTTTGCCCCCAGGATTTATTGCTGGGGTCCATGACTGCATGAGGAATTCACGACTCCCAGTGGCCTTTTTTTTAAAAAAAAAAATTAGATAGGGCAGATATAAACTGAGAGCGAAAGAAGAGCTTGAGAGGAAGAGAGAACCTAGAAGCCTTGCCTCTCTGCTCATGAGGCTTCCTCCCTGCAGGCAGGAAGTGAGGGCTTGGACCTATGTCCACTGTACATGGTAATATGTGCACTCAAATAGGCACATCACTTTCTGGTCACTCAAATGTGATAAAGCAACTTGGTCTTTCACATAACTCATGATTAGTTAGCCCTGTATCCATCAGATCTGAATTCAAACTCACTCAAATAATGTGAATTTATTCCCTTTCATAGCTTGTTTCAGACACATCTGCATTCAGTGCCTCTAAACACCT
The DNA here is from genome assembly GCF_950295315.1 of Erinaceus europaeus. Classification (NCBI taxonomy): domain Eukaryota; kingdom Metazoa; phylum Chordata; class Mammalia; order Eulipotyphla; family Erinaceidae; genus Erinaceus; species Erinaceus europaeus. The sequence goes on from NC_080171.1 coordinate 5,868,560, forward strand.
CATTAAGACCCCATCCATCTCCCCACCCTTCTCTATTTTGTCTTCATTTAGAAGCATTCTCTGAGCAACTGTTTGTATGTATGTCTTCCAAGTTCTCCAAGCTTCCAAGTATACTTTCCTACAACCTCAAGATGAAATAAAACCTTCCTTCTCTCAAATAAGTTCCTGAGAAAGAAGCTGGCTATGACATAGCGATCTCTGTATCTAGTGGTCCTTATCAGACTTGGGTCTTTATTACTTCCCCTTACCTTTAGTTCTAGAAGAGATTAATTCAGTAACAATCAAGCCAAGAAGATTTAATCAGATTAGCATAGAATGAGTTAAGTGAGGTTCATCAAACCAAAAGAGAAATTCTAGGCACACAAAACCATAGGACCACAATACAGTTGCAGATCTGGCCACTACAGTACAGAAATAACCTCTGCAAGAGGGGAGACATTCAGAAAACTTAGCCACAGCAGAAGCGAAAGTGTACTTTCTACAATGCTGGCAAGTAGTACGTCTTAGAAAATGTGTAGATCTGATTTATATCTGTCTCACAGATCTTATCAATTACCAAGTTCAAATAAACAAAACAGCAACCCTGTCAAGTGAACGTGGACACTAGAACTGCAAGTTCATTTCAAGTCATGTGTTCTAAGGCTGTTGACAGCAAGGAGGCTGCAGGATCAGGCGGCACCAGCAAGCACAGAAACAAGACCCCTGGTAACTAACATGCCTGCCAGGTGCCCGGCTGTCTCCTAAAGGCTGAAGACACGTTTTCTCAGGCAATTTTTACCATAGCTAATGAAGTAGATCTTATTATCATTTCCATTTTTACAGATGAAGAGACAGATGTAGCAAGGTCAAAACACTGGCCCAAGGTCAGGCAAGAGACAGGGTTTGGACTCCTACTTGGTTGCATTTGACTGGAGTTCTTAACTGTGCATTGTTCTGTCCGGGGCTGCCCTGCACGGCCTCAGAATACCCAGAGGAGGAGATTCAACATGAAACAGCATTTGGCTGCATTCCAGTCAGTCAACACATTCATCACTACATGCACAAAGAGAGCAGGTAGGTTGGATTCCCAGTACTGAACAACACAATACAGGCAAATCCAGGCACTGACCTCCACGTGGATCTGGAAATTCAGCTTCTCCACCCTGAAGAATTTTTGAACATCTCAGCTGCAATACTTAATGAGACCTTTTGTGGATAGGGTCAGAAAGGGATGGAGGGAATTTGTCTTTTCAGATTCCTTTTCTTTCACAAACACTTATTTAATCATAACGTTTCCCCAGCTAGTTTTGTACTGGTGAAATTATAGAGCTGTGCTGTTTCCAAGATGTATTGGGAAGCTGGGCACAGATGGCTTTAATTATTTGAGCAGCCATTGACAGATGTGATGGTCTAGGTTTCTGCCGTCTTGGACAGGTGTAAGCTATAGGATTTACCCAGAGGGAATTGCAGAGAGCCAGAATTGGATAGGGCCCTGTGATGGCCCTTTATTTTGTCTTAATCCACCCCTAGGTACATAGTTATCATATTTCTTTGCCTCAAGGCATGGTCAAGTCAGTCAAAACCATCCAACCAAGTATATGTGCTGAAAAGAAGATTTCAAAGAGAAACATATACAGTTAGCAATTGGTCTTAAACCGCTGCTTGGTGCCTTCACGGCTCATTAATTATGGACTCATAATAAAAGAAAAAAATATATATCTGGATACCCACTTCTAAATACAAACAAGCATGTTCACTTCTAATTCTACCTCATAGCAACAATTTCACAGGATTTAATGTCACTCTGTGAAAAAAATCTTCATTACTTTGCTCTACAGATTTCTTGAGCAAGTTATGGAAGGTAGGAAGAGAAAGCAGGCAGACTTCCTGCTCTTAAGAAGATAATGAGCATTTGATGGAAACAGCAGACTTTGGAGTTGAGATGACAAAGAGTCGGTGCTTTACATGTGAAAACATGTTCTAGGCTCTGGGGTTATGGTGCTGATTAACATAATAATTTCCCCTTGAAGTTTCTATTCTAACTGTGAAAGGATTCTTTAAAATAAAATTCTCTTTCACACACATGTATATGCATATTACGTATCACAATCACATATTCTGGCGGCCTTTCTATCTGTCTGTCTGCTGAACTGTTTTTACCAGGAAGTTCCTCACTCTGGATTATGGTGGGATTGGGGATTGAACCTGAGACTTCCGGTGCCATAGTCATGAAAGTCTTTGAGCATAACCATTATGCTATTTCCCCAGGCCCATAGAAAAATCCCTTCAAAAACGATTTACTGAATCAAAATATCCCAAAGTTATACTGCTGATTCATACTCATCATCTGTTATATGCAACCCTCTAGTTTAGTTCAGTGACCTTATGCAGTAAATCTTACTGTTCCTGTTTTAACTATGAGGAAACAGAGGCTTGATGAAGCTAACAAAAGTCTCTTATGTGTCATAGCTGGCAAGTCAGCAAGTATTTCCATCTAGACAGTCTGACTTAACAGCATGGGCTCTTGGCTCCCGTCACTGGGGAATGAAAAGATTTGGTCAAAGGAGCCAACTCATAAGGGAACTTGGTTATACTTATGGATGGAGACTGACTATCAGAGAACTCAAAACCTCTATCTGTTTCCTGAAAACTTCCTAAATAAGTACCTACTTCTACTCTGTAGGACTCTAATCAGAATCCACATACACAACCCAGCATGCAGTACCTCGCATGGATATAGGCCTTGCAACCACTAATCTCCTCCCATGAGTCCATCTCATTCCTCCCTCTCCCTCTCCCTCTCGGTCTCCCTCTCCGTCTAACCTCTCCTTCTCCCTCTCCCTCTCCCTCTGCCTCTCTCTCTCTCTCTCTCTCTCTCTCTCTCTCTCTCTTTTTCTCTCTCCCTGGACCCAAACTCCTCAGACAATACAACTTTTTAAGAAGTCTTTTGAAGAATGCCTTAAAGGATTTGAATCAATAATCTCCTTAGATCCTAAACTGGAACTCCCCAGTTTGCTTTTTAATGATATCTCCCAATTCGGCAATCACAACTGCTTCTTACTGTTTGCCCCTTGCTAGTCTGCTCTATTCTTCACTTGGCCCATAGCACTTTTCTTTTTAAATAAAGAAACAGACATGGAATTAAGTCTCTGTGTCCCATGTGCTTCATTATCTTGGCTTGTTGGGAATGTGTTAAACATACAGTGTGAGTTTTCATAAGTAGCAGAAAAGGATCAAAGGAACCTATTTTACCAAAGGATTCTCTTTTTTTTCTCTCTCTCTCTCTCTCTTTTTTTTTTTAACTGAAGTTTGGGTGATTCAAATCACACTAGGTAGTTCAGCTGATAAGATATGGGAGAAGAGAGTTTTCAACAGTACTTTTTATTTCAAGAAAAGAAAACTTTTAAGTCATAAAATGTTCTTTGGTGCCTTTGATTTTTTTTTTCAGTTGAATTGCAAACCTGGAATTAGATGTTTTGAAAAAAAAATACGCTTGATGTTAACCCTAGGTAGTTTAATAAATAGAGCAAACTGAATGAAGTCACACCGCTCAAAGATCACACTTTGCTGTGCTGCTGGATTTTTACATACCAAAAACTTTAAAACTTTAAGGGGACCACTTAAAATTACTTTTACAAATATATACACTTATGTTGATATACATTTTAATCACTGTTCTATAAAACCAAAGTACTTAAAATCTTGTTAATCATATTAAATCGCTAATAAAAATTATAATAAAAAAACAAGGTGCTTGTTCCTGGAAATATTAAACAAGAGTACTTGGACTGGGAGAATTTGCATAATCACTATGTACTATTATATAAAATTCCGGGAACATTTGACTCTACCTTTGCAATAAAGAATGACCCCCCCCTTTTTACAGCTTTTTAGCCTAGGGGTTCTTAAGCTATTTGGAGTTCCAGAGAAAAGCCTAAAATCCACAATCTCAAACTGAGAAAAAAAGATATACATTTGGTAATAATGAACTATCAGAATCTGATTTATATACAGGATTCATATGTGCTTTTCTTAGAAACATTTTAATTGCATCTAAGATATACTTTTAGTGGGGAAAATGAATTCCTTCTAACCTTTCATTTTGCAGTTACTACTGTGGTGTCACTTCTACTCCTCCATTGGTTAGTAAATTCCAGTATCTTTGTTGCCAATGCATACCAACCTTGAGAAATTTTGTGGAATATCAGTGAAATGGAAAACACAGTGACAAACTTATTTGGGTGGAAAAAGGGTCACAGTGGTCTGGGACAGTAGCTCAGCCTGTCAGACTACCAATCTGCTTGACAGAGGCCTCAAAGGCTGTGAGTTCAGTAGCCTGTCCCACCTTATGTTAACTAGAGTTGAGCGTGGGTCTCTTCCTCCTTCTCCTTTCTCTAATATTCTCTCATAAAATATTTTTAAAAAGAAATATTTCACACCTTTCCTAGTCAAAACCCTTTAGAATAAATCATCAGTCATTATTTTATATTTACTTTAAAACATCTATAGTGTCTGGGGAGATATGACTCAGTGGGTAAAGTCCATATTTTACGTGTGGGGCCCAGGTTTCAATCCTTTACACCGAATATGATAGATGGGTGCTCTCATCTCTCTCTCTTATAAAACAGGATAAATAAACCTTTACAAGGTCCACAAAATGACTCACTTGGGTAGTGTACCTGCTTTGCCAAGGATGCAAACCATGTTTGAGCCCATGCCAGTCCACTTCACTGGAAGCAGTTTCAGTACTGAGTTTGTTTCTCTCTTTCTACCTGAAACAAATATACAAACAAACAAAAACAATCAGCCCACAGAAGTAAAGAATTGGCAGGGACAAATCAGACTATTAAATACCTACGGTAGGATTGTCCTCACAATTTTTTATATTTTTAGAGACTTTTTTGATATTTGTTTTCTTCCCTTTTGTTGCCCTTGTTTTATTATTGTTGTGGTTATTAGTATTGTTGTCATTGCTGTTGGATAGGACAGAGAGAAATCAAGAGAGGAGGGGAAGACAGAGAGGGGGAGAGAAAGACAGACACCTGCAGACCTGCTTCACCGCTTGTGAAGAAACCTACTGAGGGGGAGAGACAGAGAGAGAAAGACATCTGTAGACCTGCTTCATTGCTTGTGAAGTGACCCCCCTGCATGTGGGGAGCTAGGAGCTGGAAGCTGGATCCTTGTGCAGGCCCTTGTACTTTTTACTACGTGTGCTACCGCCCGGCCCCCTGCAATAACTTTATAGTAGCATTGCTCCATGAGTTTAATTCTGTTTATGTATATTTCCAGTGGGGAGAGAACTGGGAGTGGAACTGTTGGTAATAAAACAAATACTGAATTTTTTGAGATACACAAATTATTTTCTAAAGTGATGGTACTATAGCACCTTTTTTTCAGCAAGGTGTGATAGCTGAGTCGCTCCATAGTCTGGCTAACACGGATATTGTCAGTCCTCTTAGCGTATGTTGTATGTAGTGATATGCCATTATCTTTTTACTCACAACCTTTGGTGACTACAAGTGTCGTGAGTCCCTAGTGTTGAGCATATCTTCATATACACATTGTGGCTATTGTTAAATTACAGTTTGTGTCTGTACTTTGTCTTCATCTAAATGAGATTGTTTTGCCCCCTATTATTTTGTCTCCCTAGTTATTATTGAATATTTTATTTATTTGTTAATTGGATAGAGACAGAGAGAAATTGAGAAGGGAGGGGGAGACAGAGTGAGTCAGAGACAGAGAGACACCCACAGACCTGCTTCACTGCTTGTGAAGCTTTCCCCCTGCAGGTGGGTGGGGCTGGGAGTTTGAACCCCAGTCCTTATACACACACCGCCTATCAGTCCCTTTAGGACTAGCTTATGTATCCTAGACACCAGTTCTTTGTTATGTACAGACTTTCAGCATTTTCACTAAGTTTGTCGGCTGCTTTTTCATATTTATAGTAAGTTTCAGAAACTTTTCATTATGATGAAGTCTAATTTGTCTTTTTACCCCTTTTGTAGTGGTTGCACTGTGAATTCTAAGAGATGTATGACTTCTTCAAAAGTCTAGACATTTGCTCTGTTTTCTTTTGGATATTGTGTAGTTATTAGTTTTGTGGACATAATTTAGACTCATTTTGAGTTAATTTTATATGAATACAAGAATCAACTTTCTATATCAATATTCGTTATTACTATATAGATTGTAGAAAGATTCTGTTTCCTCCATTGAGTTACCTTGGCATAAACTCTGGTATAGTCTGGACACTTCATTCTGCTCCACTGCACTGCAAGGTCCTTTTATGTATCATCTATCATCTATCTATCTACTTATCATCTAGCTATCAGTCTATCATCTATAATCTCTCTATCTTTCATCTATCGTCAATCCATCTGTCATCTATCTATATAGCTATTATCTATCATCTAGCTATTTATCACCTACCTATCTTTCATCTATTAACTATCTATATATAACATCTACTTATCTGTCATCTAGCTATCTATCTATCCATCCACCTATCACCTATTTATTTATTTTTTACCAGAGCACTGCTTAGCTCTGTTTTATGGTGATACTGGGTTATGAACCTAGAACTTTGAAGGCATGAAATTCTTTTGCTAATCAAATATTCTGTTTCCCCAATGAATGTCCATCCTTGCACAAACTTCATATCGTCACAATAACTGATGCTTTATAGTAAGATAGGTATTAGTAATGTAAGTCTTCCAACTCTATCCAAATTGTTGTAGTTATTGTTTTTCTGTATTTCCTTGTAAAATTTAAATGACCTCACTAATCTCTTTTTCAAAAAATAATCTGCTGGGATTTTGGGTATTTAACTTGAGGGAATCTACATAGCAATGCTATTAAGTCTCCTAACACAGAGAGAGCATACTGTCCTTTTATTTCGCTACTTTTTTCACTGTGTAGTGGGCCTTAGTAGACTGATCTTTAACATGTTTTGTTAATTTTACCTGTAAGTGGTTCATCCATGAAATCAGTGCTATTTGCTACTCAGTATTCCCCCAAGTTTATTATTCACCCACAGTATCATCTAAAAAATTTAGTTTTAACCTAATTTAGTTAATATGGTGATAAGCACTTTTGCAAGAAATAAATTTTGCAAGAATATGATTTTATAAACCTAATTCAGAGTATATTAAAAGGATATTCTTAAATATCAGCTTCTTTTTTTTTGTATTCATTTTTTCTTTTTCTTTTTTTTTAATTTAAGAAAGGATTAATTAACAAAACCATAAGGTAGGAGGGGTACAACTCCACACAATTCCCACCACCCAATCTCCATAACCCACCCCCTCCACTGATAGCTTTCCCATTCTCCATCCCTCTGGGAGCATGGACCCAGGGTCATTGAGGGTTGCAGAAGGTGGAAGGTCTGGCTTCTGTAATTGCTTCCCCGCTGAACATGGGCGTTGACTGGTCAGTCCATATTCCCAGTCTGCCTCTCTCTTTCCCTAGTAGGGTGTGTCTCTGGGGAAGCTGAGCTCCAGGACACATTGGTGGGGTCTTCAATCCAGGGAAGCCTGGCCAGCATCCTGATTGCGTCTGGAACCTGGTGATTGAAAAGAGAGTTAACTACGAAGCCAAACAAATTGTTGAGCAATCATGGCCCCAGAGCTTGGAATAGTGGAGAGGAAGTGTTAGGGAGGTACTCACTGCAAACTCTAGTGTACTTCTGCTTTCAGGTATATATTTTGCAGTAGTTTATGGATACATGTGAACATAAGCTCTCTCTCACAGAAACTGGTGTATATCTAGATTATGGGACTTTGTTAGAAAGTGAACCACCTGAGATGAAATTAGAGTGTACTATAAAAGGAAAGGTCTCACCCGAGTAATGAAGCTGAAGGGTTGTCATTCCACATGTGAAGTCTCTGGACACAGTCTGAGGTGAAGCATATTGAGGTGGCAATCGTTGCATTGGAAATATCAGTTTATTATTTTTTTTAAATTTTTTATTTAAGAAAGGATTAATTAACAAAAACATAAGGTAGGAGGAGTATAACTCCACACAATTCCCACCACCCAGTCCCCATAACCCACCCCCTCCCATGATAGCTTTCCCATTCTCTAGCCCTCTGGGAGCATGGACCCAGGGTCATTGAGGGTTGCAGAAGGTAGAAGGTCTGGCTTCTGTAATTGCTTCCCCGCTGAACATGGGCGTTGACTGGTCATTCCATACTCCCAGTCTGCCTCTCTCTTTCCCTAGTAGGGTGTGTCTCTGGGGAAGCTGAGCTCCAGGACACATTGGTGGGGTCTTCAATCCAGGGAAGCCTGGCCAGCATCCTGGTGGCATCTGGAACCTGGTGATTGAAAAGAGAGTTAACATATGAAGTCAAACAATTTGTTGAGCAATCATGGATCCCAAGCTTGGAATAGTGGAGAGGAAGTGTTAGGCAGGTACTCACTGCAAACTCTAGTGTACTTCTGCTTTCAGGTATATATTTTGCAGTAGTTTATGGATACGTGTGCACATAAGCTCTCTCTCACAGAAACTGGTGTATATCTAGGTTATGGGACTTTGTTAGAAAGTGAACCACCTGAGATGAAACTAGAGTGTACTATAAAAGGAAAGGTCTCACCCGAGTAATGAAGCTGAAGGGTTGTCATTCCACACGTGAAGTCTCTGGATACAGTCTGAGGTGAAGCATGTTGAGGTGGCAATCGTTGTGTTGCTTAGGTTGTGATCGGCGGATGCAATATTATTTGGTTTGGATTGGGAGAGGCATACGGGAAAGTGGGCCCTATCCAAGGGTTCCAGGACTGGGGGAAGTAGGGGCTCTATAGTGGAGATTGAGGTTCCTGCTGTCTTAGGGTTCAAAAAGACAATCGATAGTTAATATTATCATCACATTATTTGTTAATTGGGTTAACTTTGAAAAGTCCCTTTGTTATGGTTTGCTGTACAGTATCCAGTATCTTGTATATAGCTGTGCTATTGGATGCTTCTAATCTGCTTGGTCTAGGCTTTTGAGAGAGTCCGCATATCAAATACACAGCCTATATATTAAAAAGATTCAGTTTGTCTTTTGAGAAACTTTGAGACATACAATTGATTTTCCCCCCTCTCATATTAATTAACTACTGATTTATATGTCTACATTTTGCTAGGAGTGTACATAAACACCATTCCCACCACCAAAGGACTGTGACCCATCCCTCCCGCCCACTCCCACCCCCACTGGCCCAGGAAGCTGCATGTCTACCCCTCACCACTGGGTTTTTACTTTGGTGCCCTACTTACAATTTGATCAGGTCCTGCTTTTAGTTTCCCTTTCAGATCTTCTTAGTCAGCTTCTGTTGATGAGTGGGGTCATCCCATACTCATCTTTATCTTTCTGACTTAGTTCACTTAACATAATTCCTTCTAGCTCTGTCCAAGATGGGTCAGAGAAGGTGAGTTCATTGTTTTTGATAGCTGCATGGAAATATCAGTTTCTTATAGAGAATTCCATGTGAAAAGTTTCTGAGTCAAAGGGCATGATAATGTGTCCGGTTCTTGATCTGTACTACATAGTTGTGTCTTCTTAAAGACAAATTATAAAAGTTTTTACAGATGTTCAACCTTTTAATAGCTAAGGTGACAAGCATTGCTACACAGTCTCCAAGAAAGACAGAAAGAAGGGAAATACTTCATAATTTTAAGTAAACTAGAAAAGCTACTGAACTGATGAAGTCTAAAGGATTTTTAGTGAAATATTTTTATTTGATGCTACATAATCTTTGAATAGAATCATCTACATTAAAAAAAAGCCTGGGGAGACTAGGGTTCCATGATGCCAAATCTATCACAGAAACTCCCCTTCCATGCACAAGACACAGCTGGTCCAGGGCCAATTGCAGAAGAGAGTGGAATCAGAATTTATATTCAGATTCATATGTCTTGGTACCTACTACCAGATGCTAGGTGCCCTGATTACATGCTAATATAGATTAAGTCCTCACAAGAGTAGTTTTATTATTGCCATTTTGCAAATGAGGATACTTAAGCTCCACCTATTAGCCAATGGAGTTGAAACCTCAGCTCTGATTAAAGGACTCTGTCACCTTACAGTTTATCTTTTCTAACCAGTTAGAGTCTGAGCACCAGGCCTTCATTGCTAAAGAAATAGGCCAAGGAATAAGAATAGGTGAGAGTCTCAGAGATTCAGAAGGAGAGCCCAAGACTGGAAAGTACTTTCATGTTTATTTACTTCCAGGCAAATCAAAACCAAGCCAGACAACTTGAAATCCAACTCTCCTCCTCTGTGATGTTAGAGAAATTCTTCAACTTCTCTGAAACCCCATTTCATAGACATAAAACAAGAGCTGTGAATCTCATAGAGTGTCTGTAAAGATTAAATGGGATGATGAATATGAAAACATCAAAGTTTGCACACAGTACCATTAGATGCTCAAATGTCATGTGGCTGACCACATACTCTCTCTAGATAGAGCAGTTCTGAATCAGGCCATCCACAGACAGAGGAGAAAAGAAGGGTAGTGATAGGAAAATAAGATTATTATCGTTTCTAGGCAACCACACACACACAAAAAGAAGTAATATAAGGGGCATTTCTCACAAGGGTGCTACACTAGCTAATTCACAGAAAGATTCCCTGTCAGTGAGCTTAGAGAAGCTTTTCACAATTTTCAACTATTCTAAATTCTTCCTACACTTGCATTCTCTCTGAGTATTCTCTCTCCGGAGACACCCTCCTCTCTTTTTCTATCTATCATCTATCTATCTATCTATCTATCTATCTATCTATCTATCTATCTATCTATCTATCATCTATCAATCTATATCTAACTATCTTTGTCTCTCTCCCCCATAGTTGTCAGTGAGGAATATAGAGTAAATGTTTGGGTATCATGTAACATGGTAAATGTTATGAGCAATGAAACTGAGGTCCTGAGAGAGTTAAGAAAATTATACATAGTTATTCCTGTTGGCCTCAAATCTCCCCGGGGTTGGAATCTTCCTGAGGCCAGGACCTTTGTTGTTTTTCTCCAAGATCTCCTTGAAAGACCCTCAACAAAAACTTGATGTTATTTTTGATGTTTTAATTTATTGAGTGAAAAATATTAGCCTAAATCCAGTTCACTCAGGAATCTCAGAAGAATCTCAGATTACATTTCAAGGTCATACATGCTACAGAACACTTCTTCAGAAGGTCCATATCCTTTCAGAAATAACTCATTTTAAAAATCTTGGTGTGTTGTCATGTCCCACTGCTAATCCATTCTCTTTTCATCCTAATTTTTGAATAATGCATGTGCTTTCTTTTTTAAAGAGCACACCAAAAAAAAAAAAAAAAAGCACTGATTGAGGATAAATTTCCATTTTCCAAAAGAACCTTGATATATGCTCATCCTCTTGATTGGCTTTCAGTTCCAACTCCAATTAATTGACCTTGGCCTGGACATGCTTCAAAGTTAGAATGGGTGAAATTTGACTGAGGGTATATATATCTTAAGTTGAAATGCTACTTCTTACCTGGGACTATTATCTCATCTAGTATTATCTTTGAACACAGGCAGGAAGTGTTCTCCTCCCCATTAAAAGACACTTCATTTGGACCCAAAATAAAAAATGGGTCAAAATGTGAAAGCTGAGGGTCGGGCGGTAGTGCGTGGGTTAAGTGCATGTGGCGCAAAGAGCAAGTCCCGGTTCGAGCCCCGGGCTCCCTACCTGCAGGGGAGTCGCTTCTCAGGCGGTGAAGCAGGTCTGCAAGTGTCTGTCTTTCTCTCCCCCTCTCTGTCTTCCTCTCCTCTCTCCATTTCTCTCTGTCCTATCCAACAAGGAACAACATCAACAATGGCAATAATAATAACCACAACGAGGCTACAACAAGGGCAACGAAAGGGGGGAAAATGGCCTCCAGGAGCTGTGGATTCATGGTGCAGGCACCGAGCCCCAGCAATAACCCTGGAGGCAAAAAAAAAAAAGTGAACCTTGACTCCCCAGCTCTACAATGTTCCATTATGAATATCGCTGGAAATGCTCCATGTCTCCAAAGCAAATAGCCACTCTCTCTCTCTCCTTCCCCAGTTTGTAAATATTAAGATAGCACTCCAGAGTACTGCAAGGTCTACAAGGTAAATGCTGAGGCGCTCCTGAATTCTAAGAAGCCCTACTAGAGACATTTAAAAAAAAAGAACAGAGAAGACATAGCCTGCTTCCAACAGTTTGGGGGTTGGCTTTTCCAACCACTTTTGAACCTTTTGATGTTCAAATTCCTCACTTGCAAACATTCCAGAGCCTTGTATGGCTCCTGAAATCTGAGAAGTCTCCCCACCAAAGGACATGTTGAGCTGAGCTGAGGGCTCCCAGATGTAGTCTCAGCCTGGCTCCTGGTCCCAGAACCCAACAGGGATTGCTACAGGAAATGGCTTAGTTGATGGTCCTTCTCTGCTCTGGCCATCCCAGTACCCCCTTCTTTTATATTTTTGGGAGAAGGTTTGCTGACCAAGAGGGTTCCCCCACCTCTAGACCTCTGTGATAGAGGAGGACACATCTTCCCTTTCTGAGCTGGATGTCAGAGGTAGGGGGCAGCACCGACAGCCTTTCTTTGATGGTGCCTCTCACAGCTGGAGGATAGTTCAGCCTGAAGATAAATCTCTCACAGCTTGCTCATTCTTTTCTACAAGGCTGCGACGAGGATGATGAGAATGATCAATGCCATGCAACCAGGCTAGTTTGCTCAGTGAACCAGAGAGGAGAGAGAGAGAGAGAGAGAGAGATTACAAAGAACCCATTTAAAAACCTAAGTCCCTTCAACTCCATTCTCCTAAGGCTTAGACTCGCTCTTAAAACATCAGCAGTGGTAGGACGGTATCCATGACTGGTGACCTCAGAGAGATGGTTGGCAAAGTCAAAAATACAGCTTCCTGTTAATAAATCTCCTTGTGTATGTCGATGAGAGCGCCCCTCCACCGTAACCGCCTGAGATGTCAGTTGTTCCATCTGATGGAAAGCAAAGGAGACTGAAAGACTAGCGGGACAGTACTGGGGCAGTGACAGGTACAAGGAGACAAAATTCATTTGCTAAGTAAGAGGCTGAATTCTGGCTGCAGCCCCTGTCTAGAAGCATCTCTCTCTCTCTCTCTCTCTCTCTCTCTCTGTCTCTCTCTCTCCAAGAACCTGCAGATATTTCTGGGATGGTGGGTCATTTTACACAAACCTTTTTTTTTTTTTGTCTTGTGTCCTGTATTCACTGTGCATTCCTGGAGTTAGCCTGTCTCTACGGTCACTAATCTGGCCTCCCTTTTCTTTCTCTTTAATAAACTGTCTAGAAGAAAGGGTGGAAGTTTTCTCTGTTCCATACCCACAGTCTAGGGGCTCCATCATGCTGGGAAAACATTCAGCAACTAGTATTATTACACATCCTGTCCATAACACTTGGCATCTGCCTTGTAATAGGCTCCCCTGCTACCAGTTTCTTCCTCTTTCTGTTGACATTCTTCTTACCTTGGGCATTAGAGTGACCACTTCAAGCTCAGAATTAATAATGTCATTCTCTTGCTAAAAAGCATTCTGATTTCTGGTCAACTACAAGATGAATCCAAGCCACCGACAGACTGCAAAGAGGAGCTGTAGCACCAACCTAGCTCCTGATACAATGAGGACATGGAATCACATCTCCTCCAACCCAGAATGGATTATGAGAAAAAACATTTGTCATTGAAAGCTATCAGGGCATCACTTGACAACCTAGCTAAACTTAACCTAAACTGAGTGAAAATTATGAAGTTTTTTGAGTACAGGATTGGCCTTTAATCATTTCCCAGTCCTGTACTCAAGAAGAAATGTTTTGAAACATGAATTTCAAAGTTCAAACCTGCTCTGTGTCTCCACAGACCTAGGAATTAGGGTGAATTAAGCATGACAATGTAATTCCTTCATCATGATTCAAAGCACTTTAATTTTGAGGAATACATCATTTTAAAACACACATACACACATAATCCCAAGGTCTGATGTGGTTTTCAGGATGCAAAAAGTGATCCCTTTCTTACATATTTCTATTGAGAAAATGATACTATGGCAGCTTTCTCCATATATCATAGGGTTCGTCTAATGGACCTACGTGTGAAATCAGGCATCCAGGTATGTCTGACAAGTCTGGGCAGACCAGCATTATGATTTATTATCTATTATTTATTTCTTTTTTTGCCCAAGGACACAAGGACTTCGCTGGAATAAAAGTCAGGAAAGAAGGAGGCCTAATGAAATCACTATCATCCTGAGAATAATATAGTGTTTGCTGGATTTGTCTCCAAGTGTAGGACCCCAGGAGTTATCATATCTGCATCCCAGGGAATGAGGAAGTTAAAGAAAAGATCAAATGACTTGACATCACAAGTCTGTGATACGTTGTCTCACGTAATCCTGCAATAGCAGAAGTTGCCATAAAGCAACAGAGATGGACCTCTGTCTCTTCTGACCCTAGAAAGGCTCTGGGACTGGCTGCCGGTGGTAAGAAGCCTTGTATAAATCCCCAAGGAGTGACAGGGGCTGTAAATGTAGTGCTCACGAGACGAGTTTGAAAGATACCATAAACACTTGAAAAGCAGACACACAGAGACGAGGGCCTCAGAGAGATCTCACACTGTAGAAGTTACATTACCATGACTGAGGTAATCCCATCAGCATCTATCCAGTTCGGTGCTAAGCACTGTTGTGAGCTGTCATCTGAAGGGGCTGGTCTCTAGATCTCTACACGTTGGTGACAATGGAGAAAACTCTTTCTTTTTTTGTTTTTAAATTTTATTTATTTATTTATTCCCTTTTGTTGCCCTTGTTGGTTTATTGTTGTAGTTATTATAGTTGTTGTTATTGATGTCGTTGTTGGATAGGACAGAGAGAAATGGAGAGAGGAGAGAAAGACAGACACCTGCAGACCTGCTTCACCACCTGTGAAGCGACTCCCCTCCAGGTGGGGAGCTAGGGGCTCGAACCGGAATCCTTCTGCCGGTCCTTGCGCTTTGCGCCATGTGCGCATAACTCGCTGCGCTACCGCCCGACTCCCTGAGACAACTCTTTCTAATCATACATTATCTCATTTTAGGGGCTGGGTGGTAGCACAGTGGGTTAAGCACACATGGCGCCAAGTGCAAGGACTGGCATAAGGATTCCGGTTTGAGTCCCTGACTCCCCACCCGCAGGGGGGTCACTTCACAAGCGGTGAAGCAGGTCTACAGGTTCTATCTTCCTCTCCCCCTTTCTGTCCTCCCCTCCGCTCTCATAAAAAAAAAAAAAAAAAAGGCTTCCAGGAGCACTGGATTCGTAGTGCAGTCACTGAGCCCCGGCAATAACCCTGGAGGCTAATAATAATAATAATAATAATAATAATAATGATACATTATCTCATTTCATCATTACTGTAGCTCCACATGGTCTATTTTATTCATCTTTAAAAAGAGACTGAGACTCACAAGGAGAGAGAAAGGGACTCACTGAAGGTAATAAAGCTTTTGAGTGAAAGGAGTGAAATAAAAGAACTTGAGAGTAAGCACTGGTGAATTTGAGACAGTGCCTCTGCTTATCTGAAATGCATGCTCACACACACACAAAAGGTGACGGAATGAACAAAGCCTGTTTGCAGACCTTCCTTCAGAGATGCTTCTGTGAAAACTATGTGACCAGCTCTATGCCCTAAAGAGAAACCAGCAGCTGTCAGAAACTGCCCCACTTGCTGTGCCTCTAGCTCACCCTCTAGTAACTTGTGTGATATTCACCTAAACTGATCTGAGCCTCAAGAGTAATCAAATTAGTAACTGAGATTCAGAAAGTAGGTGTAGGCTTAGCTGAAGTGGCTTCTTTATGTTAATGAAGTGTTTTATGGAACCTCCGAGATCTCAGATGACACTAGGTAAACATTTCTCACTCAGTCCACAGAATCTGTGAATGGGTCCTGTGTAATAAAGCAATTTCAATGTCCTGACAGATGGGCCATAGAAATGGTCTGTGAGGCTATGATTCTGACAGATTACAGACAATGAAAAATCTGGTCAATAAGTGCTTCCTATGATTGTTGCCTGTGTTATGGCCACAGTCTAGAAAGGAAAGACAGACTGAACTACTTCCAGTTTGCATTACAGATGGGAGAAGGGGTTTCAAGATGTTAGCAGTTCTGTTGTCCTAGCATTAAAAAAAAAAAGAAGAAGAAAGAAAGAAAAGAAAAGAAAAAGAAAAACAGTAGCAATGTTCCTACCAGCTCTGCCCCCTGGTTTTTGAATGCACTATTCAACCCACCACAGTAATTTAGAAAACATTCATCAGCAGAGTAGAAGTGTTAGATTCCCCTTTCTCTTTGAGTCCAGATACTTCTTTTTAAAATGATTTCTCTATAAAGATCCTATTGCATCTAGAGATTTTTATTGCAACTATTTCTCTTGATTCTATTTCATCTTCAGCTCTTTCAAAGCAGAAATACAAATTTTGGGATAGTGGTGTACATAAACACTCCACATGTTCATATGTGCACAGGAACACACAATTTTTAGGATGTAAACAGATCAGACTTATAGACTTTTAATATGTGTTTTTACCTACCTTAAGCAACTGAATTAGAGAATGAAATTTCAAACTGCCTAGTTTGGTCACAAAAGATGAATACTATCTGGCCCTAAATCCTTAAAACAGTCAGAATTCTAGTGATGGAAAGTAGGATGGTGGTTTCCAGGGGTTAAGGAGGGGAGTGAAAGCTGTTCCATGAAATAGAGTTTCAGTTTTACAAAAATTCAAACATTTCTGGATGTGAACAGTGGAAATGATTGCATAAAAATACATGTATACTAATATACCTGGACTATATACTTAAGAATAGTAAATTATATGCTATTTATACAAATATCACCACAATTGAAAAGTGAAGTGTCAATTTGATGACATTAAAAAACAAAAGTAGGAGGCCAGGCAGTAGCACGCATGGCATGAAGTGCGAAGACCTGAGTAAGAATCCCGGCTCGAGCCCAGGCTCCCCACCTGCAGGGGAGTCACTTCACAGGTGGTGAAACAGGTCTGCAGGTGTCTGTCTTTCTCTCACCATCTCTGTCTTCCCCTCCTCTCTCCATTTCTCTCTGTCCTACCCAACAACAACAGCAATGACAAGAATAATAATAACAAGGACAACAAAATGGGAAAAATGGCCTCCAGGAACAGTGGATTCATAGTGTGGGCACTGAGTCTCAACAATAACCCCGGAGGTAAACAAAAAAAAAAAAAGAGAGAGAGAGAGAGAGAGAGAGAAGAAGAAGAAAAAGAAGAAGTAATGATTTCCTTTATTTTCATTTACTTAATTAATTTTTTTTCTATAGAGGCATCCTTGCCTTCTATATACACTGGGGCTGGTATAGGCACAATTGATAAAAGGACTTTTCTGCAGCCCCACAATTAGATAAAGACAAAATTGCCTATGGAAATGACCAAACCCTTAATTAGCTAATTGCAGGTGCAATTGGCCACTTGTGCCATCAGATGAAGGGCAAGTGGTTAATTGAGCCCACAAGTGACCTACTTAATCAGAACTAACAAATGGCTCATCAGATGAGGCCCCAGCCAAAATGTGTCTGCAAACAATAGCTTGTGCCTATATGAGCAAATCAGAATCAGCAGTAGGCTGGGTATCTGTAAACAAAACCCCCAAGTCACGAGATAATTAAGGAAAAGACCAAAACAAGAAAAATTCAATAATGAGCCACAGTATCAGAGAAAAGGGAAGGAGACAGGTGGAGTAGCAATAGCAGGAATCAAAGGTCATCAATAGTAAAAGGAGTATCTTCTCACAAACATGCTTTCTCTATCCTTATTTAAGACTTTCAGGATAATTTGTCATCTTCTTCTTATTCCTAAGAGTATCCAGAGAGCTCAGCACAAAGTCTTGCGTTTGACGGGGAGCTGAGAAGTATAAATGGATGAATCAAGGAAATTCTGTCCCCAGGCTAAAGGGCATTCATTTCAGTAAATTATTTCCTGTGAGGTTTCACCAACAGTGGGAATTTTTTTTTTTTTTACTGTGTTCCTATCACATGCAAGTCAACTAGTTAGGATGAAATAGTAATGATTCTGAGGTTGTTGACAAGAGAAACTAGTGTGTGTTCATGAGGTTAAGTAAGGTTCATGGTGAAATAGAAACTCCCAAATCTCAGTGAGTCCAAATAAGAAATTTAAATCCTGATCACACACTTTTATTTTAGGTGAGTGTTATTTTCTCACCAATAAAGAATATTTCATCCTACGATTCAAGCATCTGATCAGAGTCCTCCACTTATGCTTCCCAAGAGGACAGGAAGGTTGAAGAGCTATGTTGTGAAATAGGACTTCACATGTGGAACCAGAAAGTGTCAGGTGTCACCTCTGCCCACATTTTATTGGCTAAGATTAGTCAAGTGACCTGACCTAATTGTAAGAGCAAAGACAGAAAACAGAGCTGACTGAGTTATAGAGTCCATAGCATTTTGTGGCAATTTTTTTTTCTGTCACAGGCTGAAAATGAAGAATGAAAACAGTAACTACTTGAAGACTTCAAATATCCCTTGACATAATGTCACTTTTTGAACAAGCAGTCAAAATTAAATATACAAAGGATACAGAAATCAGTAAAAAGAAAAAAAATTATGATAATATACATCTGCCAACATGGTATTTATAAAAGGAAAGACAAAGTCATGAAAATTTTATAAGAGGAAAATAGACTGAAAACAAATGAACCAAACCTTCACTCAGAAATTTTAAAAGAACAGGCGAAGCAATACAAAAGAGGTGTAATATAGGAATTATTGAATATTTTTTCAAAGAGAGATTATATTTTATAAGGAGATCATATTATTAATAATTTAACAGGCATTCTTTGTAATAGTTGCTAAAGTAGATAGTTTCTAGTAGAGTTACAGGATATAAAGAATGAACTTGGGGTTAGGTGGTGATGCACCTGGTTGAGCACGTGTTACAAAGCACAAGGACCCAGGTTCAAGCCCCTGATCCCCACCCACCCCCCACCCCCGCAGGGGGAAAGTTTTGCAAGTGGTAAGGCAGTGCTATAGGTATCTCTCTGTCTCTCTTCCTTTCTATCTCCCCCTTCCCTCTTGATTTCTGGCTGGCTCTTTCCAACAAATAATGATAGTAAAATATTTTTCAAAACATAAAAAAGAATGAACTTCCACAACTAGATAGGAGTCAGAAATACCAATATTGAGAAGGCAGCGTATTTTCTAAGAGAAAGTAACAATTTCAGTCCATAAAATTTTAAAATCTCAAAAATTATTAAAACAGTAATCATTTAAGTAGGAAATCAACACTTCTCCCCTTGTTTTTATACTTTACCTTCTTCCCTAGAAATTAAGTGACTACACCAGCTTCACCAGTGATGAAGCAGGGTTGCAGGTATCTGTTAGAAGCAGTAACTTTAGAATTGCTTTAAGTAAAATTTTAAGCATGAGTTGTAAGTATAGTTTCTTTTCTGCCTGCAGTGGAAAATTCCTGTAAAAAGGGGGTCTAGACAAAACCCACACACCAAGATGTAAGCCACCTGTTGTTTGTCTTAAAGAGAATAGCTCGCCTAACCAAGTCCTTGAAACCCAACCACTTGCTCAAGGTCGAGGGAGCTGATAGCCCGGTGGTCTTGGCTGATAACGAAAAAGTGTGGTGACCCTATTTTGCATAAAGGCTTGAAATTAGACAATTCTTATAGGCTGCTTAGAGCATTACAATGTCTGAAATGATTGGATCCTACGTTTTCTGTAAAATGCTATTGAGTGTGTGACAGAATTCTAGTTTTGCATATTCCCCCTCCCTGAGTGTATTCAAAAATCCTATAAATTGTGTGGTTTGAGCCTTGTTCAGGGTCGAGCTTGATAGACTAACATCAGTCACCACTCGGCCCGGACTGCAATTCGTAAATAAGCATCTTTTGCTTCCTTGCAGTGGATGGAGATTTGATTCTCGCTCTGTAACAGTATCTCTACCTCTTTCCCTCTCTGTCTCCCCGCTTCCTCTCAATTTCTGGCTGTCTCTACCCAATAAATAAAGATTAAAAAATGAATAGACATGTACTTTCTTTTGTGACACAGAATCAGACTCTGGAGAACAAATTTTAAAAGGTTGTGCATTCTTTTTGCAAGCTCAAGGCCTGGAATATGGACTGTATCACCTCTCTTGGGCCAATATTTCATTCAGATCAACAGAAATATAGAAATAGAAGAGACATTGATTGAATGTCTCGAACTTTTTAATGCACAGACCATAGGCTGAGTCTTTGATATGCTGACACTCTTAAAAGCTTAGACCAGGGAGAACAGAAGCAACTGGTGGCAGAGCCATATACAAATAATGTCAGAGGACCTAAGTTATGGTGATGTTGTGTATGATACAGCAAATCCTAGCAAAGGGATTTTTCGAAGTTAACCCAATTGCCAAATAATATGATTATAGCAATAACTACTGCCTTTTTAAACCCTAAGACAGCAGGAACCTCCCACTTCCTCTATAGAGCCTATATTTCCCCCAGTCCTAGAACCCCTAGGGTGGGGTTCACTTTCCTGCATGCTTCTCTCAGTTCATACCAAATGATATTGCATTTGCCAATCCCAACCTAATGAACACAACAAGAAAGAAAGAAAGAAAGAAAGAAAGGAAGGAAGGAAGGAAGGAAGGAAGGAAGAAAGAAAGAAAGAAAGAAAGAAAGAAAGAAAGAAAGAAAGAAAGAAAGAAAGAAAGAAAAGAGATGAGACAGCATAGCACCAGAGCTGCCTCCAGTGGTGCCTTCCAAGCACCCGGGCTGGAACCTGGGCCACATGTGCCTTATCTCGTGAGCTATTTCTGCAGCCTCAAGCCCAGTACTTGCAAGACTATATCTCAAATATAAAAGGACAAAAGTATAGCAATAGATATACACAAGTTTCTATTATCTATGACACATCTCAGGAGGAACAAAATCTTTTGACATGCAACATCTGTGATGGATTAATGGAAGTATTAAGCGTCGCAAGCTCTTTAATGAACTCTACTACTAATGCTATCGATCTCAAAATTTGTGTTACTATGCTGGGTTCATGGTACAAAGAGAGAGAGAGAGGGAGGGAGATTTATGTTAGTGGCATTTGCACACATGATGTGGAAGAAAAGTCTGGGGAAAGCAGAGAAGTAATGGCTGACTTTAAACTCATCAACAGTTTGTGTTCAGACATTCTAATGACCCTCAAATACTATTGTATAGTCAAACATGATGTATTAGCCTCTGATAACTGTACAAACAGCTTTTCAGTGCCGGATTAGTCCATATGGATAATCAATAATATTATTAAGGTGCAGTACTAAAACTGCAAAGTTACAGATCGGTTGGTAGTTATGCAAGCAATATATTCCAGAATTGCCTTTTAATTTCCAGAAAAAAAGTTGTATGGTGAACTGAAGGAAACAGCATAGTATTGGTATTTGGAAGTGGGGAGGGAGAGTATCTATTAGTGACGGAATTCCATTTATTAAGTAACTAACAAATGCAAGAGTTTTTCCAGCTTCTGGTATTTCTCTCCTTTTTTTTTTTTTTTTGAAGATATTTTATTTATTTTATTTTAGTAAAAAAGAGATCCAGATGGAAAGATATAAAGAGAAAAAGAGAGATGAGAGAGACAGAGACAGATCCAGAGAGAGAGAGAAGAGCACTCACTGATCAGTTCTTGAACCTGGAAATTCAGAAGTCAGAGCCTCAGGGTTGCAAGCCTTTCCCATAACCATTATGCTGTCTCCCCAGCCTGTTTCTGGTATTTCTACACTTACAATTACAAATAATATGTCAGCAAGGAAGTTGAAACTTCAAATTTCTACTGGCAGGAAAACAAAGTAGATTTTTTTTTTAAGATTTTATTTATTTATTAATGAGAAAGATAGGAGGAGAGAGAAAGAACCAGACATCACTCTGGCACATGTGCTGCCGGGGATCGAACTCAGGACCTCATGCTTGAGAGTCCAAAGCCTTATCACTGCACCACCTCCCGGACCACACAAAGTAGATTTTTACAGCCTTAAAATATGACAACCCCATGT